>NC_136693.1:14920317-15520317 GCF_947650265.1 Symphodus melops | reverse complement strand
GTTAAGTACAGCATCCACTGCAGAGGCAGCAGTATGAGGAGGCACTGCAGTCTTTCAAATTAATGGTGTGGGGACACCCATGGCTGTGTGAACTTAAAAAAACCCAAGAACATTTATATAGGTTATACTAAAATATTGGACAAAAAAGAGTGCTGTTTCACTAAGAGCAAATTGAGCTCGAACCAATTGGACTGTCTCCTTATTATGTTTAACTTTTAGTATTAGTGCAGCGTAATAGTTTGTGCCATCATATGCCTGTTTATTATTTACTAAATGTGCATTATTATTTATATTATTTGTAGAATATTTAGTCTAATTAATGTTGTAGTGCTTGTATTTAAACCGTTTTTTAGATGAGTTATGAATTGTGTAATATCATGAAATATTACGAAAATAAAATCCTGTTATTGAACTTTTACTTTTTAATTTGTAGTTTGTACTATACTTACTGTACTTAGGGATGAAAGTGCTTCTGATTTCAAAGGACACATCTACCACCTTTAAGCCCTGTCCTATCACATCCTATCACTTGCTACATTCATTATGTTCATTGTTATTCTTTGGATGTGTTTGATTTTATGTTCCAATAAGTCGGCCTTGATACGATAACAGATGGTGTTTGATTTTGTCATGGAGCTGTTGCAAACTGCCAGTAGTTGTGATGTGTTTGATTTTATTGGAGATACGACTCAGCACATACATGCTACATTACTGCAACAGAACTCCCATTTCTCATCTGCAGGAGAAAATGAAACTGTGATGAAATGTAATATAGTCCCCCTCAGGCAGAACTGGAGGGACTGGGAATTGCACCACAATAAATCTAATGGATATTACTGCACTCAGTTCACCCTCTATCTGTCTCTCTCTCTTTACTCACTTTTTCTCTCTCTCTCTCTCTCTCTCTCTCTCTTTACTCACTTTTTCTCTCTCTCTCTCTCTCTCTCTCTCTCTTTCTCTCTCTCTCTCTCTCTCTCTCTCTCTCTCTCTCTCTCCCCCATTTTACCTTCTCTCCACCTCTTATTCCCTCTCGCTGTGCAAGCAGGCACGGCTTAAACACATGCACACACAAACATTGTGGCCTTTTCAAATGTACATTTGCTTGAAGAGCCTGCCCCTTCTTCCACAACAATTCAATCCATTTTTATCATCAGATCTATTTTAGATCGTCCTAATGGATTTCAATCACCAGGCCTTAACTTGAAAGCTAATGAAGTAGATGTCTTTCTCTGCCCCTCGCTGCGTAAGAGCATGATAATTCTGAGAACAGAAGGTATATACACGATTGGCCATGAAAGCATTGTAGAAAGAAACTGGCTACATGAAGAAGCATTATGAAATAAAAAATTGAATTTGGGACAAACAAATTAATAAATGCTGTCATTATGCAAAACAAGTAAACAATAGAATATGTTGTCAAGAACGTACTACTTTGGTTATTGTTCTTGTATCTCGTATGCACTCTGTTGCTCCACAACAGGCCACCTTTTAATCAAATATAGTTGTTTCTTATGGAGAACATATTTCAGTTTTTGTATGCATAACCTTTTGGAGAAGAAGCAGCAATACAGTATATAAGCAAGTTTTTAACAAGCGAGCTCCATCACAAAATTAAAAGACTATTTTCAGTGGCACCGAAAATATCAGGAGGTCTGATGAGCCACACTTATTTATAATTCTTTGTGATAAGTAAGTTATCTTGTGGTAATTAAAAGTACTTGAAAAATAGAAATAAACCATTGGACGTGTCCTTGTCCGCTTAAAAGTTACTCATAATTATATTATCAGCTATACACAACATTAATTATGATGACCATGACTCTGTTTCATCGAATAAGCATGTTCATGCATTTTTTTTTTACTCAATTCAAGTGATGTTCTAATTGCAAATGCCTTGAAGCTTGCTGGAGATGACCTAGATATCATTGGAAATGGCCTACATCCGTCTAATTAGGCACCTGTAGATATCTGTGTTTGTACATTTTGTCTACCAGGTCTTTTTATTTTATTTTTTTCAACAAAACTTTCCATGTTCTCGATGTTTCTTTAAAAATAACACCAAAGGGACTTCAACTGCTTTGGAAATTTCTCTGTAAGAAAGTCTTAACTCCTAATTTAACAAATTGCAATGGGTCTACAACTTTGTAATAAAGCACTAATAGTTGGCAAATTTCATATTTTAATGAGACTGTTTATTAAAGCTTCATTGAACGCATGCAGGGAAGACCAACAAGACTGCTCAAGATCTCTTTTGAATTGAGAAACTATGGGGTAAACTGAGGGGTTCATAACATTTGAATGTTTCTTCACAAATGACTCAAATTTGATTTTCCCTATCATGAAATGATAGTGAGTTAGTGTAGAAAAACATCAAGAGCAACCATAGGCTGAAAACTATAAAAATAATGACTTGAGAAGTTTTACATATAACATGAGCCATCAAACCTCTCAAATCATTTACAGGAGGGATGCAACAGAGTACTTCTTTCTCTCTCTCTCTGATGGCCTGGAGAACTTGAGTCAGATGCTCCTACAACCTGTATGCTCAGGGGAAGCGGACGTCATTCTGTAGTTTATTGATTCCGGGTGGTGATCTTATATGGAAAGAAAAATATTGGTCAGCAAACATACTTTGGCGACTGCAAATATACTGGGGCAGGTATAGATATTGTATGGGTGAGGAACATTTCTTTCTGTATGAATAACATTGAATTGTTGATAAGCCAACCAAATATTCACAGAATAAATGTTACGGTACATCTGATTTCAGTAACACTTTGTTATGCTTTGACCCTTTACACAACACTTCAGGTGCTCACTGTCCTTGTATATGTGCCAGAGTCATCGATATGCCTCTCGAGCAAAGTCACCTAGACACATTGTTGTATATGGTGCATTAATGAAATTCTGGTAGCATTGCAATAGTGAGTTTTTCCGATGTTCAAGTAGCATGCTGTCACACTTTTAAGCATTCATACAACTAGCTAGAGGTCACTGCTAGCTTTAAGTGCTGACGGTTTAAAAAAGCTTTTAACCCATTAATTTCTTTCATTCTTTGCAGTCCTTGAGTTCAGTCATGAGACTGAGAACATTCAGTCATATTTAATGAGAAGTTTGTCAGTGATTTAAGTTTCTTGTTTGTTTTTCTCTTTCAAATTTGTCTGTGTGTTTGGAATCAGAGGTCAATCTTGGTGTCTCAGCTTATAAAAGAAGCACAAGGACAAAGCAGGTGTGTGCTTAATATCTCATGTGAATACAAAAAAAAAATCCAGAAGGTAGGATCTCTGTTGCCTTAACAGATGGTGTAACACCTACACTGCTGCAGTCAAGTGCTCTTTTGTTCTTTCGAGTATTTATAGATATAGCTAAGCCAACCCTGCCAGGTTTTTACTGCCATGTGCAAAGAAAACTGTGTTCAGTCATTTTAACAACAACATTAATGATGAACAAAGCTAATGAGAATCAGACTCTTTTAATAGTCCTTTAAACAGCTTCCTTCGTAGATTTGGTTGCCATTAAAGAAAACCGTTTTTGTTTTTAGGAAAGAACACCAGACTGTGTCTCACTGTCAAAATAGGTCTTGATGTTTTTTTGGCAACATTTATATCATGTCTGCTTTAGAAGTATTTGATTATAACCAATTGAAGCTCTCCTAACCTTAAGTCAAAAATCTACCTGTGAAGTTGCCAATCTGCCAAAAATTAATGTAAAAACAACACCAAAAAAAACTAAGTTGGGAAGCTAACATACAGAGAATATCATAGCTACATTTTGAAAAGAGCAAATGGGTTGATTTAAAAAGAGATGTCAGACTCTAGGCACATGTTCTGAGGTTGGAATACTCCAGCAGTAGGTTCTAGAACTCTCTGTTCAACTGTTCCCCTGTTTGATCTTAAATGTCATCTTGTAGTTCGTACAGCTATTTCTGCGGGAAAAGTCGTCTCGTAGCCTAGCATTTGTACAGCGCACCTTCTTGACATGGCCCTTCAACTTGCCCTTCTTTGGCAAGGCAACACTTACAAGGCAGATGAGATGGTTGAACATTACATTTGACAAAACAAAAAAGACAATTCCTCCACCCAGTCTGGCTATGTGTTCGCTATTTAACCTTCTGCCATTTTTTTTCACTCTCAATGTGTAGCTAGCTAGCTGAATGATGGACAGCTGTCAACTTCTATTCACACCCACACCCCAACATCTTGACGCTACATCGCTAAGCAACAAGCCCCAAGTGCTGCCCTACCGCAACAAGTAGCCAAAAGGAAAACTGTGATGTTTGGAAGTTTGTTTGTTTTGTTCAGTATATTCGTTTATTTGGAGGAGAGTGCATACAGGGAACAATGATACTATACTATTTGAAACATAGTGGCAACTCTTTCAGTATTCAATTTCCCCAGCCCCGTTACCTAACCAACTCCCTCTCAATTTAAATAGTGTACAAATAATTGCTTTTCACATTGGCTGTTTTGTTGATTTTATTATTATTTTTTTTGATAAAAGGAGAAAAAAGGAGAGATTGAAATAGTTGTTTTTCCATACATTTTTGAGGGAGCTGTACAGAAACATTATATAGGTGACTTAGGTCAATGCATCTGTGCTGTAAATTCTATTTTTAATATTGTCTGATAACAATTGGACCTGCGACTGAGGCCTCACTTTGCATTGCTTTGGCAATATTGTCCATATTGTCACAGCAACAGCATTGAAACAGGTCATTTTTGAAACCAAGTCCTCAAGTCTATTAAATGTAATAGCTAAAGATGTACCATGTAAAATTAAAATCAAAACCAAGAGATGTGGTGTGAATTTTTAAAAGAGGTCATACGAAAACTCTGTAAATCAAAAATATTGATGTTTAAGTTCCATTACATATAGCCTACATCCTGCGTCTTCATCTTAGCCTTTTGTTTTCCTTTTCAAAGGATCCACAGTGCACTTATTAAGAGGCTGAGTGCATTCATTTGCATCAAACAAAACATCAAGAGTAAGCGGCAGAGACCTCTTGAAATTGATCTAATTTGCTTCATAAAACTATAGCAACCGTGTAACACATCCCATATTTCCATTGTTACATGAAAAGCTGTCTATAGTTACTGCATGGGCTAATTCAGTCCATTTAATTTCATATAATCAGTGAGATCATTTGATTATTGATCCCCATGATGAATGTCAAAGGAAGAATAAATTAAGAAGCTGCCCAATAAAGTACCTTTTCAAGCCGTTAACTTTAAAGGCGTTTTCAATCAAAGTCTGATGTCGTTTGTGGTATAATGAAGCGGTGTCTGGAAGGTACATCAAATCAATACTAGCTGTTATACTGCATGCAAGGCATTGTAGCCTCCACATACTTTAATACAGTGTGATGATTGTTTAGTTTCTCCTTTACTGTAATTGATTAATCTGGAAAATAAAATTACTATCTTTTTTAATTGAATTGTATTCAAGCATGTTATCTTACCATTATAATATAAAGTTTAAATCTGAACACAGCTTCAAATAAATTTAGGAGAAAAGTAATGAATTCTGCACAGTCTGTTTACTGATTCCATTTGAATTCATATCTTTTTTTATAATTTGCATTTAAAGGTAGAAATCAATCACAGGGTTGAATGTCATCTATTTGCCCAAAACATTATGTAAACAAACCTGCCAGGGCCTCAATACTTTTGTGTGTTCATTATTTCTGTACTTTTTCTGTATATTCTGATAGTTACACACATTCAGGTCAAAGGATTCCTTTCACTAGGACAAATGGCGATTTAAGTTATGTCCTGCAGTCAAGATGTAAAATTCATACAAATCCATTTTATGTCCTATATTGTGAACTGTGTAACATAGTTCTGTCTCGTGCCTACCTGAAATAATTATTTGACTTTTTTTTTTCTTTCATTTTTCTCACAGATGTCTATTTTACACATATTTTTGCATTTCATGGATGTTTGGTTGAGAACACAGAAATCTGCCCAAGCAGGGAGTCCCATCTGCACACGATATTAAAGCATGGCTCTCAACCTGTCGTGCTGACAGCTGTGGTGATAATTAGTCTTAAAATCTGCACAACATTTGTGAATATGTTATCGTCAAGTTACTACATCAGAAAAGCAAAACGCATAAAAAACTGTCAGTAAAATGTTTTGCTTTATGATTTGTTTTACCCACAATGAACAATCTTTTGCAGCCCTTGTGGAACATGACTTGGTAAACAAGACTTGTAAACTATTTCCCAATGCATCTATTCAAAATGACAATAGATAAGAGATACCACACCTGACCATTGAATCTTTGAGCTCGTTATTTTCCTAGATCTACACGTTTAATAAAGATCTAACCCTAACTGCAAGAGAGTTTATGGGAATGGTCAAAGTTGTCATTCTTGCAATATTAGACCATTGAAGAAACATTCCTACTTCAAAGTAGCCTTGTAGCCTTTGAGGAGCGAAGTAAATGAAATCAATTTTTTCCCATTGAAAGCTGATGAGACAAAAGAACAAAAACATCCTCTGCATGGACAGCAACTTATCCACTTTTTATTTGCATGGCACAAGTAATGCCATTAGGGCTGGGCTGAGCTGCAGTGGTTAGCACTGTTGCCACAAAATACTGGTCATTGGGCATAAAAAGTAAATACTTTGTTTGAGCGATGTCAAATATCTGTGAAGGCCAGCTAATGTCGGACTCTTCATTAGATCTGAGGAGAATCAGTTTTCCTCTGGGATACACACGGACATTCACATCCAGATGGTCGGGTCTTACAGCCATCTGTAGCTGCAGATATAATAAAAAAGACAAAGAAAAACACAAAACCAGTTTATGATCATTGACCCTGTGCCAACCATCCTGCATACAGAGAGAAGTTATATGTAGACATTGATATAAAGGCACAGACAAGTTTCATGTTCTATCTTGCAAGGGCAGGAATCAAGTTACACATTTATTTCATCCCCACAAAACAAAGACAGTTCACATCAATTATATTCAGTAACCTTCATGTTTTCTCCCACACCTCCAAAAACAACAACAATAAATTGAAATCTAAAACAGCCCAAGTGGTAATAGCTTTAATAAAAAGAACAATCTTCAGTTTTGATGAAAAGGAAATGAAAATAAATCCACTTTATAGAAATCTATTTATTATTTAGGACACGAGAAGCAATGAGGAGTTAAGAGCTGGCTGATTGCTGCCTGTGTTAAACATATAAGTTACTACCATGAGAGCCAGTTAGGCCTGCACAGTTTTAAGTTTTACGTTTTATTAAAAGAATATTTTTGTTTTATAACATTATTGTAATCAAGAGTATATTTCTAAAGAAGTTTTCTGTTGGAACTAATGTTCTCTGTGCAGTTGGGGGTTGCACATTACTTTGAGTTACACTCCACTCAAAAGATTCATCACAGAAGGATGTTTGAGTGGTTCTGTGCTTAAGTGAAGACTGACACATGAGTGAAGTTTCTTTTACCCCTTTGGTTAATATGGCCAGTGAGTTCTCAAGGCATGATTTAGGGCAATAAGATGCTAATAAATGCCTGTAGCTCAAACTTGAGGGGAGTAACATAATATGCAATTGTAATAATTTGGAGCTATTAAATTCTCTTTAATTAAGGAAAAGTACTTCATTAAATATCATAGTGAGTTGGGGTTTTTTTTAAATGAAAAACAAACACAAATGAATTGACAGTAATAGGCCTGATCGCAGTTTCCAGAAATCACAGGAATTTCAGTTTTCACATGCATAGGGTTGGGGTAGTTAAAGGGGGGTTAATCACCCTTGTGAAAAAAAAGGAAAAACCTACAAACAAAAGCGTTCAAATACCCTTTCATAAGTTTTCTATTGAGTTTTGGTGAATATTCTGTCACCATGCTTTTGAAGTGATTGCTGAGCATACAGTTCAGAGAAACGCTGCCTCGCTAGTCTTTGTTGTCATCTTCATTGTGCTCTGCTGACCCTGCGCTTTTGTAAAGAGCAACATCCCACACCTCCGATTAATGCCTCATTAGGCCTGATACTGGCTGTGAGCATGGGCGGCATGCACATTTCACATCTATTTAGGCACAACTCCCACACCCAAACTTTCACCACCAGGGAGAAATTATTAAGAAGCCCCCAACCTGGGTTCTGTTTAACTCCCCTTTTCTCACACCCCTCTACTCTGTAGCAGGGCCAGAGTGCACCTTTGGCTCTTTTTAAATGTCAAGGCTTATCCCCAATCTCTTCATCTGATTGTCAAACAGTTCTATACTGCTTTCAATCACATCAGCCACCATAATAAAACAAATTTGACTCTAATGTGACCAGAAAATGTGAGGCTTAACTCCATGTATTATTTCACTGCCATTAACATGCATGAAATATGGTGTAAACTCTTCTGAATAGGCAACATTTTCTTTGAGCCAAGTGTCTCTGTGCCTAATTTCTATACAAAAGTTCACTTTTACAATACTGACATTTTTTTTTTACGTTTTCCAGGATTCTGAGATAGTGGAACTTTAAACTGTTCACTCAACTGAATCTCAAAATGTTGCTTTCCTTCTCTCACATAAACTTCAAAATGCCCTTAAAAAAACCCAACAGCATTGATACAATTAAGACAGTGTCACCACTTCTGACCCTTTTTATGCTCTCTGTCTGATTGTAAGATTTAATCATAACTTAGTACAACTTTATGTGACACCAAAAACAAATTAGCAGTACATATATTTTCTGAACTGGGAATCTGTCCCTCTCTCTGTTTGCAGAAGCTTTGTGTTAATAATATGACTGAAGTACTTTTTTTGTTTTACTTTTCTATACTATACAGCCAAAGAAATGAAGGAAATTGTTTTTCATTATAAAACAAGTGATATATAAAAGAATAGTTTGGTAAAAAAGAAAACACACTTAATGATGTAATAGAGCTTTCAATCCTTTTAACCTCAAATATATAATTGATCAACGTTTTGTCTGCATGCCATTTTTTCATTTGTTTTAAATCTGTGTTCTTGTTCTTTTGCTATTCCTTAATCTATCATAACCCTTCAGTTTCCAAGGAAACTGTCCTGTGTATAGTTTTGCTTTTTGATTATGTGTCGGCTTCATTTTTTAATAAAGCCGACTAGAGCTCTCTTGATTCATCTCCCCTACTCCTGCCTTGGCATTTGGCTGTTGTGTGAATAGCTCTGAGCTGCAGATGATCCATGAGAAGTCCCATTTAATGGCATTACTTGTTAGAACAGCCCAATCTCTGTTTTATTTCAGGAGGAAACTAGAAGCATGCAGGTTGTACTGATGTCTGTTGAAGTTGTTACAAGCATGAGCAACAATGAGTAATGAGAGTGCTGGAGAAAAAGTAAACACCAATACGATAAAAACAGAAAGTCTCATCTTGTATTTTACTGTGGCTGTAAGTGTGAGCAACTCTGAAGTGTTATTTTCAGAAAATTGCACTTGGGGTTTTGGGTGCAGAGATGGTGAAGTTAACAAAACATGAGAGAGGACCAAATAAAATCTGCAATAAACTGACTACAACATGGATTTACACACTGCTCGATACCATATATTATCTCCACTGATGTATATTGATTGGGGCCTGACAGGTGATTGCATTGAGCAGCCATGTTGTTGTGTTGAGGGATGGTTTGATTCAGCTTCCAGCCCCCTCAGGAGGACCATCTGCAGTGCACAAACACACCAACACACTGATCTCCACATGTGCAAAGCTTGGAGAGCAGCTTCCACCACCACCAAGGAATTGATAATCAATACTGTGGTGCTGGGAAACACGGTCATATATGTTGTTAATAAGCAGTTTTAGGAAGTTGTAACTGCTCATACTGGCTGGAAACTATGAAAGTAAACAGAAACGGGACATTTCAGAGTGTCATTTCTGTTTCTGTTGTGGAAATTCTGTTGTAACTTCCATACAACTTTTAACAAATGTGACTCATTTTATCAAGCTGAAGTATGTGTTGATTATTAACTTAAGGAGGAAGTGTGTGTTTGAATTGCTTGGACGTCATTGTTCATAAAACAAAGAGGCCAATTTGCAGGTCACTAAACTCCTGAAACAGCTGAAAAAAAAATCAGTTAAAAAGGGGAAGAGCAATGAACCTTAACAAGTGTGTGAATGTAGTGTACAACAATCCAACAAACTCTGCACAAGCTTAGCATCCAGCACAGAGCTTTACAAAGGGGAATACTCGAGCAATGCCAATCAGCAGCAACTGTGGAGCATGTTGGAAAAGATTACAGAAGTCAAATGGCCTTTTCTCCCATTGTTACTGTTAAACTGATCTTGACAGCCAGTCATAGGAGTTGAATCGGTGCTGCCTTCCCTGCCCACCAAATCTACAAACCAAAAGCTATGAAAATCTTTGAGGTGTTTTGTTGGCTGAGAGTGGGGGCCCTGAGTTTCTCCCTAATCCAATAGCCCCCACCTCCTATTCATAAGAATCATAAAAGCTATGCCTCAGTACTGCACTGCATTATCCCCTTCTTTTTCTTAGCTGTGGTGGTCATTTGTCATGTGATTAGTGCTGAAAAAACAAGCCTGATGTGAATTAAAGAGAAATAACAGCGTGGTGAATGACCTGGATGTCGGTCAGAGGGAGAGAGAGGGGCCGGTCTGTTTCAGGCAACCATGCTCACCAGGGCCCAAACAATGGACCCCGTTGGCCCTGATGCGGCTTGACAAGTGAATGACATGCTAAATGGTTGCCATGGGAACAAATGTGTTGAATTTTATGCAAGCATATTCTGTTTTGATTTTTTCCCCATCCCCCCCCCCTTGTCCTTTTTTCATGGCTGAGGAGATTTGACTAATGGTGTGTTGACTCTAAACAGGACTGCACAGGGAGCCCTCTTTTCCAACAACTCCAGCAGACATTTTAGCCCAGCTTAATGTTAACGCCTTGGAGAGTATTAGCTTAGCGCAGCTAGAGCTCAGAGGGAGATGGGTCTGAGTGAAAAGACGGCTGTGCTTTGGCTCAGTGAGGAAAGAGGTTTCCCGTGTTAATGATCTAATGGCAAATTCTGGAGCCCACTATATGTGGGCTAAACACCCCATGGAAGTCTTTGGATACTTTCTGGACTCTGCTATACGTTACATCTTTACTGCATAAAAAATCATCACATTTGTATGTGTAAAATTGTATATATATATATATATTTTTTGGAAATCTTTTATTTTCTTCAAATGTTAACAAAAATATTATCGGTGAATTTCATTAATCAAAAACCAACCATCAGTTATGGAGCACATTGAGTGCTCTGAAAAGCTGCATCATTCTGATGTCTGATTTGGAGGCCATTTTTATTGTTTTTTGCTTCACTTTAATGATAGGGCTATCTACTCATTTGTTTCTGTTGATTCAACATAAAACATGATTTGCATAACTTCCAAAGAATCTGTCTCGTCATTCCCATAAAAGTTCCCATTGAGCACACATGGAACAGAGGAAATCATAGCAGTTTAACTTCACTGATTCCATAAAAAGACCTTTACAAGTTTAAATCAAGTTTAAATCAAACAAGTGTAGTTGGTTAATTCATTAGGTTCTATTTTTGGTTATTGCTTTCAAACAGTATTAGCATGTTATTACGTTGCAGGGATGGTCCAAAATTCTCATTAGCCAGATTATGCGATTAGATTTTTGCCGGTTGGAGAGTAAATTTAAAAAGGCTATATCCACAACATTTAGGGGAAATGTTTGTTCTAACATGATTAAAAATGCTTAAAAACACAAATTTTAAAAATGCATAATCATTGTGTAATGTAGATTCATTACCAATAAATACCTGTCCAGTGTCTGAGTGAATTGATGCAATGCTAAAGTAAGCTAGTGCGTCTTGGCGCCAAGGAGATTTGCCGTACAAACTTTCACAAAGTAAGGGTCGTTGGAGGTTGATATTTGAGTGTGTGTAGTAACTCTATATCAAAAGGTTGATTGTTGTTATTTTCAGTTCACTCTCACATGGCTGTGTTTATCAGGCCGGTATCCGCTGGGGTTGTGTGCATGAAAACAATGTGTGCCTTAATGCAGGCTCCCTGTTTGATGTTTTGTTTAACTCGCATAACATGCTTTGCAGGAGCAGCTTGTGCAAAGAGACATACACATATGTCCTGGACTGTTTTTTATGCACGTAGCAAGTAAGGGTTAAAAGAAAAAACAGAGAATGAAAACAATACAAAAACAAAGATGCCATGCTCTACTGATGGAGTACTGATCTATGGCAGAAGACCATGTCGTTTTACACATGTATTTGTTTGAATACATTCTTTATTGGTATTTATTTTTTCTAAATTTTTGTGTTTAAGATTCTTCATCACTGCCTGGCAGGATACATCTGACTTCATATAAAACTTAAAGCTTGTTTAATCATTGGTAAACAGATTCTTCCTTCCATCAGTAAGAACTAATTAGACAATTTTTTCCTTTAAATGATAATAGACACAAATGTGTGTTGTCGGAGGAAAGGCTCTTTTGTGTTGCGAGAGACAGCTCTTCTGTAATCATGTGCTGCAACACAAGTGTTGAAACCCCCAAGTGTTAATGTTGGTTAATATGTAATGTATTGTTCAGCCTGTTATCAGGAGTAAGATAACCTATCTTAATGCTGTGATATTTTTAGAGTCTCAGTTTGTTTCCAGTTTGCATTTCAGTGAACGACAGCAGCAACGTTTTGTAAAATAAGGAGGAGTACAATGTTCACAGAGGAGCAAACAGAACCTGACTGTCGGTTAACTCATCCAGAGTAAAGACTACATTCAGTTTTGGTCCTCGCAAAACCCTACTGATGAGAGAAGAGAATCATCACAATCTTCAACAATACTTTGATCAAACTCCTAACACAATGACTCTGACTGTGTGTGGAAAATTGCCCCCAGATGAAACATTTTTTCCACAGCTTCAATTTATAATTTTCACTTGTGGACAATAGAAAGCAATCTTCTAACCCATGATTTACACCTCTCCAGAAATCATATTTCATGTAGTGTAAGACAGGCTCTGAGGACAGGATGAATATCTAAAGTGCCAATTATGAAGTGTATACACGCAGACAACAAGAAGGCAAAATGATACATAACTCTCTTATCAAATTAAGATTCTGTAACAGCAGGGAGAGTATACACATCGCAACATGGCAGTGACCTGTGGAAAATACATTTGTATTGTTTCACCGTGCACACCCCGTAACATTATGTGCAGCCCAGTTCACAGATAAAACCACTGCATGATTATTTTAGAAGACTACATTTATTATTTATAATGCACATATAACTTTTCATCTTAGTCCATCACTTCAAAATGTGGTCAATCTCTGAACTCTATGTTGTTCAATATTAGTGTCGCTATGACCATGTTGTAACACTAATGGTCAGTGACTATTATTGTCTATTTAAGTTTGAATCCTAACATGTCAGGCAGGAAGTATAATTTACAGCAGAACATTGGATTCATTTATAAGGAGATTATGCGCTGGCCTTAAAGAACACATATTCAATAAAAGGTTTTAATAGACAACACTGTCCTTTCACACTTCAGTTTGAAACTGATCACATCAGTTTGAGATAAGCAGAAAGAAATGAATATATATCACCTAACAAGGTAAGACCAAAACGTGAAGGAGTTGGGCCTGTGAGGAAGCTAACGTTTTCTCTCTCTTAGGCTAATGTGCATGTTAGCTTCTGAAGGGAGAGCGCAGAGTAGTTTGCGCTAATTTTAGAGATTACCACTCAGAGACTTTCATTTTTGGACATCTGTCACCAGCACTCTAGCACTGAAGGCCAACTATAAGTGTAATAATATAAGTACATGTACTCAATAAGAACAAGAATCAAGATTCTACTCAAGACATGTTTTACTTTGTCATATTTACCGGCTTGTGAAATTGGTGTCCTACAATAAAAAGAAACAAGAAAAGTGTTTGACTTTTCAGAAACGTACTTCTTAGGAGGAGCCACATTTTTTATATATAGTATATATTTGTTAATCTGTCGAAAGTGAAAGTTATTGAAACTTTAAGAATGTAATGTGAGCCACAACATTGTCAGAAAAGTCATGACTAGGCATTTGTTATCAAAGTATCCACTTTTTCTACATAGAATATATACAAAGTTGCATTTACAAATAAAACAACCAGCATAAAATAGCGCTTTAATTTACCCACTCACTTTTTGTTTTAGTCAAAATAATGATCTGTTTTAAAGGTTTGAAAAGATATCCACAGCTTTTTTTAATTGCTCACACTTATTCACACTTACTGAATGGGTCAGTTTTGTTCTTCTACCATGAAGCCCCATAAGACTCCCTGTTCTAATTTAGCGGCTACATTTTTTGGTAAATTTCAGCAATTGTGGCCTATAAATAACCTAACCCATTACATATGTTTGTTGTGTACCCAGACAGAGAGAGGGAGATATAGAGAGGAATATTAGGTGGAGGGGGAGGGGGACGGGGAGAAGAGAACACGCCACTGAATGTCCCAAGCCATTAGAACAAGGGATATTTCTGGTTGACTGAGCAATTCATTCTGAACATGTCACATTGAATTTCTTCCATTATAAAACACTGCTGCCTTCTCCACTCCAAAGGCAGATTGCTTGCACCTTTTTCACCCACTGAAATATTGCTTCTCTCCTCAAACAATCTTTTTCATCCCAAAGTTGTGATTTTTTTTTTTTTTTTGAAACAGTGATTAGTCTGTGTTCACAGTGTTCTTGATATCCCTAAACAAATTGTAATCTAATCTTAAAGCTTATATTTCTTGAGTCAAAATTCACTTTTAAATTTGAGTCCCTAAATCACATGATATTTTTAATATTGTTACATCATTATCAATTTTGACGTTCCCCAATTTTCTGTGTCTCATGGTCTTCACTTTCCCTGTGCCACTCTAGGTGTTATTGATGTGAGCAGACATTGCAGAGACAACAAAGATCAGTTTGTTACTGTCAGCCTATATAGGACTTTGCTGCTGAAGTCAGAGTTTTATTCTAAATCTACGAGGTGACACATGATGTAAAGAGCAGAACGGAATCTTTTGGCTGAGCTGGTTGTATGATCTCTCATCCTCAGCTGCATCTTGTGCTTATAGTTTCAGCACTCCACAAAGCCCTGATATAAGAAGCCTGACTTTGCTCTGTGCCTCCGACAGTTCTGACAGACAGGCAACAGAGATTGATGTTGCCCAGATAGAAAATAGAGGAAGAATGGCAATTATGTCAGGCTAGGAGAAACATGTGTCTGTGCGGCGAAACACAAAAGGCTCAGGCTGGATTGTTATCGTTCTCAATAACCCAAGGTGTGTTTGGGAGTAAATGGATTGTCTGTAGAGAGCATTTCATCAGTTATACCCTTCTTCTTTTCTCTCTACTTCAATACCACTGTTCTCCCATCTTGTGTTTTCTGAGGCTTTTGTCCTGCAGGAAATGTCGTTTTTTGTTGCTGCTTTTTAAATTATACAATCACATTTCTTGATTCAATGGCATACAAAAAGGTACAACACAGATATATTTGGTATGTTGCATAAGCCCCTATATATTATGTTTTTCTACAGTCCATCTAATGTAAAACAAAAACATACTTCTGTTGTTGTAATTGAACTTGGATGAACTGAATATCATGAATATCACAAGGAAGAGTCAGACCTGAGTCATGCAAGTACATTCAATAAAGTAGCTCCTCTTCCCCCCCCCCCTTTAGGACAAATATGCAAGCCTTATCTTTCATGTCCCAATCAAGAAAATGTTTTGTAGAGTTATCATAGTTGCAATTCCACTACTCTAAAACACATACAGGAGGAATTGTCGCCCATCTATTCTCCTAAATTCCTGTTTCATATTCCAGGGAACGTCTTTCTTCTTCACTGTATACTAATTTCCATTCACCAGCACTGTAGGCCCGTTCATGCTTCAGAAAACACAACCATTTATGACGAATTTAACGACACAGTCCAGTGCTTGTCCAAATCGAATAGAGTTGGAAAGGACGAGAGAGTTTGTCAGAGGCCTGGCGAGTCTATACTAATGGAAATGACAGTTTTGGAGAGAGACAGTAGAAGGGTCATGGCTGCGATCCAGCCACCCCTCTGTTTCTCTCCCGTCCAAACTGGCTGCCCTCCCTGAGCGTCCTCTCACACAACTTAATACGCTGCTATGCTGAAAACATTGCATTTGTCTAACATAATAACACAGTGGAAATCAATTACGCTGGAACAATATCAGTGCTGGAAATCATTACAATTGGTTGTCAACAGGAAACATCAGCAATTAGTCTGGACTAGTTAACTGGCTGACTGCTCAGGTTCATTTCAATGATGGTTTGGAGTTGTCTGGTGTTTGCTTTAGTTTACATTAGCAAATGAAAGATAGCATGACATGTCATTCATTAAACAGGGGTATATTCATTTTCTCTGTGCAGCCGTTAAGGAAGCAGGCCGCTGCGAGAATTGAGCATGGAGGATTTGGATTGAAATTAACAGCTTGCTACAAATCAAAGATGTGTCACTCAAGCGTGGATAGCCCCTATTAATTTATGAGAACAGAGATGAGCCTCTTTCTCTTCAGACTTGTCTATATCAGCAAAATGACACATTTATATGCAGGAGAATATGAGGTTACATTTTGTTTTACACCTATGTTGACATTTAATTCAAAAGACAATGGCCAAGAGGGCAAGGCTATTCTCAGACACATGTTAATGTTTCTCAACATTCAGCCATCATAAAAATGAGCCACGATTTTATTGTGATAATGGCAAAGTAGACTGGAAAAGTGGATTTGGAATTGGTTTGCACATAATATAGTGTGCTATAAAAATGAGATTTGCTGCCATGGGGGAAAACAAATCAAGATCTTTTCTTCAGTTATTGGAGCATGGAAAAGAAAATGCATTTATTTTAATGTAGCTGGAAAATGATGCTGTGTTCATACTGCCCATGAAGCGTGTCGGTCCTAGAGCTCAGACCACAGTGTAATTGTCAGGCAACAAACATGCAGGTGTAAAAACACGGTTTGAAATGAATTGAGAAAATAATAAAGTTCCCCTTTCAGCAATTTAAGTAGATCTCACCCAACTTTAAACTCAAAATTGGAAAATTAACCTGTAATCTGAAATCAAAAGAAATAGACAGAGCGCTTCTGAACTTTATCAAACACAAGGAACAATATGCAAAATAAATGGGTATCTCCAAGTTCAATCATACTAAAAACCTGCAGGTTTAAGCCTGTTGGACTTTCATTTGTATGCAACGGGCAATATGTAGATTTAGATTTGTTGTCTCAAGGAAAAAAACCCTGAAGCGGCACAGTATTTCATTTCATGCTGAGCATTCAGTTGCAGTGTGGCATAAATATTCATGAGGATTCTTCCAAACCCATGATATAAACAGAAGAATATGGCCAGTGGCAGGCTTTAGAGAATGGCTACATTAGATCAAATAGAATCACCAGTCCTTGATTACTGTGATTAGAGACATATATATGACTGAGTCGGTGAAAAAAAAACTAAACAAAAAAAAATCCTCTTTTGTCTACGTCCCAAGCAAAGGAGAGTTCAAATGGGTGGCAATATTTTTTCTGACAGTGGTAACTTAACCAAACCCATCATAATCTGAGGTCAATATTATGACCAGGGTAATTGAACCTTTTTAACAGAAACACATTTTGATTTGGTCATGAAAATGAAAGCCACATTTCCTGCAAAATCTTGTATAGGTTAAAGCTAACAGAAATTATTTGCAGTGAAACGCTACAACTTAATGCTAGGCTCAGCATAGGACAGCGACAGTTCCGCAAGCTAAAATGATACTAGCGACAGTCATACTAGCAACAGTCACATAAGTGACTCTCCAAGACTATAGACTGTCACAGAAAAGTTGACAGCTCTGTTACTCTAGTTGTTGTGAGATGATAGCTGATGGGTTCAAAGAAAGATTGTCTCCTATTTGTCCGATGTTACCTATAATGTGCAAAATCAAAACAAAAAAGAAAATGCCGGAAAATATCTATTTTTATATCTAACTTGCATATATATATATCTTCCTGTAAGTGAGGAAGTCTTATATCACAAAGGAGAGATAACCAATCAGCTGCTGCTACAGTGGATGTTCCAGCATAAGTAAATGAGTGAAAAGGTAATATATAGACAACCCTAAGAGAATACTGCTATTCGTGTTAAAATAACATGAATAGCATGTTTCCCATTGCCTGGCATTGTTTCCCATTGCCAGAAAACAATGAGAAGAACTTTAATCAATAAGGAGAACACATTGGAAGGAGGATTAAAAGAGATTGAAATGAGTGTTAATTGTAACACAATAATCGATGTCAAATGATTTCAATTGTGAGTCCACGCTTTTATGGAATGTGCTCCAGTCTGCAACATTATGAGCAAACCTTAGTTTTAGATTCAAATTCAACATATCACATGATGTATAGTCTTTGTAATCACACTTAACATACCTGCCTTGTTATTCCCTCCTCTCTGGCAGTGCGTTGTGACACTCACACGGTGTTGAGAATAGGTTATAATCTGTGTGGCAGTGTTTTCTGTGTATGATAAGGTGACAATTACCCTGTGAACACTATAATTTACACATGGGGCCAAACAAAGACCTGCTTGTTGTCTGTGATGACTGGGAGACAAACAATGTGAACGTTGTCCTGACATGGTACAGAATAAAATAATTGCATTCTGCAAAACAGAGCCCAGCACTATTAATCATAATGCACTGACTGTTCATTAATAAAAAGTTATTACGCTGGACCATTTACTGTATGTTCTTTTTTTTTTTCTTTTTTTTTTTTTATATAAGCAAACCTTGGGGGAAACAGATGTTCTGTCATAACACAATAAGTAATTAAATTGCGATACACTTTGTGTAATGAAATACATTTTCTGAAAGCTACCTACATCATATGGAGGTTTGAATGCAATTTTTTATTTTTTTTTGTAAAACAATGGACTGATGGCTCTGGTTTTGTTTGCATTTAAGAAGACTGAAACGTTAAATACCGAAAATATAATGCAGGTCCTGACATTTGAATCTACTTAACCATTTTCAGTTGATATATTTTGACATTACACTAATCTAAGAATTTAAAGGGCCAGTTTACCTGAATAACACAAAGCAGCATGTATACGTTCTACATACTTTTGTCTCCCCTGATGATATTTCAATTTTAAATCTCAGACTCTGCGGCTAAGATTTTAGCTGCTGACTCAGGTTAACAAGAATTTCAGAAAATTCCATTATGATGCTTAAAGGGATACTTCACCCATTTGCATTAAGCTTATATAACAGAACCAGTATATAGAACTACATTTGGAAAACTTCACAGCAACACATCCTCCCTATCATTTACGTTTAGTAGAAAATAGCTTCTAATGAAATCGCTGACAGTGAGCTTGATGCATATTCAGGCAGCTCAGTAATGTGCTCGCTTCATTCTCAGCATGAGGAGCCATTTAGGCATTTATGCAGCTTTACATCAACAAGACAGTTAATTGAAAGCGCAGGCTGTATCCTGTGAAAATGTGCTGCATAAGATTTCAACATGGAGGGTTCATTCCAAAATACAAATGTATCAAATGCACAGCAGACCTCAATTAACAGAAGCATATTCATTATATGTCTAACAAGTAAATAGTAAGATTTTTGTCATCCATATACAGTGTGTTGTTTTGATGGGTGTCCTCTAATTAACTCTTATTTTGCAAGTAATTTAGCTTTATTAAAGAGTGTATGATGTGTAATTTAAATGTATGTATTTATTTCATATTAGTTTTCAAGCGAGTACTGGGTGTTTAAATATCTAATAATTGTGAAAGGATGTATTCTTGTTGAGATGTTGCTCTTTTTCTCCTCTCACACGTTGCTGATGTGGATAATTTTTACACAAATTAAACATAAAACTCAAAAAGACCTGAGGAAAGCTGAAATTATTGAAAGAAACTGAAGCATATAATGTAATTACTCCCCGGGTTTAAGGGAACGTCAATCAAGGGCATATCTTGGAATCGCTTAATGGGATATTGAAATATCCTCTTCCAGCATGTGGCAAGCACTAATTAGTATGAATGACGAGTACTCAAATGACTAATGCTGCTGAGGACAGCTTTTAATTGAGAATAATATAATGAAGGGTCCTAGAGATATGCAAGTATGCAGTCCTTGTTTCTCATTGGTCCACACAAGTCTAAGACTTTCAGTATTTACACATATCAGAAAGCCTTTTTTAAATATCAGGTGCACAGGTTTGATTCATTATTTGTCTGTTCTCTTAAATTACACAAAACCAGATGACAAAGTGACTTAGTGTATTTAGTATTTTCAATTTAACACAGCGTTATATTTAAGTTAAGAGGGAATATTTTCATTTCAGAACACCCAACATATATCTGACCGATTGTGTTTGAAGGTAACATTTAGTATACCTATGAGCGGTCTCAAAATACAACAACATTCCTATAAACTAAAAACAAACATGAGATGTGGTTGTTTATTCTATATTAAGCAACAAAGATGGGACTGTACAGTGAAACTGTTCTCATAAGAATTAAATGAAGCTACAGTTTACCTTCAATGTGTAACATTGTCTGTAGAGTTATGAACAGTTGCCATGGTAGGTAGGTAGGTAGGCTTTATTGTCAAATATGCCCCATGTTAAACATACAGAACAGATTAAGTTGCATGCCCCTCAACCCACAGTGCAAACCTGCAGTGCATTAAAAAAGCACGAAAGAATAACAATAAACATGACAATTAAAAATAGCAATAAAAAATAGCAATACTATAAAAATAACAAATTCTAGCAAAACTTAACTGAAGACATTTGAGACAAACAATTAACAAATGACAGTCAATCAACAGACAAGGGCACTTGTGATTATTGCACCAGGGAAGCAGTATGTAGATAAATTAAAGTTGAACAGTCAAACAACCAAAGAAAAGATCAATGACTACATGAAGACATTCACTCCGCACCAGCGCCCACAATTATTTCTTTAATGCTTATATTGTACCATAATGTTAGGGAACAGTAACACGTTCCAAACTAGCAGACAGTTATCAAAATAAATATTTATTTATAGACTTTTCAGGTAACTATATGACTATAAAACCAATGTTGACTCTCTGTGTGGCCCTGCTTTCTCTCTAACATCTCATTAAAGTGAACATACAGTTTGGTTCTTGAAATACTCCATAATAATCCTAAATAACAACAGCAAGTAGCTGAAGCATGAACTCTGAACAATTTCTGAAATATATAGGACAGCCTCCACCTCAAATTGTTCTAAGTTGCCCTTTGAGGTGAGACCCTCACAGAGTGATATTTTTGCTGTTGCACAGGAGGGAGGTAAAGTCTCAGGACGTGTCATATAAAGGACACTGCAGACAGTGGGTGAAACAAAGAGACACATCTGACAATGTGACTGTTCTCCCTTTTTTATCGATGAGAAATCACTGGCCTTCTGGCAAACAGAGAAACATATGAAGCAGCTTCATAATGTACATGAAGATCTAACTGGTTTGAGTTCGATCTTTCACTTAAAAAATTACAGAATGAATGATAGCAGCTTTAAATCCTGGTTGAAACAACATAATTGCATCCTTTATATCCTTTGACCCATATTTGCCCGCTGTCGTTAGTAAACAGTTGATTCATCTGTTTTTCTGTTATCATTTAGCTCACCAACATCTAAAATCACCAGTTAATGTCCTCAGTCATAAAAAATATCATATTCGTATGTTCAAGTGAAACGCTCCCTATAAAAAAGCAGAGCTCCTCACACTGATCATGTTGCAGCTATTATCATTACTCAAGGAATGTTACGAAGAGAGCAACAGAAGGTTAAAGCTGACGTGTAATGACTCAAGGCTTAAAAGCCATTCAGCTTACAGAGACATGTTCTCTGAGCTACTAAACAGATTATCACTGCTGAAACACCATTGATGAGCTTTTACAACCTTTTCCCCTTTAAGCCTACGGTCTTTTAACATTGTTTAATAAAATGTTGATAATAACTGAAGAGCATAATCATTATCATATTTTGCATGGAACAAATATTCAGAGAGCAGTTATAGAAGTGGTAAGCGGGTTGTGTAACTGACTGTGTGAGATTTCCAGTGTGTTATCCCCTCATGTTTTCATGTCTAGCTGCAGGCCACTGTCTATCTCTGAGAGGGTGTCAGACTTAAATTTGTCAGTGATGAAAGTGTGTGTGTGTGTGTGTGTGTTTGCATGCGTGCGTGCGTGTGTTTGTGTTTTAAGTCTCAGTGGAGTGGCTGTTCACTCTCATCGCACTTAATCAGCCGCACATTCTTGCTACTTTGTCCTGTTTGGTCCTCTAATGGCATTTATGATGTTTGTCTGAGAAGAGGAGAACATGTTGTGCTCTAAACTCAACAACATTCTTGTTCCCCTGTCTCTGTTGTTTCTTGAAAGAAGGTAGCTCTTGACAAGAAACAGATAGGAGCAGTGTTTTTGTGGAACTAAAAGCTGTAAAGGTAGATAATTCACCTCTTTTAAAAGGCTGAAGCTCATGTGCCCCCCCCCCCCCCCCCCCCCAACACTTGTGGGTAGTGTTGTAAAATGCATAGCCTAATGACTACCCAACACCAGGGTATACGTCTAAGTATTTGCTTTTAGGAAGTTCGGTTGTGTTTTTACTCTAAAACAGAGAATAAACTTGTAATGGTTACATTAAAACTGGTTTCCAGCACTTCCACTTTTACAATTGCTTCACCTGCCAGTTCAACCTCTTTCAGTACTTCCAGGCTTATCATTTTAGCTGCAAGTCCACTACATTTCTTGCAGAAAACATTAACATTTTTTTATGATATACAGTGTTTGCTAGGGAGACAAAGACTGAATTGAGGTCTGAGGTAAAAATGACACTGTCTTTGGATTAAACACCTTTGTTTATTACAGTATAGCATACATGTTTTCCCCATGGGCTACAGTGATTTGTATAACAGCTTTGAGTATGACAAGTGCCTGTGCATCACATCACATATGATTCAAAGTGACAGAGGTGAGACTGTAATTTAAGATTTAGAAGACTGTTTCAAAGTCTGATTTCTCAAACATCAGACTGCAGTTATTTATGAAGATGTCACACTGACATGATCAGACGCTCAATATGAAGGAGCTTATATGGTAAATACAGATTATTAGGTTAATTAATTATTCTGTAGTCTTCTTTGTTCGTATATAATTACTCTGCATCCTTTTATTGAATGTGAGCAGCAGCCAGCAGAGGATCATTTGTTTTCCCTTTACCAAATGGTTGCAGCGTTGCCAAGCAGAGAGGAAATGACATATGGTAGAAAAGTATAATTCATCTGGATGAGACACTGATATCCAACCATCAAAAAAAAGAAATTAATTCTGCTCCCCGGCTGCACAAATAATATTAAAAACAGAAATATATAACAACAGCAACCGAAACACACGCACTATACTCATTTGATATTGAAAAGCAAACATCCAATAAGCAGGCTGAATGTAGAGGAGTCTGCTTATCTGATACAGGATGTGTGGGAGACTGCGTGGGTTTTTTTTGTGTGTCTGTATGTGTAGCAGTGAATGAGATTTGATTGGGTGGGCGTATCAGTGTGTAGTATGTGAAGGCATTGCTTCGTTATGCATGCAAGAGCCACTATCAAACAGGAACATGACCAAAAATGGTTTGCATATGCATCAATGTGTCCATAATTACAAAGCAGAATTCTTGGCGACCACAGTGGATTGTTGACCATCTCTAAACAAGCACTGGAGAGTGTTCAAATGAGGATTATCTCCTTCAGAACAGCATGGCACAGTTTAGCACTGTATGTCATTGATTAAGCTTGCTTATGGTACATGCCAGCATGCACTCCCCTTTACAGTTTGTATTCTTATTACAGGTTCACCTCCATGTAAAGACAAACGTGTTCTGTCTGAGAAAATAGTTTATTCAACAAAAAAATAAATATATATATATAACTATTACTTACACTTTTGTAGGTTAAATAAATACAAAACAACTAGTTGTGCCTTCTGTAAGTGAAGTATCAATTAATTTACGTTAGGTATTAAGGAAGATGTACTTCTTGTTACACGTTCTTTATGAGAGGGATTGTTTTTTTTCAAGAATTGTTATTAAAAGAAAATCAAATGATTTCTGTAGTACAAAAGCCTTAACTCATGGTGGAGTAAAACAGATTTAAGGAGAATGATTGTACTACAGAACAGGAGGTAAGTATCATCAAGTTATATCAAGAGCCATCTATTTGCTTTTAATATATCTGATTAAAAAGCAAGTAGTTATTTTGCATTTGCAGACCTTGTACTACCCTGACAAAGAACAACAATTGAATGGGAGAATGCGATTAAACAGCAGCTTATGTTTGATTTAACAGCATTGCCGTCCTCGGGTATAAAAGCAAAATAACAAATGTAGTCTCATTGCAAAGCAGATGTTTAATGGTAAATAAAGAAAATCTGGCATTTTTACACTAACATGACAAAACAGCAAAGGTTTGCTTTTGTGTTCTCTCTGCATTGATTTTCATGTTTATATTCTGACCTCCTCAAACTCTGGAGAGATGAATGTGACAGCTGCATGAAAAGAGTCTTTTTGTGTGCTTACAGCACAATACAGGGAGCATTAAATCCACCAATCCTCAATTTATTCATCTCTTTATTTGTGAAAGTCTGCTTTCTGACTTTTCCATTGATTGAATTGTCACTTCACTGTGTTTGGAATCCAAAGTGTTTCTGGTAGTAATAATGGACCTTTTTCATTACAGTCTGTTTAACACATACAATCAGGAAAGGCACAGGTGTGAAGGGTATGATTCATTTTGACTATGTTACATTCAGCACATATGCATTACATAGGTGTTGATGTTGTGCATGCTGTCTCACTTTGACAAGTTAATGTATCACAACCATGTATCATTCTCTGCTTTTCCTGACATACCACAGGAAAATGAATGCAGCGAAAACAGCTAAGCAGATGTTGTGTAGTTTATCACTTTAATATTCCATCATTGAACTGAAAATGTATTGGCTCCACATGAAACAGCTTTGTGTGGGAATGAAGCCTAAACAACTGTTGAAGTATAAACTACATTTTTAAATCGCATCGTTCACCTTGACACCTTTGTCACTATTTTTTTAAAGACACAAACACACTGGCATTACAATTTAAATGGCACAAGCCATTTAAAACAAGAATCACTTACTTTGTTTTCTTTAAATTGTAGTCATAAAGTCATGAATATTGTCAGACAGCAAAATTGAGTAGGGAAATATGTACATAGGCTAGCATATATGTTGTACAGTTGTATGTGGCTGCCACTTCTTTCAAGCGGGACATCCACATATTATGTAAATACAGTAAAATATAACTTATGCTATTTGGTAGACACAGAACTGACATTCCAATCCAAATAGTAATTGATAATGTATGTGTTAAAAGAGTGGACCATATTACATTTCTAGGTGTGATCATCGACGACAAAATCTGCTGGAAACCTCATATTGGACATGTACGATCAAAGATAGCAAAGAGTGTGGGTGTCATGAGGCGATCTAGATACATACTCAACCAACAGTCTCTTCTTATTTTATATTATTCTCTTGTTTTGCCATATATGAGCTACTGTGTTGAAGTCTGGGGCAATACATATACTGTAAGACCAACGTGTTTCCCCTTTACATACTACAAAAAAAGAGCCATAAGAACAGTTTTTGGTGTTAAGTTCAATGACCATACAAATCCTCTCTTTTTAAAGGCATCAGCATTAAAATATTTTGATTTAGTGAAATTTAAAACAACACAACTTATTTATAAAGCAAAAAATAATCTTCTTCCAAGGTCAATCCAAAACTTATTTCACGAGAGGGAAGGTAATAGACTTTATGATTTAAGAGGTACCCAAAAATTGCAACAGCCAATAGCCAGATCGACTCGCAAAAGTATGTGCGTCTCAGTTGGTGGGGTTATTTTATGGAATGGTCTAAATTCTGAGGTCTAACTCAGTAATAATGTTCACCAATTCAAAAGGAAGTTCATATTAGGTGTGTTTGAAACTTATCACAAAGAGGAAAAAATAGGTTAACTAGCTTACAAACAAGATAATTGTATGGTTGAGGGGTTGCAGAGAGGGATTTTGTGTTTCTTGTTGTTTTTACGTTGTATTTGTGTTGACTGGGGTTGGAAATCTACAAGCGTTGCTTCAGCCATCCTTTTTTCAAACCTTGTTGCTGTTGTGTATGTCTGTTTTAGGGTTTGAAATAAATGACTTGAAGTAAATATGCATGAAAAAGGTCGATTTTGAAATTCAAAAGCTGGCTGATTCTCAGACAGTAACTCCCACCTTCTTCCTGTTACCATCAAATGATGCAGGTAAAACGAGAGTGAATGGTAAAATGAAGCTGTGTTATAACAGTGTATAGTATACTTAGTAGAGCCATTATATAAAGCACATTATAGCATCCTTTGTATGAGGTTTCTTAAAGTATCTGTTCTTCAAATGATCCATTCATTTGCTCTGTAAACTTGGTGCTCAGACTAAACAAAGGAAAAATGACAATTTGATAATGTATCTGAGAGGAAGAAAAAAAATGCACGCTCAAAGAACTCCTGAGTGTAATTAATGATCATATGCCAACATGTCACATGGACTTAAATGCAGTGTTTTCATGGGAGTGGCTTATAGTGTGTTAGGGGAGTGTCTGTCTTGTTCACACATTTCTTCTTGTTCATCATTACGACAGGCAGAGCCGAAGGCTGGACTCGTATACCCCGTGCACTACATCATATTCACTAATTGCACCATCTGTGGAGCGTGTTTTGCTTGTTTTACAAACCCTCCAATCGCTGCACTATTTTGCAGACGGGCGCGTGCAGCCGGCAGATACCTTACATTAGGCTACTTCTCCCCCAAAGTGCTTCACTAACTAGTTTTCCAAGTTGGAGAAATATACTTCAAAGAGACACATCGGAAGATACGGACAGTTTTTCATAGTGTTGCTTCGACTTGCGGATGTACCACTCGGTTCTCACTTAATATCACCTTTTTTAATTTTCTTTTCCCTGCGTCCAAAGGAGGAGGGAAAGGAGGTGGACCCACGCTCAGCCACCGGTCTCGTGGCTTCTTTGTATACAGCAGCAGCTGTGTGTAAATGCATGGGCACACAGCGTCTACTGCTCCTTGAGGGACAGTTTATTCGCCCCCGGCCCGTCCTTCATCAGCAATGAAGCGACTGAACCAGGTGTAGGAGAGGAATATCTGAACTTTTCCTGAACCTTTTTTTAATCCCAGTGTCTCATTGACTCACAACAAAGATTGGGTCCGTTTCATCGCCTTTCTTTCTGCGTCTCTTTCTGTGCGCGCTTGGATTGTAAACGGCACAAACAAATTGCTCTCCGTATAGGGCAGGCTACAGCAGCGCGGCTCCCTCTCTCTCTTAAAACCATGGATGTAAGGTTTTATCCGTCTGCTGGGGGGAATTCTATCCCCGGAGATTCACCAAACCTGGATTTTGCCCATTGTTTGGGCTACTACAACTTCAATAAGGTCAGAATTCACACTGTTGTGTTTTGCATCCCTAATGTGTGTTGTGTGAGCGCGCTTGTGCGTAGAGAGCTCTGCAACTCTCTGCCGTAATTACTTACAATCTGGGGAAAAAAACAAACAAACAAAAAACTTCGTTAAATTTACACTAATCAATGCTAGTTTTCTCTGCTGCCTCCACGTGGTTCTCTCTGACTCGAGAACAGCAATCAACTCTTTTCTTAATTAATCCCTTCTCTTCTGCCGCAAACTTTGCTGTTGTGTATTTAGTTCTCGTGGAAATGGGGACACAAGACAAGTGTAGTGGTTCAGTGATACTTTTGTCCATGCTCTGATCAGCCTCACTGCACTGCCGAACTCTGAGCAGACTGAGTGATGTGATCCACAGTCATGGGTGTTGTTTGCTATACAGTTACATGTTACTAGACATCAGTGAGGGATCATTGTAAGGGCTCCATACATGCCGCTGTATGCATTCATTTGGTGATGTGACGATAGGGGATCAAGTGTCATATTAGGCAACTCTGCTCCATGGATATAGATCTGTTGTAGAAACACATGCAGATATGTTGACGTTTACCAAAGCAGCCATCACAAATAATAACTTTTTTAGGGCATTATTGATTTTCAACTGATCAGATTAACAAAAGCTCACTTTTTAAAATCGATTTTACATTTTTAGCTTGCACTGTATGCTATTAAACATAGCATGAGTAAATTCTCAAAATGTCATGGCCCACAAAATGGTTTTATCTACTCTGCCCCAGGTTTAAAAGCTTCTTTTCAGTTGACAATTTTCTCATCTCTCTCTGCATACAAGCCACAGCAATAGTGAAGTAAACTAAAGTTTTTCAGGTTTAGTAACTCTCAAAGAAGAGGCAGAGGTTATGTAAAACACTCGAATGATAGTCTTTGATGCCGTCAGTGATATCACACCTGAACAATTTGGACCGGTCACCCATCAGGAATTCAACTTCCTCAAACCACCTTGATAAACTAATGACGAAGTGTGATGTTTTTATAAAGTTTAAACAATGGCATCCCTGACATCCCCCATCTCTTTTCTCAAACACACACACACACACACACACGCACACACACACACACACACACACACAACCAGTTGTCAACCCCCTCCAAAACAATTCAGCCCTGTCGTGGGTCTCTTTGCCCCTTGCAATCTGACTCTGCTCTAAACAGTTACCAGGTTTGTCTCACTGTTTCATCAGCTCTTTGTCGTGTGGCCAAGTTGTCATGTGTGCCCAATTTCATCATGTCTTCATCAGCCTTGAGAAATGTTAACTACATTGCTTTGAATCGCTGTAAGACTTGAAGCAAGATTTTATTCCTTCTCATAAATTCCCTGGGTCAGTTGAAATGTTCCATCTGTAACGGTAATGGGCTACAATGCAGGAGAAGGTAGAGCAAGAGGGAGGGCGATCAGAAGGTACTTATCCAGTATCTCCAGCAGTAATGTTGGAGAGAGAGATAGAGAGGGAAAGAGTAAAGAAAGCATTTCATGCTAGTTACAATGCCTGTCCATGGTGGACAAATGGGCTCTTTTTTCATGCATCTTTCAAATAAGGCTCCAATTTATCTGAATGAACCCGCTGAAAGGAAGCACAATGCAGAGCCGTTTGTCATCCCAGAGATGTGGCGTGCTTACAAGTCACACTGAACTGAAGCTTTCCTTCTTAAATCTATTTATAAGCTGTCACAGCAAAACTTTCACTGTAGTCACAGTTTTGATTTGAAAACAGGCAATACCCTCGGAAAATACTGGCACAGGAAATGTTCAATTTTAATGACAGAGCGGCCCTGAGGCACTTTGACACATCAGAGATTCTATAAAATTTACAGAAAAAATCCAAACAAGTGGCACAAACTTAATTAGGTGCTGCAGTCATGACTAATGAAGCTCGCTGTTTCTTGGCACTGACATGAAGAGGGAACAGCGGTGCTGAAGAGAAACATGCCACAACTTCACACAGCTGCATTATGTCCATAAAATAAATCCAACAAGAAAAAAAAAACACTCTTTATAATGTGGTAAAATCAAACACAGTACCTTTTATGTAAACTCTTTAAAGCTGAGGTGGAAAGGTTTATTTCTGCGAGTTTGAAACATGAAATGCAGAGTGTGCAGGTGGAGGATTGGCCAGTCACAGCAGGGTCTGTCTCTCTTAAACTACCTGGACCAAAGGTTCAACACGGATCAGCTATGCTCAAGACCAAACCTGCTGAATTCTTTGATTGATTGATGTTCTAAATCTTGTTGGTTTCAATTTGTCTCGGATAATGACTATTGGCTTTTCTTGCTCTTTGGTTGGGGTTAAGAACATGTGGTTATATTCGGTCAATGTTTTGTTGTAGTTTAAAAGCCTTAC
This sequence comes from Symphodus melops, assembly GCF_947650265.1. Classification (NCBI taxonomy): domain Eukaryota; kingdom Metazoa; phylum Chordata; class Actinopteri; order Labriformes; family Labridae; genus Symphodus; species Symphodus melops. Next base: position 15,490,382 of record NC_136693.1, on the reverse strand, counting down.
ATTATATGCTTGGACTTTGTCTTGTGTCCTTTCTCTTATTTTGATGAATCCAGTGATGAAAAGACTGTTCAAGTAATGTGGTGAGCTCTGTAGTCATGCTCGGTATCAGTCACAGACGAGGAGCTGTTTGGATTTGACTGGTTTTGGAATTTGTAAAATGTGATTGCCTATAATGATTTCAAGAAAGGCACCAACTGTTATCCCCATATTTATGGCCATCTGGTCTGTTTCTTTTCTTCTTAAGGTTTAATAATGTTTTAGATACAGAATCCATTTAGTGTGGGCTTTCATTACCTCCAGGCACAGAAACTCAAATTACCAACAGATGTTTAACAAACCCTTTACCTGTACTTGTGCTAAAAGTTGAGTTTTCAAAACGGGTACCAGCACAACCGAGACACCGTTGATCTTTTTAGTTCACAGTTGACTACACTCGAGTATTGACTCAGAATATTTTAACTGCACTTTTAAACATTCACACAATGATACAAACGGCTCAGGTCACATCAATTGAAAGGTAATTAAAAGTCCTCGTAAAATGCAGTTGTCGTTCAGTGTGTTTACAATTTGTAATTCCCCGTCCATACACTAGTTTTACTGGTTGGCAGAGTTCACCATTCCAACGCTACATTAACATACACCTATAAAGAATGAAAAAGAAGAATTCGGCATTATTTTTGCAGCAGCGGTTATGGGCAACAGTCTACACTCGAAACGTCATATTAATGTCACAAACTTTGCTGCCCGGTGCTTCTGTGGAACCGACGTCATGGTTAGCATGAAATAAAAAAATAGCTGAAAATGATCAAAAGGACTTTACTGAGCTTGTAAAATGTGATGTAGGAGAAACAGAAGCATGTCCATGGTCCCTTTAGGTCTTATTGACCCATCCAGAAGCCAAAAGTAAGAGCTGAGGGGAATAACTTTAAGTGAATCACACTACTACTACTACTACTACTACAGCAACAAAGTCATAGGTATGATAACCTCGTACTGTGTCCAAAGCAAAGAAGGCCAGGCCGCCTTTGCTTTTGCTGTACTCCATCGGGAGGGAAGGGGTTAACACTGTGCTCAACCAGGGGGCCTTGTGCATCTCTCCAGTGTACACAGCTGGTGCCATTTCATCACACACATTCTAAACATATCCAAACACAGCTTTATATATGTGTGTGTGTGTGTGTGTGTGTGTGTGTGCGCACACAGATGCTGGATGTTATGTTGGGGGTTGGGGTGTAACCTCAGAGGCTTTGTCAAACTCTGCAGTTGATGGATCTGTCTTCAAGGTGCATGCTAAATGTCTAAACGTCCGAGCAGTGAATAGCTGATGCATGTTTTGCGAAGACTTTTAATTGCAGCTTGTCAGGAGATGTAGTTCAACAGATTTATTAAACACCTAATTTTCCCACTGAGATTACACAATGTTATTTTTAGTCCGCCTGCTGGAAGACAAACTGTACTTTAGCTTCCCGCTTCGAAGAATGACTGCTCTGTGTGACAAACCGCAATGTGCACATACATCTGATGTTAACATTATGTTAATGCCCCGCACTCACTTTATACAGCATATCTTTTTTACACCTAATTTCTGCTAAACAAAGCTGATGATAGTTGCTATGATCCTGGGCTGATGTGTTAGCCGTAGACGCATCTTGGCAAATACTCAATAAATGTTTATAGACTTTTAAGTTTCTGAAGGAGGGAGCTAGCCATTAGCTGTAGCAGCCTTGTAAGAAACTATGAGCCTGATACGTTCTGATTCCTGCTGCATGGCATTATCACAGCTGTCACTCTCTTTATTTTGGTGATCACATTGAAATGTTGACATATGGCGAGTTTGCAGGCGCCCGTGCACACACAGACGCACCGGATCCTTTTGAGTTTCTGCTCATTTTCGATGTGTTTTACAAGTGCAATCTGATGATCTGAACAAACAGTCTAAACCCGTCGGTAACATATTTTGTTTATGAAGTGGTTGTGAGAGAGGCTCTGAAATCTTAGACAGACATAGACTATCACCCAGCTCTGTCCTCGTAAAGATCTTCTGCACTGCTGCCATCACTGCTCATAAATTCACTTCATTATGTCTTTTGCGTACAACACTCAGCAGACCTCACACTCTAAAGTTGTTTTTTTAACCCAAGAGGCAAAAAATGTGTCCTACTGACAACATGGTAGACCTCTTTCTTCAAGGAGTCAGCATAAGAACAAATTGCATCGCTGATGAAAAGAGTCAAGAATTTGTGCTGACGTGTTCAGTGTCTTTACACATTCTGCCTAACATCTTGTGTTGTAAAGAAAAGCTGAAGCTGAATCGGTAACCAATCTTAACTCTGAAGATCTGGATTGGCAAAAACTACAAACCAGACGATGGCCCTGATTCAGAGTTATGAAATGATTCACTCAGGTTTTGCTTCCCATCCTTACGAGTAACGAGAGTTTATGAAGCTTCCTAAATTAGCCCAGGTTAGCTCACAAGAAGAAAACGACAAATTCCAAGTCACTGATGCTGTTTAGTTATTCAACTCTGAAATTAAGTCATATGGATTTAATATGAAGGAAAAAAAACCCTTCCAAAAGTCTTTTGTACTTTCCAAAAATAAAAAGTAAATACAATGAACATGTTTTTTCTCTGAAAGTCGGTATAACTAAAGTGCTAAATTCGAAAAGCACTTAGGTGAACTTAGATTTCTAAGTTGTATGTTTGTCACTGATATGAAACAGTAAATCTACTTTTTGGGCGAGTTTATTAACTCAGATCAAAGGTAAACATGTGTTTCAAAGAGTTCTTATTTTGATGAGTTCAGTTCCTCCCTGAATCAAAGCAGGCCTCTGCACAGGAGTTGTTTCCACCAAGATAAACTGTTTTAATCTGAGTTTGCTTCACTACATCTTTGACAGCTCCGACCTTGCTGACTTATTAAAAGAGAGTGGAAAAAAAGTCGCTGTGCCCTAGGAAAAAAAAAAAAAGCTTTTACCCTGAATTAAGCAGTTTTCAAAAGGACCAGTCAATCACTTCTGGTTGGCTGATTCAATAAGTGTTGTGTCCCTTTTGTGGTTAGCCTCGCTGTTAAGACACATTCATTTTTTAAAGCTTTCCAGAGAGGCAGCCAGTCAGTGTTTCATAGATCTAATGTCCAATTCTCTTAATGGGCTCACAGACTGTATCAAAACATTCAGCTGTTTCCCTTTTAACTTCACTTGCTTGACTTAAGCCCTTTTCCTAAGCTCTTTTCAAGGGACACAGGCCAGTTATGAATGACTTTGTCTAAGTTATTGTCATATTTTGGGGGCTTGTTTAGTTGAATGAATTTTAAACGACTGTGTTTGAGCAGTTTCTGTTGTACTTCGTATTCGGTTTGTTAAAGGAAAATGACTAGGGATGGGTATTTATTGTAGTCTATATAGACGATCGACGAATCTGTACCTTAGACCTGTTGAGCAACGAGTGCTTCTGCAGCGCTTCCCTCATACATCTCCTTCACTTGTAGCTGTTCTTTGTTGTGATGGTGGCCAGTAGTACGACTCGAAAAACGCCACCAGATTCCAGAAGCCTGCTCCTACATCAGAATTTAACGTGATCATATATCCAGTCATCGTTTTTGTTATTCCCTTATTCGCTTGTCTGGACTTTAAACTCACCACTTGTGAAGTGAAGACTGCCTGTTGTCCCTCCGCTCGTTTCTACTTGTGCTGTAAGCTCATGCTGTGAAGCATCAAACTAGTATATCTATGAAACGCATGGTTAACGCTGCTTACATTGCACTGCATGTTACCATTGTCTGTTTTGTTTTTTTCAAATGTGTCATTGCATGTTGGATACCATAGCTGCCGTTAAGCAGATGTTGCTGCAATCCGGCTCACTTTGTACATGTGTGTATAATGAACCAATCTGAAGCTGTAGCTGGAGAAGTTGTACCTCTGTGTGCTGTTCCTTATTTTGTAATAAGACCCAAGTACATGTCCCTAAAAATACAGAACAAAAATGTATACATTATTCCTGTTGCATATGAATTCATCAAACTAAACAAGAGTGTTTGTATTTTTCTATACCTTAAGCTAGCTGTGATTGGCCTAAAGCAGAAAGTAGGTGACCACTAACTAAAGCAGCCCATTAGTCACTCTCCCAACAGTTGCTCTGATGTCAGTCTGACTGTGGATTTCTTTCTCATTAGAGTACTGGCTGCAGGTGTGAGTGTACTATTACATGTTACACAGTGTGATTAATCCTACACACACACCTACACACACACACACACACGCACACAGCCATAATGCAGTGTGTTACCAGGGTGCACTTAGAGGACTGACAGTACTAGCAGGTGTGCAAATATACCTTAGACCTGTTGAGCAACGAGTGCAAACAATGCAGTGAAATAAAAGCTTTATTTGAGTGCTAAAATGAGCTGCCGAAGCAAACTGGTACAGATTTCAAGACAGACCAGCTTTAGCTTTAACCTGCCACATTACATCTGAAGCTTTAGAAAACATTTCTATTTTTAACATTTTAACATTTAAATAACGTCTTACACATGGTTTATATTGTATTGTGTATTGCAGTATTGTGTTAATACTGGTTGTTGGAGCATCTTGTGGTTTTCAAATACTCCAAACTAAGTCTTTATGTTGTATGAAGTTAATTTCTGCCAGAGTAAGCAACAATCCAGTCTATAAACCTGTCAATCTCCCTGAATTCTTAAGAAAGTGGGAAATATGTCATGAAGAATAACATTTATAATGACTCATTTCAATCAATAAATGAAGACAATAATAATAATAACTTATACTGTCTGGTTTGCTATATTGATTAAAAACGTCTCTTTTTGACTCACTTCTTTGAGAGAACTTACATTTCATTGAGATGTAGCGAGTTCATACACAAAGTTAAACAAACAATCATTTAATACTGTCATAAGTTCCTCAAATATTTGTGTAAATTGTAACCATTTTCCTTCATAAAGAACTTGTGTAGACTGTACAAACCTGATGTAAAACCATAGACTATTTTAATGATGGACCTAACTTTGTTCAGTTTACTTAACCATCCATAAAACTATTAATCATGCTTTGGTTGCTAGGAGCTGCTTTTTGTAGAGAATATAAATCAGACTTACTCTGCAGGAAGTCCAATGTTTTGAAACACTGTTGACTCATTACATCACTGTTACAGCATTCCCCTTGTCTATAATTATCCAACAATAGTCTTTATTAAAAGAGCAAAGCTATGAACATTCAAGTGAAATGGCTCCGCTTTGAAGATCCTAGTTGTTATTCACTGTGATGATAAAAAGGAACAATGGACATGGCCTCAGTTAAAGCTCCGGTCAGATAATGTAGGCTTGTGCTCTGAAACCTCGGCTGTGATCATGAATGGACTCCATGAAATTCTTGAGTCGACTTCAGATATTTTGGGGAGTTGAATTGGAGGCTCATTCACAGCATGTCCTTGTTTATTGTGATGTGTGTTTCTGCTGGCTCTGGAACCCTCGTATGTGGTCATAGTGTGGTGTGGCAGAAGTAGAAACAAGATCAAGGTCCATGAGGCCTCAGGGTTGGCAAGGTTTCCCCCTACTGCATTGCCACCAATGATTCTTTCAAATGACATTCATTGCAATGAAACTGATCGAGTCCCTCATCATTGGAGGTTCTGACTCACAGTGCAAGTGGTCAAATACCTGTACGAGCCTCTGGAATTGGATCTCTCTCTTTTTGTATCTAAATAGTGTCCACTACATTTTTGTGTCTCCCGCTGACAAACAAGAAGAGAAGCTGAATGATTACACTGTTTCAAAGGCATTACAGGCAGCTGATTAAAGTGTTAGCTTGGAGTTAGCCAAGGTTAACCGTCCATAATGAAACACTTTGAAAATAATGATACGCTGCATGGTTTTATGACGGCTTGTGGCTGCTCCGCTCCGCAGTGGTGACCTTCAGCAGTTCCACGAGCTAACTGTAGCAATCCTGTGCACCCCTGCGGTTTCCAGACTCCTTTAGCTTTTGATATGCATCGAGGACAGCAGACCTGGTACGAGGTCTCTGTCTGTATCCATTATGTGTCACTGTGGTAGTTGACCATCTTTACTTTTATCTTTAACCGAGAGATAGTGTCTCCTGCTACTGCTTTGATTTGTCAAAGTGGAATTGAGGCACAGCATGCCTCGAAGTTGAAATTGTCCGACAGTGTAATTTTTACATCATATTACCATGTTACCGATCAGACCACACAAATGAATAAAGAGACGATTAACTAAAGTTTGGGGACAGTTATAGTGCTTTTGTAACCAGATTGCATAAAGAGATGGTATCTGTCGTCTGTTATAGCAGCGCATGAAGCTGTCTATTCAAAACAGCTGCTGATCATTCACCTGCGGAGTCTAGATTAAATGATCAGTGCCATGTTTTAGGTGTCCTATTGAAATCTGGCTGCAATCAATACTATACTGTTACTGTACAAGTTAGATCGTTCTCAAAAGAAAGATAAGAACATTGTCTGTGGCTGACGCATTTAATGCTTCCAAGTTGTAAGAGTTTATGTGAAAACTGCCTGAAATAAGCTGAGCTCATCAGTCTTAAAATGTGCTTTCGCTCGCATTACTAAAACGTTTTTTTTTTTTTACTTGCCATGGCGATATTTTTAAAATACGGAGCGATAATGACTTTGAAGAACAAAGGTTTGTGGATTTGATGCACACAAATATTTAATAATTGTCAAACATGAACATAGTGCGAATTAATCAATTATATGGGACCAGTATAAATACATAAACAGATTGATTATGCTCTTCATGTTTGAACAAACAGTCAATATGTATCAGCTTTAGATCATTTAAAAGTCAACCGAACAGATCTCAACATGTGCACAGTCGTAGTCAGTTATATGTAGCACTTCTTCCAGCTTCCCTATTGATAGTTATTGATCATTTCAGAAGAATACATCCCTTACAGGAACTAATTAACAAATAACAATTATGCTGGGCTCTTTCATTCATCAGCAGAGACTCTCATAACAGGCAAGCTTCAAGCAGGGACAACAAAGTAGTACATAAATCAAAGTAGTTTCCTTTGCCAAGCCTAAACCCCTTGGGAGGTACCATGGTGCTTAATTAAAATCCAGAAGGATCATGTTTTAAGTGTAGGTGATCGAGCACTGAATAACAATGACAAATCATGCCCTGGAGCATTAGAGGTGTGTTTTGGAAAAAAATGCATCTCCCCTTCATTCTTTTACAATATAAATGAGATTTAATGCAGAGGAAAGAAAAGAGAGAAAGGGAAAAAAAACAGTTTTTAGTGCATTTTGTTTCAGGCACCGTGGTAAATCTACTCCTTCCAGACTACCAACTCTGCCAAAACCAGCATTGATTTATTAATCCCATAACAACCCATACAGGATTATGACTAAAAAGCTCATTATTAGACATCATTTGAAGGCTTACCCCATTCTCTGCACTATTTATCATTCCCTTTTAACCTTGCAATGCTCAAGATGTATCTGCTTCAGAATATACCAACGCTTTTGTCAAAACGCCACACAGCATACTTTCATACATTTAATATGACCATTGTCACAGGGAAATGTTGCCTAAGCTATTTAACATGTATTTGATAACTATTATGAAACAGCTGCAACTGGTGACAAATGACAAAATGTTCAATATTTAAATGCATCAGTCACAATATTGACTTGATAACGCATGTTAAAAAACAGTATTCACATAGCTGCGTCGTAGAACCGTAGAATCCTTGGGTTTATTAAATGATGCAATGATGCATTTAATTGCTTATTATTATATGTTTATTTGTAAGAGATAGATCTATGCATAGTCCAATTCAACAGACTTTATCGTTTGTAAAATACCAAAATAAGGTCTTACAATAATGTCACACTGGTTGGCAAAAATAACTATATGAAACAGAGTCCTCCCCTTAAAGAGTCTAAAAAGATTACAAAAGAAATACATTAGTTTAAGAATTTGTATCATGTCATACAGAACTAGTAGTGGCACAGACATTTACATACATTTTCCCTATGTTGAGGGCATAATGAGACTTTAAGGCACAGAGGTAGAATCCTCTGGGCAGTTGTTGATTTACTCCATCTGACAGCTCTGCATTAACCAGGTAAAGTATCATTTACTGGTTCCTTGGATGAAACATGATGATTAATCACATATTGGGACATGTTATATCATAGTGTAAACTCTTCTGCATTCTGCTGTTTCTGCAAGCGTCGTCATGCTGGTGTGCCCTAGCTCTTAAGGGAGGCCAAAAAGAAAGAAAAGTATAGTCTAATAGGAACATGTGTAGTTATCAGCAGGAAAAAAAACCCCTCTCTCCCAATTTAAATCTGCTCAATTACAGAGCTCTGGAGAACTCTCCCCAAGCAACCCTTCCACTGGCTAATCAGTCACAGCAAATTGCAGTGGTGAATATTTGAGACTGCAGATCTGAATAAAGACATCCTGATTATTTCACTGTTGCACTGTACCCTCGAATAATTTCAGAGGCCTTGAGATGGAGCCAGTGTAAAATGCAGTACTCATGACAGAAGAAGAGTGGAGGCAGACAGGCAAACACAAGCACCGTCAGTCAATGTGGCAAACTAATTGGGTCGATCTCTTTAGTGAAGATGAATGAAGAGATTAACTCTCCCTATGTGTCCAGTGAATCTCCCCTCTGGCTGCAGGTAAATTAGCTGATGACAAGTTGACAGTGGGAATTCTGCTTCTCACTCTGACTTAAACATGCAGTCAGGATTTCCAGCATGACGACCCCTCTCGACACAGCTCAGTTTGTCATCTCTGGCTATGTTTACATATTGATTAATTGGATAAGTGGCAATTATCTCTCAGGGATTTTCAACTGAATGCAACTAACTGACATGGGAAACCTCTTTTCAATGTCTTTTTGGCAATTATTATTTCTATTTAGATTTAAATTGCAAGTTATTGAAACATATTTTAAAAAAAGATGTACTTCTGCCCCTCTGTATACGATACAGATTTTCTATGATGGCTTACAAAAAAATAAAAACTTTATTTGTCCCTGGGGGAAATTAAAATCGAATCCATTCTGAGGATCTGCGTATCACTGCAGAGATTGTATTAGACAGTCCAACATGTTCCTGATGAAAACAAATAAAGAGTGATAGGAGAACACGTGCACAGGAAGGTGAGTGCAGAGGAAGAGACTGTGTGCCTCTCTCATTTATTTTGGAGGAGAAACTCACAGCATGGTCCTAAAATAGAGGTCAAGGCTCAAAAGAGAAAAATGGCAGTGACACCTTTTTTTTTTTTTTTTTTTTTTTTTTTACCAAGCAGTAGTGTAGAAAACGGAATATCAGTGCTTGGAGGAGCTGTGGTCAAAGGAAAAAATCAATACAGCTTTAAAGGAGGTTAAACAAATACATGTACAATTATTTTCTGACTCCGTAAAAAGAGAAGTTTATTTACTTGTAGCGTGTCAAAGGTTCATCCACAGAGCAAAAGATAAAACGTTGTGCTTGTGTATATTACTTTAATTTAACATCCGTTTTTTAAATGTGCTGGGTTCAATTTTACATCGGTTTGCCTAAAAGGATCAAGAGGGAAATGTAGTGTGGAAAAACGCTTGCATTTAATGGGCTACATGCTGTCAAATGTCATCATCAGGAACGATTTATGCACACAGTTTTTTTTCCATCAGTAAAAACTTTTCTTACTTGCCTTGTTCTCTTAACAAGCTCTGCCTTTATACACAGCCCACCTCCAGGTCTCTGTATGCCTTTGATCATCAACCTGCCATCTTTACACAAAGGAAAGGAATAATTTGTGTGCTATGACTCAAAGATGTGTAATGTGTCTTTGTTCCGAATGTCTTGAAATGTCAGTGCAATGATATGGAATCAAAGTTGAAGCTTAGTGTTTGTAATGGCAAAAAGCTGGCATCTTAATCTCACAATTGCTTTAGAAGTAAAAAGATGTTTAAGTGACACTTTGAGTTTAAATACTGCTAAAAACATTTGTGAAGCACTTAGCCTGACGCTTGCTGTCACGAGAAAAACAATGTGTGCTGCTCAGCTGCCAACAGGTTTGTTAATGATGTCCTGGTGCGCTGTCAATCCACCAGACAAACGGACAATAGTATGCCAAGGAGAAAATGCTGGAAACAGCTAATTGCTTCTAAGAGCCGCTCAACCGTTCTGTAACCACTACGTGTTCGCAGATGTCTTTTCCAGCTGCTGTTTCATTATGGAGCTCAAACACATTACACATGCAATGAACTGGCTTTCTTTATGAGTCTTTGTTTTTGCACATCAAGTCATGATGATTATTGATGCATTATTGCACTCATCGGAGGACTTAAAAAACGAAAAGGAAAAAAAAAAAGGCACGCGCCAGTGTGTGCATTTTCATTATTTAACCTAATATGCCCGAGCCATTCCGTTAATTTCTGCCAACTTGTTGATCATCGTTTTGGAGACACATTTCTGGAGAGCAGCCGGAGAGTATTTGCAGCCGGACCTCTGTCAGTAGCGCCAAGCAACACAGCCACAAATTGGAATGTGGTACAGCTCTGGGAAAGCAGCCAAGATTTAAATTAGACAATAACCTCTGCTCTCTCTATATTGCCTCTCTTTTCCAGCTGCAGGCCTAGCCATTTGTTTAATACAGTCGGCCCTCTAGTATATAATAGACTGATATATGAGTCACCGCTCAGCAGTTTGTGTTTTTCAGATTTATAGAGATTGAACAAGCAGTAGGACTGTGTTTGGTGTGGGCTTACCGAAGAAAAACAGAAAAGACACAGGTTGAACACCAACTTACATACTTTTTCTTTAATGTTATAAAATGTCTTACTGGACCAACTGCATTTAAACAGCAAGTAACTGGAGGAGACAAATGAACTAAGACTAACAAACATCTAAATCTACACGGAGCTACAAAGAAGACATAATGTAAGTGTATACACACTGGGGAGTTTGGGTATTTTTCTGTTTGTTTCCAAATGCAGCAGCGCCAAGAAAGAGTCTCTTTCATTTAGCATCAAATGTTATTGAACATACACAAAGGGATGCGTTCTTATTTATCAAAGCTTTTACTTATTTAAGTGTCTTCATGTGAGATTCCTTTTTGATACAGGCGCATGTTATTTTACTCGTTCTGAGAAAGATACAAACACTGAAATAAACCCTTTTTTTGTCATGACTAGATAAGAAATAAAGAATTGTGTCTGGATCCATTTCTAAAGCACTTCACTGAGCACAGTTCCAAAGCCAGCTGTAATGAGCGTAATAGCAAGTAACAGCACACAGGATATAGAAAAATGTGTCTGTACTGCTCGAGCAAAGAGAGAGGACTCAACTCCCAGAAGCTCTCAGAAGGGCTTTATGTCAAATGGCTCACATCCATTTGACAAACCCACAGTAGAAGCAGAATCATCACTATTAGCACCAACAAAAACAAACTCATCTCCAGTGACAAAAGGCTGTTCTTCTCGGGTAACACATTTGACCATCGTATTTTAGTTATTAGCTTCCTTAGCATTGCAGCCATCTCTCTCTGTCTGCAGCAGAGGAATGGCGAGCAGAGCCAAATGAGCTCTGTCAAAACCCCACACCTCTGATACCATCTTGAGCTGGAGTTGCTTCAGAGCTGCTGAAAGTAAACAGCCTAGAGATGTGGCTTAACGGCAAAAGCAAGACAACAGCGTCAAGCCTTTCTCATGTTGCTTCCTGAAGAGCTGTGTGTCCATGCAACAGCAGCCATTGTGAGAAAGCTACACCATGTTTCTGAGGCCCTCTCCATCTCCTAAGCTCCTTTGTGGCTGTGGGCCAATGGCTTTGCACCCCGCCAGATCAAAGATGGAACCCCATTTAGCTTGTGCTTTCTTTTAGGATTTGCTCTTGAGAGTACAGAGCAGACTCAACAGCTAGAAATAAAAAGGATGTTGGATGTTGACCTTTATAGTACTAAGGTTTCAGTGCTCAGGCTTTGGTCCCATCCTGACAAATGCTGAGACCAGCTTTGTTTTGGCAGCATTTGCAAGTCTAAAGCCTGAGAAAAATAAATCTATGGTGAACCTCAGTGTATTTTGTTTCCATTGTGTAACAGGGTGTTTGATGTGGCCAATGGTTATGCTACATATACAATGGTTAAAGTGGTTCTGGATTGATCATGTTTGCCCTTAAAATTGAAATAAATCGGATTATTGAAGGATGTTTCAACTGTTCAACAAAAAATGTACAGAGGATACAAATGAGGGAAGCCACAATTCAAAATATTAATATTTAATTTCTCTAGCTTAGTGCAAATGTTTTTTTTAATGAGATGTAAAACTGAGACTGTTATTGGTATAAATACCACCGATAAGTAGTATTTTCAATGGTAAAGTTATTAGCATGCTGATTTCAGCATTTAGTGCATACGTATGTGTTTATCTGATTTTAAAGAGAGAGGCCTGTTGTTTTTATGGAAATGTATAACTATATCTCAGAACAATTGTCGTCTGATGTTGTCATTCTTTTATAACACAAGCCCAAATGGAAATAAACCACTGTAGTATAGCAAGAGTATACAGTTTTTTTTTTACAGTGCTGTTGAATGAGTTCCAACCACGCAGTGTGTACCAGATATTTTCTTCTTAGCTTTATTTAAGTTATTCAACTATTGCCTTTAGAAAATGTGATTAATGATATTTAAAGAATGTCCTAAATGCTGTTTCGGTCTGGTTCCTATGTGTCCTAGAGTTATCAACCACATGTGTCCCAGTGTTGTCACACTTGTACACTGTGTCCAAGCTGAATGTAAATTTAGCCCTAAGGATTATACTAAATGCACAAACGTTAGCTGCTGTTTCACTGTCTTTCAACACAGCTGAAATGACATGTGAACCTTTTTAAAAGCAGAAATCATATTTGCTGAGCTGTGAACTGTAAATGCTTGAACTTAGTGTATTTACATTATCACTTAGCTTATAACGTTTGTTGAATATGCAGACGTAGTTTCAAAGACTTTGATAAAATAGTTATGTTCCTGTACCATGTGCAGTCATTTTTTTGTGACTCCCTCCATCTGTAATTTGTATTTTTTTAAATATTAGAGGGACCGCTGGTGACAGCAGCAAAATTCAACCTGTTTAACATTGACTGAATACTGTAGAAAGGCAGCATGTTTATTCTAATTTAAGCCACAGTAGTTAGCAATATGTGAGAGAGAAGACTATAAGCAAGATGTTGAACAGAGCTGTCATCAGCTTGATTCCGATCCCAGATAAATCCCAGACATTCTCCTCCACACTCCTGTGGTTGTAGTCCCACTGAGAGGCAGGGGAAGAGTAAGATGCTCACAATGAAATTCCCCTCTTGGTTTTCCTATGTAGCCGAGGACTTGCTGTCTTAAATGGTGAAAGACCGTACTGGGCTGGCGGTGTAATGATTTTAGCTTTAAACTGAATTACCAATCGATTGGACCTGCAGATCAGAACATGGATTGTGAGCCCACTGGATGGACATGCTGTGTTGTGGAGTCATTTTACAAATTGACTGCTGCAGACATAGAAGGAAATGTATCTATATACGTCAACTCTACGCTGCATGCATTGCTGCCTGCTGGGCGTGATTGGGCCTTGTGACCACCAGAGGGGCAGCTGCAGAGAGCTTATGCTGAATTGAGTTTTAAATTAGCATGTCTTTGGTGAGGAGGACCTCGGGTGGAAGAAGATAGCTGCTCCAGGGTGCCTGACCAGGATTTCAGAGAAGGAAAAAATGCTCCAATGCAGTATGCTGAAATACAGGCTAGTCACTAGTTGTGGTCCAAACTTTAAAAAAAAAAAAAAAGTGCATGAAAAACTACCACAAGTTTAAGTTTTGCTGGATTGGAGGTTGAGATCTTTTATTGGGACCAGTGGAGAACATGTACTTGCACAAGTGTCATGTTCCTGGAAACACATGCTAGGCTGTGATTACTGAGCTTCAGCTGAACTGTAAAATCACTTGTCAGCAGTGGATGTGTTTTTGGAAAAGCCTGGGCTCTTGATTGAATTAGTTTGGTGGTTTTCAGTGGGGAGGAAGAATGTGTCTAATTTGGTTACTTGCTGACGGACAGCCACTGTGTTATGACTTTTTTTATTGTACTGTAAAACTAAGGACTAGTCTGCTGTTGCTTCTTTGAAATGCAGAGTAAAAAAAAACAATCCTGACATGTTTATTCTCATATGTGAATTAGCATTTTTCTTGCTCTGCATTATCATACAGTCACCATTGACCAAGCAGTATTCAATGTGAATGTTTAGGTCCTGCATGTTTATTTTCCATTTGTATGCATGCAGAGCTGGCAGCTGTGCTATCACAGGCTCTTCAGGCGTGTATTCTGGGTTGTCCAGTTCATGTTTACTGATAGGATCTATTTGGTGGTTACTCCATCATATGGGGGGGGGGGGGGGGGTGTGAGATGGGGTCGTGTTAGTGCAATATTGTGTTCGCCCTGAGGTTGAAATAATTTTGTTTGCTATAATAGCTGTAAAACACCTTATTTCCCACCAGACATTCTTTCATACAAATATTCCTGGACTGGGATTTAAAAGGTGGGGAAACATTAAAATTACACTACCACTGCAGTCAGAAAAACAGAAATTGCACATATGCATGCTAGTGTTTGTTTAAAATGGGATTGTTACTTCTTTGCCTGATAATGCAAAACTCAACTGAAGTATGTAGTGATTTCAAGAATTATCTTTATCTAGAAAACAAAGAATGCTATTACTATGGCACAATTCATCTCATTCACGGCCAGGTTTCTCTTTTTTTGTTTGCCTGCGATCATGCAGACAGTGGAGTCTTTTCAGGTTGGGATCAGGCTCCATGTAAGCTCTTAATTCTCCCCTGTTAAACAGTTATTTAAGAAATGTGCTGGTGGTGCAGAAGGCAACATAAAAACACTGAGTACCCAGTGTTTGCCCTGCCATGTAGCCATGTCTGGCTCTTAGTGCAACTCACATTACACAGCACCTTTAACTGTAAATCCAATCTAATAAAAGCCTTCTACCCACAGCTATTTTAAAATCCATCTTTTCTATGGCTTCCATCATCACCGCCTGAGCTGTCTGCTATGATCCTTTATGGGGCAATGTATCTATATTTTATTCTGTTAAAGCTGCGTTTATTTTGCAGAAATCAACTTTTTGTAACTCCTCCATATTTTCACTTTTCCTCCTATGTTACAATTCGCATCCCAAAATGCATGCACACAATTGTTTACCCCTCACATGTCTAGCAGAGCTCTCATCTTGCTCGTCACATCATTTTAATTACAGAGCCTTCATTGTCTGCACTGACCCATTTTAGTGTCGTCCCTCACCGTCAGCTGCATGGTCACTCCAATCGTGCTTAATTTCATCTGGCATTTGACTCAATTGCTACTGCCGCGAACATGAGCCCCCCCACCCCACACCCTTAAAAAAAGAAAATGAATTGGGAATAACAATAATAACCCTCTCTGCTCTGGTCGTCCTCTGAGGTCTCAAGTCTGAGCTGCTCCACCACATGGTACAGCTTTTAACGGTGAAGATTGATACTGGTGGCAGGGGACATTTCTTGGGATGTTAGTCACAGTTCTCAGAGGAGATGTGGAACTGCTCTTAAAGAGCCCTAGAAAAACAGTCAAACATGACTGGCACAGAAAGAGCCCATGCGAGTTTCACGTCACTAATTAGCACTCAGACTTAACTAGCTTATGTTTTCTCTAATGAAACAAATGTGATTTGCAAAATGTCCTCGCTAACAGTATGCGTTTCAACTGTACCTCTCAGTTTGGTTGTTCTAACGTCACATTCCCTTTAACTCTTAAATCCAAGCGAAGTTCATCAAAATAAACTGCTGCAATTTGTAGTGTTAAAATGTGACCGTTAATGCCACCAAGAGTAGGCCGCACAACCTGAGCTAAAGCTGCTGTACATACAGAAACGCATCTCAGCGTGTTGTCTTACTATGTAGCAGACAGGACGGCAAGCATGCGGCTTTATGAAATATTATTACGATTTCTGATGTGTCGTTCCTGCCTGCAAATTACAATCTTATTCACATCCGCAAAGATGCAGGAAAAGAAGACACCAGTGCACGAAGCACTATATCTCTCCCACAATCAGCACAATGTTCTAGTGCTTGAATTGAGAAGGATATCTCTGAGACTTCAATTTGTTATCTTAAAGAAGAAGGAGGACGCAATAACACTTCCAAGATAAGCCCAGCATAAGGTTAATTACCAGCCGAGTGGCTAACGTAACCCAGCCATGTCAAGTCTCAAAGTTACACTCTGCTGGGAAATGAAGGGGGGCCAACTATTGACAGATTCACATCTGAGGAGGGGTGTCTTTTATGATTGTGCATTTGTATTTGTACAAACATTTAAACTCCCAGTGATTTGAGTTGGATACAGTTTAGAGGGGCAGCTCCAGGTACGACAAAACCGGAGGCCAAACGACACCACAAACCACCTGCTTCAGTGGCTGCTAAAGCTCCCGGCTCCCTTTCTCATTGGTGCATAACACTGTTAACATTGCTGCTGATTCCCAGCTCTCTCTCCAGGGCATAGACTAATTAATGGATACCATTCGCAGTTGATTAGCAGCAGTTCTTTCGGTAATTACATTCGCATACTAACCACTCAGAAGAAAAGACTATGGGAAAAAAACACAAAGGGCTAGAAAATGTATTATTGCACTTCTCAGTTCACTCTGATCTTAATTTGTTTCCACTATTATTTGGTTTCTGCTCAGATAAGAATTTTTTTTATCCCCCTCTCTCTCTCTTCCTCTATCCATTGGAGTTCTTCTTCTGTCATAATGTTTTAAGAGAGTCACTTTGTAATAAACACACAAAAGAGATTACTGCCGTGCTTTGTTGAAAATGTGTTCTCAGTGGAACCTCATGAAGACACAAACTCCTTTCTCTCCTCCGTGCAGGCTGTTTTTTTTTTTTTTTTGCTCTCCTCGCTCGTAGAAAGGTGCATTGTGCTCCTGGGCCCAGCTGCTAGCCCATAATTCTTCATTCTGTGTCCCATTGTTCCTACCTGTCAGCATGGTTGTGTCTCAAAAGAAAAGGAAGTGGATGCCATTTTGCCAGCAGGCTGTGCGTGGGTGCAGGGGGGAGCATGTTGTGAAAACATGTTATTTCTTACCAAAGTATAGGGTTTTAATAGCTAATCAACTGTTTTGAACAGTGGAGATGTTTATTTTTGGGCTTTGTGTGCATGTGTTCAGATAACATAAGTGAATTGAGTAGGAAACCTTGGAGAGAGTGGAGAATGACATGCGAGAAAGGAGCCACACTCTAAAGTCAAACTTAAAGCCCCCTGCTTCGAGGACGACGTCCTCTGAACATGTGGCAACTCACTAGACCAACCGACAACCCCAACAGCAGTGACGAACTTAGGACTTAATCTATCTCCACTGGTCACTCTAAAATATGATAAAAATGAATAAATGTATCTTGTCAATTGTAAAAAGCCAGCTCACTTCAAGCTCCTGTGAGAAACTTTTTTTTGTATCGATTTTGGTGCCCACTGGGTGGACAAAGTGGCACCTCCTTGTGTCCTAAAAAAAAAAAAAAAAAAAGTACATCATTGTATTGTGTTTTGATAGTCAATCAATTTGAGTAAGAGCTGTGAAAAATGTAGTCTATCGCATTGTTTATTTTCTTATCTGACACCTACCCTGCGGCAGCGGTTTTCGGCATAGTCTATCTTCATACTGACGTTCTGGTTTGCTTTAGTAGCACATATAGAGACATCAGTATCAATTTCAGTCTATTACATCACCAGCTATAATCCCCTCACAGGAGCTTTAACGAAAAATGCACACCACCCATATTGAAAACACTCTCTCTGCCACTGCATCTTGATACTTGGCTTTGTGATGCAAACCTATCCTTAATTGCAATTCCATAAGAGCTGAAAGGCCAGACCAGATTCTCATTACCCTGGTCTGAATGTGCGCGGGCCTCTCACATGCCTCTTGTCGTGTCACAATAATGGCAGAGTGGCAGAATACACTTGTGCGCATGGAGACAAGGGTTAACTCCATGTGTAAACATTAAGAGCTGAGTGTGTAAGAGCAGTCGGTTTGAGTGACAGGTGTCCGTTATTAAAAGAGAGAGCTTAGGTTGCATTGGATGTTATCTTGACACTGGTGGGTTCATTGTGTGTTTTTTTCTTTTTTCTCTTTCATTTGCAGTTCCAGAATAACAACAACTACATGAACATGGCGGAGGCCAACAGTGCCCTGCTTGCTGCTGGAGATGTGAGTACACTTTACATTTTACTGTTTTAAAATTGTATTTTAAACAAATCAACTGATTCAGGCTTTCAACTCAAATACTGATACAGCAGATTACAATACAGTAAAGATGTTTTTTTTTTCTTATCTTAACTGATCATAACTTAATTTGAAATGCATTAAGGCATTTAAAGGGTGGACATGTATACTGTGGCCATTGAATAGTTAAGAAAGAAACATTTCTATGTACTTGATTATCTTCCAGGAAATGTGGATTGGAAAATTAACTGTTTACATCCAATACCATAAAGCATAAACCCTATTTATGACATTTTAAAGCCCTCAGACATCCATAAAAAATAAATGCCTATTTGAATCTCTCCATCTGTTTCATAGCTAACTTCTTCTTATTGCTCGAAAAAGCTTCCCGCTCAAATGCTGCCTGTCTTGAGACCCACAAAAGACAATAAGCTTAGAGAAAGAAGAGCTCGGCTCACCATAAATTGCCTCATGGTAACTTGTGAGCTGACGCTGATGTGATCCAACTGTCTTTACTGATCTCTGTAAGATAAAGTGATATCCCAGAAAGCAGAGGATATAAACACCTGTTTTCTGTCTCTTTTCAAAGACGTAATGATGGATCCCAAAAAGATCCTATAGTCTTGTCAGTCTCACAGTCACTCATTACAGTGGCACTTAAAGAAAGTGAAATGTCACCAACAATCTGAATCTGTCGGAGCTGCTGGAATAAATCTGTGTATTGTACTGATGCATTCAAAAGAAAGAGAAAGGAAAAGCTATTCCTCCAGAGATGTATATAACAGCCTCTGTAAGGCCATAGTAGTCCTAACAGTGTGCTAAATTTACCCGCTCTATTCCCTCTCCACCCACTTCGCTGCCCTGTCATTAGAGACAAGTGCACCAAAAATACCTGTCATTCTCTGTGGTTCAAACGGGCCAATCTCATCCTGTTTAGCCGGGGAGATTGATCTGGCTTCGAAACCCACAGGAAAGCGTCTCTACACAGTTCCGAAACTGTGAGATAGATGCTGTTGTTAACCTCATTGTTTTCATTCACATTACATATGAAACTGTAACATTTTGTGTTATGAGGGTTTGACCTCATGGTCATAAAGTGGCCGCTCTACAGAGCGTTATGGAAAACGTTTAATTTTCCCCTTCGTTTGCACTTAGTTGGGCACATGCTCTATATACACAGTGGGTGCTGGGGACTACGCCGACACAAGCTGCTTGGGGAGCGTTCAGCCCCCAGCTGTGAGGGCCCACTGTGGCAGTCAGGGGAAGGGGGATGGGCTAGGGTTAGGCCCGGGGTGGGGGGGGGGTTCTCAAAAAAGAACACAGCCCAGCTAATTTGCATTTTATCAAAAGAAACAACTGTTTCCAGTGTTAGGGCACAGATGGTATTGTGCTTAGGAGGGAGCAGAAATCTTAAGCATTGCCTTTTCTTTTCAAGCCAAAGAGTGTGCAGTATTGTTTGTTGAAACCCGACCTAATGTGAGAATACTAAAAGGTTGTGAGATTTTACACTATCCCCACTGCAATGCTACATTTGTGTTCTTAATGTGTCTGCCTTGGTTGAGAGTAAAGTGGGAAAGGAAGTCTCCATTATGACGGCTCTTTAATGAACAACTAACTTTCACAGCAAGAGTTACTGTATGCCACCACATCTCGTCAGCTATTGTCCTCACATCAAACCCCCATGGTGGTAACAAAAACAGAACAACAAACCCTATATGCAAATTGTGATATTGGAATTGTGTCCTTCATATTGCAAAAAAAAAAACTATCATGTGTTGAGAGTCCACACTCATTAACTTCATATCATCAAACCTAGTAGGACACTAACGCGCATGGAGCATACATGCAGTATTCAAACATCACAACAAGCTAAGCAAGCGTAGCTGTCTGCATGGCTGAAGTTTAAAATAAGAGAACAGATTAGATTGCCGAATGTCAGAAAGTGGTTTCAGTTAAAGCTCAACAACTAACTTGTTTGAAGCTTTACAGATTAACCACCACACAGAATTTAAAAAGCTTAAACTTTACCTAACAGTGTAACAGAGTGAGTTACAGAGTCTCTGTAACTTTTTTACACCTGCCATCTGTTGGTTATTATACAGCCAAAACAAAGCCATCATATTTACAGTTTTCTTACTTTAGCTAGCATTAGCAACCATAGTCTATGGTTAGGATTAGGGTTGGCTTTATCATAGCAACAAAACATAAAGCCTTGTGATGTTGATAAAACGCGCGTATAAATGCAATAAAATTCATTATTTAAGGAAATATGCGCAATATTACAGTTTAATGATCTGAGATTCTGTTTGGACCACAGCTGTTTTCACTCCTGTGTCAAGGTACAAATACACACAGAGATCATCATTTAAAAAAAATTACTTCAACTTGTTTATATATCGCTACTCTTTTGCAGCACATACTTTTATACATAAAATTGAACAAAGCCGCTGTTGTGTAGGAGGCAGAATGTTCCTACATCAGAACAGCAGACTTGTATTTGCTTTGTGAGATGGTCAATGTATCATTTACCTTATGCACTTACGATAAGATAAGATGACCTTGTGTGCCTGGTAAAGCATACATCCTAACAGAGAAAGCGTAAATGCTTCCCTCAGGAAAAAGGATACTGTATACTCGGATTGTGTTCCACTCAGATGTATCACTTTACTTTCCCAATCAAATTAGAGACATATAATGAACTATAAATATGTAGAAATGGACTACAAATGATCCAAAGTTTAAATAATGTTGATGAGGGCTGCCAGGGTTGATGCTGTCATTTGAGTAGCTGCACTCTGCTTGCAGAAATATTTGAAACTGGATCCTCAATCCTGTCCATATTGATTCTGAGACCTATTATATGCAGTAATTGCATTCTGCTGCCTTTAACAAGTCTTGGTCATTGCATCTGTGAATTGCATTAGTAGGTTTAATGAAGGCCTGGGAAAATTGCTTTAAAAGCCTTTTCTTGCTCTTTGTCCTGATATTGAAAGGGTGTCATGACAGCACTGGGTAACACACTGGAAGATATTCATTTGTCATTTTTTCCCCTTCTGATGTTTTATCCAACCACCTTGCAGTAATTGCATGCGATTGTAAATGCATTGCCATCATTTGTCCATCATCATCATCAGAGTGTTAAAAGATGTACCTGTACTTTTTAAGCAACACATTTGTTCTACAGAAAAAACTTTGTCGACCCCTTACACTGCTAGTGATATGGCTGCAGGGATACAAATATTGCTCACCATGACGTGTACCTCCTCTGCAGACTTTACACAGACCTCCATGGGATGCTTGTGCTGGACACATCAGGCTTTTCTGTAACAAGGTCCTCGGCCCCCATACAACTGGAATCTGACAGCCAAAATACTAACACTTACCCGATCCATTTACATGTCTGAACATCCAATGCCAGCATCTGTCTTTGACACTTGCTTATGTTGAGCTTTTCAGAACAATTTAAATGGATAATCAGGCTGGTGATGTAAAGAAAGTGGATCGCACATCTATTAATCTCTGATCAGAGCCCCCTAAGCTGCTCTGGGTGCAGAATTAGACTGGCTTTATGTGAAATGATACTAGACAGTGTGCAACACTGTAACACTCAGTGGGTTCCACAAAGATCTGGCACTTCTTCCCTGAGGAGAGAGTCTGACATCCCCCCCCCCAAATGAGACACAAACGCCATGTCTCCATTATCAGTGCCCCTGGTGCAGATGTTAATTTGTATCATCATTAACAAAAGCAAAGCACACAAGGACAGACTGATACCAATCCCTCCCCCACAACAGTTTGTTTCTTCTTCTGTCCTTTTTCTCTCATTCTATTGAGTAGAAACTAAACACTAGTGTTCCTCTCCCACAAGTACATGTCTACTGTTTGCTTTAAGGTCAAAGTCATGCTTGTGCTTTCTCTCATACAAAGGTGAGTCTCACCTCAGCCAACCTTTTTCTTTGACAACTCAAATGTCGAGGGTGGGGTCTGTAATTCAGGCCACAGTACATCAGCCTATAGGATCCAGTGGCCTATATTCTGTAGATCTGCCCTGATTTACCTTACACAATGTAACATCACAGGAAAGGTACTTACTTCAGCAGAAATATTCATAGTTTTAAAAAGAGCACACAATTACAGAAAAGGCTATTTTAATTTCCACAAAAGCATTCCTGCAAGCTATTAAGTGGATACATTTGGCCTGTTGAGTTCTGACTGAACTACACAAAGCAAGAACCACACAGGGCTGTTTTTTTCAGTCAGAGAGATTGTAATAGTGTGCCAGTGCTTTCAGATTGCTACATGATGTGACACAGAGGAGACGTGGACTATAGATCTGGAGGCTAGTGTGTAGGTTGACCCTGCCACACAGGAAATGTTACAAAAGATGTATGAAGGCAGTGATGATGAATGATCCCTTTCAATGTGCCACAGAAACTTTTTGTCCATGACTCATGACATGTTTGTTCTTTTTTTTTTCTTTTTTTTGTATACTGTCCGTGTTTTGATTCACATGCTGCTGAACAGGCATTATTGTGAACTAAGTTCTGGGGGCATTTTGAGTGGACTAAAGCATAATATGACAGCAGAGGACTGAGAGTAAATGGTTCCTACTGAAGGTGCTGGTGATTTATTCTGCACTCTGCAAGCCAGAGGCCAGAGCTGTGATGAATATGACCTTCGCTCTTTCTAAAAAGGAGAGCTGATTCTCTAGCTGTGAAACGAGCACTGAAAAGTGAAACAGTGGTAGGGAGCATGAAGAGGGAAAGGAAAAAGGGAGGAAAGAGAACTCTATTAGCTGCCTATGCCACTGGAATTCATCAGTGCTTGTCAAGACAGCTGCCCTGAGTAGGCAATGAATTAGTTTCAAGTGTCTGTGTGCTAAAGCAAGCAAGGGGAACATTAATACTCCCTAATCAACGGCTGTGTTGGCATATCCCCTCTGTTGTTTCCCTTCTATGCTCAACCAAGACAGAAAGAGGAAAAAAAAAAAGACTGAAGACATGCCTGGTTAGCTTTGTTGCTTGTCATCTTTCAATCTGCTCACAGGCCACATTCCTGTCTCTCCTATCACATTTATATGTTTTAGGTAAGTTAAGGTTCATCTCCATTAATAAATTCTGTACAAGAAACCATTAATATGGGAATATATCAGGGATGATCTGTCACCTTAACTGATCCCTTAAAATGTTCTCAATTTTAGGTTCAGAGACTGCTAATTTATAGATGGTTTTCGTTTGGGCCATTTTAGCCTATAATAGATAGGACAGCTGAAGAGAGCCGGGAAACATTGGGAGGAGAGAATGGGGGATGACGTGCAACAAAGGGCCATGGTCAGATTCAAACCCACAGCCACTGCAACAAGGACAAAAGCAACACTTTCCTATAGGGTGTGCATTATAACCTGTGTGCCACATAATGTTCTTCTCATGACATGTGTTGTCATGTTCAAAGTAAAAGTCAAAAAAAAGAAGAAAAAAATCAACTTTCCCCTATAGTTTAATTCTTATTGGATGAGAGAAATAATAATAATAAACGACACTTCATATGTGAATAATTTCACGGCCCATTTTGTTAAAGAGTGTAAGAAAAAACAGTTCTGCTCTGCAACAAGCCAGGTTTATGAAAAAGGAAGGAGGCATGGTCATCTCAAGGACTTCCAGGCCTGTTGAAATATAAATGCATGTATATTTGAAAAGGTGAAACCATCCCATGGGAGACTAAATTTAGCCCGTTGAAATTGGAATAAATGCCGATTTGCTTTCTTTTTGATCCTAAGTCAGTTGTTTTCCTTCTGCTAGGATTTTCTATAATAAGAAGTGCAGTATTCAGGACTTAAATAGTGCTTGTAAAGGGTATTAAAGGTCAAGAAATAAATGTTTGATATCAACCTGAAGCACTGAAGACATTTTATTGTTCACAATATCTTCTTTTTGTTTCATTCCACATTCTGTTCAATACTGGCAGCTTAACCTGCTTTTACTGTTAAACCGATATGCTTCCATGATGTATGCCAAGTGCTAAGAGGTCAAATCATGTCACTTTTAGCAGGAGGCCCATGCTTTGAAGAGGTTTTAGTAACTTAGCAGCAGCAGAGCCCAGCTCTACAGACAGCAAGCTGCTTGGCCCTGTGTTCAGCTGCATGTTTGTGGACCCGCAGTGTGGTCATTGTGAGGATATGAATATGCTGGCTTTCCAGAAAGGAGCTTAATGCAATGTGCAGATGAAAACAAGACTCAAGTAGGTGAACAGTCCCATCTCTGAGAAGGCACATAAGCAAATTAAGTGTGACCAAAAGCTTTAATTCAAAAAGCAGAAGGATTAGGCTGTTTGATGAGCAGATTTAAGGGTGCAGGCAAGGGGAACAAAAAGAAACACTTCTGGCCAAGCGTAATAATCTTTGAAAATGTTCTTTAAAACCATCTCCCTGTGACGTGTATTTTTCACCGCACTTCAACCCAACATCTTCCATCCTCAAGATTAAGGGCTTTTATCGTGTATTGCCTCTCTCTCGTGATTGCTGCTTGATATTTTTGCGTTTGACAACTTTCTCTGCTCTCGCTTTATTCCTTCTTCTTTTATCAAAGTGGACTTTAGTAGGTTAAGGAAATGTTACATCTTAGTGCACTTACAGAGAAGTGTATTACCACTCGACTAAAACACTCCCCCTTTTAAACAAAGTTGTCTGATTTAATCCCTGAAGGTTTCGTTCCGGCATGTTAGATAAGACCCAACTCAGTTAATGCTTCCTGGCTGTTTTGTGTTGCTGGAATTCATGATTTTCCTCTTCCTTCCTTCCTTCCTTCCTTCCTTCCTTCTTCCCCCTCTGCAGACTTTTCATACACCCAGTTTGGGAGACGAGGAGTTTGAGATCCCCCCAATCACACCTCCACCTGAGACGGAGTCTGTGCTAGGCCTAACAGGAGGGAACTCGCCTTTCCACGCAATGCAAGAACCCCCAGCTCCACACAGGGGTCACTTACTCCCACAGTTCCCCCCTCAGAGCCTGGATCTGCCCTCTATTACCATCTCACGCAACATGATGGACCAGGGAGGGTTGTCTGTCAACAGTGGCCAACCAGTGGTGAGCATCTCTACTCATACACAACACGAGTACATCAAGAAATCTTCCTTTCATCCAGTAGACAA
This sequence comes from Symphodus melops, assembly GCF_947650265.1. Taxonomy (NCBI): domain Eukaryota; kingdom Metazoa; phylum Chordata; class Actinopteri; order Labriformes; family Labridae; genus Symphodus; species Symphodus melops. Next base: position 15,464,951 of record NC_136693.1, on the reverse strand, counting down.
CTATTATTCACATTTGTAACTCCAAGAAATTCTTCAGTACAAAAACACAAACAACTGAACATCATAAAAACAGCAGTATGAGAAAGTGACTATTTCACAATCGCTGAATTGACAGGAGGGTCCTAGACCTACAACGCAACTCTCTCTCTCTCGATCTCTGCTCACTTGAGTTTGTTTGATCGCTGGCAATTTTAATATGGATTAAAAATGTTCATGTGTTAGGGAAACACTGCAACTATAGTTTGACTACAACTAACAACTGTGTGATGTCAGCTAGGGAAGTTACCAGTGACTATTATTCCTGGTAATTATTACACTGATTAACAGGAGCTACAGCCCCAGTTAGAGATTGATATAGCTTTGACACGTTTTCTTTTTTTTTTAAGAATTATTATATGTATTTATTATCGGGACGAGACTGTGGATAGAGTTTGGAATCTGGAACAGAGAGATTGGGGAAAAACCTGTACAGGACCGTAGGCTACTGGTGCCCCTTGACAGAGCATTTGGCCAGCATTGAGGGCCTGCACTAATACACAGATAAATAATTGGTCTAACCTACTGGTAAATCTGGTGCCGAATAGCAAGGGTAACGTTTATTTTGTTGACTAATTGTGCACATCTCCGGTGCCACATCACAATGTTATGTTAGACAGATTTTTGCGAAAAGTCTGCATTTACGTTTATAGCGGAAAAAATGGTATAAGAATATCCCTAGTATATTAATAATATTGAAGACCACTGATATCAGAATCAAGCAGTGCTTAAATGAGTCCTTTTAACCGATCCCTGATGTCACCTTCACAGTTTCCGTACGCTTCCTGTTGTCAGTGCATCTGGTGCAGCATCTGGCCTTGTTTACAACACAGGAGGTATATGATCACTTTGAGTAAATGTCATCATATTATGTTACTTACTGTGAGGATTTTTTTAAAGGCACACAGAGGGCAGGTGACCCCCCCCCCCCCCCCTCTGTAAGGTGAGCAGATGTGAAAAGATCACAGGTGTTGGGAGTACAAGGCTTATTCAGCCCCAGAAGGACAATGAAAATGGGATTCAAAAGTGCTACAGTTTCACATGCTCATATTTAATTCATGTTGCCTCCAGTAGCTTTTTTTTTTTTTTTTTTTTTTTTGTGGCGCTGTAAATGCTGATGCATGCTTCCGTCCAATGTCACATGAGGTCCTCAGAAAAGACTTTTCTTTGACACGCGCTTTGTTTGAAGTGAAGTATCAGATTCATCTTTGTTTGGTTAAGAATGACCCTAATGACCCCGTCCTTATCTTTGGATGACATTGACATGGAACAGTAAAAGAAAAAAAAATCCCTCCTTTTTATGTTGATGCTGTTTTGTGCTATAGGTTGTGAGATTGTTGTTTTGGAGTGGAGGGACATTTTCAAATGCCACCATCATAGAAGCATTGAGGGGGAAAAATGGAAATGTCAGCGGCCGACTAGTTCTCGTAGAGTCCTATTACAGAAATGGAAGATTAATTTAGAAGAGCAGAAAAAAAGGACACGGGCATGAGCAGAGAGATGATGATGCTGGATTTTCTTTGGGAACCACAAAACACATTGCAGTGAGGAAAAGTGCCATGATTATTATAACTGTGAATAAAAGACCCGCTGCTTTCCCCCACCTTCTTCTCTGTTAACACATTTGTTGAATCAAACTGATACTGGAGATATTTATTTACATTCCATATGGGTAGGACCTATAACATTTAACAGCTCCTTTTCATCTTGCTTCCATGCTTTTGGCATGTAAAATAATTGCAGCTTTTAAAAGATCTTTCTGCTTCATACAGTAAGTGAGCCCCAGAAGGCTTTTTGCCTAAAGAATTTTCATTTCATGGTCAGTTAAGCTTTCTACATCTGGAAGAAACGGAGCCTTGACACAATTACATTCCTGACTGTTCTCACGACTTGCTGGAGGATTAGATTTGATTCTCAAACATTATTCCTCTTTAACGCCATTTGCATGGCTCATGTCTCTGATTGTGCGGAGACTCTATTAAAATCGGAGGCGAGCATGTGGGTTTCTGCTCCTTGCCTCGTGGCATTGTCGTCGGCACACTCCTCAAAGTTATCAGTCATCACACATTGTACGACAGGAAGGCTCGCGGTGGCCCTTCATTTCTCCTACAAATGGGATTGATCCCCAAAAGTCTTGTGCCTATAGAAATCCTATTCATCTGCGGTTTTATCTTTGTCTTGAAAAGAGGACACAACTTTTAAATGAGATAAGTAACAGCACGGTTCACAGTGCGTTGTATACACAAAGACAATGATTTACGAAGGCCCTAAGAGGGGTGTTTTGTCATTTTGTCAGCACGCTGATAAAGGAATGACAACCTTATATACATGATTACATTCTGTGTTATTTGTTATGGCTGCAGGGGCAAACAAATAAACCATGCACTATTGCAATTACATTTTTCATCAAGACAGCATGCTCACTTTTCCCAAACACCCATCTTGGTTTTCTTTCTGTGTCCTAGCTCACTGCTGGAGAATATTTAGTGTGCGTCTCTTATCAGAACTTAATGAGAAAGCCAACCAGTGAATAAACCTGGGCTATTTTCAAAAGCTTCTTCCATGTCATCCCATTGCCAAGTATTCTGCTAATTCCTCTCCCCGTAATGTTCAGCGTATGTCTCGCAAATTGGCCACAGATGCTGACTTTCTACAAAGAGAAATACATTTTTCTCAGCTGCAGTGTGCCAGGCGAGCCCTGAATCTGAAGTCATTATTTATTTAATCTGCTCTTCTAACAAGCTTCTGACTCTCATTTTTGTCTCCCAGCATGTGTCCTCCTGATTTGTGATTGAATCTCAATAGTGCCAAATAGTAGTGGAGTTAGGGCTGCCAGTATTGCTTTATTCACAATTTCTCTCTCGATTTTTCTCCCTGCTGCACAGCGAGGGTCTCTGGGTTCCATTTCAAAAAACACCTGGTGCCTTCGACACGTTTTTGAGGGTTTTCTTGACACATGTAAGCATGCATTGAAATGTCCTCAATGATTGGATTTGAAAGCCACAGTAGTCAAGTAGTTGTATTAGATGTTAAAATAAGTATTTATGAGACACAAGACCTGCAGTCTTATTAAATTTAGCTCTATGTGGTGACACATTATATATTTTTTACCATCAACCACTTCCGCTTAGCTTTACCAGATGCTAATATCTCGTCTCTCAAGCTGAAAGAGAGGCTGGAAAAGTCATTTTGTAGATGGTTGTTGACATGATTCAACATGCCTTGATGTTGTTTAGATTACACAGTGAATTGAGTTTAATACTCTCACTTTTGACCGGACAAAACCTTCTGTATCCTAAATCAACTGGAAAATGTGAGCAGTGTTGCTGAAAGTGTGTTTTTCTACATTTCCCTTCTTATCTCCCTTCCAAGCCAAGAAGCATCAACATGAGTTGTACATCAGTTTAAGAGAGTGGATTTTTGTTTTGTTTTGTTGCTGCATTTCTTTTTTCTCCCTCAACGGACATATTTGGTCAGTCAGAAATGAAAGATATTCATGCAGGCATGCAGTACGCGGAATGAAGTCTCAGCTTGACCTTCTGCATGATTGATTCTGTAATTTACTTTTCTCAGGCAGCTCTCACAATGAAATGATATCATGTCGGACAAGTTTTAAATACCCATAATGCATCAGGAGGAATGGTAAAAAGGGTATGGGTCAGTACTGGAAGGGGGGGGGGGAATGGGTGGACATTCTAACCTCATATTCCGAGGTGGTGGAGGGGGGGATTTGTTTTAAAGTGGGGTTGAGAGGTTGGGGAGATAGATAGACAAGTCTGCAGCACAGAAAGAGAGACAGAGGAGTGTGTCTGACTGAGACAGGGCGGGGGGAAGAAAAACAATTTATCTTCATGCTATTATAGCCTTTACTGGCATTCAAAATTCCATTTTTCTCATTTGGTTTAAGCACAGACTTCAGCAGGTTGACAAAAATGGAGGGGGGAAAAAATAAAATGATGTACCCATTTAGAAGGGGAGTAAAGGAATATGTGCAGTGCGCTGATAAACTATCTTTAATAGGACTGACCTTTCATGCTGGCGAAAGTTACTGGGGGATTCATCCTTATAATTACCATATAGATGATTTTACCCCTCTCCTGCCATGGAACATTTCCAAGAGCTCTGGCATTGATTGAATGGAAATTGAACTTGTTAACATTCTTTTCAGCCTGTTACAGCTCAGTACATGGTGCCAGTGTTCCTACATTCTCCACCAATTCTGATTTCAAATATCTTTAAGAGCAGACTTGAGCCTGCTTTCATTCACAACAGTGCTCAGATTTGTATCACTCTGTGAATGCATAATGTTGCCTTTCCAGTCCAGCTGCTGTGTTTATTGCCCTGTGTTTTATTGTGGAAAGGGTTTCACACGTTGTCAGTAGTGTTTCCTTCCCGTCAGCACATTTCATGTGGCTGTTTGTGGTGTGTTTACTGTGTAAAGGAAGACAACAAAATGTATAAAACATTTTTTTTTTGCAGCATATTGTTGACCGCATGATGTTTTTTTACAAGCCTTAATGCATTTCCCAATAAAAACAACACAATGAGTAATATATGAAAACGATAACCAACAGGAACAACTTTTATTGATTTAGGATTAGATTGTTACTTGTTAGGGTTTAACCATCAAACACACAGAAGGACAGCACACCTACACACACACACACACACACACACCACACACACACACACACACACACACACACACACACACACACACACACACACACACACACACACACACACACACACACCTGACTGAGGAGGGCACATCTGGCCTCTGTGTACTCAAGATAAGGACTTATTTGCAGATTTACGATGACTATCAAAATATCCAGTTAGATGTCTGCTGTGACTGCTGACAATACTGCAATCAAAATGCAAATGAGACGGCAGAGGAACATAAATAAACATCCTCGTATTCATATTCACAATCAAGGGGACTGTTACTTTAGACGGTTTCTTTCACTCGCTCTTACAGCTGTTATCTTTTTATTCAAATCAGACGTGCTTGTGAGAGCATTTCACTGACGCAACTGTCAACGCTCTTTTGTTGCATCAAGTAAAAAGCCAATAATGCTGCTGCTCCAGTTATTGTTATAATATGTGCTATGATAAGACTCCTCATAAGAACACACAATTGATATAATGAAGTGGAAAGATGTGGTCATCAGTGCATATTTTTCTAGAAATACTCAAAGAAATACATAAAAAGGCCATTCAGTAGAAATCACCTGATTTTTCCAAACAATTGACAGAATGGACCATTGCTCTAAGTCAAAACTGCATCATCGGAATCATCCAAAAGTGTTATTATACAGATGGCCACGACTAATGAGCTCAGTGTGTGTGTCTATGATGTTCGCAGCGAGCAGAGAGCAAACTGCGAGCCATCGTGTTCACAGTAATGAAGATGACAATAGCACTTGGAACGTGGCGGGTTGCTGATATGTAAATCACAGTCATTTTGGTCGCAGGCTTGTTTATTGCAGCTTTTATTTGAGAGAAAACTGAAAGCTACCATATTTGAGGAATCACAACAATATGTCTTCAATTTCTCCCCCACCCTTGCCTCACCTCTCCCAGAAATCGTCCTTGCACATGTAAATATAAATCCACTCTCACTTCAGAGAATGTATTTATGATAAGCAGCAGACATGCTATATGAGAAAGAAATGGATTGTAGATCCAATATGTTTCTGTCTGAAATGGTGTTACAATATTGTTTTTGAAGAGCCACATTTATAAGGTTCTTTCAATAAAGCCAGGTGTGTGGGTTTATGATGTGTTGATGTTGGGAGAGATTGGGTTTGTGCTGCTGAATACCAGATGGATGTACCCAGGGAGAACAAATCACCTTTTCTGTTGTGTTTCTGTTCCATGTCAGCTCTGCTGCCTCTCTGATCAGTCTTCCCTCTGGGGAGCTGGCAGTCCTTGTAATTTCATTCTCACCACAATCAATGCAAACATGTTGCCGACACCTTCTCAGAGACTATTTCAAGAACAAAATGTTTTAGGAGCAAAAAAACCTGAAAGAGATTCAGAAAATGTTATTACTCTAAACCTTTGAAAGGTAGAAGAGAGGGAACCTGTTCAAAGCTTTTAAGCATCATACTGTCAGCCAGATGATTATGGGGTGGATTTTATGGAAGAGAACCCTTTTTCTTACTAGGACTTGAGCATCGGTGTAGCTATGATGGTTATTAAAAATGGGACGGATCTAATCTAATATTGGTATCGGTTCATATATTCACGTAATTTACACATTGGATTTCAGGCACCAATCCATGTCACTGATCAAGAACACATTCTTCACATGCACAGTCTGGCTTGGAAAACATTCAAACTCAACCACAAGTGCCATCAAATTGTTATCACAACATGCAGACAAGATGAAACGTCTTCTATATGATAAAAAGTACAAATCTTGCACTGCAGTTTAAAGTGTTGAATTTGTAAACCTTGCAGTTGCTTCTTCCTGTTTGTAAGTGAAGCCAGCGCAATGCAACACAATGCTGGGTTTGCTAAAGTGTTGTGTAGCCTACCACAACACCACCAACAACAATAACACTAGTAATTATTTATTTTCAAATATTGGAATCAGTATCACTATATGTACAGTACATATGAATCAGATCAGGAATGAATAAAAGTGGATTGGTGCATCGTTTAAAAAAAAAAAAACGTGTGTCCAACACTGATTGCTAACATGTTTATAGCTCTGCTAAATGCTAATAGCACCTAATAGCACCACTATAGTTTATTATAGGCATACAATTTTACCTGAAAGCCTTATTTGGGCTAGCATGCTTGCTGATGTGGAATAGTGCATGTTTGGCAGTATTGAAGACAAACAAAAAAACTCTTATAACATAGAAGGGTTTTTTTGCACTGTTTGGCAGTCAGAATCTATGAAGAGCTCGTACTTCAGAGCTATAACCTTATGTTACTTCAAAACAAAGAGGCTTTCAACGCCTCAAACAATTGGTCAATGCACTCGAGCTGCAGTATTCTGTAGCATTTGATGTTTACCACAGTGCGGGTATCCACTGTTTCCCTCAAGGGACGGGTCAGTCAAAGGCAGTGTCACAGATTTCCATACAATAGAGTTTTGAAATTAATCAACTGAGCTGTGTAGCCCTCTCTTACTGGCTTATAAAGTTGACTTCTCACGTGTCAAGATAATTTGTCATGGTCTGTAATAGGGACATTTAAGACCTAGGACATTGTGACATGCTATCTGCCACATAACAATCCAGAGGAACCAGTGACCCGATTTCCTCTCTGGTAAATAGATACAGCTTTATGAGCTTTGTACACTGGGCAGGAGGATGTCACAGTGAGGACAAATGTATTTGAGTTGGAGGAAGAAAGCCAGACCATCAATAGTGGCATGGAAGCAAAGGGGTCAGTGAAATATTACCATTGGTTTCTACTTCCTTATCAAGCCCACTTTAATCTGTGTTTACAGAATGTTGGACCAGCCCATCACCGCCAGTACCCACCCAACCCTGCCATGGTGATGAAGTCCATCATCAGCATGAACAGCCCCAATGGGATGATACCAAGGAACCAGTTGACCACCATCAACCAATCCCAACTCAACACACAGCTGAGTCTAAACATGGCTGGACCCAACATTAACCATACTTCCCCATCACCCCCTGCCAGCAAGTCAGCCACCCCGTCTCCCTCCAGCTCCATCAACGAGGACGACCAGGACGACGGAAACAGGGTGAGCAAAGAAGCATTGGATGGTTGTATTACACGGAAATAATAATGAGTTATGCAGATGATGTGAACACCTTTCCATCGATCATTACAGGTCATTGGAGAGAAGCGACCAGCCCCCATAGATCCTGCAAAGAAGCCCAAGACTCCTAAGAAGAAGAAGAAGAAGGATCCAAATGAGCCGCAGAAGCCGGTTTCAGCATATGCTCTGTTCTTCAGAGACACTCAGGCAGCTATTAAGGGGCAGAATCCCAACGCCACCTTTGGAGAGGTGTCCAAGATTGTTGCCTCCATGTGGGATGGTCTGGGAGAGGAGCAGAAGCAGGTACTGTACAGTTTAACTATTTAAACAGATGACAAATATGGAGCAGTACACTGAACGGATCAATTTAGACTAGAGGTTTCAATCAGTGTGAAATGTACACGATATTACCTAAGGTTTTAATTGAAAAAAAGCTTTATTCATGTATCCATTCACACATACCTTTGTGTCATTGCAGGTTTACAAAAGCAAAACTGAAGCAGCAAAGAAGGAATATTTAAAAGCCCTTGCTGCGTACCGTGCAAGCCTGGTTTCTAAGGTGAGAAACTGCTTCCTCTTATCACCTGAGTGTCTGAACTTGAAAGTAAAAGGCAATACCTTTTTCTCAGAATTCCTTGTACTACATTTTAACAGAAGCAATTTGAGGTCTATACATTTTATAGTATGCCTGTAGATGGAAGAAATTACATTTTTAAAAGGAGAGAACTGTGGCTTTGTAGATAAGTTTTGATCCTTTTTTCTCCATCCAGGCTGCGGCAGAATCAGCTGAGGCCCAGACCATTCGGTCAGTACAGCAGACACTGGCTTCCACCAGCCTGTCCCCAGGCCTGGTACTGCCTTCACCCCTCAACCAGCATCCCTCTATGTCATCGGCTTCTCAGGCCCTCCAACAAGCCCTACCACGGGCAATCGCCCCCAAACCTCTGCAGATGAGACTAGGAGGCAATCAGATCGTGACCTCGGTTACAGTGTCCCACCAGAACATGTCCCCTGGGATGCCGCCGCAGATGCTGGGCCAGATGGGTAACGGAGGGTCCATGGTGGCTGGTGCCCAGTCCACAGCCGTGTCTCAGATGAGCCCGCCCATGCAACCAGTGCAGCAGCATGCCATGCAGCAGCTCCAGCAGCAACAGCAGATGCAGCAGCATCTCCAGCATCATCAGATGCAGCAGCAGCAGATGCATCACCAGCAGATCCAGCAGCAGATGCAGCATCAGCATTTTCAACACCACCTCCAGCAACAGCTGCAGCAGCACCACATGCAGCAGCAGCAGCAGCAGCAGCAGCAGCAGCAGCAACAGCAGCAGCAGCAGCAACAACAGCAGCAGCAGCAACAACAACAACAACAACAACAGCAACAACAACAGCAGCAGCAGCAGCACATGCAGCTGCAGCACATGCAGTTGCAGCATCAGATGCATCAGCAGCAGATTCAACATCTCCAGCAGCAGCAGCAGCAACAACAGCAGCACCAGTCCCAGTGTTCCCCACCACAGCACTCTCCTGGTACTCCACATTCAGTAGGGGGCTCTTCATCCCTAGGCAGCCCCCAGCCAGCCCCACAGCAGCAACCCCACCCCTCCCAAATCCAGGCCCACGCCCAGGTCCTCTCCCAGGTCAGCATTTACTGAGCCAAATGGAAATCCTATCTCAAAGAACAGGAATAGAAAAAAAAGCATCATACTATGTTGCTTTTCTAAGTTGCACTTAAGAAGTGTGTAAGATTTAGAATGTTATACAAAGAACTTGTCCATTGTTATAGACGGATATGCACATGTGTGTACAGGGGGGAAAAACATGTAAACTGTTCTCTGCCATGGGCTTAGCTATGTCAGACGCCCAGTTAGAATAAGCGCCCAGTAGTTGTTTATCTGTTTGTTTGTTTGTGAGGTCTTTCAGTTGTTAATTTAAACTGACTGGGCACACATTATGCTGAAAGATATGTGTCTTTCTCCGTTTTATTTAACAATAAAGCTTTATTTATGAGGCCTGAGTTGTCAGTTCAGTGCAGCAAAAGGACGTATCAAAAACTGTTGAACACAATGCTTTCTATCAGCTCTCTCCTGGACTGAATGATACAGGATTTTTTTTGCTGGAAACCAGAAACCCACACATCCATCTTTGTCCCCACATTGGCCAGTATATAGCGAGGCTTTTGTCCAACCTTTATCCTTCACCCTTTATTCTCTACGATGGAACTGTTCGACAATGGGTTGGAAGAAATGGTTTTAATCAAATCATCACATGTTGAAGGCGAAGTGTTATTTGGACACATTTAAACCTTGTCACAAATGCAGACTGTCTGGAAGAATAAGGGGAAAGAAAATGACTGAACAGACTGAGACAGACCTGCCATAATTCATTTATGTCATCACATCTCACCATCAAAGTGTAGCTATAATCTGCTGTACATGTTTTTGTAGAGTCGGGAGGGGGGACAGGAAACCTCCTTTATCCAGTAATCATAATCAACCTTCCAGAGGATTTGTCCAAAAGTGTGTAATCCCCCACAAAAAACCCTGTTCTTTAATGTATTTGTTTTCTCTTCAGATGTTTTAACAATTAAATTATCTTTTTATTTTGTGTAACAAAGGGGATATTTTATGGTAAATACAAATATTCAGATCAAGGCAGATGGTTTGGGGATTGATGTATTTTTACTCTGCTCATTGATATCGTCATTGTTTAAAAAAAAAAAAGAACACTAGCAGAGCCAGTTTGTTGCACTGCCAAAGCCAACTGAAAAAGGCATAAGAGGTATTTTCGCCAGCTGTACAGAAGTCCCTGGAAAAAAAATAGATAATGTTGTACATTTTTCAAATCACCTGTTGTAAAGTTTTAATATGTGAGGCTTTAATTAAAACATTGTCAAACGACCTGTGGATTGCTATATCACATAGTGCATTTCTGCCCTTTTATACTTTTTTATGAGTTTCAATAGCAGCGATTTTGTTTGTATTTTTGCTTACGAACCAACTGCTTTAAATCTGTCCATAGAATAAATGCATATACGTATGGAGTTCTTGAAAAGTTGTTTCAGCTCACAATAGGAAAGTAATTTAATGTTTGAGGTTTTGCTCGGCTATGAAAAAGAATCCAGAGACATTCCATCACTAATATGATAGCAGCCATAATTTTGTATGAAGTATTATATATTTCTTTGTGTCTCTGTTTAAAATTAAACTATCAATCACAAGTATTTATTTGTAGAAAGTTGTTTATTTCAAAGCTTATTTGAGTTATAATTTCTGATCACATCTCCCTGTGAATTTCTCATTGTAACTGTGTATAAACAGTTTATACTGGACAAGGTCAGCATGTAACTGGTGCTCGTCTCAATAACAGTCCCCTTCTAACACACCAGTGCATTGGATTTTGCCTCTTTCTTACTTGCTTCAAAATCGCTTTATTTCCAAGACATCCCCAGGGGGTTTGTTGAGCTCCCTTGAATAATATGGAGAGAGGGGGAGGGAAGGCAGGCAAACAATAATTATCATATCTTCACAATAGCCCCTGAATGCAGCAGCCCAGGGAAGGGCCTTTTCTTTCTTTCTTTCTTTTTTTTCCAAAGGCAGCTGAGACATTCTAAACATGAGTTAATGTTACTCACAAATTAAGAAATCTGCTCCTGTTCTTTCTGTGATAGTGGCGTGATAGAATTTTCAAATTGCAGTTTGTTTTCAATTAGACAGTTGTAGGAAAGCATTTGTAATTTGGGGCAGAGGCTACTGCTGCTGCAGCTCTGAGTGGAGATGATGCCCATTTCTCTGCCGTGATTAATTGCAGCATCTGTCCCGTCAGAAGCCTGAGTGAAGAGGTCTGCAGCAAAACTGCAAATAAGCGCTGGCAACAGTCTTAAAGTGCTTATGATGAAATGAAAATTAAAAACAGCAAGTGGCGCGCATGACCTGAATGTTAACACAGGCCGGAAGAAGAGGAGAATGTGAGAGCGGGTGTCCATGGATACCAAACACATGCTTTAAAAACACACAGTAATGAGGCACTGGGAAATCGCTGTTATTATTCTGAACAGATTCACAGCAGAGCCCATTAATAATGCATGGAGCTCCTTGTTATTCCATAACCCCTCAGTACTGCGGTCACTGTGTGTACAAATATCTCACAGCCAGGGTTGGAGTTATGGGACTCTGCGAAAAAAAGGTTACAGATATTTTCAAAACACCACTATACACACACGGACATAATTTACAAGGATAATACACTGCTCCTCTAGTAATGACCATTGGTAACATTTAAATAACAGAAAAAATGACCTTCACCTTTTTTTTTTTCTGCTTTTTTTTCTGACGTCCCTGCAAGCTAAATGTACTTTGAGATATGATCACAGCAGCATGAAGCAATCAATATCCCCCATGCTGCTCTTCATCATTAAGCAACACTGATGACATGCATGAAGCGCACTATGACATTAATGTCATTTTTGTAATGCAATCACCAAGTGACCTAATTGTCTCCTCCTCCTCCTTGCTGAGGTCAGTCGCGATCCTCGGTGCCAACAATGACTAAGGAGTCAGATGTGGAAGCCGAGGGATTCTGTATTTTAATTATTTATTTGGCTCTTTTGTTGTTTTCCCGTTCATCGCACATATACAATGTGAGCATAACAAAAGGCCTGCTGACACTGACCATCTGACCATCAGACCGACGCTGCAGCCAATTGCACAGGGCCAGATTTGGGGGGCAGATGTGGGATCAGCCACCCTGCTCAAACACCAAACTTTTTTTCTCCTTCGACAACAAAAAGAAGCTTCTTTTCCTGTATGACTGGGTTCAGGGACGCACTGAGACAGCTGATCCTACAAGTCCAATGCCATGCCCCCATTCTTACAGGCAGGAACTCGGCCTCTAGCCAAATGGCTGACTACGTTTAAGGAATTCTTGACCTCGCTGTGCTTTACTTTGCAGGGAGAACTATTGACCTCTGAGATGAATGGTGATGTTTGTTTGGGGCTGCTCTGTTGGCTGGCTGCACTGTTGACATCCCTTACCAATGGTCAGGGTTTTTTTTTCATTGAACTTTTGACCTGCAAGACATAAGTAGGGCCATAGATGATTCCTTAGAGCAAAGTGGATGGTATATTCAGGGGGGTAGTACAAACTTCTGATAACCTCATTGAACTTTTATGAAAAAACGTACCCTCTCTCATAAGCTAACGCCATGAAATCAATCTGTTATTCCTTCTTATCAATTTAAGACGTTTGAACTCTTTAAAGATTTTAAATGTTTAAAAAGCACAAATAGTCAAATTTGCCCTCGTGCTCCTTGTCTGCTCACACTTAACAGCCACATGCATCCACACACAACATGAAGACTCACACACACCTTTCTCAATCGTTAGATCTCTGAGCGATAATGTTGCCTTGGTGATGCAGTGATTCATCCATTAGGCTTAGCCCCCTCTCTTGTTCTATTCTGTTCTTGTAAGTCTGCTCTCTCTCTGCCAGTCTTTGACCTCAGTCAGACTCTGCATTGCCACACTATCACAACTCTCGACCTTTCTTTTTTATTGGAAAGAAAAAAAAAACAGTACTGCAAAGATTGATATGCTTTTTGTACTGTATATAAAACATTGCAGAGGAATGTGCTGTGGCTGTGAATGATTGCAAATGACTATTTCTTTTAAAGGATTAACAATATTTAATCACAATCATTGGAGTGATATGTTGTTGTTTTGTTTCAACAAGATATGTATAATTTTAACACATCCAGTAAAGGAAAAAAAAGACTTCTTTATATCTAATATTAGAAAAGAAAGTAATTACACCAAGCCTATACGCTTGATTGTCATTTTATAAACATCGGGGGGGGGGGGGGGGGGGGGGGCATTTGCAATCAGCAGCCTAAATAATAGGATTTTTCATGTCAATGTCATTTATATATATTTGACTCTGTGTTGGGCAATTGAGCCCAAGCTTCAAGAGGAAAGATAAGCCGGCCACCATCACCCTGCTGTCAATGTTAGAAAGGTCAAAGAATATACATGAAAGCCCAAAGTAAAAGTGTTTATTTGAAGCAGTCATCGCCCTCACAATAACCTCAGTGAGTGTATGAGGAGCTGGTTTATTTCAGATTAGTGTGGTTCGCAGTGTGCTCGTGTATTGTCAGTATTTAGAGGACAAAAAGCATCTGGAGCATTTATTCTCTGTTGAGTTATACAGTCGTGCTTAAAAAAGAAGCAGAGCAAGCTGTCAGTGATTTGAGAAAGCTTTACTTTATTGTGACAGATCATCATGCCCCAGAGGTTGACAGATGTCCCTGTGTAGCACAGAAACGATCGCAGTCTCTTTTTATTTGGACTTGTTTGGTTTAGGAATGTTAAAATCCAGCCCCCTCCCTTCGCCACTCTCCCATTTATTTAATCAGTATTTTATAGGCTTTGTGTTCAGCAGAGGATCCCTACTCTAAAACTGCCTTTCATTGCAACTTACTTAGCCTGTTAATATAGCCAACACGTTTCTATGGCAACAAAACTGATAAAGTGTACCAGGAGAGCAGAGTGATAGATTACACGTGCATGCTGTGTCACATCCAATTAACTCAAACTGACTGTACACCACATTATGCCACGACTTGCAGGAAAATCAATAAATATGGACGGTACCCAATGAGGTTCCCCCCTCTGTTTCTTTCTTTCATCCCTTACCACGGCAGCCAAGCCAAGACAGATCATGCCACTAGGATGTCCCTGCTGCTACAAGAGGCAGGTGCTGTGTAGACACCATTCAAAACTTGGCCTATTCAGTCCTACTCCTCTAACGCTCCATTCATGCATAGCAAAACACCATCTGCTCCTGTTTTGCCTGGAGCAATCACAGCTGACCAGAAAAAAAAAAAAAAGAAATCCATGATAACAGCTGTTTCAAAACAAAAGCCAAACAAAAGGGGGCAGGAAAAGGTTAGAGACAAGTTAGAAACCAAAAATTACTCATTTAAGAGGGCGAGGAAAACATTTACTCATGGTTATATTCAGGGAATGGGATGGCAGCCAGCAGAGAGGAAGGGAAAGGGTTAACAAATAAGGTGTTCCTGCTGCAGACCTGGTACATTTGAAACAGGTGACAATATTCAAACTGGGCTTGATTCTTTTATACAGTGAGTTTTCATGGTGAAAAGCAGAGGTAAATGAGCCGTAGAGTCTCCTCACAGTGTACGGCTGCACTACATGTAGAGGCAGGTATACACACACACACGGACACATCTTGTTCAGGGACATGCTCGTCTTACTAAAACAAAGAGGTCGGCAAGAAGAGGTTATATAAGTTATCGATAATATTTATTGGTAAATTCTCTACAGATAATTTTATCCATAAATAGTTTAGTTATAAATCACTGTTATTGGTTTTTTTCTTTTTTTTTTTCAATTTGCTGATGATATATGAGTTATAAAGTATCCTTCAGTAGTAAAGGACTGAGTAAGCAGGTCAATGTCTTATGTCAACTTTTTGAGACAAAAAATAAATAAACATATATATATATATATATGTGTGTGTGTGTGTGTGTGTGTGTGTGTGTGTGTGTGTAAAGCTCGACTCTTTAAAATGAACAAAAGTACAGATTATTATCAGAAAGCTGTCCTCAAAGCAATTACCAACCTAAGATTATGATGATGTACAGTATTATTGATCTACCACAATAGATGCTAAATGGTTGATTATTCATTTTGAATGGAAAGTGTCTATCTGCAAAGTCAGTAGTGGCTATGAAATAAAAGTAAAACCCAGCTTTAACTCCAGCTGCAAAACTAACCAAGTCACTTTTTTTGACCATTTTCATTTCACAACTGATGTACTGAACTATGTCATATTTCAGCTGTGGTGTATTTATGAATATTGCAGAACAACACCACTATACAGTAAAAAGAGTTGCAGAAGGAAAGACTTCGTTTCCAATTAAAATGTCCATGCTAAAGCGATTACATACTAACAGCATATCCACTCAGTGATCATTTGTTTAAAAAATGAAATCATATTTAATTACAATCATGTTTAAGACATGCTTTCTTGGTAGTAAATGATTTAGTTACAAAATCTTAAATCAAACCAGGCTTTAGATAAATGATAAAAAACACTTTTCTGTTCTTTCATGAAGGCTTATAGCTGTGCTTTAAGCTGCATTGTGGAGTGATTGGCAGTGGTTCTTCGACCCTTTGAGGCCTTGCCTGATCTAATGTATGGCCGTTGACCTGGGGGAGGGGCCACAAGCGAAGGTGAAAAACCAAACAGCTTGCATGCCTCCATACCTCAGCTGCCCATACAGAAGGCGAGCTGTAAAACCACTGTTTGAGCTGTTTTAAAGAGTCACGGCTTGCTGTACACAAAGCTGACAGGAAGTCAAATGCACCTGATATACAACGCTGCATTTAAAAGGCGGCCTGAGAGGAAACAAAGTGAAAGTGGAGCAAGAGGACAAGAAGGGAGGGATCAGTTAATGATGATGATCTTACCTATTGTCCCCATGGGGATAATTAAGTTTTATCTTATCATAACTTATGCTGACGATGAAGAGACCTGGATATAATTACATTTTGTCTTAATTTATAACATTAGAATATGTCCCTAACCTCACAGATGGTGCATTTTGCATTTTTAAAGCAACATTGTTTGTATGAGAAGCTTCTTAAAATAAAATCTTTATCTTTTTTTGCTGGGATTTATAACCACCATTTACACGTTGTAGCCCAAGGAAATGGGTGGATCATAAAAGCTAGAGATGATTTGCACGTTTTTTTTTTCTTCCAATTTGACTATGAGCCATGCAAATCTCAGGGTTGGACCTTGATGCTGAGACAGATACACGTTTTTTTTTTATTATTTATAAACAGCCGCCCCTGTGGCAGTTGATCAGCAAATTTGCCTAACAAATATCTCTCCAACACATTTAAGCTGGAAGCACACAAAGACTTTTGCTTGTGAAACCATCAGGAAAAGCCTGAACAGAAATCAAAATGGAATAAAAATGAGTGATACATGGAGAAGCAGTGGACAGCTGCTCTTTAAGGTCACGTCCTGAGCTATGAACTTAACATGGCCGTGTGGATGCCTGGACAGTGTACAGTAGACTTGTAATGAAGAGGAGGGGAGACAGGACAGAAGACAGGCTCCAGCCTCACGCCATTAGACGTGATTTGTCTGCCAAACTGATCCCAGTCCCTCTAGTTTTATCAGTTTAATGCCCAGGCTGCGTTCATTATTTCTTTGCCGGGAGGGTCAGCCTCTCTTCAGCAGAACAAGTGTGGGTTGTGTTTCTGTCAAAGAGGGGGGACAGGGTGGGGGGGGTTCATGCTTGACCCGCAAAGCCATTCAGCTCTGAGAGTGATCCATTGTTTGGGTCCTCTCTTTGTTCGGGGCCTGCACAGAGAGAAGGGGCCAGCGAAAGGGGAGGGACGGTGCATAGCCGGGGTCTCGCTGGGTGCCAGGGGTCCACACTTACCCTCAACACACACTCACCTACAGTCCGTTTAGTCCCCAAAAGGCCATGTTTATTAAGTGCACCAGTGTTTTGGCACACACACAGACTTGGCTCTCCAGACTTGCACAGGTCAGATCTTTCTAAGATGCAGCTTAAATATTTAAAGTTCACCCACTGTCATGTATAGATAAAGTCAGCTTTCTGTTGTTTTTCTTATTAGAAGCCTCTTAAAATGTACTGGGAAAGCAAGCCAGCCCAGATGATGTAAAAGAATGATTTAAAAAAAAAAGAAGAAAAAAACATGAAAAGTTGCACAGAGTTGAGAAAATCAGAATGTGGTTACAAGCAGACTGATGAAATAGAGAGGAAGCTCAAATAGATCAAAACCTGCTGTACTCAGGTTTCAAAATAGAATAAAAGTACAAAGGATTTTAATATTTTCTCATAGACTGTGTATAAGAAAAGACTTATCTCTTGTTTTACACAGTGAAGCCTGCAGGGGAGGACTGCATTTGTTGTTCATCAACCCCGAGTACTGGTTGAAAGTTCATAGTGGATAAGAAAAAAGCCAAGAAATAACCTTTTCCACCCTCCGTCGATCTCAATTGCTTGGTTTGCTTGTTCTACAAAACAGCATGATGTTCATTTTGTTATTTTGGAGAAAACTTGTCAAAAAGGTGGTGGTATATTTTAGGGTGTGGGTACCTAAGATATGATAAGGCCTGGCACACTCTAAATATGTTTTACAATCTTAAACTATCTTTAAAATGTCAGAGACTCCACACATAATGACAAATGATGACAGAAGAACAGTTCAGTTCTTATAGGGTGTGGTGGGCAAAGAGATGACCAACTCAGCACACCGTACAATAACCAATTTAATTACCAACATCCAAAGTCCTATGCCGTTAAATGCAACTTAAGAGTAAATGAACATGATTATCATACTAAATTTGGTTAGCTGTTAGCTGGTGCATCCATTACGTTAAATACTTTGGTCCCCCTTTCCTCATCAGTTGGAGCTTGGTTTGTTTACAGGACAGGTTGAAACACAAATAAACAAGTTAGTTCTCAATTTATGACATCTATCTAACTTAATGTTTTGCGTTTGCTGTCGTTCCCATGATTATATTTGTTGTACTTCAGTCATATTGCTTCCTTATTGGCTATTGTTTGATCTGAGTAAATATTACCAGAGTAAAAGACTGGAACAGTCCTATGGTTGTGAGCTGCATGACACTGTAAATCAAACTCATGGTTAGATGTAAAGGTTGGATGAGAGTATCACTCACACGGACATGTAGAACACAAAGATTACTGTATAAATCTGACATGAAGTAAAAAAAAAAAAAAAAAAACATACAAAGCTGCAGCTTGTTGCTCAATCTGACAAGCCGAGTGGATAGGTCATCAGAAGGAAACAGGAAACTTGTGACTTGTTCGTGAGAATATGTAATGTTTGAGCTGAATGACCATCATGCAATATGGATTTTTCATTACTATAGAGGAAGCTAAATTTGTAGATCACTTAATTCAGACTTACACAGATATTGTGTTGTTTTGATGTGATTGTTGCAATCCCTCATGTCTTCAATGCATTAATGAACAGACTGTTGAATACGCAGCAGATTTGATCTCAGTGGGGTACCTTCAAATATTTACTTAAAATTTGTGTGATTTTTTTATGCTGTTAAATTTTTATATAGTAGCAACTAGTCAATTGATAGCAAAATACTTTACCTAAATGTCTCTTTTGCACCCATATTATTTTGGTTGTAACTATGAATTGAAAAAGAGGCAAATTAAAAGAAATTCACATCAAATTAATTATGATTATTACTTTGCTTTCTTTTGTATGATTCAGTCAATTCAAAGAAGTAGTGCTTAACACCGAGCCTCTTGAATCTCCTTTTTGAAGAATCAACTCTGCACTCGGTGAATGAAACTCGGGAGAGGAAGTTGATTTTCCAGCTTCTCTACTGGCCTTAGCACTGTTTTCAAACTCTCTCTCTTCATTGTCCAAATAAACAGCTGCTGCATTAACATAACCGTCTTATATTCAACTCATCAACACTATTAAGATATTGTACGAGTTTAATATTACAAATATACACTGGCAAAGTAGCAGCCTTATGATCAGAACATCATACTGGGTCCAGGAAAGTGTTTATTTCAGTTTATTTAAAACACAACAGAGTTTACTAATGGATCATTTTGTCACGTCACACTTAAATTGTTCTAGCATTAACATTAAGTTTTTTAATGCAAAGCTAAAGACCCATCTTTTTGCTGTTGTATATGAGTCCTAATTTATCTGTATGTTTTCCTGAGAGTCCAAGTGTGTTTTCAATTTTGCTTTAGTTATTTATTTAGTTTTTAGTTTTTAGTTTTACATGTTTTTAAACTGTATTTTTCATGCTCTGTACAGCACTTTGACCTGAAAGCGCTTTACAAATAAATTTATTATTATATTTTTATTATTAACTCAGTCATGGCCACAGCTGCACAACATAACTGCCCTTGCACTGCTAAATACAAATATACTGTTTATTAAAGACACCCACAGGCAAACAAGCATAGGCTATCTATGAAAAATAAACATCTAATGACGAGGCTAGTGTAGTCAGTACTACTGAATTTTTAAAATATGATCTGAGTTACTATTCCTAGAAGAGGCCAAAACAGCCAAATAGAAGACCTGTGTGGATTGGCTGTAGCTGTGCATCTACTCAACTGCATCAGATAAACTCACATTTTAAGATAACTGACTTATTTGTCTCTGCACATGGCTTTAACAAAAGACTGCTCAAGGGCTGAATATGTCAATACAGATGCATTCAATCAGCTAACTTGCTACTTAGTCAAGGCCACAACAGTTAGATTAGTTGCCATATATTTTCTCAGTACTGAGCAGATCAGTCCTGACAGTGTTGATTTTAAAGTGTTGAAAATATTAATTCAAGTGATATAGGCCTATACTAAAACATACTAAAACAGGAAAGAATTGCTAAAGCTAACTTCCCCTTAGCGAATCAATAGCTCTATCAATAACAGAACAATACGTTCACAAAGTTCATTTAACATAAATATGTGTCATTACCTTCTGTCACATCTCTACTTGTAAACTGTCATTTGAGCAGAACTTTTCACTCTCACAGAGAAGACTGAAGTTAAAGTGGAGAATGCAACATTGGTAAAAGGCAAACTTCTCCCTTTTCATGTTTAAATTTTCAGATTTGTACTCCCTTAAAAGATCAGATGGTTGCATGTTGTTTAAGAGGGTTTAATGGAAATGTTCCAGGTCATTTACATTAAACTCCGCTCAATAAATATACTGCACATTCATTTACATTGCCCTTGCAAAGGTATCGTAATTTGGGCAATTCCACTGAAACAAAAGATTTTATGTAAACACTTGATATCTGTAAAAGCCTATTTAATGAAGTCAGTTTTCACCTCTAGTCCAATGTGTTTCTTGTATCTTGTGGACGGTTGGGATACAAATCTACAAACACAATGACCAGCTAAAATCACCACAAATTGGGGCAGCAGTCAATTAGTGTATCAGTTCTTTGAGGTGATTTGGGGACTGGCTGGTGGTTGGACTATTTATCATTTCAATCCAAATGTGCTAATTCTGTGTTCATGATCTGAGGCTGCATCATTGATCAACATTGTTTTGACAGCCCCCTCCCCCCTGTCTCTACTCTCAGAGGCTGATCTCATGCATAAAGGGGTCATTTCTTCACAATGTCCCAAATTTCAAAAACTCATTTTCAGCAACAACACAAATGAGCTGGTTCTACCATTGTTTTATTCATAGACAATCACATCTGTTCATTAGCGTAGGGTTAGTTTTTCAGTAGAGATGCTGCAATGTATTATCCCCATCATACTTTAAAATTAATTTGTACAATACAATTACATATAATAATACAATTACTATACAGCATGGATATTAAAGGCATACTACTTTTAAATGATATATGATGGTGGGCTTTGTGATGAAGTCTGATTCTGTAAAATGAAAGGTGACAGCTAATTCAGCAGGCACAGGGCAGACATCAGTGCTTTCTTTGACCTTTTCTATGACTATGAGAACAGAGTAACTCACAAGGGGAACTGTATTAGAAAATAAATGAAAGGTCTTGGTGGGAAGGTCAGGACACATGTTTCTGTGATGTGGAATAAAGTCTGTTTATAGCAAAGGTTTGGCTCACTGCACCTCATACAAAAACCCTCCACATTGTGAGACTTAAAGAGACAAGGTAAAGTTATTTCTGAAAATAATCCATTGAGTTAAGTTAAGGATGATTATACTAATGAATATATTTAAATTTAATTTAAATGAAATGATATACTTAATGTACTAGAAATGCTTCTCTAGACGTTTATTAGAGAAGACCACCTAAGACCAAATGTTAAGTTAATGTGAGAAGAACTTATGCTGTTTGAGAGATAGTAGAGTGGATAGATTCTGAAACCGGAGAGAGAGAGTTGGGAGCGACCTGCGGTGAAGGAACCACAGGTCAGATTTGAACCCAAGCCACTCGCTACAAAGCCTTAGTACATTGGGTGCGCACTAATTGCTAGGCAAGCGTCCCAGAGATCTGATTAAATGGTTCAAAAATAGAGATTATAAATGGATCAAATTCAGTGACTGGGTGTGACTCAAATGGACGTGGACTAGCGGCAAAGAAGAGAAAATATAATCAAAGTGAATCATGAAGTAGATAAAGCTTGTTTGAAAGTAACATTCCCCCATGGACATTGAGTTGGTCTGCAATCTGTTGGAAATGCAGGTGCCTAACATCAGTTGTTAGCGTGTGCTAGTGTGCGGGAGCAAGCAGTAAATGTAAACTATAGCAGTAAACTACCAAACAGAGGTGGTTTGTTTTTGCTTATAATGCCTGGAGATGATAAGTGTGATTCAATGATTTGTTGTGATATACAAACACAATAGCTTTAATTTGAAATTTATTTTTAAAAATGCACATAGAATTAGTCAATCATAAGAAATAGCCATACTGTGAACTTTTGTTCTCTAAATACATTTATTAGCTAGCCAAAATCTTCTCCCTCACCAAAAAAACCCCCCAAAAACATATTGATGAACCTACTGCACCTTCTACCACATTAGAAACATGATGGACGACAGCAGAGCAGCAAATCTCTGGAGAAGGAAAGGTCACATGGGTAATAAATCCTCTGCCTCAGTAAAATGAGCTGGGTTCTTTCAATTGTTGTCCAGTCTCTAATATCTTTCCTCCCTCTTTCCTCTCTCTCTCTTTCCCTCTCTCTCAGGCATGAACAGCGATGCAGAGCTCTGATTGTGACCAAGCTGATGATTTTAATTTTCTGTTTTCAGAGTAATAAACACTGACATGAGAATGAGCCCGAGGCACAGACTTCTAATGAGAAAATGAAATTAGTTTTTCAGCTGACTGATCAGAAACATTTCATACATTATAATCAAGCATTTATTTGACGTGAT
This sequence comes from Symphodus melops, assembly GCF_947650265.1. Taxonomy (NCBI): domain Eukaryota; kingdom Metazoa; phylum Chordata; class Actinopteri; order Labriformes; family Labridae; genus Symphodus; species Symphodus melops. Next base: position 15,442,217 of record NC_136693.1, on the reverse strand, counting down.
TTGTTTTATGTGTGCACGTGTGCAAATGTTTAGTGTAAGAAGTGTGTGTGTGTATGCGCACACATGTTAATACATTATTCATGCCACCGTTTGTGTTTTACTACTGCTTGTTATTGCTACACACAGAAGTATCTTGCAACATTGTCTCACCTTTTGTACCCGAACTGTCTTCATCGTTGGCTCTGTCGTCTTTGCTGCATCTTTCACTGTAGCATTCATCACAGTTTCTCTCAGATAAACTACCCATGGCAAATAACCAATGACACCTAGCTCCCCTGTTATAGAGGAACTGGAAGAGGAGGCAGGAGTGGTCAATGCACTTTTCTTTCTTTCTTTCTTTCTTTCTTTCTTTCTTTCTTTCTTTCTTTCTTTCTTTCTTTCTTTCTTTCTTTCTTTCTTTCTTTCTTTCTTTCTTACTCAGGTGATAGTCATTCAAATAATGTAGCTTAAGATTTGGTAGTCACAAAGATAAAAGAATGAAGAGAAAGAAAGGAGAAAGACGGTCAAGCATAGTAGTTATTCATATCAAGAGAGAAAAAAATGCTGATATACAACCAGCATCAGCCAATATTTACACAATTCATACACAGTGAAGATAAAGTTTTATACATAATTTAAATGTTAGATAAGGAAGATCTAAGAGCATTCAGAGACACACAACTGTCGAGTACATGGAATCTTCAAGAAACGACTCATTGAGAGGGAGATGAGAGAGTGAGGAAATGTTTTTTTTTGTACATGAATTGTTATTATTACAACACCATTTAGAAATGTATTTAATGGAAATTAATTTGGGAAAATATGCTTAAACGTTGGAAGGACTTTAAACATAGAACTACTTCTTTGATCATTGCCTGACCTCAAATCAGAACTGCTGGAAGGAATACTTGCCGAATTTAGTGCAATTAAAATGATAGAGAAAAAAATCTCCCAAGCATTCGAATCATATCAAAAAACTGGCTCCACTGTTTTATAAAAAATTTAAGGGAAAATAATTTTCTTATTAAAACTAACCAGGCCATGTGAATGATCCTAAGTACAGTATATCTATTGCTCATGCTTTCTCATGTGAATACTTTCTCCCCCTCATTTCTCTCTAAATTGATATAATCCTGTTGCTAGAGGCCTGCACTAGAACATCATGTTAATTAGCATCTGTTTGCGGTTCCTGCTGAGTTCAAAGTGCTTCCTCTTCCCCTTCTTGTATGTGGATAAGAGCTTGAATTACAGCAACTCTACCTCCAGTCTCTCTCGGTAATGTTTGACAAAAGTAGGCCAGTGAGAAAAACAAAGGGTGGGCAATGTCTCTGTTGTCATGTAACATCACTCATTTGATCCTTCGTTAAAATGTTGTGTTGTTCTGTGGTTAGTTTGATGGTGAGTTGCAGCTCAGCTCTGCAGGTCTGTAGAGAAGCATTCAATTAACTGAGGGAAACAAGATGCTAATGTAAACTACACACTACTGGAGGACTCCCTCTTAGCTTTATTATCACCACTTCCTCACATACAAATAACTGCTTTCACACATTTATACTTGATTATTGGACAGGACATATTTATGTAACGACACAAAAAACTGTTTTAAATGAAAGCGTTAAAGATGGTAAAAGAAATGACTTGACGTCATACATTGACTGTAAACAGGCAATAAATAAAAAAAGGGTCTACTGCCAATTTATGATTAGTTTGCAAGCTCATTATTAAGTCAGAAACAAACATACATATTAATACTTTGTGAACATTTAAAAAAAAAAACCTTTAAATGTAGATGCTGTATATAACCACACAAATAATACATAGGATGCATATTGTTACTTTAGCTTATGTGTGTTTTCCCACCACTACCAGCTTGCCGTCATGTTATATTTGTATAGCTTTATTGAATTCATCTCCAGTTTCAGAGTCCTCATGCCCTTGAAGGTTCAACAGTGTGACAGCACTTATCACTTACTGTACATACTTATCAGGAACACACTTTGAAGTCTGTGAGTGTGGAGTTTCAGAATCAGCATTGAAAACCTTTAAACCCTTAGTAGTACTGACTCACGTTGTCACTTGAAGCTATTCCTTCCTCTCGCACACTAAATTCTCTTTATAACTTTCTTTACATATGTACTCACAGTGATCTCCAAACACACTTTTATATTTTAATCAACAGTTTGCCTTTACTTTTACAGCCGGTAATTGTGGATGTAATCTCAACAAACAGGACTGACTTCTTAAGATGTATTATCCTTTTTATTCCAATAGTAATGAACAAACACAAGGACAAAGTGTGAATAGTTCACTAATGAACTGAGCTTTACGATGGTGATAAACAGCCCTTTTACAAATTAAAGATTTTTACTAATTCAGATGGTTTTGTTAAAATGCTAAACAAGCAGCACACACACAACACCTACACTCCAGTACATGTGTTCATCTTCAGTCCTCTCTGCTTGATCTCTCTTTCTTTGTGCTGCACGTTGTTCTGATTCATAAGGTCGACGCCTGTCTGCTTCTCTGTTTGTCTGCAGGCTCAACTGTCTATTTTCTGTGGAGAAAATGGTACAACTTAGGAAATCAAGTGAGAGGGTATGGAGTTGATTTTATTGTCATGGTTTTTTAAAGATTATTCTAGAGTTTCGAATTGTGTTTTATTCATTCCCTCGTGTTGCCTGTTTTCGCTGGTGTGTTTCTTAGTTTCAGTCTTTAGTGTTTCCTGTTTTATTTTCGAGTTCTGTTCCTCAGTGTTGTCTTGTTTCCTGCCTCTCTGTGGTTTCCTGTGTCTTGATTGCCCTGATTGTGCTCACCTGTCTCATTAGTCTCACCTGTGTCTGATTACCTCCTGTCTATATAGTGTTTCTTACACTCATGTGTTGGTTCATTGGCTTTTGTATTCTGTTAGTGTAGTATGTCGTTAGGCTCCCTGCTCCTGTGGATTACCTTGTTTTATTTCTCCTTGTGGCTCTGTTGGGCATTTTGGATGATTATTTAGTAAGTTTTATGGTTTTGCCTTTTGTTTAATAAATGTTTTCTGTTCCTGAAATTCAGTCCTCCTCTTTGTTTTTTGAAACCGAGACCCGACATACAAACCAGTGGTGGTGCCAGAGATTTTTTTTGCTGGAGCTATTGGGTTGCTCAACTTACAGAATGGGTGCTCTGAGATTTTATGTTCCCCATGCCAGTTAGCCTAACTGTTCAATTTCTGTTCAAAACTTCTTGAACTTGCAGTTTTCTGCAGTGTATCAGGATCTTATTTAGATGTTAAATTATGTCTGGAGTTGGAAATGCCAGTACAAATCATTTTCATTTGGTCCTGACCCTGTGTATTACTTTTCCACAAGTCTGTGTAAAAACCACAGTCACTAAAATTAGACTTCGACAAGAGAAGAGAGAAACAGAACACTTGAATGAACAATGAAAGCAGTAGTACATATCATCAAAAAACAAAAGACTTGTGACCATTTATCTGCATTGATAATGTATAGCTACAATACAATTATTTAAACTCACAATGCATTGTTTATGTTCTTTGTATTCCAAGCGGACATGTTTACTGCACGTGAGCACTTACAGCAAACGTGTTGTCTCAGTGATTATTGCACTTCATAGAAGCATATTTGTGATTTATCTCGTCTGCTTGCTCTTCCAAAGCAAAGCAGTTGAGGATCCATCGCTGGGAACTGTCGTGACTGAGCTGATGTCATGCCAAAAAAGTCCCTCAATTTAATAGTGTGTCAGGGTAATGCTTAAATCCATTCATACTGTACATTTGTGTGTTGCCTGGCAACACAGAGCATGTTTATTAAGATTCAAGGAACAGGGTTGATGCTCTTTAACAGTGAGAAAAGATTCAAGCTGCAGAAGCATAAACATCAGAAATGCATAAAACCATCAGCACTCCAAAGCAACAGAAACAAAAATGTTGTGAAGACAGGAAATACAAGACATTTGGTTGAAGGCACTTACAAGAGGTTAATACGTCTTCCTGCTGTGTCTTGTTTTTTTAATCCGAACAATAAATGTGGTCAAGGACATTTTATTTCACATTTAGTGCCAATAAGAGGAATTTTATCCTATGCTTCTTTTGAAATCAAACTTGAAGTTTCTAGAGCTGAAGCTGTAGAGGTGACTGAAATGTCTGCACACCGTTATGTCTTGCAAAGAGATGTGATTTATTTGTACTCCACATGGGAGTGTGTTTTAGACAAGATGCCCATTCATCGCACCTGTTCAAGACAGAGCCATAATACAATCCCCTGTGGTGACCTTGGCAAAGAGGAATTAAGTTTCAGCAATCAGCATGCATATTCAGTGTGATGTTGGGGCTTCTTCACAAAGAGATGTTGTGCAGAGAAGAAATGTTTTCATCCCTAGAGCTACCAAAATCCGTTTGTTCTGAGAATCTTTTTTTGCAAATGTGTTTCCCAAAAATGACTCCTAATCCAGTCACAAAAAAGTTTGGATTTTTTGGCGATTATACGGTGGTGATACAAGGGTAACAATTAGTATTTGTCATGCTAACAACAACATGGTTTTTGTGAAGGAGAGCTCAGGTCTTTTTTTCTGAGATTCATGAGAAAGTGCTTTATGAAGAGTTAACATCAGAAAATTGTGCACTAGAGGAGGAGACGAGATGTTTTTAATATAATTGATTACCAATAAATTGTGATAGGATCCAGCCAAGCAAATATTACTTTATCTTGTCAAATATAACTAAAACTGTCATTCAGAAACTGAATTGACTTGGAGGGAGATAGTGTGTCCATTTCCCTTAATGCTTTAAACCTTCAAGCCCAGTATTGCCTTACTTCCCCTGCTTTTAAACACAGTAATGTTGTTCTCAGACTCTCTCCACTGTTGAGGGGAGAGTGATTGAATATTTTCCACGTTAACAGAGGCAACAGCGCCTGAATAAAGATCTGAGCTGCTTGAGGTTAGCGTTGGTGAATGATGCCTCATAATGGCACTTAAAAGAGAAACTTGCATCATTAATCATCCCTTCCTTTCATACCCTTGACGCATGACACAAGGATATCCATGTCTATCTGAGCACAGACAATAAATATTAACGCTTCTCGGATTAGTCCCCATAGAACACAATGGGTAATCTTTAAGTGCACATTTTCCAGTCATCAGTCAACGGACCAAAATGAGCCAATTATTTCTTATACACCAGCATGCCAATTATGGAAATGTCTGCCCAGTTCCATTCATGAATTTGCCATGTGGCTTGTTTAGGGTGCTGACAGACAGCATCTTTATTTTTTTAGTGCAAAATCTTCCACACTAGATTTGGTGGCAGGAGCTGGTCTGTCATTGTTTGACACCAACTAAGAGGGAGGAGGGTTTAAAACACGTACTAAAAGAGAGCTGTAACAGAACCAGATGTAGATGTAGACAGGAGAATTTTTTTGAACTCAAGAACAGGCCAACTAAGTAGTGTAGTAAATATCCTTATGTTCACCACTAACATTCATCACCTACCTCACTTCCTTTTGTTCACCCACTGCTTTCCTCATTATTGATTGGTTGTTAGCAATCCTCGTCCCACCTTGTTAGCCAGATTGTTTTTGTTTTGGTGGCTGATGTTTATTAAACAAAAGCAAGAAGCAGAGAAATCCTTTGTGCTTTCAGCAGCAGAATCCACATCAGGTATGCACTTGATATTTTACTTTATAAGCTTAACAAACATTGATATTAGGTAAGCATATTGTTTGTGTGTTGTCTCACTTCCTGTTGTCTCAGTCAGTTGTTGACACTGTTTCTCAAACTACACAACTAGGTAAATTGGGTATCATTAAAATATCTCAATTTCCAACTCGTAATATGACTTTGGAGGACATACAGTATATTCTAGGAGCACATGAAGGCAACATTACCCTGTTCAAGGAACAGTAAAAGCTGGAGGCTGCAGCTGCCCCTGATGTATTTTCAACAATGTTGAAGCTGCAGCTGAACTTATAGTTAATTCCCAGGTTTTAGCTTTTTATGCTTTTGGAAAAGGAATTCTGTTTCTTTTTGGATCCAACACTTTGTACTCTGTGTTTATCATTATGAGTCTAATTCAAAGTTCTGAGAGCAGAATTGACAGCTCAAACATTCAAACAAATGCATTTGTATATAAAAAAGACCAAAACATCTGAATGTAACAAATATAGATAAACAGAACCGATGATGTGTTAGGATATAGAGAAGTATTGTTAACAACTTTCTAAATAAGAAGAGATCTGTTAACCAACGCACAATGAAATAAACCATCCAAAGAAAAAAAAATCAGCAGCCAATTTGACAGTTCGGTCAACTATTGATGTGTGTTAAGAATGGGATTCTAAAGATGTGATCTCTACTTTTTTTTAGGAAAAAATAAGGATGAGAGCTTTTTCCTTCTTTTTTAGCCAAAAAATAAACTAATGCCACGTTAGGAACCATGTACCTCATTCTGTCTGTCAGCTCTAATGCTGACTAACTGAACTTGGAAACTGGACTTACTGTTGCCAGATGGCCAGTCAGACCTAAACACTACTGAAGAGAAATGGTGAAGAAGGGCACCTGCTAAAGCATACAAGCTGGATAGTGAAAGATGCAAATGTGTGACCTTCTTTATTCAAATCCAATAATCTGTACCAGGTTGTCCTGCTCTAAATTGACTTTGGCTCTGAATAAAATGCTTCGTAAAATAAACTATGTAGTAGTATCATATTTTTCTTCTCTTTACAGTAAGCACAAACCTTAAATAAATACAGCAATGTTTAATTTAAAATATCAAAGCTGCAATCACTAATATTCTGATCAAATGATTCTATCTTAGACTTGTATAGAAACAAACTTTCATCCAACTCTGCAATCAATTACAGTTCCATGGATCTTTTTGGTAACGTTTTGTTTGATGGCTGTAACTTTACAACTTTGGTTCAACTTCATGTTTCACATTCCCAGTCTTGTTTAAAGATAAAAGATGCACACGGTTGTTTTCAGGGTTAACATCTATTATTGAGTGTCACTCATTTTCTCAGCAATTAATTGGACACAAACATTATCGCCAATGAAATAATATGAGGTGTTTGTGGTGTGTTGTTCAGCTAATATCCTTTAAGTTTGTTATCATTCCTTGTTTCTTGTTTTCTTTGATTGTGTCGTTGTCTTTAAGGCTCCTGTGTAAGGAGAGTTCTCTGATGACCACACGCACATGAATGCACCTTGCTTCACCAGGTGTAGGCAGTTTGGACTGTACCAAGGGTAGCTTATTTGTACTCCAGGAGGATGCAACAGTGTCTACTTGTATTTGTTTAAAACCAGCTGTTTTTTAAATTATCTCTGGTTTTATTACTTATTGTAGAGTAATGTTACTCTTAATTCCTAGGAATAGATTGATGTCTGTAATTTTTAATAGCTTTAATGGCTTGTTGAACACTTTCTAGTATGTGGTTTAAGCAGGAAGCTTTAAAAATGATTGTTTGATACACATGGTCTCATTGGTACTCTCCATTTTTTTAAAACCTCAAGGTTTACTGAACATGGTTTGGTTTCTTTACCATAACAAGCCCAGGCTAACACACTGTAGTCAACTAGTAGCAAATGGCAAACAAAGTTAGCAACTAGCTGATGCTAATCAAGGAGTATTCAGCCGCATGGAGCCAGATATTTACTTCAGATGAGGTGGAAGAGAGCAAAGATTGATGATTAAAAGATGAGTAAATATACAATGTAATCTGTGGCAAATACAATGCATTCCACTTGGAAAAATAGCTTAATAAGCTTGTTTGAATCTAAATCTAAAACTGTAAGCTTAAACCATACTTTATGTTTGGCTATGACACTTCGATGTGCCTGATTTCTTACACCTATTGTAACTGTGCCTCTGCTGTTTTAGCAGTTTTTATTCTACTGCCTTAAATAAAAAACTTTTTTAAACAGATGTTGGTTTTAAGGAGTGAGAGACTGGCAACTTAAACTTCAACTGTGGCTAAAATGTCAGAGGAACAGTTTTCATTCATAATGTGGAAAAAAAAAGGCTCATATGAGCTGTTTATGGCTGTAAAAAGGAATGGCCTTATGTAACTTTTCAAATAGTCTTAGTTCATTGCTGTTAAGAAACACTTACTTTGACTAAAACCGAAGTAGGATCACTTTACATACTGTTACCACACTCCACTTTAATTCAGGCACATTGTGTGCTGGGTAATTATGTTATACATTCAATCTAATTGACATGACTATGCTTAGAAGTTAGCAGTCATTAGTCCCACATATGCACATGGAGAGAGAAAAAAAGTCAAGCCATGTCTTTATTTGTTGTTTCTAAGAATGTCGACATATATGATGGACATTCAACATACAGACTGTACATTCTATTCTGTCATTATTATGTCAAAACAGACCCCACATGAGCAGCAAAACAACCACCTGAAAGGTAAAATAACCTTCTTTTTTTTCACTATACCATATATACTATATTTATGGGATGAATCCATTCAGATGTGAAGCATGCCAAGGGAGAGAGGTCTCGCTGCATTACATTATCTCAAAAAGGTGCAAGTGTACCACATTTAACCTCTAAAGAATTCCTCTTATCATGGGTTTGATCTTGTGTCTGTTCCACAATATAGGAAACGAGCATGTAGTGTTCACTAAAAACACAATTCTGAATCTGTCTGTGTTGTATTAGCTTGTCATACAAATGATTTTCTAAACATCCACTTACTGTACCATGTGCATTCAATTTTGAATCTCCATTACTCAAATGTGCTAGAAACATAGAAACGATATCCTCTTCAACGGTCTCGGTGCGGGCACGGTCCCAGTGCACGTGTGCAGGCCATCTAAACCATTTGCCATTCATCACTAATGCTTTCAATCACTGTGTGCAGCTGAAAACAATCTCCTCTGTGAGGAGTGTTGGGTAAGTGGATGCATTGCTGATTACCTGTAAGCACTCATAGTACAAATGCACAGCTGGTTACTCTTGGTTATGCCTGAGGAGATATTTTTCTCTCCCCAGGAAAAAGATGGGAGATCAAAATAAACAGAAAATGCTGCACATCAAAATCAGATTGTGGACGTTTGCAGAGAAATAGCTTTTTCAAGTTTAGCTCTGATGGTTTTTGTAAGCAGAAAAGAACGTAGCTTCAGTGGACAAATTTACTGCTCTCTGTTGGCATAAGCGTTGTCATTATTTCATGTTCTCCACAATCATATGTTTTTTCATGTGAGTTAAGCGACTGGCACAGGATGAGCACAAAAACAGTTACTGCGTAGCCTCAAGCCGCAGGTTCAGAATTAACTCGGTAGAGCCGATGAAAGTGTTCTTCATGCCTGTTTTGCTTGTGGAGAGATTCATTTTCCCTGTGCAGTATTCAAACATGGCTAACCATCCTTTCTGGGGAACTGATGTTTATGTTTGGATCTCAAATTCCAACCTTCCCAAACATGACTGACCTGGAAGAGTACAGATGCCGTCTTTATTCTGCAGCTCCGATCTCTTAGGCACAGGGGCCGATGCAGCTACAGTGGGTTAAGGGAGATGTGTGTGAGATGCTATTAGAACACATCACCCTAACCCATCTAATTCTATTTACTACATTTATTTTTCATCTCCTTTTAATCACTATATTGCTTTGTTTAAAAATAAACATTAATTAGCTTGGAAGAGATCCTAATTTATTAATTTTGTATTCCTGTGTAAAGTGTGTTTTTACAAAAACTAACAAAAAATATTCAAAAAGCAGGTTTGGACAGTGTTCCATCTGTCTGTAACGCACAACCACTCACCACACATTCAAATAGTTTTAACTGTGAGTGTGACGTTCTGTTTGCTCCTCAAGCTTTGTCACTGGCTCTGAGGTTTATTGACTGAACGTTGTCACTGTACTCCATGGTGCTCTGGGACAAACAAAAAGATCCCCCTCAGGGAAGAGGACAAAGGGGCAGGTGCAACTTCCTTCTCTCATTCACGTTATGTAAAACCGACACTGTGCCAGCCACAAATATATGAGCTCTAATACACGCAACAGGGCTCCAGCCTTTGTTTCATCTGTTTGTGAAGCGAGATTAAGCTCTATTTTACAAACAAAGCTGTCCTGTCCTGAACACAGCAGTCTAACATTACATTCATGATGCTAAACTTTGCAAGACTAATGGCAGCTGTGGCAGTTTAGTTTGACTTCTAGACGTTGAAGAAATTATACTGCTGTTAGGACAGTTGTGTTCACCACCTTGCCCTGCTTAAACGACAAATACATGTTACAAAAGAATATGAAATAAAACCTGGACATGACTTTCTTAGGTTTTATTGAGGTTTTGTTTTTTTTCCTAATTTTATGGAACATCACCATTCATCTGGTCTTTAGAGCAATGAATCGCTGCCTAAATCTCCAATACCTTCATCTGTACAAACAAGTTATGCGTTTGCTGGTTCGAGAAACAGTTGAAGAAAGAAACCTTTGATTCCGGAATAAGAACACAAGAACTTCACACCCATGAAAGCAAGCAATAGACTGGTATAGTAATGAAATATTTTTGTAGGTCAACCCGAAAAAATGGCGCGGGTGGTTCCTACGAAAATTCGCCTGTGGGATTTTTGCATTGGATTTTGCATCATTGCAGAACATAAGCTCTGTGTCAAACACACTTTTAGAGTTAGGAACCCATGGCGCTAAAATGCTAACTCACTTCCTGGTTTTAGGACTCAAAACTATACTAGTCTCTGGAAAAATATACTTTTTGAGCTTTAACACGTAAACACTTTTTATCTTAATGTAATTTTACAGATTACAGAAATTAGATTACATTTGAAGTTACAGTAACTGCTCTTACCAAAGGCTACCAGCAGCTGCCATGGCAACAGAAAGTAGGCTGGCATGATGCCATTTACCTCTAATTGGTTATGGCACGCACACACACACACACACACACACACACACACTAACATTGGCAAACATGAACACAAGGCTAAGCTGACTAACAAAGTGAAATAAAATGGAAATAAAGTCTCATTAACATGATGGTTATACTTTTTTTCTGTTAAAAACCTGCAATTGCCTCTTTAAATACTTGTCTCTATGCCATTTGCCTCATCCACAACCGTGAGCCTTTTGCCTTCGCGTTATTATGTTATCTAATTAATTAAGAACAATGAGGCACCACGTGAAATAATAACAACATATATAGTTAACAGATGATTGTTGTGGCCAAGTAGTGGGTCAGGTCTAGTCCTTGAAATGGATTGTTTGGCTTTAGGAAGACACACTGTACCCAGACAATCTTTGATTTGTAGTAGTTGTTTTTAAACCGTTTCTTTTCAAGTCTTGGTTGGTTAAGTTCTAAACAGCTAGGACAGTACAGAGAATGAAGCATTATTATTGTTCATGTTTCATATTGCTAATGACTGCAATAGTTATTATCATAGCACAGAGCACATCTGAAGTTGGCAATGCAGGACAATACTACACAGGTGACTGCTTAAGGGAATTTCTGATGATCAAGATCACACAGCAGTTTTGCTTTTGTTTTTCTATACAAAAACATTTAACTCATAACACGTGGTTAATATGCATTGACAGAATAAAAGTAAGTGAAACCAGGAAAGTGTAGCAGACAACTGCTGGATGGAACAAAGCCCTGGTTTGAAACGTCTCCAACAACACAGCTGGTTAACCCTGAAAAGACCAATGACCGGCAAATAATTTAATAAAAAAACCTTGTGATTATGACTCGCCATTAATTATTGATGGTGTGTGGGACCAGCTTTGTCTGGATCAATGCTAACATTACTCTGACTGGTTCACAGGGCTTCTGAGAAGAAGCCTTCTAACGTGCAGTGGCTGCCTGTTGTTTTGTTGGAGCAGCAGGTGGCTTGCGTCCTTGGCTTTTTGTTGCTTGTGAACTTGAGACCTTTTTGGCACATCAGCAGATTCCCTGGAGACCTGAATGATCAGGTTCAGCTTTTTGTGTTAAGATCTAGTTGCATTGTGGTTCATTGACAATGTGAGTTTGTCTATGACCAACACTTTACAGCATGTAAGTAAAACACAGTCGGATTATGCTTAGTGCAGTAAGTATGTTTTTAGAGTAATAATTCATTTGAGAAAATGTTTTTCCTCCTCATTTTTATAAAGTTTTATTTTCAAAGAAATACAAAATATTGTAAAATCATCCATTTCGTCTCTGAAAATAATTTGTCCACCACCTTGCTCTCCCCTTTTTCCTCTAAACTCGTGTGAGGTGTGACCACGACAGAGGAGTTCAGATATGGTGTAATAATACAGTTTATTAGTAATGCTGCTCAGGGCTCCATGACAAAGTTAAAATTATTTCCAGGTTGTTGGGAACTTCACCAACGCTTATCAATAAATCCCACCAGTCGCAGCAGTGGTTTGTTATGACAGATGTATTTTCTCCCTTGACAAGCAAAACTACCTCTCAATTACAACAAATATGCATGTTATGAGGCTGCCAGCATACAGGCATGGCAGCTGCTATTAAAATGCAAACATCTGCTCAATCAGGAGTTATTTCTGAGCTTTTAAAACTAGGGCAGGTACTTTAATTATAGGTTCGGGAAGGTAGTGTGAACCCAAACCAAGGCACACCTCCGCCTTTCTATAAATCTTCCTGATAGTTTAGTTCTCTCTACAGAGGAAGAGCTGTTTTCAGTGTATCTTTGTTTACTCATTGTAGAGACACTAGCTTTGCATTGTTACTCACTGAGTGTCTGCTCGGAGGATGGTGGTGGGTGGGTGACTGCTTCTGTTTTTAATGTATCAAGAACACCAACATTTACATACTGGAACATTTCAATGAAAATAACTATACGACACCAAATAACACACCAGTTGGCCCAAAACATATCCTGGACAGTTCTTTAAGGCTGCTTTGACTGCATTTGTTCAGTAACAAATGGCATTATCACCCCATACTATAGATTCTATGGGCTCTGCAGAGTGGTTCAGTTCATTGTTGTGGTTTTATGGATCCAATTGTTTTGTTTCACTTCAAACTTTATCATCCACCTCCCTCTCAGCCTCAGCTGGCAGCTGGTTTCTGCAAAGAGCTGTGATAAATTCAGGAGATATTTCCCTCTGGAGTTAAGAGCTAAAAGAAGACAATATTGAACTAACATTGAACAGGCGGACAGAAACACAAATAACAAGAAAACATGTTTATTTCAACAGGCTACGTTTTACTAAGCAGTTATCATTTTGGGATTGGTGTGCTTGATGCTTGTCACAGCAATAATTAATCAATTAAAATCAGTATATACAGAAGTCATTTACCTAAGATTATACCAGGAATATCATTTATCAATTATCCCCATCAAATTGTACTCTTAATATTATTGTTCTGTATAAAGGGGATTTATATTCATAATTCACCAGTAGATGTCAATAGCAGCATTGCAATGTTGTCATCTGTATTTCTGGTTTTGCAGGAATTTAGCCCAGCCAGTGTTTATATTGTCTTTCTATAATATTTTCTGGTGAGAGGTATTCACGTGCTTCATGTGAATGTATGGGTTAATAAACATGTTGTCCTATATTAGCTTCACATTTGTTCATCTTTTGCATGCAAAAAAAAAAGACTCCCCGCATTTCTCTGGTGAAAATGAATCGTTGAACGTCTCCTTAAACTAGAAGAATGTCTCCCTCTCCAGCAGAGGCAGCTCCACACTCTGCACATGGAGCTCAAAGGGATTGTTCATCCTCAATTGGCTACGGGAAAAGAAAAAGTGGGTCACAACAAACACTGTCCTTGTTAACAGAAAATGTAAATAAATAGACACATACCCACACTGAACTAATCAGCAAAACAATTACACCCCCATTTAAAATGTTCCAGTGCACTGCTGTGAAGATGACAAGTAATTTCCCACTCTCTCATTTTTATGTCTCACGGCATCCAGATGAGAAGATTAATGATGCCTTTCAATGGGATTTACAAATGCACCCTATCAAATACATCGCCCCAACCTGTCATTTTTGACAACAACACGCTTTATTAAGCCAACCAGTTACTGATTCAATTCTTATTCCAAATCATTGCAGTGCATAATCTTTTGGCTCCTCCCAGACTGATAAAATGTTCTGAGCTGGAGACGTTACAACAAGAATTAAAGCCTTGAGATGCCTTTAAATATGAAAGAAATACATTTATTGTCATATTTTAAAGTGAAAGTCGAGATCTGTAGTCAATGTGTAGGCTTCATAATGATTCTGTATTCCTATTAGACTAGCTACTTGTGTTCTGTGAGCATCATCAAATCCCATTAAGCGTAATCTAATGGTGGAAAAGTTTAGCACATCATATTGCCTGAGACATCAAAAATATAAAAATCAGAAAAGGCTTCAGACGAAAAAGAAAATCAGAGCATGCTAAATCAATTTCTGCATCATGATGAGGTCATGAATTTCAGCGTATATAAAATTGTCGGGCGGTCAGGACACGGTACATTGTGGCTGCATTAAAGAGAGGATAAATGATGATCATGCGTTTTGACTGAGGCTTCCAAGACAAGAGAGATCCTCGGTGAGGAAAGAGGGAATGTTACCCTTGTGCCCTCCTCCATGCAGGGCATTGACAAATCCATCTGCATTGCAGCACATCACATGTTGGTCGCTTCGGAGCTGCAGTTTTTTTTGTTTTGTTTTTTTACTGAAGGAAGTGAGCTGTATACCAGCAGACTGGGACTTCAGCTTGTGTAGTGCTTTTATTGTCTTCTCAAAACTTAAAGCGCTATAACACCATGTGCATACACATTCACACCTATTCACTTTCTAATGGCTGAAGTTGCTATGTAAACAGTCCATCAGAAGCAACAAATACCATTCATACACTACTGATAATGCAGTGGAAGCTACTTGATTAAGCGTCTTGCCCAAGGACACATCAGACATGTGGCTGCAGGAGCTGGGGATTGAACTCCCAACCTTCTGGTTCAGAGATGACAGACTCAACCAACCGAGCCTATCAAATAGTTCTTTCTTCTAATGTTGTTTATATTATTTATATTATTTTCCTGAAACAGGCTGCACCTTTTCCCAAAAGCTATACAATGTTCCATTCTTGTTCATTTACAATTATTTGTTGATTTTTCTTTCACTAAAAATTAAAATATGGCTGAATTCCCAAGATGACTTTATTTTCCCTTGAAATATTACAGTTCATTTCAAGGTTCAGCTTTCAAAACATGCATGTGTACAGTTAGTGTGATTTTGGTTCTTTATATATAAAGTGCCTAAATGATCATTTATAGCTGCTTTAACCAGACTTACTGAATCCATTTTTCAGATTGTATCATTACATTGATACTTACTGTATATATATATTTTTAACCTAGGTGTGTCTAAGAGCAGATGTAGCACTTGTTATTTGAGAAACTCTGATTAACATGCTCCGTGTTAGCCAGGTTTAATTGCCAACATGACTTGAGAGTAGAGTTCGACAGCATCTGGACGAACAGCTGCATGTATATAATTACTGCAGCAATTTATCAGCAGCATAGACATGATTTAAGGCTCATTCAGAGGGCTTAGATGGATGTGATGATTATTATTGTCAAGAAATGTAGGGCCTGTGATCTACTGTAATGGAGCAAGTTTCCTGCAGAAAGCTTTGATCAATGCTTGAAGACGGAATCAGTAAGCTGTTACTACAAACATCAGTGAAGAGCAGTCAGAGCCGATTTTTAATGGATCCATGCAAATGAAATGTTTCGTGTTCCCAGTGTTTTGTTTTTTTGTTTTTTTTTCAGAATCACAACAGAAACATTCAGACTTCAAATTTAAACCAACTTAACCGTGTCTTCGAAAGTAACTGACTTTATATGTGCAGATCATTTTATTCATCGTTGTCAAAACCTAGAGTCCCTCAAAAATCTGCCGCTTTGGCAAGGGGCAGCCCGGGTTCAATCACAGACCCTCCGTGACTGCACTGATAAAACTACATGATAACAGTCTAACATTCAGAACCATTAATCCCAATTAAAAAAATAAGTAAGGGTAAACGCTGTACCCTGGATATTATGAAAATGATTGATTTGGCAAGCAGTATTGCACATGATACTGTCTTAAAATTATGCACTACTTTTCCTGCTGCAGAAAGTTTGAAGACCTTTTTCTCTGGTGTTTCTCCATGGTCTTTATCTACAGCTGATGGTGCTCTGGTAGGACTCCAGAGTGGAGTGCATGGGGTAAGAGGTGTTGTTCATGATACTGAGTACTTTCCTCAGGATCCTCCTGTCAGACTCATCAACTAGAGACTCAATCCCAGGATTGAACTAGCTTTCTCAATGAGCTTATTGATTCTATTTGTGTAATTTGCCCTCAACATGCTGCCCCAGCACACTGCAGCCTAGAAGATCACACTTGTTACAACAAAGTGATAGAACATGATCAGCATGGTTCTGCAAACATGGAAAGGATGATGCAGGTAGCTCGTCAAGGTATTTGTCATTTGCAATTTGTAATTCATTTAAATATTAATTTAAAACTGCAGAACAAGGAGCACATTCAAACAGCTACAAACCTTAAGGTGCATAGCCACAAAACAAACTTACAAGAAAACAGAAAGGTCAGCAGACAGCAGACATGTTACAAGAAGAAGCAGTGTACAGATCACCAAAGGACACGTTTCAGCGCAAAGCCAAAAACATTATCAGGAACACCTTACAGAACATTGTTGATTTGTTTATACCATCAAAGTACAAATGTAATCAACCACTCAGGGATTTGTCTCTCCAGATCAGTAAATATCACACATACTTTCTCGTTGCAATGTTTTCCTGATAGTGTCATACCATAAGTTTGTAAAGAGTGTGTAATCCGTAATTTCTGCTGAAATCTACAATAAATGTCTGATATCTAAACTGGCAACAGTTCGGTCACCTTGAGATATCTAGAGGTTGCAGTAATACAGATTGCTGAAGCCTTAAACTGCCTACTGATACTGAACCAAATATAGATAATAGGCAGAAAGGCCTACCCTATTCTTTTGATTATGAAACAGGTAATCACACACAGCAAGCTCACCTGGGAGAAAAGCATTACATGGCTGCCCATTAGTCATATGTTTCCTACCCAAGATTTCACGTAAATCAGTATGTTGGCCCTGGAAACTGTCGGTTTTGTGGTGCAAATCGTTCTGGTTTTTCACGCCCTCCTGCATAGGACCTTAATAACAGCTCTGCATTGTATGTGCAGTGTGTGTGTGTAGGTGTGTGTGTTTTTCACTTTTACTCTCAACACTACAGTACTCAGGTTGATGCAAGGCTTTGTTGAACAAAAGCAGTCTTTGTATTCTGTGGCAGGTCTGGATGTGGATGTTTTTTTAAAGATGTGCCACAATAAAGCAGAGGTCACCTTACAGAGACGCAATCTGCAGTCCTTTTGTGTTCGATTGGTGTGTCAGTAGCAGCTGAATAATTATGAGGCCTGTCTCGTCCCATATCCCTCCAAGACAAATAGTCTGCATTATTGTTCTTTCTGGATGTAACTGTGGTGACAACCTCCTAATTTGAAGGAACAAACAAATACATGTATAATGCTGTAGATCTGAACCATGGTGCTAAGAGGAGGACACTCATTTCCCTTGAAAGTAGTCAAAGAGCCTGTTAACAAAGTTTTGCTCTTTTAGCCGAGGGAGGAGCAGGTTTTATTTTTCTTTCAACTTAGAAGCATAATCATTCAGTCTGTGCTCAGGTTAGCTCTCTGTCTCAGCATCTTCTAAAGACTCTCTTCACAAATAACCTGGCACTTTTAAATGTTGACTTGTTAGTGACATTCATCACACGATCACTTGACTAGAAGAAGATGCAAATCCGCAAAACTCTTTATTTAAAAAAACAAACAAACACAACAGCAGCAGATGGGCAGAAAATGAAATAAATAAGAGATTGCTAAAATTTGTATCAAATTAGAAGAATTCTTACAGATCATACAATATATAAATGTGTACAAGAAAGAAATACAATGATTGTGGTCTCAACTAAAATGCTTGCCAAATAGCAAGCAAAGGATACAGTGTTTTTCACCAGGCGCTTTCAACCATCTGTTGTGTGAAGAAATACATGTTCTCCTGCAGGATTTACGCTTCAGGTGATGCATGTATTTTTTCATCATGTGTATGTCCATGTCATGTTTTTTTTTTTTTTTTTACAATAGTCAACATAGCAGTTTTTAACTGGACCAAACCCTTCTGTATGTAACAAGGAACCTGCTGCAGTATTAACCTTTTTTTTTATTGCACAATGAGAAATCGGCAGATTTAATGCCAAAGGTATAAAGCATAAATCTTAATGTCTTCTCTCAATATTTGGATGACAATACCTAATATAAACAGGAGTGCATTTTTTAATTAAATGTAAAGATTGCAAATCACTTTATTTAAGATCGTTCATCTTAATCAGAGGACTCCAAACAGCTTACTGTGACTCACTTTGTACTCAAAGGTCCAATGTCATAATGGGCCTGACTCATATTCTCTGTTCAGTGTGGATTAATTATTATCCATCACAGGTTTATAGTTACAAGGCAGTGACAGATAAGTCCCCCACTGACTAAAAAGTATAGAAAGTCTTTACTGATCACATACTCAGAATCTGCAGAGAATGAAGATGTCATCGATTAACTCATTGAGCCATGCTGCAGACATACAACACACATACACCAACAAACACGCACACCGATACAAACATGCAGACACACTCACTGTCTCTGTTTGTATGCAGAGAGATGTGATAAATTAGCCCCTCATTCCCTGTTGCATGGTTGGTTTTCTGTTTAGTGTCCTGTCTTTTTAAACTATTTTCCCCACAATAAGTCTTCAGCTGGCAGAACGCTTGCCATGTTTAGCAGCACATAAAATGCCACAGATGCTGTTAATTACACTCCTCCACAGTCTTTTTACAAGCTGACTTTAGTTTTTGGCATGCATGAATGTTTTTTCATTCAGTTGTACAAATGCCACTTTTTGAAAAAATGAAAACCCTCTATTCTACTTGGTCGTTAAGAGGACTGAGATCTGAATATGATTACAGATATAACGTTGGTTTTGGTTGCTAGCTGCTATTGTCTGTCTGTCAGGCGAATGGCTCAATAGCATCTCAGGAGTGTAGTTAATATTCCACAGCAGTGCCAGCGTTAATAGCTCCGACATTTGTTAAACAATACCATCAGACAGGGAAATGCAGTTTGGATCAAACTGTCTTTGAGCGTGCAACAGTGCTAATTGTTCTATGAGTAATTGGATTGGTATTCAAGAATTATTTAATGACTTTGTGCTTCTGAGTTGGTTTTGTCTAGCCAGTGACCCTGTTTAAGGTCTTAACTATTTCAAAACCCCCATGTGTTTTTATTCTGTTAGAAGAGAGTAGAGAAAGCAACACAATGCATATCCAAACATGCTGGCACATTTGTCTGCAATTATTTGTAATGGGAATTGAACCAACAAATATTAATATATCAGACTTAGAAATATACTGTGTATCTACAGTAATTACTGTATGCCACATTGTGAAGAGGTGTTTGTGTGGGTATTTGCAACAGACATTGGCAAACCAGTGCTATGTGCAACAAGAATTTGTTTTGATAACAAGTTCTCACACAGTGAGCATCCTCCCCTCTTCAAACCAGGTAAAGGTTGTTTCCATTCCTGGTATACTGGACTGCTCTTATTACAGAACATCTGTCTCTTGTTACCAGTTGGCAAAAACACCAGCCAATAGTACACAGCTCAAAAAAATAAAGGGAACACTTAAATAACACATCCTAGATCTGAACGAGTGAAGTATTGTTATTAAATACTTTGTCCTTTACATGGTTGAATGTGCTGACAACAAAATCACACAACAATGGAATAAAAACTAAAAGTAGTGATAATTCTATAGGCCTACTGGGGTCTCAGTTTGGGTCTCAAAAACCCCATTATCATTTCGGATCATGTTATGTGTTTCGTAAGCATGAGATGTTACAGAAGACTAAATGGCAGAACTTCAGAAATTGTGAATATGTGTAGCAGGGAACATTAATGCCTTGATTTTCTGATAAATGTACTTAAGTCTAAATGGCCATGTCTGAATTCATCTAAAAAAGGCCTGAAAAGGGTTGTTGACATCAAAAGTTTGTGATAGAACATCAACAGAGACGCTAAACAGACGAACAAAATGATCAGATGCAAAGGTAAGCATTAATGTTCATTCACAATAAATTGTTTGTGATTTTTGTTTCTTGAGTTGTGGTTTCTCAATAAAATAATTTGACCTGTTAACATGTACATCAAATTGAAGAACACTTACTTCAGCTATATCTTGTTTAACATTCTCATGAGTTTTTGTGTATATCATTTTGAACCCTTTTGTCTTTGGTTCAATTTGACCTGGCTCATGTTCAACCATTGTAAAGTAGTTGTAAAGCCAAAAAATCCTGCTAATCATTGTTTATTCTTCAGTAACGCTTTACAATAAGGTACACACATTGCATATACGCATTTTCCATAATTAGTGAGAAACTATAGGGGAAGGAACCACGAGATAACCAGTATGTAACTATTAAATGACCACCAAGTAATTTGCCGACTGCCGCAAGACAGACACTGCAGAACAGAATATAAATCTTAAAAAGGTGGAACAAATGTATGTTTATTTTTCTAGAATATAGGCAGGCCGTTCTGGGATCAGTAACACCAAGATTCACTGTTCTGTGGTGAGTAACACATAGGTAGGATGTTCTGGGATCATAACATGCTTTTCTGGGATCAGTTACACAAATGTAGATTATTCTGGGATCAGTAACACATAGGAAGGCTGTTCTGAGATGAGTAACATATAGGCAGGCTACTCTGGGATCAGTAACACAAAGATTCATTGTTCTGAAACTTCAACAATTTTACACTTATTACAGTATTTTGAAAGCAAAGGACTGCATTTGCTACTTTTTACAGGAGTAATTTGAGGCCTGTGTAAAACCTTAAACTGCAACTCCCTAGCTTTGTTGGTATACAGGCAGCCTGTGGAGCTCGACCCAACTGTTCCTTCAACTCCTCATCTGAAATAGTCTCTCCAAAATCGGCTTCCCAAAGATCCCTAAATTAAGGGCACAAAGTTGGCTTTTTACAGGCCAGAGATGGAGGGTGTAATATGTATACCCAAGTAGACAAAACCTGATGGGGACCGACGAAAAGGGGCAGAGCAATTTGAAGACCATGACACATTTGGGGTCTTTGGCATCACCTCAGATTTAGAGTAATTAACTTTGTAGCCTGAAAATTGTCCAATTCTCCACTGCTCTTACAATAGAAGCCTCAGGGTTAAAAAGATAGAGAAGGGTGTTGTCCGCGTGAAGCGAAATTCTGTGCTGCAGAGGACCCACTGCATGCCAGTCACTAGTGGGTCAATCCTAACGGCCTCTGCCAATGGCTCCATGTCAAGAGCATGTCATATACGATTTAGGAGTCTCCTTACATTATTATAAGAGTTACAAACTAGAACAAAGCCAGTCTAGTCCAATAAGATAATATTTGGTAGGACACTTTCAAGCCTTTTGGCCAGTTTCTTTTTTTTTTTTTTTCGGTCCACATCCAGCAGAGCACTTGGTCTATAGGAAGCACACTCATCTGCAGGTTTTTTTGGGTTTTTTTGAGGATTAATGAAGTGTTTGCATCAATCATAGTATTGGAAAGAGCTCAAGATTCAAAAGAGTGAGACAGCATCTTGAGCAAGGGATCACTTAACAGGTTCTAAAAAGCTTTATAGAATTCAGGAGACAAACCGTCCAGCACTGGGGCTTTGATATTTTGTAAATCCTTGATAGCCTGCATGACTATACCTCTTTTGAAATCTGCTTGTTCAGCAGTTCTTTCTGTATATCAGAAGCTTGAGGAAGATTGATGGGTGACAAAATGTATTCATTAGGGTCTCTGAATTACTGCCTGAAAAAAGTGAGAACGTGAGAAAAGTGACTTGAGCAGTGTGTATGGTATGTGTTGAATCTGATGATGTTTGGTTAATGTTGTTTTGTGGGATGTGAAAGGAGTTAAAGGAGTTTACATATGACAGGGCGGGCTACTAGACCCAGA
This sequence comes from Symphodus melops, assembly GCF_947650265.1. Lineage (NCBI taxonomy): Eukaryota > Metazoa > Chordata > Actinopteri > Labriformes > Labridae > Symphodus > Symphodus melops. The sequence continues at coordinate 15,420,170 of NC_136693.1, read as the reverse complement.
GGAGGGACCCCCCCACCCCCACCCCAAGTGCATGTGCTCTATGGGTTTAGTAATGCGAAAGATCCAAGTAATTTTACAAGTGGAAGTCCGATTTTTTTTGTGCGTCTATGAGAAGCTTGCATTGGAAGAAACAGGACTCCACTACCAATGCTGTATCCATTCTGTAATACATCAATGCATGAAGGAAAAAAGTGAAATAAGACATCCAAAGGTGAAGCAGCTTCATTCTTTGTATCCCTTTGAGAACAGGCAGAAGCTTACCTCAGGTGCGCCTGAAACAACAAAATAGCTATAAATAAATGTGTTTAATGTAATAACCATATATAAGGCAATCATTTCTGACTCTCATGCATCTATCTATGCTGACAACCCTAATTAATACACTGTCTATATGTCTAAGTTGTTTGTTAGCTCATTACATTTCAACGTCATAACACTCCAAATTTTTTGGACTTCCTCTGGCAACCTTCACTGCTTTACATTTTGCTCATGCGTAAATATGATAAACCTTTTAACAGAATGATTATCTCATGCTAAATAGTTTGCAGTACAAATAGTTGCTTTAATCTGCTACTTAGCACACTGCTGAGGCTTTTTGCTTAACAAATAAAGGAGAAAACTAGACCCATATTTCAATATCACAAATGTATTTATTTTTTTACAATTACCCTTTTTTCCCTTTCCTCTTCTCAGCAGATAGAGCGAGCCTCATCAACAATTAACTAACAGGAATTAGAAGTATTACTTAGAATGAAAATGTCCAGGAACTCATTAATGGGATATGGACAACAATGATAAACAGCAGTTTACTATGAAAGATTAAAGCTCTCTGTTTTACGTCAGTAAACAAGCAGAAACATCTCATCATGAGTGAGAGGCTTTTATCAGTCAGGTCTGTTCAGTTTTTAACTTTATAATTCACACACACACACACACACACACACACACACACACACACACACACACACACACACACACATAAATATATATGACAGCTGCAGCAGTCTGAGCCAGACCGGTTGGTGCCCCCACTAATTACATTTTACCACCAAATGTACTCTGTCATCAGAGGCCACATACTGTATATTAAGACATGTAGTTTAAATTAACATCTTAAGAGCATTGACCATTATTGCAGTCTTGTGTAAATAATAATTAATCTCTTAAAAAGAAAGTGCAAGGACCAATAGGTCACATGTTCTAAAGAAGAGAAATAAATAGAAGTAATACCCAAATGTCAGTAAAATCTTGTTAGATTTTTAAGAGTATGATACTGATCCAGCCATCCCTCCTGCAGATGTTTTGTCACAAAACAAGATGAAGTTGTAGTTTGTTTTTTAGTAGTCATTCTTGTGTTGTAAATCTCAAATGCTGTGCTCCCAGTGAGTGCTAAATGTACACTTTAAACTTAAACTTAGCCTGACTTTAGTCTTAAGCCACTTAGTCCAAGAGTTACTTTATCTCTTTCAGTCAGTAAATTATTTGAGAATATGAAGATGATAATGGCATTGGCTTGAGAGATGGATGGTCAGTCCTTGTCTTTAGTCCAGATTGAAATGTCCAAAACGATAAACACCGCTCACCTGCTTGTCATCGTGAGGTTGACATTTGTGACACCACTTGGAAAAACTTTTGTCTTTGAGGAAATCTCAGACTTTTTAATCTTGCTCTTCCCATATGAAGCTTTTTTAATTGTTTTTTTAGCAAATGTAATTAAACAAAAACTGTATAATTACATGGCAAACATGGTTAACATTATAAATTACAAACATCAGTGCACTAGCACGCTCGCATTAGAATTTAGCTCCAAGTCTGGCCTCAGCCATTTGTGCTTCTGTAATATATTAGGGCTCTATCCACCAGAATAGATAAGAGAAGAACTTATATCTTGGTAAAATGTCTTTTAATGTAAATATGAAAGTCAATTGGCATGACTTTTGAACATGGTCAGCAGTACTGTGACTGAACCAGCCCAGTTTTGGCTCTTAAGATTCTGTAGAGGAACACCCTGTGTGTCCTGAGGCATTCTTGAAAAACTCCACTTTTTCTATTTGACTGTTTGACAAAACTTGTCTCTCCTTTTTAGCATCTTTTGTCATGGGTGACAGCTCTTCCTGTACAGTACCGTGTCAAAGCTTGATGTCAGAGAGGACAGGAACAGCTTTTGCAAAGATGCACAAGCAGGTTGTACCATCATTACCATCCTATTTTAGATGTAATTCTGGGGAAAATAATACTACAAAATAAGCCAATGATGTTGTAAAACATGACCTACTGTAGTAAAGAGGACAACGAGCTCAGAAAAATAAAAACCCAAAATGTTAAATGTTTCTATCCATATGTGACTTTTTTCCCCAGTGTTTAGGTATTGTATTTTTGTAAAATAAGTCAACTACGCTATTTAGAAAAAAAAGATGTGGTGGTTCTAAATGTAGTTCTGATCGACGTTTGTCTTACATACAGCTCAGTCTGTTAGTTGGTAAAAATACCTCCTATGTTTCTAAAATAATTTAATGTACAATAATGCATGAAAAGACTGCTGTGCTGATCGCAGTAAGTACAAATGTATATATGATTCACAGCAGGTTAAAAGAATCAACAATGATCTCTTTAAGAGAGACATTCAGTGCAGGAATAAATAAATGTGGTTAGCTTCTGTTGTGATTTTTCTCATACCCACTAATCACTGATGAGTGACAAATATCTGGATATAAATAGAGTTTAAGCCAACTACACTTTGCGGTCATCCCGTGCTGCGTTAATGCTGATTTCAGTTATAAGAACAACAGTAATGTATTCACTGAAATCTAAACACAAATCTGCACTGTGACAAGCCTGTGTCTGTCACGTTTGAGGCTGGGATATTACTGTATCAAAGACTACATTTCAAACATCCTGCAGATTGGAAAGGAACTACTAATAATTGAATGAAAAAGTATCAAATTCAATGTCAGTCTTTGAATTCCTTTTAAAATGTATGGTGACAAATAACCCCAGAGACAATTTTCTTCTGAAGAAATAGGTCACAGATTCAATTACAGTCACTGAAGCATGGACTCAATCTATCATGCCAAATTAAGTCCATTTTAGCAACCTACTTTTCACTGAGAATTCTATAGACAGATTCAGTCAAGTGGAGAGATTCAGTTCAAACTAAATTATATCACTTTCTATTTATTTCTTCCAATCTATAATGTTTTCTAAACAGAATACAGATTTGAAAATACATTTCTCTCTCCATGGAAAGCAGTTCACTCTGGGAGCCGAGTTTATCTCTCTTAAGAGACAACAGCTTCTCCTTCCTCTGATGTTTTTTACCAGTCGAAGAGCTGCAGAGATTGGAAATAACAAAGAGCTCTGCAAAGTTTCGACTGCAGACAAACAAAAAGGAGTGAATACATATTCAGGCATGTGTACAGCACTTTAGTCTTAAATGTGCTTTGCTGTAGAGTTTACATATATGTATGTCACTGTAATCTGACACATACCATACAGTAATAGTGTAATACATATTTTCTTTTACATTGCCATCATGATACGACGAGTGTATGCAATCAAGTCGTCTCTTTAAGTCAGAACTTACTCTGACCGTGTAATTCCTTCTTTCAAACCTCTCAATCTGTGACATCTACAAGTAGTAAATAAACAATGCTGTCATCATTGCATATACATGTTTATACACTACTAGTTGCACAGAGGTATATGGATGTATTAGTATTTAATATTTATAATGCCATGTTTTAGTATTTCAGTCAATTTTCATAGAACGCATCCTCTGTAGCTCCTTGAGCTGCATCTATAACAGTAATTGTTGCTTTGTAATATATTTATGATGATGCAACTGTAGTCATTGTAATCTTATGCCTGCGAGCACAATATGGACATGGTTATATGAAATGGGCGGATTTTAATGGATGTAAAAATGCACAATCTGGGTAACAATAAAATATTTAACACACCACACCATGGTGAGTCAATAAGGTAATTTGAGGAGAGAGAGAAAGTATTACGTAAAAAGGGTTAAAAGAAAAAAAGAAACTATTGAAACAAACTTTCTGGTTTGAAAAAAAAAAAAAGATAATCAAGGAGAATTATCAAATTCTGAACTCTGGTGAAGTTAACCCACCAACAGGAAGTTAGTAATTCAGTGGCTCCATGCTTCGGTGTTCCTTGGGCAATAAAGAAGTAGAGACCAATAAGAAACATTGAAGTTGAACAGAAAAACTAATTTGTGAACATAATGGTGAAGCAGCCATCATTTTCCAGAGTCCTTCTGCACCTTTAAGAAAAAGCGCATAGGTGTGAAAGACCCAGTTCTTTTAAACCTCCACACTTAATGATATTGATGATGACAGTGATGAGTCTATTTAGGATGGTTATTAGAACTCTCAAGAACTGCAGCTGTTGATGACAATATATTGTGTCTGGTCTGACTTTAAAGCTCTTAGATTTCTCTAACTGAAGTTGTTTCCTCCTTTCTAGAAAATTAACCAACGTTGAGCTCTTTTCATTCTAAACCTTCACTATATATACTTTGCAGCATATTTCTGCTCAAACATTTCAAACACTTTGGTTTTCAAGAGAAAAAGTCTCTGGTGTTTGATGTTTGAAGAATTTGCTGCTTTGTTTAGCCTAAGGAGAAGAACCAACTAAACTGTACATGTTTACTTTAATAAATGCATATGCCCCACAATTATTAGTTATTAAATGATTATTATATTTAAATGATTGTGCTTATAAAACTACATCAGACAAGCTGCAGGATCCATTATTTGCAAACTGATACATTGAGTGTTGGCTTTAGGTTTTTGATCATTGGCTTTGTTGACAACAATATAAGAACATTAAATGTCTTCCTTACATTGTAGGCTTTACGAGTGAGGGAGAAAGCCAATGTACATGCAAAGGCCACATTTTTCTTTTACAGATATACATGTATGTCTAAAAGGCTTGCCCATGTCAATGTTATAAGAGCTAGACTGCTAATAAACCTCATTTACGCAAAAAAAAAATGCAACATCATTTTCAAATTGTGTATTCTTTTTTTGAAGTAAGTGTGAAGACACGACTGAACATTCACAACATGGTCGTCAACAGAGAATGAACCTATTCCCTTTCTATTCATCTTTATAAAACTAAACATTTAGTTTGAGACGGTGTGTGATGTGTCCTAAATCTACAAAAATAACACTGTGAGAAAGTAAAGACAGCTTTTGATGTAGTGTGTGCTTTGGAACAAGTGTATGACCCAAACGCTTCACAGGCCAAATCAAATGGATGAAAAGCCCATGAAAGACGTTTGCATGTATCTCCCCAGCAGGGAATTGACTGAAAGGACTGCTAAAAAAATACTTTTTAGGAAAAGATAAAATGTTGTATAAATGCCACTATTACTCAAAAAGCTGTTCGGCAACAGAGTTTGATGACACGGAAAAGAGTGATTCATCCCCAATTGACTCTTATCAAAGCTTTTTCTTTTGTCTCAAAATGTTTAGCAGAGGGTTGAGCTCTTTTGTCATCATTGTGTCATCAAATAAGGTAGGCTGAGTTCTATCATTTCCTCTGTATATTAAATGATGACGAGAATGACAATGACCATGAGGTGCTGGCTCTTACTACATTTTACCATAGTTGTTGTTATGATCGAGTTAATGCTGATCGAAGTCCTTTTTTCTCTGCATTACATTTGGCTCTATTTCTCTGGAGTGTTTGATCTCCAGCTTGTACTGTACTGTGCTGGATATTCTCCTCTGACAAAAATTCCATAAAGGGGGCTTTAATAATTCATTGCACCAGATTTAGATTTGTGCCTCGCTGCTCTGAAACTGAAAATTCTCCACTATGTTACTTTGCAGAAGAGCTGCGCATCAGCTTTTCTTTTTTTCTGTAAAGTTGGACATACAGTTGAACAACTTTTAACCAAGCTTGATATATCGCAGATCACGCAGTACTCTAGTATAAATGAAATGGAGAAGCACTAAAGGATGAAATATATCCACAGCATTTGCTATGCCATGTTAATCCTGGAAATAATTTCATATGAGGAGGCTGATAAGTGCAATTATGTGCTTTGTCAAAGTCTCAAGGTATCAGATTTTGTTAGCCTCTTCATCTCTCAAACATATACAAGATTGTGGTTGAACTATACGTAAAAAATTTTTATCTTCAGCATGGATGCTAGTATGTTTCATGCATCAGTGTCAGCGCTTAACAGGCATAAATAAAGATCTTCATCAGCAGAACGAAGACTTATCATCCATTATTCAGGAGTCAGCTAAATTTTTCACGCTTTATTATTCTTTGCCCTTAATTTCCCAACAAACACAATGTTGTGATTTGTTACTCCGCTCCATGATGTAACATTAATCAAGTTAGTGTTACATGTAATGAATGCTCTTACTATAGTCTTCAGGCGGTTAAGCTATATGCATCCGGCCTAGTTGCATTCTAATAAAATAAACATGATTGAGGAATACATGTGCACCAGTCAGTTTGCTGTTTCTAGTGCTAATGCAATGTAAATGGAGCAAAATAATCTGCAGTGAGTAATGTCTGTTTATGTATGCATCATGCATTCAGTGTTTGCTTTCCCTTGCATGCAAAGTGTTACCCAGGTAATTGATTTTGCGAGGTTCATTAGGCACAATTTGTATATCAGATGGGCTGGAAAAGAGAGTTGTTGATTAGTTAGATTTTGCTTTTCGGAAATTGCTTTTTGCACATTCTTATCTCGGTTGCAGACCCTAATGGCAGCGTGCTTTAGTGGTGTTGTGGTGTTAATAAAGTAACTGGTGAATCTCAACAGCTTGTTTTGTATTCGTGCCTGGTTTGTGCAGTTTGTTGTATGTCTGTGGGGTCATAAACCATAAACAGAGGAGATAATACTTTGGTTTGTCAAAAAAAAAAAAAATGTATCATGGCATTTAAAAAAAAAAGCACATGCACATAATAGCACAAGTGTATACAAGTACATATATATATATTTTTTCAAAATGCTGTTGCTGTTTTAGGAAAGTTATATCAAATGCTGAATATTTAACTCCAAATACCAACCACTTGTTATTCCTGTATATGTTCAAACATTCGGCCTCCATGTTTCTATTATTTTATGGTAATGCAAAACCGAATTGTTTTGGATGCGTTGACAAAAATACAATAAGAAAAGCAGTACAAACGCAGTTATCTGGCTCAAGACATCTGAGGTGACCACTCAGGTCACAGACCTCAAAGCGATGGGTCAGTGCACAAGTTCTTTGACGGTTTCTCGAGGGATGGAGGCTGAAATATGGAAGCAAAAATCCCAACACTGGTTCTGCAGAAGGTTTTTTGGGGAGGAATGATGGATCTCTTTTTCTGTCTTGACCTATTCAAAGCAAATATCATTTATGCATGAAGCGAAACCGAATCATCCTCGTAAATGTTGGATTTGCAACTACTTTAAAAAGTAGGCCATGTCATTGAACAGCAAATACAGTGGAAAGGTAACAAGAGCCACCCTTGACAAAAAAAGAAATCCTTTTCGATAATCACATTAGAATCCAGCTCATAATGATTTCTTGCAAATAAGATTGTATTTCTCATAAATGAGACATTTTGAGTTTCTTATTCCTTGTTTTGCCCGTTTGTTATTCACATATTAAACAAAACAAAGAGCTATTGGTATTCTGTCCTCTATCATTAATGGTTCAGTGTGGTGTACTTGACAAGATCTGGCTTTTTTTGCAAACAAAAAGATTCAACTATTCAGGAGCTGATTTATTCCTCTGAATAGCCTGGTGTTCATCATAAGCACATGTATACACAGAAAGTAGTGGTTTAATGGTTCTGTACTCCAATAGAAAAGAACTCACATTGATTCAAGTTGAATGGTTTAAATCATTTTAATTTAGGAAGCAGTTGGCACCTTAAGCTTCAAAAGAGAATCTAAACAGAAAATCTGTCTGAACTCTTGTGGTTTCAGAAAGCACAAAGCCTTTTTGTGAGTTCTGTGTTTCTCAGCTCCAGTCTGGGTATCTTAATGATCTATCTCTGTGCTGTTTTAGTACTTGCAAGCTCAATTTGCTGGCTCATGAGCCAGCTTGCCAGCATAATGTTCTTTCTCCTCCACTTATTAATAATAACCCCGACTTTCTGTCCCTCTGAGCCTCTGCTCATGATGCTTTACTTTCTCCACAATGACAGACTCCTTACACAACCTGGCCTGTTTTTAATGAGATGTTTGGTGGAAACTATTGAATGGGAACAAAATGACCATCTTTGTTCACAAGAATACTATACAGGGTAACTCTAATTGACAAAAATGTTCTGGTACATATATTGTCCTTTGTGTGAAGAAACACTGTTCTTATATATTGCCTCTTTATTTTGCTCTTTTCTGGAATTCACTCACAGTACGTGTGTGTTTAGCGAATTTGTGGACATTAAGATGTTCATGCTTCATGATAAGCTAAATGAAAAATAAATTAAGCCAAACCTTAGGCTCACACAAAGTCATCCAACAACAGAATGGGAAATTTGTTGTCATCAGGCTGAAACTTTCATTTTAATTTCATGACATTTTTTTACAAAATTATGTAGAAATATTGGGACCACATTGAATGAATAAAATGGAGAGAGTGACTTGAGTCACTAGAAAAAAAGTTGTGTTGATACAAGAAAAAATAAGTCATAACTTTAGGCTATGGTTAACCTACATGTTATTTTATAATATGATAATACATCTTTATTATTAACATAATGATTTTAACATAACGTAACTCATGTTTTTACTGACTTTAATTACAAAATTTGAGATAATTGCCTTTGACATGGCCCCTAACATCCAGCTAAACAGAACCCAAATAAACAAATCATTTTACATCTATTAATTAAGTCATCTACCTAATGTAGCTAAAGTAGTTCTCACATAGGTTGAGTTGTATACAAAGAGTTGTTTTTCAGCAGTGTAACTGAAATCAATCCTGTTACTGAGATTTAAGGATGAAACTGTTACCCACAGCCACCCTACTTAAAACAGAACATGAAATATGTTACGTGACTTAATTTTCCTCTGAGCTATTTTGGTCAGATCTTCTTGTCCACTTAGCTGTACAGGTTAATTGTCTCCTCATTTCAGCCTCTGCATGTGATGCAACTGAAAAGGGACATGATTACAAATTCAAATGCTAATTTCCTCTGAGGCTCCAGAGGTGAAAAATGCATGAAACACACTTGCTGCTAGTTACTATTTATATGCAAGGTTATTCGAATAGGGAAACAAATTAACCAGACATCACTCTGGATTATGTTAACATGACAAACTGCTCTGATGGGGCTTCTCACTGCGTCCACATGCTTCTGTGAGAGCCAGCACAGCAGAGTGGAAGTGTTTTAACACTGTGGGATAAGTACAGTACACTGAGGTCGTAGCTCACAGCTACAAGAGCTGACCCTTGAATCCATGGTCACTGTGCTAATCCATTACAGGGACCAGGGAAACGCACTACACACTCACAGCACAGAGTAAGACTCAGTGGAACAAAAATAATTGTCTTCATTTTGCCTGCAACATGTGCAAAGATTCACATTACCCCTGTGGCATCCTCTGCTCAATGTCTGTTAGCTAATGTAAGCTAACGATTGCACTGCTGATCTCTGCTGCACCAATGCCAAGGCAGTAATTGTTGGGATGTTCTGCAGTGTAAGGGTGTGATTTGCTGATGATGGGTTCTCTATACTAGCTTAAATTGTGAGCAACTTTTTTTTTTCTTCATTTCGAGCTTTAAGATAATGCTTTGTGTAATGCATATGAAACTTCTTTCATAAGGCTATCCCTGATACCATTACAGCCTATGGTTATAACTCACATCGGTGATACTTGATGCATGACTTATAGCTTCTCCTGATTACCCTCTCTAACCTTTTAAAATGCAAAATGTGTATGAATACATTGATGCATTTATGCTTGAATAAGTAATGGAATTGTAAATATAACATATTCAGTTTATTAATATGGATACATTAAACCATTGTGACTCGTACTAGGATCTCTTTGCATTACATTGAAACTCATTTATTGTGCATGCATTATTGATTTCGCTCTTCATTTATGTTGCAAATTAATTGCTGTTTTTTTTTCTTTTCAAAGCTACATTTATATTTCCTCTGCAGCTGTTTCATAGGTTAGTCAGATGTGCAAACACATCCTTTGTAAACACTGTTAAAACAAACTTGAAAGTAACGTTCATGACTTAAATTACATTTAGCAAAATAAATGGTCTGCTTAGTTGTTGTTTATCTTTGAATGCAAGAGGTGTGAATTAGTGTATTATAGTGGAATAGGAAATAACAGATTATTCTTGTTTCCTAATTTAATGCCAGGTTGGACTTTATTGTACACTTTAATATACTGTACTTTGTAGGTGTTGTTCTGTCACAAACAGTATTTTCATGACTAACAGACACCTACTTAAACAGGCCATCTAAGAGCCTCTAATTATAGGACAGAGGTTCCAATGGACTATGCATGTGAGAGCTGATGTTCATATTAATCTGAAAAATATTGTTTTCTTTTTGTTTTAAGAGATAAATTATGTTCTGCACTTATTTTTTTTCCAAACCACAACTGCAACAATATCTGGCTCACTTTCAAGAAAAATCTGTAAAACTCAAATCAGAAAAGAATCAAATTTACACGTCTCTTTCTGAAATCTCTTTTGTGTTGTACATCTCGGTCTCTTGTACCCTTTATGGACAGACGCACGCAAACGTACACACAAAACCCAACTACAACCTCTTTGCAGGAAATTTAATGGTCTCATGAACATCAGCCAGGGTCATGCTTGGGTCAAAACCAATTTATCTTAGCAATGCGCAGCAAGGAGGCTTTGTATGAAAAGCATCTTTAGCTGGGGGTTGTAATTGATTAGCTAGTTTGTGTATATATTGAATGGATTGCTGTAGTGCTCTGAAAAGTAAAGGATGTAATCAAATTGAGTCTTATTCTCCCGACAGCATCTAATCATTTGCTCTGTGTTTTGCATTGTTCCTACTCTGCTGTATTCATTATTCTCTCTGCTGTAATCCCTGAATTCTGATGATCCTATTCTGTTACAAGTAACATGTTGCCTGATGAGAAATGTCGAATTTAGATAGATCGATAGATAGATAGATAGATAGATAGATAGATAGATAGATAGATAGATAGATAGATAGATAGATAGATAGATAGATAGATAGATAGATAGATAGATAGATAGATAGATAGATAGATACGGTAGCATGTACTGAATCATGTGTTTGATGCTAAACAGAAAATCTGTTATGTATGTTTGCTCTCTTGTCTGCAGCCATATGAAGGGGCATGTTTGATTTGTGCTATAAAAAGCAAAACAAACAGCCGCTGAATGAAGCAATCTGTTTTTTGGGGGGGTTTTTTGCTATTCTGTGTCACTTTGCTGCTTATTGAATTAAAAGAAAGCAATCATGTGTTTACAATCTGACTCATGATGCAAGGCGTCAGTATGTAAAGATGCTATTTGCACTATCTATATTATACACTAGGGTGCTGCTGTATTGAGACGCACACTATGAGTCAGTCCCTCTTACTGTGGCTTATCATTGTTTGACCACAGATCTCTCTGTATCTTTATTTGATATTCACTTCTTTGATTTTCAGTAAGCTCTTTCAATCATAATGAAAAATCTGCAATCAGCTAACCAATATTGGAACAGAATTCTTATCTGCGTTTACCTCTTTTCTCAGTTTACAGGCAGCTTCATTGTTTATTCTTGTGCTATCTTTACTTGGCATGCTCAGTCTGCACGGTCAATCTTATCTATGCTTGGACAAAAGCCAGCTGCAAATAGTTATAAGGAATGGAATTGCATTAGTTAAGTTCCAGTAACCTGATATGTTGAAATGCAACACATTGAAATTAACGTTTGGTATTTCTAGTATGTAAGAAAGAGCCCTGTCTTTAGTGGCTTTGTGGTGACTGACTCACCACAAAGCAAACTTTGGTCAATGTTCTGAGTTTGTAATGACTTATCATATCTACTCAATTCTTCTAAATGCATCCCCGTCTGTAAAATGCCAAACAAATTAAATCTAATGCAAGGCAATTGGATACAGTCATACTTCTCATTATGGCTATTAGAAGGCAATGAGGTATTGCAAATATTTTACTGCCAAATTTAATGAAGCTGCAGTTCTTCATTTGGATTTCTGGATATTTGCATATCCAAGCATCACAAGTCGGACTATAATGAAGCTATTTTGCAGACCATAATCCAGTTGTATGGATGCTTCTGTAATCCTGTGGTGCATTCAGATGAAATGTATATTAGCTTACAACCTAAATAAACTGGTCGGCTGGGATGATTATCAGCAAGAGCAAAAGCAGCTGAAGGCCTGTGGAAAAGTGGTTTGAACAAATCTATGCAAGTTCACAGGTTTCAGCCCCAAAGGCCAGATTTCACCATGCCTAATTGAGTTGCAGATGTAATACATATTTATGTGCAGAGGAGATTTGTGAGATGCATGTCCAAATGTTCTCAAAGCTCCTGATTTATATTTTTTTTCCAAGTGTATTCACTGTTTGGTTGCACTGCACTGTCGTTTTGCTTCTTGCTGAATTCTGGATGATAATGTGTGCTAATACTGAATTAGTAATTGATCACTGCTGTTTTTTGTAGCCAGTCCTTTGGTTAATGCAATGGCTTGAACAATGGCAGCAGAAAATAAGCATTTTTCCCAGGTAGTGATGCTACACTAGTGCCATCTAGTGGCAGGTGTTGTTGCCAGGGATGACCCGAATAATGTCTCTGACTCACTTTTACTCTACTGCATGCACAATAGAACTTGTCAGGCTCTTGAGGCTAAGAGGGAGGATATTGAGGGGAACATTTTACACAGCCCCACGTAATGTAAAGGGTATCAATATCACATTTAGATCACATGTTGTAATAAACGTGTACAAATATAGAAATACATTGTAAATATTTAGTTAAAATACATTAATGTGTATTAAATGCATTACTCAGTGTAACTAGTTGATTGTTTATTTATTTGTTAGGGACAGTGAATATTAATAAACAGCTGTAACAATTACAGCTGTAAAAAATGCCAGATTATAGCAGAAGTGCTATAAAATGACAAAAGAATACAAAGGCACAAGTTACACAAGACAATAATAGAGGTTAAAGGTGGTCACAGACTTGGTTTTATTTTATCCACTGTTTGAGGTGTGTTTTGAAGGTCGCATATGTTTCTTGCTATGATTGGAGTTGTACAACGCATGACGTTTTCATTCTCTTTTCTTTGACTGGCAATCTTTAAATCTATCACATGACAACAGCACCATCGTGTGGTCATCCAATGATTGTACAAAAAAAGAAAAGAAAAACAATAGGTGTAGATGTGTTAAAAGTTACTAAGCTACATAAATTCTTCTTCTTTCATCTGTTTGGAAAATTTGACAATTTAGACAGATTTGTGTGTGTATTTTAAATAAAGAGTCATAAGTCAGTCATGAAGTTAAACAAAGCCATATGTTGCTGAAGTATTGTACTTCATTCTGCTGTATAATGTCATTTATATCCTTCTGTCCTCCTGTGCAGCAGCAGCAGCAGCAGCTTGGAAAGATTTAGTGGAAGCATTCAGCTTGATGATTTACCTGTGGTTAGAAGGGCAAAGAGTGTATGGACCTTTTCTCTTAAAATAAGTCAATCTATCATTTATTTCATGTTTCCTGATGCAATAATTCTCCGATGGAACATTCAAACTACTTTTTGTCCTCACTGCTCTAAATATCTAGATACATAGCAGCAATTTTCTCAGGCAAGTTTCTTAGTTGTTTATAATGAAACTGGTATAGTGCACCTTCTGAGTACCTACAATTGAACAATGTCTTAGTAATTTGAATCTGCTAGTGGCTTGACCTCCTCCAGCACAGAAGTACTGAGGTTGTTCTGTCCCGATTTAAGCTCTTCATCCTCTATTTTTTTACGATAGGAAAGCTGCCATTATTCCAATTTTGGCCTGATTGTATTGTTTTTAGCAGGGTTGCTTTTGCACTGAGGAATTAGGAAATCAAAGAATGATGCTCCACTTTTATCTCAACAACCCTCTATGTGTGGTTAAAAGTAGAGGATGGTGGTTTCTAGTCTACATAACTGTAATAAATGCAAAAGAAGCGCCAAACTAGTCTTGTTTTTAAATGGACGATGTTGCAGCAGTGTGTGCACCATGCCGGTATGATGAATCAACACATTTTCATCGCTACAACCTATGTTATACCTGTCAGTCTACAATAAATGGAATTCAAATTTCTGACATAAAATCTAGCTTTTATGTATTTTAAATGTAAAAAAAAACATTTACTAAACATTCCCCTCCTCTTCCTTTATAACTTCCTTTTTGGTTAAACAAGTTTTTTTTTTTTTATGTTAACTGATGTCACAAAGCATGATACTTATATGAGAATATGTTGAATAATTTCGATGGGCTGCTGAATATATTCTTATAGTGAGATGGGATTATATTATACTTTATATAGTTTCTTAAAAAAAACTCATTATACAGGCAGCTTTTCAAAATCCTTCAACAAGGACACATCTTATTTTGTAATAAATGACACTCTTTGAATTTAAATGTGCACACAGTATGCAGCTTCAACAAGACTAAAAACATTTTATTTTGCAGTACTCTCCCCAACCTTTACTCCATACGAATAAAGGACTTTGAAAAGTTTAACTTCTGTATCATCCTCTTTTTTTAAAAAAAGAAAAGTGCTGTAGTTGCACATACGCTTCCCAGTCATATATTTTACCAAATGAAACATTGATGTTCCCTCTAAAGCCTCCATCCTTCTTACTACATGTTTCACAGACAATAGCACTTTGCCAGCAATTTGTTTCAGCCAAGATGTATGGTGTGATAAATATTTAAAATCAAATTTGGCAAAAAGACATAGATGGATGTGCCACCCCAGGCTGTCGCTGGAGCCACACAGTAAAGTACAGGGACGTCCCCACAGAACTCTCT
Source organism: Symphodus melops (assembly GCF_947650265.1). Lineage (NCBI taxonomy): Eukaryota > Metazoa > Chordata > Actinopteri > Labriformes > Labridae > Symphodus > Symphodus melops. The sequence continues at coordinate 15,405,145 of NC_136693.1, read as the reverse complement.
TATACACACAGGCAGTCAAATACACACACACACACACACACACACGCACGCACACACACACACACACAGACACACAGCACCTGTGGATGACCACATTTGCCCGAATTATCAGCAGTTACTTTTCTTTGGTAGCATCCTCCCCTTTTTTTCTTCCCTGCTTTTTAGGTGAGTCTGTTGACACAATGTGTTGGCATGTGTACTTACGTGAGTTAGTAGAGTGTGTGTGTGTAACTCAGTACAAAAAAGATGAATATGAAAACAAAACAGCCATTTACGTTGTTGTGTATGTGCACGAGGTGTTGAGCATAGGTTGGGTCCCACTCAAAACACTCCAGCTGTGCCATAACCCATTCTTTGTTTTGTATTGAACACCTTATTGTATACCAATTATTATATTATTATACGAGTTCACGCCCTTTTCTCCGTTTCAGTGTCATTATCTTGTAAAAAGAAATTAAGTTCAATATCTCATATAGTTGAGGTTTTTGCTGTAACTGGTTTGGTTTAGCCATAACTTTAAATTCTATTCCATATTAACTCTATCATCCTTGGAGAGATGAAGGATCAGTGTGTTTAACTTTTGTATAGATGATGAATGTCAACTGAAATGTTACTTCATTCATCACCATTTTCCAGAAAATGCTCAGCATTTGCTCTGTGATGACTAATAGCCTGACTGGAGATGTCTGATAAAGGTACAGTTGTTTGCACAGGCAAATTATCTGCTTGGGAACAGCTGATGCTCCCTGTAATGTACTGTACAATAACTGTTGTCATGGGAAAAAAAATAAAAAAAGTTAAATTAATCTACGTTGCTCTATGGAAAGGAACTTAACCAGCATACAAGTTCCAAAAAATACAGGGACATCTGTCCCTGACCATTTAGAGACAGTTTTTATGAAGAAAAATTTCTATGTATGTGGAATATCACAACTGTGACATCTGCTTCCTACAGTAGGTCCTAGCTGTAAGTTAGTGAAAGTAGGATATAAGGCTTCTAAAGGGGGTAATATGTAATGCTTGTTTGCTAGACTTAGATTAGTTTGATTACAAACTAAGGGCTATGTCATTGTTTAATAATACGTTTATTTGAAAACAGGGACAGTGCACATTAATAACATTTCTGTAAATGCGCCAGAATTAGCCAAAGGGCTATTTTTCATCTGTAGTCCCCAATTGTGCTTCATAAAGTTAGCTCAATATAATTAGAATTTGTGATCTTATGGTGTCTGCTTATTTGTCCGTTTAAATTTTACAATGTGGCTACAGATGTCGCCAGATGTTTTGTAGTGTATGTATCATAGTTATGCTATGCTGATAGCTTTGGCTTTCCACTTCTTGAGTCCATTCCATTTTTTCCATTATAGTGGTTATGTTGTTCCATCCAGTAAGCTAATAGTCGTCTGTGAGGGAGTAGTAACAAAGGCCCTTGTCACTGTGCTGCTATGATTACAGGAGACATTTGAACGTGTCATGGCAGGGACAGCACAGGGGTAATTAATCACATTAATAGCCATAATGACCAAATTTAACTTAGGTCTTTCAGGCATGCTACCTTAATGACAGCTTTCTGTGAAAGCAGTGGAAAAAAGCCATCATTAGTCTTATTACTTCCATCTGTGGTTGTTTGGTTATGACAAGTCATATCTTCTGAAAGGCCTAAACTGTATAGCCATAGATGTTGCCCTCATGTTATTTATTTGACAAGTTTTTTTCAAAATGTTGAGTTTGTCAAATGGAACAGACCCCTGAGTTCATTGTAGAGTCACATTGCCTTCGCCAGATAGCATGATGTAAGTAAGTATACTCCCCAGGTGTAGCATGTTTTTATTCTGACTTTCCACTGGAGTGGAGGTTTGGTGACACTTTAGAAATGAATGCCCGACTCTGTCCTTAACCCAGTGTTGACCTCGTTGAGTTCTGTGTCACCTGGAGAGTTTCCTCTTCTTCTACTGGTTTCCCTTTATTGACTTGTTTGTTATGGGTTTTAGAGATCAAATAAAGTTGCTATAACACATCTGGGCCTGTAACTGTAACTTGCTTAATTAATAATGTATTATGCTGTATACAGGATTCATATAATAGGATTTATATAATTGCTATAAAACCTCTGCCTTCAATAGTTTTGATGGGTAGAGCTGTCATGAAACACTTTCCAATAGTTACCAAGGTATGTTATCATGCTGGAAGAATGACAGTAAAGTCCTATAATAAAGTAAGATTATATCTTTCTTACATCTTACTCTCTGATCTTTTTTTCCTATTGCAAAAGTTTTTGAACACCCTTCATGGCAATTTAATGTTTTGTCTGCCAAGATGAGGTAATATTACTGCAATCGCTCTTCTGTCGTCGCTCCAGCAGGATGGCAGTTTATTACTCTTGATATGCCTGAAGTGACAATCCTGGTGGTGTTTTCCCCAGCCACAGTGCTTTTAGGGCCAATGCCAAGTGTATACCATCTTATACAAATGACTTAAACTAAATTTGTTCCTTAAAAAGCATTATCAACAAAACTCACAGAACTAGCACCAGGTCTTAAAGCAACTGCTTTAAAAATAAGTAAAAAAACTAAAGAAAATACAGAATGCATGAAATAAATCTATATATTACTATTATCATTTATTTTATTTTGGGCTTTTTATGCCTTAATTGTGAGATTGGATAGCGGACAGAGTTAAAAATTGGGGAGAGAGAGTTGGAAGTGATGTGCGAGAAAGGACTCAGATTTGGACCTGGGACACGTTGCTTGGAGGACCATCGCCTCCAAACATGGGGCGCATGCACTAACCACTACACTATGTGGTGCCCCGCAATGACGGATACTTTATCATATGGAGGACCTCACGTTCAAAACTTGTAGTTTTTTAACGGTATGCTACAGTATAGTAGTGTTCACATACAATAATACTTAATACTTTATTGGTAGTTATGGTAAGACAGCTTCATGAAATGTATATAGCATTATATTTAATGTATAGTTAAATGGTGTGCAAACTTTATTCATCGTTCATGTCTCTCTTTGAGATTTAAGATTTAAATTGGTGGATTAAAAACAGAGCTGAATATCCTCTTACTTTAGAACTCTTAAGTATAGACACTTTTTTTTTATTTCCCATCTATTAAAGTTCCATCCCACTTATGTTCAGCTAAACAACTTCCCGAAGGTTTTCTGACATTGTTAGCACACAAACAAGTACAGCGGAGGAGAAGGTGGAGTGGGAGGCATGCAGAGGAGGTAGAAACAGTAGAAAGCAGCTTTTAAAGCAAGCTGAGCCACCAACTGCTCCTGCACATCTTTTTCTCTTATCTTAATAAGTAATGAGGCTGCCACAGGCTGACAATGAAGTATTTTGAAAATAGTTCTAATGTATGGCTTTGAAAGGAGAGGCTGGGCATTGATGAATGGCACAAACAGGCTTGGAAACAAGTGAAATATTAATGGGCTGTTTCCCCGGAGTTAATGTGGGATTTACCTGATTGCTTTGGTGAGAGACGGGAGCTGGGATGAGGGTGATGTGGTAGCAGGTTGAGGATATGACTGAGGGATGAGTCTTAAGGACTGGACTAATTTTGAAGTTTGGAGATGGCTTTCAGTTATCTGATTTCCTGAATACAGCCATCCCTGTATAAATAAAATGACCAGCAAGAAACTATTTCCTGCTGTTCTGATTTGCTAATCAAGAGCATTTAAAGAGGCAAATCAAAAACTTAGATGACTAATTATTTCGAGTGACTGTGATTCAGCCTTCATAATTGACCTTTTATTTGTGTAACTTTAAAAAAAGCTTCAAATTCTATTCAGAAGTTCTAGTTCAACCTGTGATTACTAACTCTTGTAACAGGAATGAACACAACAACCCTTCTCCCTTTTGCTCTCAATTAACCTCCAAGGACTTTGAATTTGTATACACTTTGTCAAAGCAGCCTATCATATCTGGATACACCACAAGGGAGCAGCAGTGTTAAAGGAAGAAAGATCAGCAGGTTGTTTGAGTGCATCATAAAGGATCGATGACAACTCAATTCTGTATAAAAACATGTAAGGCTATGTTTTTGAATGGAAGGGAACAATTTAATATGTGTTTATATTGGATGGTCAAGACAATGATAGATTTATTTTTGCTGCTTGACATAAAAATCCACCAGACCACAATTTCTCTGGGGTAGACTTTGTAATGTGTTAACAACAGTTCAGAACTATCAGAATGGCCCTCTATTGAAATACTGTGCTGAAAGTGTGAGCGTATACAGTAATAGTTTAAGTGCTTTACCCTGGAGATGAGGCCTAAAACAACACTGACGCACGGAATTAAAAAGTTCCGTTTGAGAGCAGTGATGGCAACCCAGAATGCTTGGAAATGCCATTCAAGTCGTGTCAAGGTCAATAGTTAGAATAACTTTTGTCGAAGGAAAAAGAAAACTTGGCTGTACTGTCACAAATTGCTTCCAGGTTCATTCTTACTCCCGCCGAGTGAGTAATTAACAAAATTGAGTGCAGAGACGGACAGCCGTGGAATCATACATTTCAGTTTGAAGTACTGAATGAGTTGGCACCCCTCGACATCTGAAAGAAAAGATTCCTTCTAAAAATTATCCACTTTTTATTTGTTTCCAAAAAATCAGTTTTTTACTCATGAGGTTAAGGAATTAATTTCGATTGATGGAAAACTGCCCAATATTTAATACTACTGGCCCTAGTTTTCCTTCTCTGCATGTCTGTGGCTCCTGCACATGCTGCTGAGATTAATAATGTGTTTGGTACCATAGACAGAACCTTACATTACTATGTTACTGATTTTTTAAGTCAATACAGTTTCATTTTGAATCAAACAAAATCAGTCTTGAACATTTACCATGGTCAGCTACAATTGATGGTATATAATATCCATTTGTTTTTTTCTAAAGAGCTTGAATTTTCACATAGATTTAATTAATGACTAATACAAAAAAAAGTTAATAGTTAAATTGATCAAAAAAATTAGAGTCAGATGTTTAAAGCTTAACTCAAACCATCCTTATTAGTTTGGGCACTTTTTGTACAGTACTGTAGATATTAGGCATTTGCCTGATTATTTGTATCAGTAATTTATCTTACTGATCACTGATACAATAAAAAAATTACAAGTGTGCTTCTTTAGCTCCACTGCAGGTTTGTCTTCCTGTCTGCGTCTTATTTTTAGTCCCCACTCTGTCTCACCTAATGTCCCGCCCACAGCACTATCTGATTCGCTAGATGTTGCATGATAATAGCCAATCTGCACTGAAGGCTGCCAGGACCATGCACAGAGATGAGAGCAGCCTGGAGACGGAGGAGTCTCTTGTTGAGCATTTAGAGAAAGTCTTGTGTTTGAGTTTGTAATAGTTAAAATTATAAATGTTGACATAAAGATTTTTATTTTTACTGTAAATACCTATATGTTCCGAAAATCAATACCAATACTTAATTAGAGCCCAAAGTGCCTCTACTGTGGGATAATTTGAACACTCTGATTGTTATAGGGGTTAGAAGTGTACTCTAGGGTGTGAAGTAAGCACTCCACAACAGCACACTGTCACTACTTTCTACAAGAAAGAAAGATGGGGGAGGATTTTTTTAACACGCTGACTTTTTATATGTTCTGTCGATCATTGTATTCAGCACAAAGAGAGCCTTATCCTCAATCTCTGCACAATGAGACCTCACAATGGGAGCCCTTTGTGTGAATTTATTTTCATCTGTGGTAGAAATGTCATCAATTACAACAATCTTCTATATCACTGACTGATCAGGTAGCCCTCGTGACTATAATATCCTGTACAGTATGAAGTCCCATTTACCACACGTGCTTTACTCCTCCTTTCACTCACCCTGAACCGAGTACCCCTGCTACTTGAAATGAAAAGCAAATATTAATATTTGCTGGTGTTACTCTGGAAGGTGAAATATGTGAGGCCCAGGGAGTTGTTATACATTCCCCTCTTAATGACACATTTAGTTTCCTGGTCTGTGGGCCGGTTTTTCTCCTCACTCCTCAAATGTATTTTCTGTGCTAATGATATCTTTTCAGTTTTGTTTGCCATTTAGAGTCGCCAACTCAGAAAAAGTGTATTATCCATTTATAAAAATAAAAAAATAATATATATATATATATATCATTCCATTCAGGAAAAACAGCAGAGACACAGAGTTTTAATATTAAATGAAAATACTGCAGTGGTTTTGATCGTCATAAAATTGTGGATTCACACGATCCAATCCAATGAGTCAGAATGATTTATCAAAAAAAGCTTGACATATTGGTATTTTTACTTAGTAATATCTAATGAACATTTAACCAGGTGTTATGTATAAACAGTATATCTCCATGCTATGGTTAAAGAAACACAACATGAGTTATACCAGGTTGTGACCATGAATTTTCAGTGATGTTGAATTTTTTTGGTCCATTGATGCATTTTTTTGTACCACAGATGGACAGCGTTGTACAAATGATTTAGAAGTGTTGCTTAGAGCTACAATCCCCAGCAGTGAAAAGCTGGTTAGTATTGAAGTGCCTTTATGAGAAGAAGGGAAAGAATGCTCTGTAATGTCAGTCCGATGGATGGCCTTCACATCAGCGCTCTCACATTAGGAGACCAATTACTGCACGGGGAGATGAAACAGGCTTAGTAAATATGAAATAGGTTGTCCGAGGTGACATTAATAGAGTTAACCCAGGGGCCGGGTGGGATCAAAGGAGCCTCAACCATATTAACCAATCTGTCTGTGTCTGCACACGGAACAGCTGATCGAACGTAATGACAGTGTGTGTCATCAAAACACACTGACCACCAACACAAGGATGTGTATGTTTGTGTGTGTGCATGGATCCTTGTGTGTACATGTTACTTTTACTACTCCTTATCTAGATGTCTGGGTTTAAAGAAAACTCTCTGTATGCGCTCGTCCTCCAAGCAGTCTCACTGCTGTCAGCTCCTTAAATCTGTAAACACAGCACCACAGATGGAAGAAACCTCTTACCACAATGTGAGGGAGGTACACAGTAGAGGTTGTGAGCGGATGGTGTTTAATCAGATTCATTGTAGCATAGGTTGTTTGCCATAACCAGACTCCCCCCCCCCGCTCCTGACACCAGCCTTAAAATACAGCTCTTTTGCTTGTTGGCTTTCTTCAGCTTTGTCGTCCAGATTTAAAAGCATATTGGTGTTTATGCACAGAGAGCTATAATGATCCATCATACCATGCGGGTGAGGGGGCTGAGCCCTCTGCTCCACATAAATAAGCGGCAATTTGGCCATCTGCTTGGATTCTTTCGGTCTCCCTGGAGACCCCCATCTGCCTTTACATTATCAATTACAGTTCAGCCATGGCCCGACCCCCCCCCCCCCCCCGCCACACCACACTATACCCAGCCGGAAGGTTTGTTTTAGATAGCACTATCCAAAGTCAGACTTAAAAAAAGTGTTGTGTATTTCTGGGTATGGCAACAAGATTGCCACAGTGAATAACAGGCCAAAAGAGGGCTGCATACAGGGAAAAAGCAAACACAACAAAAACATGCTTTGCAATGAATGAAGACATCCTGAACAGAATTAATTAGCCAAAGAAAAAGTTCACAACAAGACAAAAGGAATATAGCTGGATTACGTGGCACATTGTTAAAAAGAAGTTTAGAGGTGAAGAATGACAAGAGTTAAAACTGACACCACATTGCATTCCCGCCACTTTTCTTTTTTTTTCAATCTGCCAACTATACAAGTCAAATACTAAGATATTTTTTAGCATGTTCCAAAATTCTGATCTACACACCCGTCCTCCTGATCATGGTTTGTGTTCTTTTACTTTCAGTGTGGCTCTTAGTTTCCTCTGAAGATCTCTTGTGCTCGCTTCAGAGTGTGAAAGTGAGGAGACAACAGCTCGAGAATGAGAAGCACCTTTGTTCTGCGGTTTCCAGGAAAAGCGGCGAGGTTCTCCAGGGGACAGGTATGTGTGGGAAGAGGACCCTTGTCAAGTGCATGGTTCCTCATTAATATGGAGACAGGTGCTCTTTTGATGAGTTCATAAGCAGTTCAGCAGCAGCCTAGAAGTAGCGCACTTTACAAGGCTGTTCAAAGATCTTTGACATCTGAGGAGAGCCAGTGAAGCCAATAATCCCACTTTCAGAATGTGAGTCTTTCCTCTGAGATCAATCCCAGATCGAAACATCAAATAGAACTGCTGCTTTTCTCTTTTTAAACCTCCCCCTCCTCCCCTTACAAAAATCACTTACTAGATGGTATTAGACAAGCTGGCAAAAGTGTCATTACCGCTGGGAAGAGGGGATGGATGGATTTCCGTGAAATTGTGGAAAATTTTCCACCGGTTTAAGCCTGTAGTTAAGAGCGCAGCATTATTGATAAGAGTGTGCTCTGGGTCCAGTGCTGTGCCCAAGGGCCCAGAGAGAAGCAATCCACAGAAGTGGGCTTTCATGTTCATCTATGTACAAGAACAAAGCAAGGATTAAGTCTGGGCCTTTCATCCACAAAGTGGGAGTAGTATTTTTTATTTATTTTTATTTTTGTACTTACCCCTGGGGATGGCCGTAGTCTTGGCTGGAGCCATTTCAAGAGTGCCATAACAGTGTCGCCTCAGGCAGGTCTGACGATCCCCCACACTGCTCATCTTCACCTAGCAGAGAAGAGTGTGGGAACATGTCTGTCTCTATTAGGAGGGGCTGCTGTTAGTCACTAGTCTGAAGTAGCCTACACACAAATTGTCGACTTTAAGTATGCTAAATGTTTGAACCCGAAAAGGCTTGAGGTCCCCCTGACATTTCAACTTTACAGATCAAGGAGCACAAGTTGTCTTTACCCATCTGAGTGAACTGTTGTCTCGATGCACAGATGGGAAATCAGGTTAATTATTTCCAGCCTCCCTTTTAATTTGAACAGATGTTTTATTTTGATGACAAGCCAGTCAATCTGTTTGTATTGACGTTGTCATTTCCGGAGGCAAGACTGGGCCCAAGTTGGATTGTAGATATGTAGGGAATCATGTTTCATCCGTCTCAAAGGTTTATAAGTAGATTACCTTTTGTAATTCGTTTTGTTACACCAGTCAATAAGCGTCCAATGCAAATGTGGTTCATTTGTATTTGAATTGATGTCCTGTCCCCATTAACTTATGCCTCTAATGCATTCTGGTACATTAGTAAATAGACCTGCCGGATTAATCATTAGTTCATTGGGATCATTTGCTTTCCTCGTGCCTAATCGAATCACTGACATTGGTAATAAGGGCAGACTTCACCTGCCTCCCTGGACACTCCAAAACAAGGATGAGTAATTTCACAGGAATGTTGTAGTCTTATGTGATTCAGGTATGCACCGTATGTGATATTGGAAAAATGGCAAAGCAAAAAATTGACATGTTGTTTTGACTCTATTTCAATGTTAAATGGTAAAGATTGCTAGTTTGAATAAACATTTTATATTCTACCTGTTTTCCATACACACTCGCTCTCCGTTATCTCCCTCCCCCACATTGACCCTGATAATTAATGGCTTTTATGTCTTGAGAATAAAACCTCTAAATAAGCTTCTTGCACATTATTTATTTAGCTTTAATTAATTGAAGTATACATGGATTGAATTCAACAAGGCCAAGTTCGCTGTGTCTTCTTATAAGTAGTCTAATGTCCTATGCATGGCTGTCTTTTGTTTGCTGTTTACAGCCTGATAAATGGGAATAAGAAATCAATGGATACAAGCCCCAGTCTTTGTTATAGTTATATTTCTGTCTGTTTTCAACTCTGATTGGCTTTTAACTGTCCAGGGATCCACTCTGAGGATATGTGCTTGAATCCCTGGACAAGGATTGCTATAATTGTAGAGGGGCATTGCCTCACTGGCCTGTGGTTTGGTGTTAGTAGCCTTGTCACAGAGACATGTCATCACCCCTGGATTCAGCACCAGCATAGATGATACATTGGTCATTCCATGTTTTGAAGTGTTGTGAATAAGTATGGGCAGTGTATGTCAAGGCTTGTGCTGGAATTGCACAGACTGACCTCAGACAGTTGCTATGAATAAATTTAGGATAAAACAACTATTTATTATGAAGCAGTCTACAATGTTAGCAACATTTAATTGTTTTTTTTATGTGAAGCATCAGTGTTTTATGCATTGAAAAACATGCATGTTCTGATGTTTCGAATGTGACTTGAATAAATAGGATAGAGACAAACTCATTCTAAAGGAACATGACCCTGAATACAAATACCATACAATAATGTGCTTTTCACAAGTGTGATAGTGTGTAACTGTATTAATGTGAGGCTGGTTTGTCATAAAAGACAGGTACTTTCAAAACACTTTATAATTCACATTGTATACTATAAAAACTCCTGAGTCCAACAGTAGATTTCACTTTGCAGACTTCCACAGGGTCAGGAATCGCCCGCATACCAGTAAGATGTATGGGATTACAGCAACAGCCGTTGTAGCCTGTGTGGTGTCCCGTCCAAACAAAAGCACCCATTGTATTTGTTCCCTTAACCCATAACCCAACCAATCAGCACTTGTGTGTTCCTCTTGTTTTCCAACCATCCCCAAGATGCATCCATCTCCTTAATGGAGATTCTTTGTCCTTTTCTGTTGGATATCATGGTTCATAATATAACAACAGTGGTCTGGAAGGAACATACATAGATGGAGTCAGGCCACATCAGCCCTTTAAAAAGCAAGATTAATAACCCCATTCAGATGATCTCATAGTTAAGTGTTTTCTATTGTATTTACACATCCGCCCAGGCTGTCATGCTTCTGCTCGTCCCTGAGAAATGGACCCGACACATCCTGACGCTAATGCATCACTGAAAATATTTGAAATGAATAGAGAGAGAGAGAGAGAGAGAGAGAGAGAGAGAGAGAGAGAGAGAGAGAGAGAGAGAGAGAGAGAGAGAGAGACAGAGAGATTACAAACACTCCATTTGACATTGACACAATGGCGCCTTTGCTCAATGCAAATACTGTTATTCTCCCCCTCTCTGCCTGTATAGTCCCCCTCCCCCCCAAGCCCCCTTTGATGAAGGAGTCACAGAGGAAAAAATATCCTGCACTCAATGCAAACTAATGAGACATATTAATGACATTAGACACTTAATTCAGTGCATGTATAATTCATAATAATTGATTGCTCTGCTTTGAAGGAGTACCTTTTGTGAGAAAAATGATCCTATTAAACCAGGTTTAATCCAAATCTAAGCTGTCAAAACACCCAGCTTTTATTGCTTCCACACTGTTAATTGTCATAAGCATTGCAGATTGATTATTCCCACGTTTGGGAATGAGCTTTCATTCATGATATCTTCTGTTATAAAACAGGCCTTACGGTGACTGAAGCACCTTCTCATGAACGATGTTTTATGTTCCTGTAACAGAGAAGGGATATCAGCGAAACCAATTTTCAAGATAAATATTTCTTTACTAAGAAATTAATCTGAAATATCAACTTGGTATTGTTTCTTTCTCTCCCTCTGGCTCTTACTGTCACCCCAGAGTTATGGTCCTCAGTCCTTATCACATAGGATGGTATAGTTTGCAACACATTTAACCTGATTTGAGCATCCAACAACATGTTTAAAATCTAAACGTTTCTCTCTGGGAAGAATTTAGATTTTTTTTTTTCAAAATGTTGGAACTTTAGTAATACGAAAGTTAATTTAAACATAGTTGTTGACTTCAGAATGTCTCAAAGCTCCATCTACTTAACAAGACTTGTGTTAGCCTATTGTTCTGCTAGCATCCTGTCGCTTGGTAAAATTAGCTGACTTAAATGTATGGACAATCCTCTTGCTGATCAATGCCCCCTTCTTTACATTTGTCAAAAACAAAATAAAAATCAACACTAAAACTGTCAAGCAACAGGAATTGATTGTTGAGTTCACAAAGAATGCCATAGAGAACTATACAGAGAATATAGAAAACAGAAAACAGTCAAATACAATGGAATTTGAGTGCGCCTCATGTTGATTCATTAGCAAGGGGTTCCCTGGCACAATACTTCAACTCTTGATTATTAAAGTTTTGTTATACTGGCGCTACTCTTTTTTTTTTTTTGTTGTTGTTGTTTTTTTTCCAAAAATACTTAAATAATCCAAGAGGGTAAATTAAACTCTTGTCTCTATTATTGTGAGACATACCTACCACACACATAGGCCTATAGACATGTATTTTTTTGTTTTAAGTTGTCAGGGTAAGGGGTCAGGGACTGCACAGGATAAATGGTGGTTCAGTGTTTTCTTAAGGGCTCCTTGGCAGAGCTCAGGATGGAAATTGGCTATTCAACAGCAAGTTCCTATTCTATACTTGGTCTGCACAGGATCTTAAATTGGACACTCTCAGGTTCCCAATCAAAGCCCCAACAGACTGAGCTACCTCTATGTAATATTCAGGGTTGAAAAAGTGTTTGTGTGTTGTTGGCAGTCAGTATTTATCCATTGAAAAATATATTGCAGAACTTCGTCAGAAAAACGTTAACATTCATTTTCGTGCTTTCAAATGTCTTCTATATAAACAAGCTTTTTTAAATGTCTTTATTGAAACATTAATTGTTTTTATTTAAAGTTTGGCCTTCCCTCCATCTGTGTCATATCTTAGTTGCCTTAGTTACTTCTTGGACTTGGAGTTGCCTAAAGATGTTTTGTCTTTGTTAACCTTGTGATAAATAGTCGACCAGTCAAACTGTGTTTCATCCCTTTCTTAACCTCAATCACATGCCAGCCTTGAACTTAAGAAATATTACTGTGCCAGTGGCAAAGAGATCATGGGTTGAGTGGAGGTGTATGAAAGCAAAGTGGTGGAGCAAAGGTGGACAAGTCGGTAGATTGTTGAACAGCAGTAAAAATGTGACCTGTATTCCATTTTCCTTCAATAATAACACAAGTCAAGTAAGCTTTATCTGACGTCTTCGGTAGATGACAGAAAATTGATTTCTTAATCAGGGTGTTTGAGTGAAGAGTGCTGTTGGTGTTCAGCCTTCATCAGACTGTATTGTTGTGAAATCACAGGTTGGATGCTGACCTCTGATCCATGTTTTATGAAAATACATGAAGGTTGTCAGAAATTACTGGGTATGTAACAGATCAGAAAGTAATAGCTGCTCATCATTGAACATTGAGTGTTTGCTCTACCCCTCAGCAACAACCACGTCTTTTTTTATATTATTTCAGTCAGTAGGGGTTTGCATGACACCTGTGATCTTATGATTGAATACGAGATTAGAGATTCCTCATGCATTTTCATTGAATTTATTGTCTTCACATGATAAAGATTTAACAGCAAACTATGTCCGTCGTGAAATCTATGCCAGTGACAGTGATGCTTGTGGCTCCAATGACTATTAAGGGCAGTGAAAAGCATTGTTGCATAGCATTCTAACCAAGCAGGGGATTTTGATAAATAAGAATTGAATTTAGTTCCGGTTGTGACAAGTTGATTGATCAAAAAGCTCATGGCTAAGGCCCCCCTGCTCTCCCGTCTTATTTATTCTTTGTCAAATGGTTTCAGAATCAATACTAGCCTTGTACACAACCTTTTCTGCTGCAGGCACTCAGGGAGGGAGGGGAGAAGGAGAAAGAAAAGCACCTGCTCTCCAGGTGATTGTTACTAATTTTTCCTGTCAAACATTTGAACACAGAATAATTATTTTCTGTGTGGTTTCAGGGCACGACGGTATATTGTGCAATCCATTTAGATAACTTTTGAGAGGGGCCGGAAAATGAAAACGCCTAAAACCACACAAGTCAGACCGATGAGGTGATCTATCAGACTCTGCAGCAAATAACTCATCTTAAAGATGCTGTAGTCCTGAATGAGGAGGAATCCTGATGTTAAAGGAAGAGAAGCAAGTCCCTTGTCACAATGTCGGTGAAGCTGACAGTCGGTGGCATTCTCATGGGCATTTTTTATTCTGCCACATTTACTGAAGTTGTGTTGCTCTGAATCTTTGCATGTGTATTTAAGTGTTCGAGTCAGTCATATGGTGTGCTGAATGTATAGAAAGGAGACTATATTTTTTACATCATGTTAACATTGTTTTTGTTGTCGTTTTTGATCATGAAAGCTTAGAAATGAAAAGCAGCAAAGGGAGAGGGAATGACATCCAGCAAAGAGCTGTGGTTAAAACCAAACCCTGGCGGCTGCTGTCCCAGTGGCTTACACGGGAGGGTACACAAGTTGTGATGTGACCTCTGGTGCTCCCACAACTGTTTCATTTGTTTTAGATTTATTGTCATTTTTTTGCTAGCATTATAAGCGCAATATGATTGTTTTCATGTGTTATTTGTCTGTTTGATTTTGATGTATTTTATGTACAGTAATGTACAGTTGTGTCACTGACATAGTTGTATTGCTCTTGATATGTGACATTTTTTAACATCAAGTGTCAAAAATGTCGTTTACAAAATACTGACCAAGGTAAATCTGGGATGCAGAGTTTTTGCAGTTACTCATCAATAGCAGGTGTACAGTATTTTAACTGGTTACTTAACAAGTATAACAGTACAGAGTAATGTTTGTAACTGAAGACCTAGAGGTCAAGTTAGTTTAATACACTCAACAAAAATATAAACGCAACACTTTTGTTTTTGCTCCCATTTGTCATGAGATGGACTCAAAGATCTAAAATTCATTCCAGATACACAATATTACCATTTCTCTCAAACATTGTTCATAAATCTGTCTAAATGTGTGATAGTGAGCACTTTTGCTTTGCTGAGACAATCCATCCCACCTCACAGGTGTGCCACATCAAGATGCTCATCAGACACCATGATTAGTGCATAGGTGTACCTTATACTGTCCACAATAAAAGGCCACCCTGAAATGTGCAGTTTTGTCTCACAGCAAAATGCCACAGATGGCGCAAGCATTGAGGGAGCGTGCAATTGGCATGCTGACAGCAGGAATGTCAACCAGATCTGTTGCTCGGGCATTGAATGTTCATTTCTCCACCATAAGCCGTCTCCAAAGGCGTTTCAGAGAATATGGCAGTACATCCAACCGGCCTCACAACCGCAGACCACGTGTAACCACACCAGCCCAGGACCTCCACATCCAGCAGGTTCACCTCCAAGATCGTCTGAGACCAGCTACTCAGACAGCTGCTGAAACAATTGGTTTGCATAACCAAAGAATTTCTGCACAAACTGTCAGAAACCGTCTCAGGGAAGCTCAACTGCATGCTCGTCGTCCTCATCGGGGTCTTAACCTGACTCCAGATCGTCGCCGTAACAGACTTGAGTGGGCAAATGCTCACATTCGATGGCGTCTGGCACGTTGGAGAGGTGTTCTCTTCACGGATGAATCTCGGTTTACATTGTTCAGGGCAGATGGCAGACAGCGTGTGTGGCGTCGTGTGGGTGAGCGCTTTGCTGATGTCAATGTTGTGGATCGAGTGGCCCATGGTGGTGGTGGGGTTATGGTATGGGCAGGCATCTGTTATGGACGAAGAACACAGGTGCATTTTATTGATGGCATTTTGAATGCACAGAGATACCGTGATGAGATCCTGAGGCCCATTGTTGTGCCATACATCCATGAACATCACCTCATGTTTCAGCAAGATAATGCACGGCCCCATGTTGCAAGGATCTGTACACAATTCTTGGAAGCTGAAAATGTCCCAGTTCTTGCATGGCCAGCATACTCACCGGACATGTCACCCATTGAGCATGTTTGGGATGTGCTTGACCGGCGTATACGACAGCGCGTACCAGTTCCCACTAATATCCAGCAACTTCGCACAGCCATTGAAGAGGAGTGGACCAACATTCCACAGGCCACAATTGACAATCTGATAAACTCTATGCGAAGAAGATGTGTTGCACTGCATGAGGCAAATGGTGGTCACACCAGATACTGACTGGTTCTGAGTCCCCAGACCCTCAATAAAGCAAAAACTGCACATTTCAGGGTGGCCTTTTATTGTGGACAGTCTAAGGTACACCTATGCACTAATCATGGTGTCTGATGAGCATCTTGATGTGGCACACCTGTGAGGTGGGATGGATTGTCTCAGCAAAGCAAAAGTGCTCACTATCACACATTTAGACAGATTTATGAACAATGTTTGAGAGAAATGGTAATATTGTGTATCTGGAATGAATTTTAGATCTTTGAGTCCATCTCATGACAAATGGGAGCAAAAACAAAAGTGTTGCGTTTATATTTTTGTTGAGTATATATACCGTCTCGGTGAGAGAATGAGGTAAAAATCTGAAATCTATCCATCATTTCTGCAGATTGAAATACTGAGGGTGATTTAGAAATAATAACTCGAGACAACCCTTTACAATAATCATTTTATGACACACTGAAGATTTTTGTATAGTTGTATATCAATTAATCCATCAAGCAATCAATCTTTATTTGTATACAGTCAATTCATGAGAAATGTTATCTCAAGACCCCATTAGTTATATGTTAGTAGCCTACATAAGGGACAGAAAAGCTGGAGAAGCTACATTAGTCTTGGCGGGTACTTAGAGCTAGCTTGCGCTCTTCTTTTTTTGACTCACACCAATTTCAGCGGATGTGCAGTGAACAGTGTAAGGAACCACCTGACAAACGGACCATTAAACACAATTATGGCACACATAACCTCATTCATAGCTTTTTCCACAATAAACATTGTTACACAGAGTTGAAACAAAATCAGGAATCTTTAAATATCATACATATTACATATATAGTTGGATTTGTGTAAAAGTGAAAGTTTGACAGTAAACCGAGGCCACGACCTTTTTGTTATGTTTAGAATAATGCGGAACCAAAAGCACGAGACAGAAACAGAAAATGAAACGAAATAACAATTTATTATAACACGGGTGACACGGTGATAATGAATACAATAAATATAAGTGACTCTAATGTGTAACATGAAATCTAAGTGACTCGAAAATGTGTACAGGTAATTAATGTGACAATAAACTATGTGAACAAACAAACAATGTGACTCTCAACTATGTGTACAAAAACTAAGTGACTCTAAATGTGCAACAACAAACTATGTGACACGAGGTGTACAAAGGCACGCGTGAAGAAGCCAGATGGGACGAACAAGACGACGACGACGGACACGGGGGCAGGAACGCAGGACTGGGAACACTAAGAGGGAAGAGAACACGGAGGTTAATAAACACGGCAGGGAATCACACAAGAAATATCACTGGAGCACTGAAAACACTAGAGAACACAGAGAGCTACTAACCACTGTGGAACAACAATAATCCGGCGCTGGCCTCCTGGCAGGAGCCAGCTTAAGTAACCCGGTCATTGTGATGGGACACACCTGTGGACACTGATTAATGGTTAGGGAAGCACAGAGGGAGTGACAGACAGGGAAACAAAACACACACGTGGGGAAGAGACACAAACAACCCAAAACATGACACTTTTCTGTAGAAGGAGCACAACGGGAAATCTTAAACATGTCTAGAATACACTGTGACTGATTTGGCATGAATAGTGTCTTGAGTTTATGTTCTTATGTTCAAATGGTTGGTCCTGACATGGTTAACATACATAAAATTGTAAAAATTTGACAAAATAGTGTGCGGAGCACAACTTAATGTCTAGAACACAGTAACACTAGGTTTGCATCAAACGCGTTCCCTTTTGGACAAGTTCCTTCAAACAGGTATACTATAAATAGCATAGCAGTAGCATTCAGGATTCAAAAATGGCAGCAAAAGAACAAAAACACTCTTTTGGGATACAAAAGGGTCCTTCAAATTGTCATTGCTTCGGCCGAAAAATAGTTTAGTTTATTTGTTTAGCACACATTCCAATAAAAAAATAAAATAAAATCAAAATGGTGCATGGAGGGAACGAAGCCCAACGGACTTGTACAGGAGTTCCAAATAATAGGAAGTAATGTCAAATAAATGCAATATGTTTTTTTAATCATGACATCATTATTTTAGACTTTGTGTATTTTTCTTTTTCTTTTTTAAGCTGTTTAGCTTTATTTTCACATGACAGGCAGGGGGCTGTACAAGAGACTGTGTTGAGAGTTCCTTGAGTAATTATGTTGATTTAGCTATGTGTGGATTTTAACAATAATTGAGATGTTTATTGTTAACCTGATTGGGTCGGGTGCATGCACTGTGGATCAGGCGGCAGTTGACAGCAGGGGCCTCGGCGACCCAATTCCTGGACACAGCTTCTGGTTGTTGAGACATGGACTATCACCTCAGATGCTGGTTAGATATAGTTGAGCTAAACTCCATGTATGGCTTGAGCTCTGGAACCTAGCTCTTCAAGAGAGGATGGACTCTTCACTTCTCTGGAAATGCTTTTAGCTCAGCAGCCATGTGTTGGAGTTCACCCCAGTAAATGAGAGGGTCACGTCTCTATGCCTTCGGGTAGGGGACAGGTCACTGACTGTTGTCTCGGCCTAAGGATCAAACAGCAGTGTGGGCTACCCAGCTTCCTTGGAGTCCCTGGGAGGTGTGCTGGATAGTGCTCCGACTGGGGTCTCCATTGTTCTACTGGGGGACTTCAATGCTTGTGGTTGTGTCATCTGATCTCTGGGGAGCTGCTGAGCTCAACTGGTGATGTAGTTGGGTGGTGGGAGGAATACTTGGATCTCCTCAATCCCACCGTCACGTCTTCCACTGTGGAAGCAGAGGCTGAGTCCGTAGAGGCAGACTTGTCCATCACCCAAGCCGAAGTCACTGAGGTGGTTGGAAAGCTCTTCTGTGACAAGGTACTAAGAGTGGATGAGATTCATCCTGAGTATCTTAAGTCTCTGGATGTGCAGGGGCTGTCATGGTTGACATGTCTCTCTAAAATCGCATGAAGGTCGGGGACAGTGCCTCTGGACTGGCAGTCCAGGGTGGTGGTCCCTCTTTTAAGAAGGGGGATGGGAGGGTGTGTTCCAATTATCAGGGAATCACACACCTCAGCCTCCCTGTGAAAGTCTATTTCAGGGTACTGGAGAGGAGGATCTGCCCGTTAGTCGAACCTCGGATCCAAAAGAAAAAGTTTTTGTCCCGGCTGCACTGGATCAGCTCTACACTCTCCAGGGAGTTTACCCAACCAGTCCACATGTGTTTTGTGGATCTCGAGAAGGCGTTGGGGAGTCCTTGCCACAGGTGGAGAAATTTAAGCATCTTGGGTTCTTGTCCACAAGTGGGGGAGGATGGAGTATGACATCGACAGACAGATTAGTGCAGCGTCCGCCGCCATAGGGTTGCTGTATCAGTCCGTTGTGGTCAAGAAGGTGCAAAGCCGAAAGGTGAGGCTCTCGATTTACCAGTTGACCTTCGTTCCTACCCTCACCTATTGTCATGAGCTTTAGGTCATGACCAAAAGAAAAAGATACAAGCGGCTGAAATGAGCTTCCTCAGTAGGGTGGCCAGGCGCACCCGTAGAGATAGGGTGAAGAGCTTGGTCACTATGGAGGACCTCGAAGAAGAGCCGCTACTCCTCCACATCAAGAGGAGTCAGCTGAGGTAGCTCGGGTATCTGTTCTGGATGCCCACTGGATGCCTCCCTTGGGAGGTGTTCCGGGTATGTCCCTCTGGAATGATGCCTCTGGGTAGACGTGAAGAGAGTAGCTCCTCAAAAAGACCATAGTTCTGGGGGATAGTTCCTCCAGTCGAAAAGGGCCTAAATATGTCTCTCGGCTGGCCTGGGAACGCCTTGGGGTCCTACCAGAACAGATGGAGGAAGAGCGAGGGAAGTCTGAGCGTCTCTGCTTCGACCGCTACCCTGCAACCCTACCCTGGATAAGTGGTAGAAAATGGATGGATTTTACTTGCAGCTGTTTCTATCAAAAAAGACGTTTGCAGCATAACTCTTTGTAGTGTCGGTTATCATATGACCTGTTCTTTTGATTTAAATATTACACATGTGTTTTTTCCATGAAGTAGTTATGCTTATTAGGCATTAAAATAAGAGGCAACAGATCAGACTGGAAACATATCATGGTGTGTTTGTTAGGTTCTCTTTGACATTGACAGGATGAGGGCTGTGTCTTATTTTACACTCTTCTTCTTTTGTTTATTTTACCGTCATCTGTGCTGCCTCTATTCAAAAACAGAGACGAGAAACACTTTAAAGTAAGTGTCCCTCTGCCAGGCATGATAAGTAACTGACCCCACTCTTTAAACAAGGAAATGGACATTTATGAGCCATTTACAAGACGTTTGAAGGAAGCAGAATGAATTGTCTCAAATTTTAATGACTTTATTGAAATTAAAGAGGGGCAACTCTATGATATGACCATTAACCTGTCTGTGGTTGGCGCGACAGCTGTAATCCAAGCACAGCTTGTACATTTTCCCATTCACTCCCACCTAGACTGTGGCTATAGAAAGCTAAGGGAGTGTTTATCAGACGAGGTGACTCTGCCTTCAAGGCAGTCCCTTCACAGAGACAGGAGACACATCATAACATTGTCTGTCAGATGATTTGTGGCTTGCTTGTTGTATAAAAGCTTTTAAAGGCATTTGTGGATCAATTTGCTTAGCTAAGAGAAACACATTTCATCTCCATCCTCTCTTCAGATTATGTCAAAAAGAAAGAGTTTCTTCAGGTATAGCGGAACACAGTAACCAGTAGAAAGGGATACAAACTGCAGGAAACTGTGGAAGGATGGTTTTGTAGTTTTCTGTTGTTGACGTGTAAAAAAAAAAGAAAAACACAAGGAAGTTTTCTGAAACCAGTTACTTACACAGCTGGGGGACACTTTATTTGTTCTGAAATGTCAATTGTCTGTAGCAATTAGTAAGGAAGCTTCAGGAAGTGGCTGTTTTTATGATTCATGTTGAGTCGGGATGTAGGGCAGACCCAGCACAAACCTTGTTTCACTCCGGTCAGCTCACATAATTATTATTGTTTTGAAAATCCATTAAAGTTCAGATGGAGTTGAAGAGTTTGTTTGAAAAAGGCTGAATTTCTGTAGAGGGTTATTCAGCTGCTTGTGAAAATATGAGAAGGGATGAGGGACTTTTTTCAAATGCTGAGCATTATTGTCCAACTTAACAAAATACACAATTGTTTTTTTTAAAATATTCTATTAGCTAGAATACTTTATGGCTCACGTAAACCATCTTGAATATGAAAATATTCTTTAATGTTCACCTTGTCTATCTGTTTTCACCTACCTTTAGCCACTTTAGGATACAGTTTTTAGTATTTTTAGTATTTAGCCAATTTTCTTCAAAATAGTCAAAAGCCACCCGGTAAAAGGCTTAATATATATATATTTTTTTAAAAACAAAAAAAACCCATCTTGGTGCAACATGGTTTGCATCAACAATGGCAGTTCTGTAAAACAAACTCTAAATAAGGCTATGATAGTTTTTTTCTTCGGGTCCAAATCCAAGTAGAAATTCTTTGTTCAATTAGTAGAGTTGATTATTCATTTAAAAGCCATTGATTATAGTGGATGTGCTGTCAGCATCCTCATTATTCCTTTTGGAGGATAAGAGCACTTTGTCAAGATGCACGATGAGCTGATGATGTGTACCTCTTAGCAGTATGACATCTTCATCCATCATGGAAATTTTGGATCTCTCAATCTTCACACCCTAAACCCTCCATCATAGCTCTTGCAGCCGCTGACAGGCAGTCACTGTTACATGCAGGAGGAGCCACAGATGAGCTCTCCATTAATGAAAAAATAACATATCACACAATACAAATGGGTGTGAAGAAGTGAGAGCACTTCAGAAATGCCCAGATAATTAGACTGTCCAGCAGCAGATTGATGGATGCACTATAATTACCTTTGTGTTATTATTTCAGGGCCAGACAAAAAGAAAAGCTGGTTTCTCTACTTTGAGCAGCACTGATTCATTAATCTCATTAATGTGTGGAATTAATATCATTTTATCAGACATTCCAGAGCTGCCTCTGGTGTGTGCGGCTAGAGCCATGATTCAGAACTGTCAGACAGAGGGGAAGCATCAATCTAAACAACACAACATCGCCTCATCTGCCTTCCAGTCACGAGATGGCTGAAAAGTGTACACAACAAATATGGGGGCTGTGTATTGCTTTGTTTAATGTTAGCCTATTGTTATAGTGTCACTTTACTTTTCTTTTCTTTTAAAAAGAGAGGTAGAGTCATACCATATCAGTGTCTCGTAAGTATTTATTTTTTATTTAAATAGACAACAGTAACTATAGCAGATAACTGCACAGGGTTTCCGTTTAGATGAGTAATTAATAGTGATAAAATAATAGTAGACATGTGGTAAGTATTACAGTACATTTCAGCAAAATTTCAGCTTGCAGAGTAGAAAATCTTCTCATTATTTTGGAGAGGCCTTTATTAATGTTTAAAGGGATTTTACAGCGTGAAGACAGCAGAAACCATCTTAAAGATCACCGGTTCCCATGTAACAAATTTTTTTCACACCTGTATTCAGTTTTAATAGATTGTGAACAATAGATAACATTGTTTTTAAAGATGATATTGCGAATCAATTTCTTATCTAAACAGCTAGCAGGTAGCAGTTACTCACTATCTTTTTTTTAGAGGCGTGTCTTGCCATTTTTCTTATGTTAAGTTGAATATTTACTTTTCTTTATCATTTTTTTAAACTCCTATCTCCTGATAGATAATGTTGAGCCTTGTAGTCACTAAATGCTACAGTATCTTTAGAAGTCATGGATTTCATGTGAGGTTTAAGAGTGGACATTACTAACAAAAGAAAACATTAAACTATAAAATAAAAATAAAACATAATACTCAATATTAAATCTTCATTCAACTCTCAAACAAGCAACATCTCAAAACCTGTAAGATTGGCTCTCAGGTCTCCTCTATTGTACAGCTGTATGATAGAATAGAAATGGAGGCCGCAGACCTCAACAACATCATATCCTATCACCCTGCAGGTGGTTCAGTTTGTCGATGGGAGGAAATGGGATCTTTACACCCAATTTGAGGTGAAGTGACTCAGAGTTTACATGTAGGATATCCCGTGACCCCAGCGTAATGACTTCCAGACTGCAGGTGGTCCTGCTCTTGTGTGTCAGTGATAGGACTCCATAAACAGACTTAATCACATTCTTACAGCAGTCTCTCTCTCTTTCTCCCTCTTTCTTTCTCTATATCTCTCTCCCTTTGGTTCTTGCCATTTTTAATTTATAGTTGTCTTTGACTTTGTCAAATCTATATTAAAAAATGTCTCTGTCTGTGGAAAAGGCTACATAAGTAGCAATAATTAGGTTTGTGCACACACAAAAACATGCACACACGTTTGAGAACGCATAAATGTCAATTTGGCACTCACATATTTACTGCAGTGCACACAAACATGAACACATATGCTTATGTTTTATGGCTTGTGTCTCCTTCCACATATCTCTGTCTCTTGAAACACAGATGTAGTACACACGCAGTCTACTCTGTCATGTGTGCGCCATGTGAGGGAGAAGTTTAGAAGGCTGGTGTGGGGGTTGTGGTAATCCTGACCCAGTCTCACAGAGCAAAATCATGGTAAGCAGTGTGAGCCGTCACAGAAAACAGCTGTTCACGCATCCTTTCTCTTTTTAATGGCACTTCCGTGGCATCCCATAGGTCGTCTGGTATTGAAATACAACAACCACTCCTTCCCAAGTACAAACGCGGTTTGTATTTAATTGTTGTCAGGTCTTCTTTTTTTTTTTCCTTTCCCCCACCCATTGAAACCTTTTCCAGACTTTAATAAGAAAGTGGTTTTGTAAGACTAAGTTAGAGTCAAAACTCCATGAACAGAAGTAGTTCTTCCAGCACTGTGTTGAAGCCAGCAGGCAGCATGCTGCCCAAATGGAAGCTGCCTGTGGAACAGAATACAAACTCATTAAGACAGACCGATATGTGGCCTTTAAAAAAATCTAGAGCAGGCCATCTTGCCAACATGCTTTTTTTGCCAATTTCATATTGCATTCATATTCACACCAGCTATTCATGGTGATCTTTATCACTATCAGTAACCAGGTGCCAAAGCCTTGGATATTCTGAAAATAAGATATTATCATGGGGATTCATATTCATAGTTGATACTTTTTTGTTTATCATATTATGTGCCTTTGGATCGAACTTTGAGTTACCATGATCTGGGTGACTGAGAACCTTCATAGACAAACTTCTTTATACATTCACTTTATAAACATAACAGACTTTTACCCTGCAGATGTAAATGGGATGGACAGTAGTGCTAGGTCTTATCCTTTCTAGTCTGCAGAGTGTCTTGTCCAAAAATTGGACGTTGTTGACGTTACAGAGTTGAGCTGCTGAGGCACGCCTGACAGAAATTATCATTGGTTGGGGGAGGTGTGGGCAGTAGGAAGCCATGAAACCTGCCATCCCGGCCCTAATTTGAGGTGATTAATCATTTGAGGCTGTCCTGCAGTGAACGGCTCTGTGTTTCTCTTTGCTATTTGAATATCATGTAGAGGTCTCCTATGTGGACAAGGCCTCCAAGTCATACTCACACTGCGAGCAGAGAACTGCACTCCAAAAACCTAAGCTTTATCACTAACTGTAAATGGATGTAATGTCAAGAAGACGGCACATGTGCTGGTACACTACGTTTGTAAGGTTCATTACATCTCTTTAGAAAAATGCTTTATACTTCTGAAACTTTTGCCTTTTGTCTATGACTAACTCGAACTACAGGGTTTTAAATCACTGATATGAATTAGGAGTGGGAGTATATCTGAAAGCTGGAAATCATGACCCCCTTCCAGCCACTATTGATTGCAGTAGCAGAAAATCTATAGTGGCTGATTTGTGAACCATTAAGTTTTGAACCCAAAGCTCATAATGTTCATATTCACAGCTTTACTCTGTGCTGATGAGGATGAGGGTGGGATAAAGAGGCAGGGGGTTAGGGCGTCGGATGCTGAGGGGTTAGAGGCAGGCTGTTAGAAAATGAGGAAAAAGCGTTGGAGGGATTGAAGATCATTAAACAAATCAATTCAACTCTATTTGGAAGGTTGCCCACGCATGCAATAAAACAACAAGGGAAGTGCACAGGAGGAACAATTTCTTATTATCATATTTACAAGTCTGGTGTTATTTATCTTTAAATTTATTGACCAAATGCAAAGCAGTATAGGCAGGGGTTCTTATCATCCCTCAGCTACAGTCTTCATTTATGCAGAAAATTAAATGGATGGAACACTGTTGGCACTCTTTCATTATTGTAGAAACCTTATTAAAAGGAAAAACGTCTCAAAAAATGTCTCAAATACTAATAACATTTCTTGTGAAGGCAGCATTTCATAAAATAAAATTATGTTTTCATGTTAAAAGGTACATCCTGTTTTTTGAAGTGAGAAGTATAAAGTTTGTTGAGATCAAGCATTTAACTAAAATAACTTCAATACATTTTTTCTTTACCTCGTGGTGTTTTCATTTCACGTCATTTATGTAAGATCTGGAAATATTGAAGTTTTGAACAAACAGACCTGTTCATAAAGTACCTGAGACCCCATGTTAAGATGTATTTCCTAGCTACATAACTCAAGCCTTGTTCCCTCTGCTTCTAGTCAGCCAGAGGTCACTTCACACAGTAGGCTCACAGATGCTCTTTGCTGTCTGCGTTAAAATGCCATCAGACCAAAGATTTTAGTGGGTAAAAAACAAGATCCTCAATCTCCATAATTCAGCATTCCAAAGAAATCTCCCATGCGAGCTAAATATGTCTTTCATTTCCAGGGAAAATGCTGACAACACAATTTTTGGCTGAAATAAGATGATAATTAGCTATTTCTAGCTATTAATCTAGCAATTACACCGGAGGTTTCAAAAGAGTCATGAAGACACATTAATCACAGTCTGAATCACAGATTCTCAGGAACACATCTATCCACCATCATCTTAACACCACGTACATTGAAAAAACCTATGGCAAGCCTCAGGGGAAACACTAATATGTTTTTGAAATACATATTTTGATTTCATCCTACTGCAAGCCGCATGTGAAAATTGCCCCTGACTCACAGAAAGCCATTGAGACCTGCTGGATGTCGTCCATCTGTTCACAGTAATTGAGAGGTGTAGGGGTGGGGGCACTCAAAACTTGGTCACTCAACAGTACAGCCATTTACTGCACAGGTACTTTTCTAAAACCTGTGCTTACCCTTTTCTGAAGCCAGCTGTACAGTATTAAAGATAAAGTATAAATTGTTTAAAGTTCAAAGAAATAGGTCACAAAGCAGGTCAGAGATACAGGTGTATAATATTTGTTCTGTAAAACGAGCTACGTTTACCAGTAAACCATGCATCTACTTTTCTATTTGGTGCATTTTTCATTCACAAAAAATGGTCACTTTGAATGGACGGTCAAATCCACTGTGAATTTGGTGCTAAAATACATTGAAATGATATTGTAACATCAAATTAACGGTTACCTTCCTTGCTTATACTCTATAGCTTCTGTCTGCTCATATCAGAAAAGTCTCAACACATTGGGAAAACACAAGTAATACAAATTGTATGCAAACATCTACTCAAAACTGAGTTCAGCATATTCAGAATTCACCCATAATTAATAAGCCTTTGGTTCAGGGCTGGTTCTATCAAGGCATGAGGACTAAATTGTAACCACACATTATCTGATCCTAATCATTACTGTCATAAATATTTGCGCAGTTTAGAATAAGAGCAACATGATTGGTCAACTGACTGCCATGTATATGTTCAGCTTCACCAATGACTCATAGTACACACTGCTTTTGGGACACTGATATATTGGGGGAAAAATTCTTCAGTTAGCCTGAGAAGCAGCCTGATCTGCAGGAAATATTTTCCCAACTCCTTTCCCGATGTGTTGAGTGGCATCCTAATCAAAAATCAATGTGCCCACTTGAGTGGGCCCACAAGGCTTCTGTAGCTGGTTATGTAATCTGATAATATCAATCATAAATGTGTTAGAGGCAATCCATCTGACTTCCACAGGGCTGAGGTCAGTGAGTAGGGGGAAGGCCGGGTGAGGGAGCCCTGGCCTCCTCTGCCATCAATTACCACTTATTATGGGGGTCTTACTCTGCCAGAGAGCTGTGTAGCCCCCCTTCCATAAATAATATTAACAGGGGCAGCCTCATCAATCAATACCAGCACAGTTGTATTGCTCCAGCCTAAATGGCGGCTTCCATGGCTCTCCAGCCTCGATCAATGGCCATGGCTCCTCCAGAACAACACATAAGGGTAAATCTAGCTCTGTTTGAGCCCTGGGGTCTTCATCCAGCCTTCTTCTGCTACTCCAGCGTTCTTTATCCCCCAGCTCTGTGACTGCCTGTCTCTGTGTCACTTCCCCTCTGTTGAGCACCTAACTATCACTGCCATCTGAAACTGCTGCTGTCTTCTGCTGCTGCTGCAATCTCTGCGAGGCTCATACAAGCCAGCTTGTTACAAGTAAGAAGCAGACAGGAAGTGTCAGAAAAGCATCAGTAAGAGTAATAATGTAGAATTAATGAGTCACTTGATGAGTCCCCGTTCCTTCATCTTTTCTCTCCTTCCAATTTTCTGTGATTTTCTGCTGTAAGGAACACAGAGAGAGTAAGAGTTTTTCAAACATGTTGACCCAACATGAACATGAGTGTGCTGGGTCTGGATGATGTGAAGGGATTTTTCACTTTTTTTAAACAGATGTCACAAATAAAGCTGTGTGATTTCATTTCTGACCACCACATGCACCATAAATTCTAATTTATGGGCTGTTTCTGTAGCTACAGGCAGGAGGTTGAGATGAGCTACATCAGTTCAGGAGGGTGGGATTGTATTAGGGGCATAATTACGGAAGCAAATAATTAGCGAGTGAAGTGCAGAGTAAGATTAATTAGCCTCATCATCTGCCTGTGACCTTAGCTCTTGCAATTCGTTCCCTGCTTGACCAGGTCCGCCATAAGCGAATCATTCACCACAGGACTGAGTGCTCCATGCCCGGCGACCAGTGAGAGAGTGATCATCTTGAGCAACCTTTGCCTCAACACTTTTATTTGGTTGGCTACAGCACATGTGTCATTGTAAGATAAAACATATAAAAACACTGCCTTGTGTGTGGGCTGTAGCTGAGAATGTTTTTTCTCAGGAGGAAATACAATACGTTCCTTTCATAAATGATCCAATCCCCTGGAAATTTTCACTGCAAGTCTGACTTTTATACTTACTGGAAAAATATATAACCTGACCAGACCTGTCATCTGGTTAATAACCATTGTATTCAACAAATAACTTTCTATTTTTATTTTGCCATTAAGTTTGATTAACAATTAGCATGTTTTGTACAAGAGAGACCAAGATTGCAGCCAAACGTAATCACAAACACTACATGGAAAAAACTTTAAAAACTGTATTCAAATACTCAAGTGACCTTTCATGAAAAGCAACCACCTTCTTCTTTGACCACTTTCTTGATGATGCACATGAACAAATTTGATCTATTGTATAAAGCTTCTAAGCTCACAACGTTTTGGTGAAAATATGTATGCATACAGTATTACGCGCAGCTGTTTTCAGATGCGGTAATCACTTTAGCTTCTATTAACGCTGCTCCTCCTGGTGGTTAGATCAATGGTTGGCGCGTAGGGGCGTTACAAGTCCACATATGTCATCGACGCCGACATCGCGGGGGATCTCGGCCACTGCACGGTCATAGAATGGACTGTGCATGGACCAGTGGAGGTATGTGGTAGGGAAAGGTAGGAATTCTTTTTGGCTTCATATTTACAGTAAATATATTAACCTCTAAGTCACAAAGGTTTATTATAATTCTAGTGGAATGATATATCAAAAAGTGAACTGGTAGGAAATGGAAAGCATTCTGCTTCAGAGTCTTAGTTTGTGGTGGTATTCGTGTGCCCTCACCAGAGCAAATCAGCTTAGTCCAACCTCCGCAGTGACTTCAAATGTTGGCCTTATGCTGACCTGTAGACTTCAAAGCTTGATCAAGTCTTCCCCAGACGAGGAATTCTGTAGTTCAGACAATTTGTTAAACAGGAGAGAGGTTTAGTGTGATTTGGAAGTAAAGAAGATGTTTCAGTAGTCTTGGCTAACCCCGAGCTCAGGCTGTTAGGGCCAGAAAGAAGAACCGTGGACCAGGCATAGCTATGAATCATCACTAATACTGCTTGGCTCAGACAAGAGGCACTGTGAGGCACCAGTTCTGTGCATGTCAACTTTAGATATTCTGTATTTATGTTGTCTTTCCCTAAATAATACACTGAATCTGTTAATTAGGAAAAGTCCCATTAAGAATAGACCAAACCAGCTTTTCTTGGTGTGATAGCATCCAAAAATTCTATTTCATAACATTGAAAAAATGATCAACACAAATCCTAAAAGATGGATTATAAGACATTCAAAAGCACAACATAGGGACTTTGTGTAATAGTAACATTCCTCCAATTTTAGATTATTTTTTTTAAACATACTGTACATACCATGCAACAATACTCCTATAATGAGTCTGTAAGTCTAGCATGCAGGAAACCTCTGTTAGCAATCTGAGGCAGCAAGTAAAACCCCCCCACCAATGGCGGGGGGTTTGAATTTTAAGGCTGTTTGCCAGCTATACAACAACAACACTGCTTTGCCAGAGTCACCCAAAGATGCGTTGTTTGTTCACAGTATGGGCCTGGGTCTCAACTAAATGCCTTCTCTGTGGAATACAAGCTTCAATAGACTCATTGACTCTAGCCAAGCAAATGTATCAGACAGGGAGGGAGACATTTCACCATCTGTTGGCTAACCCTAACCAATAAAAGGAAAAGACCAAGAAATAGCTGATTACTGTCATTTGAAAAGTTACCCTCTGGCTTGTGAAAGTAAAGTAAAGAAGTTTTGCATACATTTTTTTAATCAGTTGATAAAATTCAAGGCTTTGGTGTCCCAATTAGAAATAATTCAAAATCTGTTATTTGTAAATGGCACTAGATTGCTTAATTCAGGCACTTAAAAATGCATTCACTCTATTTTCAAGATGTTTTATTTCAACCATTTTCAGTTGGGGGAAGTCCAAACCACTCCCTTGATGAGGATGTACAGTTTGACATGAGCACTGTATTTACCTCCAGTAATGGTCACAGTTGGCTGAAACCTGTCAAGTTAAGATGTATGAGCGGGTATATAAAGCGGACATAATTTCATGGTAAAGATGGGAAATGTTATTGCTGTTTGATTATTGAACCTTGTGGTGCAAATGCTAAAGTCTTTACTCCGGATTAACGTTCAAGTTAGACTCAATTATTTATGTGTACTACGAAATGATGTTTTGAAATCTGTCTCCCTTTTTAAACACTGTAAACAAAGGCTATCAATCATAACCCTTGACAGCTGTAATTGCTACCAGAGATGGGGAGTAAGTTCAATCACTACTGCATTAAGACATCATTCAGTCCCACAGTATTCCATGCCAGTCTCCTTCAACTACAAAGTATCTTGTTAAAGTGTATGACATGACATTGCCATTGGTGTAAACATTAAAAGAGTCTTTAATGTCTGTTTAAAAGAACTGATTTTCTTAATGACTCACAGAATTTGGCTGTCCAGAGGTTATTGTATGTCTTGACAATTACATCTTTTTTTATCCACATCCACATATATTTAATTTATATTAATGGTTCCTTATTTTAAACCTCCTGATTTACAGTGCAACACATATCTCAAATGAATCGGTACCATCTTTTCCATTTAAATCTCACTCACTTGTTTCCTTTTGTGTTTTCCTCTGCAAGCTTACTTACTTACTTGTGTTGCACGATATGTAAAACAGTCAGAAATTGTAATTTTATTTATCATTATTATTTTAATTTTATTTATCATTATTATTGTTATATAATAAATATGTATGTGCTTATGACATCAGAATCATCTATACATCCATCATCTATCATGGGCAAGAGGTGTGGTACACCCTGGACTGCCAGTCAATTACAGTGCCTACATTTACACCTATGGGCAATTTTAGAGTCACAGAGATTGTCTTTGGACTGATGGAGGAACCCGGAGTATCCGGAGACAACCCACGCATGCACAGGGAGAACATGCAAACTCCACAGAGAACGGAGATTCCAACCAGCAACCTTCTTGCTGTGACGTGACAGAGGTTGAGTGAGATAACATCTAAAAAATATACTTTAATAAGCAGTTTGACGTCCTGCCTCTCTGTCTTTGTTACCTTATTTATTACAAGCCAGGTTATAAACCTCTAGTCTCCTGTAATCATACAAACAGGAAGTTGATGTGTAAATGGTTGCAGTAGGGCTGGAAGCACAGTCCTCACTAACTCCTTTCACATTAATGAATGGAGAGGCATAGATTTTATGGAGCCAGGCTTTATTGACCTGTGGCTGACATCCACTTTTTAGTTTCATAACATAATCAGCACTTGACACATGATTATAATAACCCAATGCAATTTACTGCATTCTCTGCAAACACATTGATTTTTTTGAACAGCTCCAAGAACCAATTACATTAATATTGCCGCATAATTAGTTTACACATTACTAAATTACTGACAGATTAAAAGTGAAATAGCTCAGTTCATACCCTGCCCACATAACTGCCAGAGAGGAAATTAATATGGATTCAAAAGGTCCTCAGAGACATGAGCAGTAAAGGGGGGAAAAAAGCAACAATCTATAAGGCATGCTTGCATAAGGATATCCTGTCTGCAGGCATGCCAGGTGTTGGTTTCAGCAGAGGCTCTGTGGCCCAGGCAATTAATATGGTCTTTAGTTAGATTTGCATATGAATGCCGATAGGCTCTGCTCCTATGGGGTGGTTTACAGTCCCCTTAGTTTAAAAAGAGTGTGTGCAAAGCCACCAGGGCAGCCAATGTGTATAGCCTCAATATCAAAACCTGCCACTCAAGCCAGGCTCAGATAAACCCAATGTTCTCACTTTGATGAAATTAACAGCAGACATTTGTACACATTTGTATAAACTTGTTCTGTCTAGTTTTAATTGGAGTGAGGGAAGGAGCATAGTGCATATTAGAAAACATCACTTGTGTAAATATATCTGTTTGTCTTTAGTGCTCCTGACTTCCACTCTGCAGAAGGTTGGTTGCTGCCAGATGAGCTGCTTGATGGCACACTAACTTTTCAGCAGAAATGTATTGCTCTGACCTTTGATGTCCACATTGATCCAATGCACTGAGTGGCCATTTCCACAGAAACAAACATATATAATTGGTATTGGGATCCAATGGTGCTCTTTCAATGTCTTGGGGATGCTTTGCAGCAATATAAATCAATTCACACTTATAGACACAATATGGATGCATTAGTGCTGACTGGTCATTTGAGGATGGCTGAAAGCTAGAATTCAATAGACCTTGATCAGGCACAACCAATCTATTTTCATCAATCCTTAACTTCTGGTTGTTTACTGAACCACCAGATGTTATCATAAGATGAATTTTGCTCAAGGTATTTTTAACATTCCACATTTTTTACACCTTTAAGAGCACAACTTTAAAGCAAATGCTTCTGAACAAGAGATCTGCACACAAAATGGCTACAAAAAGGATTACCTTTAGCAAAACAAAGACTATGACCATATGGTTTAAAAACGTGTTATTTCATTCCACATGCAAACATACGTGATTGTTCTAAATATACAATCATTCAATTGGAGCTTTGTTATTTTCTATACTTAATATCTCTGAAGTCTTTCTTTGTCCAACAGATTGTAAGACGGTATATTGCTGATGCATGGCATAAACAAACTGAATTTACATGTGTCAATAGCTCTTATGGTTTTCTCTCTTTACAGCCTCATAAATGACCTCTCTAAATGACTCAGTAATACAAAAACATTCCTTAAGCAACAGAACTTTGATAAATCTCTGAGGAGAAGCCATTTGGTTACTCGTTGGATGTTACTGCAGGAATAAAAATACATTGAGACATCTCCCAAGCTTTGAATAATACATTTACATAATTCCCCCAGTTTCCTCTCAAAGATATTGATTCTTCTCATTTTCCCAACATCTCCTGAGCCCTCTGGTCTTGTTGGTTTTCATAACAGTCTTTGAAGTTGGCTGAATAGACCCAGAGTAAAGATTTTAATTCTCCTTGAACTTCTTGGGCTGTAGCGATGAGATGTGGGTTTACTAAGGAGGACTATGGTGGAATCTCTTCATCGTCCCTCACTGCTGTGGGACTTAACAACCAAGTATAACAAATGTCTCCATAGACTGACCACATCAGGAATATATCAGATAGATGAAGGACTTACTGAAACACAAGCTGTGATTTCTTACAAAGTCCACAGCTACGGAAGAGGTAAGGTTAGGGCTGAGGCTAGGGTTAGGGATGAGGCTTAAATTAAAGAGAGGAGAACAACTCAAATGTCCACAGATGACTTTATTTTGATCAAGGAAAGAATTTTAGTCTTTGTCTTTTTAACGCCTCTAATATGGGTGCTCCTTCTAAAGATTCATTTTTTGTCATTCTGTTATTAGGAATTCACTGTAAACTCCTTGGATGGTTTATTGTTGAACTCATACACATTTAATGTAATACATTACATACAAAAGAAACACAAGTCACTGTATTGCGCCCAATTGTTATTTGTGCTTCAAAAAAAAGGTGATATTTTTATTCGAAATCCAGGCCCTGTGTCCAGTGTAACAATGGTCTTATTGGGCAGTGCAGGGGAGATCAGGCACTTTTGTTACCTGTCCTCCATACAGCCCTGCTGTTTACTCAGCTGTAGGGCCTCTGCCTCCAGTGGAAGGGCAAAAGCAACAGGTCACTAAATATTTCATTTCCCAAGTAAAACATGCTTCCCCTCGTCAGCTGCAAAAAAGAAACAGATCACGGTGATGAATGTGCAATCAGGCTGATTAAGTCCTTATTAGTTGTCCACGGGATTCACTGAAGGAAATGAGGGCAAGAAGCAAAAAAGGTTGTTTATATGTCTCCTGCTCAGAGTTATGAATGTGATTTGAGGAAGAGGCCTCCTTGAACTTTTAGCTCACAGTTAAATTATGATTCTGACATACGGGAATTGTTCCCACTGTCTGGGTCATCTTCACTCCGTCATGTTGGACTTTTATACAAAGCTCCAAACTGTACTATAACTCCACTGGTGCAAGTCCAGTTGCAAACCAAAACATGGAAGTCGGTCTGGTAGCTGGAGAGGTGCCAGATCGCTTCTCGAGCACATGCTTATGTGCCCTTGAGCAAGGCATCGAACCCCCACCTGCTCAGGGGTTGCTTCTAGTGGGGGCAGTCGCCACACTCTGACATCTCTCCATTAATGCATGTCCCCGGGTACTTTTTGTGCATGTGTGTGATTCAGGCCTAAGTGTGTGAGAAACATGTCTTTACAAACTGCAAACCACAATTTCCCCCTCAGGGATTAACAAAGTATAAAATAAAAAAATAAAAATAAGGGTGACAATGAGTGACCCCAGTTGTTTTGATGCTGAAACACTCACACTGTGCCAAATATTTCTGCCAACTTCTTTGAAACTTTTATCTTTTTATTTAGACTCTTTCTGCCAGCAGATGGTGCTACAATCTCTTTGCACATCATTTACAGCAGCACGAGACACCATATGCCCTTCCAGTCTCCCACAGACATGCACTGCACACTTTTAAAAGCAAAAAAAGAAAAGAAGAAGAAGAAGAAAAAAAAGCGTCCGGCCTGGTTTCTGAGCTGAGCCAAATGTTTGTTGAAATAAGTGGAGATTTCCTGGTTTTCTTTGTGCAGGAAAAAAAAGGAAAGAAGTGAGGGTTTTTTTTTTTTTTTCTTCATAGGATGAGCTCCAGGAGTTCTGCAATTACCTTTACTGGTGTTCTTGCTCTTTTTTCTCCTGGCTTGCGTCTGACAGTAGAGAGTGGTTGCTCAGTGTTAGGGACTTTACTGTTGTGGAACATGGTGGGTAGGATGGCGGGGCCAAATATCACAGCTTTGGACGTAAGTAAGAACAGCATGAACATTTTTCTTTGTAAGTGGACTGAGAATAAAGAGTGCAGGGAAACTGGATTTCACTGTAAAGAGGTTAATAATTAATCGTATGAGCATTTTCCAGGGCTTTTTTTGTTTCATATTTTAGGAATAGGTTATGATTACTTCATAGCTATTTGTTTCAAAAACATGTATTTACGTTTTCTCTTTTTGTGTTGGAGTTCTCGTTATATTTTTTCTGATTATTATCAGCATTACTATTACTAATAAATAAGCTTTTTTGTAGAACACATGTGAACTGTCAAATAGCTAACATTTGCTTTTCACACCATTAGGGGAGGTGTAGGCTGACCTGCAGAAGAGAGGTGTGTGTGTGTGTGTGTTTGGGAGGGAGTGATGGTGACTCGGAGTGCAGAGGTGGGGGACCGTAGCGTGTAAGCTATTGAAAGAAGGAATGTGCGAGAGCATTATTGCCCACACTTCATGTGAATGGAAAAGGGGTTAAAGAAATGACAGTGTACAGTGGGTGGTAGGGCCTCAGCGCAGCCTGGGAGGAAATGGAATGAGAAAGTGCAGTCAGGCAGACCACTCATTCACCATGACAAATGGGAGAGGCCTCGGCCAAGGGGATACCTGATACCACACGGTGGACTGCACGCACCTGCCCGGCTCCATGTGCACAAAAGTGCAAATAAACCTCAGACACTTGTAGAAGCAAATCTCCATTTATTTCAGAATAAGATATTTACAATTGATAAGAGAAAATATATTGAAAATTGAAAAAGTCTAATAAAGAAGAATTTAACATGCTTATTAATCCTTAAGGGGAAATTATGTTTGTTCCCCCCCCCCCCCTTACTGGCATATTATCATCTTCAGTCTGAAAAGAAAACAATGTTATGTCGAAAAAGAAATGCATGAAGGTGTGAAAGACAAACTGTTGGCATGTAATAATTTTAAGTCACTCCCAACACTGCATTTATAATAAAACTTAACACTAAACATGAAAACAAAGAGAGCTTGAATTTTAGTAAACCAGAATGAAACATGTTTCATATATTCATCCATTTGTGAGACGATAGACGTTTAAAAACATCACATTTGAATGTGTCTGAAATTAGAAACTTGGTAAAGTAAGAGGTCAGTACATATGAAAAAAAGTAAAATAATTTAAAGTATTTAATAAGTATTTAAAAAGTATTCTTAAGTTGACATAAAATGAATAAAATTATGAAATGGATAATTTAGGTAACTTTAAAAAATGCTTTTATCATATTTTAACATTTGTCAGTTACAAATATCATATATATATATATATATATATATATATATATATATATATATATATATATATCTTATGTTTTTATTTTTTTTACAGAATTAACTCCAACTTGAACGAATAAAACTTTTTAGAGTTTGGTATACTTTGGTCCATGAAGCATTAACACACTCACAAAGAGTTAAGACGTGTTTAAACAGGAGGTCACAAGCTGCATGTCATGAGGTTTCCATCTAAATAAAGTCATATATCAAATTCCAGCGGCATATTAAATCTTTGGGAACTGTGCAGAATTGGAGGGGGTCCGCTTTAATCCAATTCTGCAAGAGGACAGACAAATAGATGTGTTGGTAGCAGAAGAGAGGTCTTCCTTTCCCATATGGACACACGTGGTTCAGTACACTCTTCCTCAGAGCTGTCACTCCTCCTCGAGCATCCAGAAAGGCTTACATGACCTTCTCTCCTGCAGGTAGATGAGCTGTGGTCACTCTTACACTGTTCAGACCGTGGAGTCAGGGTGCAGTATGCCAATAATCAGTGTCCTCTGCTGAGATTGGGCTGTGGATGGACCACAGGCTGACAATCGTCAGGCCTGAGGAGGAGAATAACTTACTGTGAGCTCACTACTCCGGCTTCATGGTACTTTATCACATTTTGTGTTGTTCTAAAACCTAACAAAAAGATACATGACTCCATCAAATTGCAATGTTTAATATTTACACACAGCTGTGTTACTGTTTCATATTGATATGAGAGGAAAATAACATCACAAATGATTAGAACTAATGTCCATTATTTTCTTCTTCAAAACAAATAAGTCAAAACATTAACCTAGTCTAAAACAGTGTTTTGCCTGTTGTGGATAACTGCACGTCACCTAGTCGTCTAAAGTAAGTAGTGATTAGCTTAAAGTACAAAACTAAATTAAAATGAGTGTGGTTGTTTCTTTTTCCTTCCCATCCTTTAGTTTGGTTCCTCAAGGAGAAGTCTGTTTCCGAACACTAAAATATATTATTTTTGTATTTCCTAAATTGGTCAAAGGTTATTTTTTCTTTTTATTTATCTTTAATGATGTCTTAATTTTTTACTTTTAGCACTGTGCATAAAGGTTTTTTTAATGTCCAGTCAGTATTATAACCATGCAAGCACATGTCCTATAGAAGATAACAGAGGAGGTTTTCCTCTGTGTACTGTGTATCGCCTCCTCATGTTCGTGAGTGCTCTCCTTTAATCCTCAAAAACCTACATGCACCTCAAATCTTTAAAATAGTATAGACATCGGGTTTAAGAGTTGTTGGCTGAGTCCCACTGTCCCTAAATAAAAATCATTCTATTCTGTTTTTGTTTTTTTTTTCTATTCTAACTGTCCTGATCGTTCACAGTCCTGATTGTGTGGTACTTGTATGCTTTTCACACCATGCATGCTAGCAGTCAGTGTGTTTTTGATTCCCTCACAGAGCATTTGGGTTAATCTCATATTAGTCAAGAAGGATC
The DNA here is from genome assembly GCF_947650265.1 of Symphodus melops. Taxonomy (NCBI): domain Eukaryota; kingdom Metazoa; phylum Chordata; class Actinopteri; order Labriformes; family Labridae; genus Symphodus; species Symphodus melops. The sequence goes on along the minus strand of NC_136693.1, from coordinate 15,367,477 downwards.
ATTCTCACAAACAGTCTTAGACTTGTTTCACAGAGCTATGCTCTAAATTAAATGCATGGCGTGCAGTAGATTACTGTTTATTACTTTAGAACTGTCTTAATAAAAAAATATGTTCAAAATAATTTAATGTTGTCAAAAAAAACTTTATATTGTTTGAGGAACCTCCTCTCATGTTGTGGAGATGATTCTGAAGAGCATGTGGAATTCCTAGAATCCAGAGTTTGATTAAGTGCATGGATAAAATTTAATCAACCATCATGATAGCCTTTATATTTTTAGTCATAAAGTTTGTATAATTAATTAGAAATCAAGTTAGTCCCATGAGTTAGTTTATGTTGATTAAGGTGAATCTTTCAGTTTTACAGCGCTCACTTTGTGTTCTCTAAGTTTCCCATCAATGGACCTGTGTCTAACATGCTCTGTATACTTGTACTGTACTGTGTGTAATAATGTCATTTAGTGTGTCCTGTGCTTTGCATTATTCAGATGCACATTCCTTGACCTTTACACTCCCCCACATTCTGAGAGTTACTGTTTCTTTTTTTTTTGTTTTAGCTGTATTTATTTGAGCAGGAGCAGCGGGTGGCATTGACATCTGTTGCACTAATCCCCCACAGATTAAACAATATGTTTTGAATTAAGATTTGACCTCGGAATAAGCCTTATCGTATTTATAAATCATAGTGAGTTAAATATGCTTTGTAAGTAGATTAGGTCATGTGGAGTCCCCCCACCTCAACCCCCCTCTCCCCTCCCCCGATAGGCACAGTTTCTCGGCAACGAGGCTGGAGAGATGTAATCCAAATTCATAATCCAATGATTCCTACAAGCTGTTTTGTGTTGTTAAATACTGGGTATTTGTGTTGATTTAATATCATTTTAATCTCCTTTCAACTGCCAGTTGCTGTCTGGTCCGTGGATAAATTGTTTACTGTTTGCTCTCTACTCTGTATACATTTGACTGTAGGCATGAATGAAGAATTCATACTGTATAGTATACAGTACATACTTAGCGGACCTCATGGATGGTGCTGAACCAGTGATACTGTATGTTCAGTGATGTGTTTTACACTGGATTTTATGAGCATAAAATATAGAAATGTGAAATTTAGAGGAAGGTCCAGATCCATACACAAACTGGCCTAAGAGAAATATTTGTTCCCTGGAACATTTTAAAGATAAAATGTTCCGTTGGAAGTTATGGTGGTGAAACTGAATCTCTCCTCTTAGCTTTTTAGCTCCAAACGGTGTTTCAGGGACCCATCTTTTTTTCCTTTGAATAAAGTTTGTGTATTTAGTTCAGAAAATATAGCATAGAATTGTTTCACTTCTCCAACGTTCAAATTTCACCACCCAATCTTTTAAAGAAAAGAGAATTAATGTTTTTCTCTTATCAACTTCATGTTCAACTAAAATTCTAACTTTTTGTGTCGTTTGTTTAACCTGCAGACGCCTTTGTAAATTTTAGGCAGTTTTCTTAAGTTTTCTCCTTGGCACTATTTTTGAAAAGCAATATGTTTGAGATAAACGGCTGACAAACTTTTGTTTTTTGTTTGTGTAAAATAATTTTTACCTGTCAAAACTCAATTTTATTATATTGATTTAATGCTGTTGATCTAAAATATATATATATATATATATATATATATATATATATATATATATATATATATATATATTATATAATGATATTATGATGAGATATTTAATTGTATCTAATTCATTTTTTATAAATCCTTTTCATGGCCCAATGTTTCGATCATTATTTTATTTTTAGTATTTCATTTTCTTTAAAACAAACAAACAAAAAGCTATTACTTGAAGAACTCTGTGTTGCTTGTGTGTAGGTGTGAGTGTGTGTGTGTGTGTGTGTGTGTGTGTGGGGGGGGGGGGGGGGTACTTATTTAAAGGTTGAAATGAACTTTTTGTATTCAGTTCAACAGGTGGTTCTAAGAACGTTGTCCTCATAGGTGTTTACCGTCTTTTCTAATTTGCAATAAGTGAGTCATCATAAAGCTTAGTCTGATTCTTATCCATGCTATTTTTATTTAGTTTTATACTAAGTGGATTCTGCTCCTAGCAGCTTTCTGCAGCGCTCTGACTCGCACGTCCAATATTATTAGTCGCTATGAGTTCAGCCTGTGCAAATCTGTTAATGCATAAGACCATAAGAGCTTCTTATGTTCCAAGCCTGGTCAGAGTGAAGACACATCAGATTAATATTTGATCATGCAGAAGGGCCCTTAATCAGATTTGCTTATTCCCTTAGCTGAGTGCTCTGCTGCAATTATCATAATTGTAGCGCTAAACATGCTTGTCTTTACGGCTGGCGGTTGGACGTGAGCGTTTGCGGTGAGAGGGGGATTCCAGCACCAAACCCAATTAATGCAGAATGGATGGCTGGGCTGGCTGTGGGAGAGGAGGGATATAGGGGAGATGAAGGGGAGGGCAGTAGGCAGGGCTGATGGTCCAACCCACAGACAGTGACATACCCCAGGGTCACACGCACAACACCAGCCACCTGGAGCTCCCCACGAAAGGCTCTCCCGATTCTGTAATCCTCCCCTCAGTCGGGCCACCAAATCTGGCTCTTATGAGGAAGACCAGCGCTGCCAAAGCAATATGACAATTTCAGTCTGAAAACTATATATTCAATCTCACAGTTCATATACCCCTGCTGATGTTGCCAGGTTCTCTTTTTTTTCTCTCTCTCTCTTCTGTATCTTAAGATCCCTAAACTGAAGATGGAAATGTGTTTGTCTGTCTTTCAGTCTTTTCATTTAAAAATTTTAAAGAAATCCTATTTGTATTTGTATTTGTATTAGTATTTGATTTCTTTGTTTATTTCTACAGTGACAGTGTGCTACTTACATGTACCAGAGTTAGCTATGATCTCATTTACATGTAAAATCCCTGGCAGAAGACAGACATCACCTCTTTAAATAGTTAAGCAATAATATATAACTACTGTACAATAGCTTTAAGTACCTAATATTGAAAAGCTAAACACATTATACCTTGAAAACTACACAACAATCCCTACAGTAACCACTATATAGCAGCATCACATACCTTCACAAGGACATCAACAATACAATATTAAAATTGACATTACCCTTGTACAACTCATAGACTATGTGCAGAAACGTTTGTTAACAATGTATTATCATGAAGGAATTGGGCTGTTCGAAGTAACTTTGTTTATGGAAAGATGCGCTGCAACTTTTTTTAACTTGTTTTAATGTCACAAACTATACTATTTTGTAAACTTTGCCACAGTACACGCCAGGATCTGTGAGTCATGGTTCTGTGAGTCAGACACACACAGCTTCAAGTGTGTCATGTTTGTACCCACAGATTAACGTTTCTTTAATCATGTATTTTAAAAACAGTTCTTTAATCCTTGTCAGGTCTTCCTCACAGTTACTCTTATACCTGAAGATTAAGAAAAATTAACAAACAAAATGTCATTTTATAGTGTAACTCATCAGTTGAACTGATACCCTTTGAAAAAATGGTATCTGATGTATTGTATTGTGATAACTCTAGAAGAGGGAGGAGTTGTTAAAAAAAAAAAAAGATTTTACTGAACAGACTTTTTATTTAATTTATTTTGGATTGTCATTTGAAAACTCTCCTCCTTTCAAACATAGACAAAGTTTCACTAAACTAAAGAAAAACATGAATAAAATAATCATCTCAAAGCTTTTATCTACAACGTATGTTGTGTCAAATGTTTGAAACAAATGTACAGTTACGAGAATGAACTACTCTTGTCTCATTCAGTGTAAGGAAGTAGAAATTTACCACACTCAGGTCAATTTTACTTTTCTGAAACACCTGGACATTAAGGCCAAAATTCTGTCTGTGTCATCTCGATTGTTCTCTGATAAATATGTTTTCTTCACACAAGATTGTCATAAACATGTCTGTTTAATAAATGACCCTGTGGACCAGCAGTGTTTTTATGAAACTCATCCATCCTGCAGGAGGCATGGCACTGCGCAAAGAAACACTAGGAGAGAAGCTTACCCATTAATCTACGATGACTGGCTGGAAATTGCATCTTTGTAATGAGTATTAGGTGTGCATCTACATGAATTAAAGCTGAATGAGCCTCTGATTGATCACCTCCTCCCAAATGATGCTCCTTCTGTGATCATTATTGTTTAAAAGTGACTCAATCATATCGGGATGATTAAAAGTCCCGGTCTGAGGGGAGAGAAGATAAAGTACAGACACAAAGTCTCAGGAATGTGCTTTTGTCAAAAAGGAGTCCAATTATTTTATTTTGGCAGAGTTATTTAACAAGGATTTATAGAATATTTTGAGAACACACATGTACAAGCCAAAGAAGTGGATTTACTGTACAGTATATGACACATGAACTTTGAATATCTGAAGCTCTGATTTTACAATATTTATTATAAATGCAAATGGGTTTATCTGTTATAATACACTTCTTTTGTAGAACAACCTGCTAATATGGCAGTTTGCCTCCCCCCCAATCAATTTAATATATATATATATTGTATACAATAAGATAGGGTCCTGTATCCATGCATTAAATTGGCATATATATATATTTTTTTTTTTGCAGTAGCCACACATTCAGCTATGAAGGGATGAAGTCATTTTTTGGAGGAATCTGACCACATGAAAGGTCTGCAGGGGTAAATAGAGTGCACATGCAATGTTTGAAGTCAGGGCCAAAATGTCCAGGTGCTTTTACAGGCATTGTGGCATTTATGTGGTCTAAACTATATGTCTGGAGTCGCCTGCACAAAAGTGCTAGACATCCCTGCCAGGTATTTGCTTACTTCATAAAATACCTTCAACTGTAGGCAGCTGATGTGCTGCAGTTTGAGTCTCAGCCATAAAATCGGGATTGTTTGGACTCCCACTTTACTCTGGCTCTTGATAACATGGGCCCACACACTTAACAACAGGACGGACCACAGTGCAAGTTAAACACAGCAAAATGGCACTTCTACATTTTAAAACTTTATCTCTAAAGGATTATCACCAAACCTGTTATTGTTCTAAGGATGTATTCTGGCTGTGATTTCCCCAGGAGCCGTTTGGCACAAATGGGAAAAATAACAGCTTGTTTCTGAAAAAAAGATCCAGCTTCAGAAAAAGAGCAGACCTTGTCACCTTGTATCTCGACATATTTACTGTACCTGGACACACTAATGTTCCTCTGTAATGTCTTTCTGGTAATTATACTGCCAAGCACCCTGTTGGGGTAATTATACTAAAAACACCCTCATTAGCAGCTTTCAAGATGAAAACCCCCAGAAGCCTTGCAATCTTTCTCCTTGTGCGCCCTCGGAAAGCGAGTTATTTGGCCAACTCCACTTCAAACTTAGCTTTGTGCTTTCTGCACTACCGTACAGTTTCATTCATATCACTGCTTTTCAAAACGGCCTCATCAAAGTTGCTGCATAATATCCAGAAGTACATGCAATCATTCCTTTCCATTCCAGATGTTGTCAAACTACTTTTCGATAAGGGAGGATGGAAGAAGTACTGATAAGATAAGGTACTTTCTTTTATTATGAAGCACTTTGATATCTTGTTCTTGAAATGTGCAAAATAAATATACGATACTCCCTTACGAGATAAGATATTAGATAAAATATCATGTAATATATGAGGCAAGGTGAAAGAATAGCTATGATATAATTTAAGATATAAGATCAGATAAAAGATATAATTAAAGACAAAAGACCATCCTTTTATTGATCTCCCCTTGGGGGGATTCATGTATTGCCACAATACAAAGATAAGAATAGGTAAATTAAGTAAATAAAGTAAAATAGAAAAGATAAAATAAATAAATGTAGAAGGTTTGGTTATATGGGGTAGAGTGACATGGTGGCAGCAGAGTTTTGTAAAGAGCTGTTTGCATTAGTGACAAGTTAAAAAAGTTAGATTTATGGATTAAATGAAAAAAGAAATGTTAAGAAATATATTGTAATTTACATAACATGGTATGTATGAAATGTGTCAACTTATAAGGCCTTGGTTTCTGGTCAGCTTCTTGCTATACTGCAGTAATGGGTTTAAATAAAAATACTCAGAGGCAATCACCAATTCACTTACATGGATTAAACATCACACACAATGTATGCACACACGTAGACACTTGCTCGGAAAGGAAGTAAAGATGTTTTGTTTTTTTCTTTTAAATGTAACTTGTTACTTAAATGTCTAGATAAAAAAAACTATGTGGAATAATGTTGCAGTGTAAACACGACTTAAATCATAAACTTGTTTTTCCTCCCACAAATGCTTTGTATAACTTTTAATCGATATACAGACAAAGGTTTTCAGCCAAACCATCTGTGGTGTAAACTCTGAGAACAGTAACTAAAAATGGAGACAAATTTTGCTCTGCTCTTTCAAAATGGACAAACTGCTCACCGTAACAAACCAGCACAGGAATTACAGCAGTCCCGAGCCCTGCGTTGTCTGGCAATTTGCTCCATTTAAATAATTCAGAGGCTGGCCTTTTTTATGTCAGCAACTGTGTGTTTTCCAGTGACAAAGCTAGCCTCACCTAATAGTTTCACTGCGTCTGCCGTTTTATGACTGACATAGCAATAAGCAGATTGTCCGGATATTTATGCCATCTGCAGCTAGGAGAGATAATTAAAGTATATAAATTAATCAAGTGCAATTAATTAGAGGCTTTATGTTCACAGCAGTACATCTTTGCATGTATAATTTATATTTATTGATTTGTTTGGTTTCATTAGCCTATAAGATAACAGTGCAAATGCATTAGAGGGGAAAATGCACAATTAGCATGCAGTAAGGGCTGCTGGTAATTGATAGATCAGCAAGCCCTCCCTGCAGATATAAAGCTGTGTAAACTGTCATAAGCAGTTACAATCGATGACTGATATTTCGCGCCATATCTTCCGCTTGATTAATGATGTTTTTGAAAGCAGCCCCCCCACTTAATGGGACCCTGATAGGCATACTGAATTTACTGTTTAATCAGGGGATAGAATTTATTGTGGTCCAGAACCTGTGTCGCTGCTGGTGAAAATGTATGATTGGTCCTGTGTAAGTGCTACGCTGATGTTATTTGCTCCCGTCAGCAGCCAATATGGCTGAGCATTAAGAGCTTTGTGCTTCCCAGTTGATTTTTCATTGACTGTGCTGCCATCGTTCATCACTGGCTGCTTTCCCTGTGTTCTGCAGAGCTGAGAGGAAAGCAAGTGGACGATGTGTTTGTAGCAGTCCAGCGTTTTCTTCAGTGTTCTTGCTGTGTAAACTGCATTCATAAAATAAACGACATACGGAAAAGCTAAGAGTTATCTTAGACTCACACAAAGATAGGGATTGTTTTTGGCAATAAGTTTAATTGCAATGTTTTCATGACCTGCTGACATTACCATACATAAAGTTACCTTGCCAGAGGAGTTAAAGCACAAAGATGTCAGTGAATAGTACGGATAACATGGCATTAGAGCTTCAAAGATGAGTTTTTTTTTATTCTTCACAAAGCCATCCATATTTCTTCGCTATAGTTTTCCCTCTCCATAACGCTGTAATGGAAACTGGAGTTGCGTGAATTGGTAGCTCCTGTTTGGTGCGGCTGACATATTTTGAAGATGTTGTCACAATGTGTTGCGTCACTGAAAATTTATGTGGCTGTAGCAATATAATTACCCTGAATAGGATGTGGGTTTTATGGGCACCACATGTTGCTGTTTGGGAGCAGCTTCTGTGTGTTTTAGGCTCTTGTTGAGGTCGACAACTTTGTCTTGTTACGCTTCTCACTCAGTCTCAGATGTGATGTTCCCTCAATGTACAGTATTCCCGAGAGATGAGAGGCACAGGTGGGTGGTTTAGCTGAGCTAAGCTTGCCAGACGTCATTGTACAGTATGGTGTACAGTATGTCACACTGCGTTTATTGAGGAGTTTGGTCCTGCAGCTGGGTGCCAGACTTCCATGCATTTTTTCCCTGTCTGAGGCAATTTCCTCCCCTTGTGTCATTGTAAATGCTCACAGAGGCACCGCCCCCTGTTTAAGGTTGCAGATATGTGCTGTGGAAGAGGAAGAAGCTGTTTTCAGTCCATTACCCTTCTGGTGATGGGCTCAAAATTGGGGTCTTACTTTTCACCTGCTGGTATACACTAATTTCCCCTCCTCGGGGCACTTAATGAGATGTTGCTGAATATGAACTAAATGTTTACCGCCTGTACCTTCCTTTATACAAAAATATTGTTGTAACCAGGCTTTATCTGGATAGCATATCATGTTATCTGGCTGCACCCTTAAGCAAGTGGTGGGAAAATGGCTTTATTTGGAATATGAGGATTTTGTGTGGCTGTGAATAAAGCAAAAGAAAGGTCTTTTGTCCCTGAAGAAACCGCAACAGAAACCCTTTGACCTTCCTCTCTTCTTCTCCTCTCTGTTGTAGTGTCTGTACCCAGAGCTAACAGCTGGAGATGTTTGGTGCTTGATTCATCTTGCTCTAGTAACTGGTAGAGAGGTGGGCTGCCTTGATAGCCGGGCCATATTGACCCTGCTGGACCTTTTAGGCCCTTAAACCCACAACAGGCTATCTGATTTCCTTCCAAAAGATCCCCAGAGAGAGAGGGCTTCCATTTTTCCTAACTTGTGTATAAGTAAACTGCAGAGCCTGACTGGGAGGTCAAATCAATCTCTGCTATTTATTACATAGAAATGTGACACTCTGTCTTAAATGCTTTCGTCTCTAGGGATTTAGTCGTGTGTCTGCGTTATGTCTGCGGAGTGTGTGTGTGTGTGTCTGTGTGTGTGTGTGTAGGTCTGTGTGTGTGTGTGTGTGTGTGTGTGTGTGCCTGCATGCCAGTGAGACAGAGAGCACTGCATTTAACGACCATTGTGCCAAATCGCCTTTTTCTCTGTCTTGTCTCCTGTAAACAAAGATAGGTTAATATGTCCTTTGAAGACAGTTTTATGTAAAGCTTTTAGCCCGAGTGTATGTATCATATTTACTGTAAGTAAACTTCAAACAAAATGGCAGGCTAATGCAGTGAGAATGAATAAGAATCATAGTCATGCACAGGTCAACTCCTGAGCATAGGGTCTAAATATGATCAGTATCTCCTGCTTGATCAGCATGCTTTGATGCTCACTCAGGTTCTGTCTTTATTAAGTCGTTCAGACTGTGCAGGAAAATATGACAGTGGGACAGTCATTAGCCCCGAAGGGGAGGATGCAATCCTATTTTTGTGGGAAGCACAGCTCTGTCTACTGCGTGACAATGTGATATTGTGCGGCTCATACTGTCTTAATTGGAAACAGTCTCAACCCACAAAAGGTGCATAAGACCCTTGATTTTGTGAGGCAATCTCACCCCTCCCCTTTCCCACTCGCATCAGCCCCCCCTTCTTCTCTTGCTTCTCTCTGAAGAGCAGCAAAACCCCCCGAAGCATTTCCTTAATCCTCCGGAAGATCATGCTCTCCCACTAAATATGGTACCTGTGGACAAACAATGGATTTTTCCATAATAATAAGTTGAAGATTTCATTATGAGTGGCTAATGGACGGACGGGTCTAGGCCTGAGCAGATACACAGAGCAGCTTCCTTTTGATCAGCAGCAAAGGGTTAATCCATGGTAAGAAATAATGGAGGTTTAGAGGAGGAGGGGGGCGCAGTATTGAGCTGGGCTGAATTTACAGCCGAGAGGGCTCAGTAAAAGGATGATTTTTAGAGCCTCTCGCTGCGTATTGAAGGGAAGACTGTCTGACAAGTCATCAATGAGCCTCGGCGCTGTACTAAACTAATGAAAGCTGCATTTGATCTTCTCCGAAGAGGTTCAATACCACTCCCGCTATTATTTAAGTCCTCAGCTTCACCCAAACCTGTTTTCAGATCCACAGAAATCATTAAATTGCACAGTGAAGTAAACTGTGTTTGTAAGTATTGGATGAGGAGGAAATATCTAAACCGCTTATAATGTATCCCTGCTGATTGCATCCAATGGACACTTCCTGACTTGTTTAGTGCATGTCTGCATCTCTGCAGCTTTAGGGTTAAGTTAAGCATTGCATCTTTGTTATGTACATTGTACATTATTTGCATGTTGCTTATAAATGTTATAAATGTGCACCAACATGTTTGTCATACACATATATTGTAGATGATTTGTTACTGCTTGTTTTGGTCAACTTCTGTGTGCTGACGATTTAGTCCTAGTTGTAACTTTAATATGACATGGGGGCAGCACTTGAAGCATTTTATTTGATTTGACCTTGTCTATGTTCCACCATTGCAGTGTCAAAAGAGTCCATGTGGATGGCAAACGGTTGTAACTAACTTATAACTAAACTATTAACTCAAATACTGAGGTCTGTTGTCGGCTAAATTACTCCCTTATAGCCCTAAATAACAATAAAGCTTGATTGTTGATTCTATGCTCAAGCTCAAAATGTTAAGGGCCACCCCAGCTTCACTCAAGAGGCAAGCAGGATGAAAGATTCGGTCTGAGCCTGTGCCAAGGAACAGGGCATGCGTCATCTGCTAACATCAATGGTGGGGCTGCACCGCAAGCAAAACAGCCCATCCTCGCACTTGAACTGCAGTGATTCAAGGTTATGTTAACTGAAACATGTTGAAGTAATAATATAAACACTGTGATAAACCAGCCGCTTGCAAGATTTCAGTCATAAATCTGGCCAGAGGGGGCAGGACTGAAATTTGTGATGACATCAAGTGGTTGTTAGTGTAAGAGTCTCCCATTATGCATCTGTTCTGTATCTATCGGCGTCTGTCCTGCAGCAGCTTTAGTGGAATAATTTTACTGAATATTGTAAATAAATAAATAAAAGGGTAGTTAATACTGTAAAATAACAGTACAAGTTTTCTTTGCAGTGCCTCTACAAAAATGGAGAAGTACTTTACATATAAACTGTATTTTCCCAAACACACAAACATAAGTCGTCTGCTTCAACATCCTTTATAACCATTTCAGAGTCCAGCTCTAAACTTTTAATGGTTTTTAAACAGCCATCCAAAAACTGCTAGCAGACACAATGTCCTTTAAGATGAAAAAGTTTGCACTCTCTCAGTTTTACTTCAATAGCTAACCTAAAATTCAGATATTTTTCAACATCTTAAAGCTCCTCAGCAAAGTTTTATTTTTATGTTTTGAATAAGAACAAAATTAATATTAGCTCTATTTTATGACCAAGAGAAGCAAAGATCCTTAGCAACAAAATCATATATATATATATATATATATATATATATATTATTATTATTATTTTTTTTTTTTTAAAGTGATTCAGTTATTTCATTAATTTGTTATTTTTATGCCTGAAACCACTGCCAGAAGGTAGATGACAGATGAGTTAATTTTTAGCATGCTGCCATAGAAACCTTCTCCACAGCAAATATTCTTAATAGATGATACATTTGACTTGTGAAAAAAAAAAAAAAAAAAAAAAAAGCAGAACATGTGTTTTGTATAAAAAAATAAACTTCTATTTACACTACAGGACAAAATCAGCATAGAGGTCATAGTTCCTGCTTTGTCTATGGGCGGATGAACATTGATGGGCTATGCTTCAATACATATTTTGGGCTAAAATAAAAACAAACAGAAATAGGCTTCTGAAGAAAAATATATACAGAGAATTTCATTCAAGATACAACCTTCATGGAAACCATTTTATTAGCTTTTAAGGCACATTCTTGGCATATGAGTCAAATAAAAGTTCATGTTTATATTCCACAAAGTTGCATAGAAAGTGGTATATGTTCTCAACATTTATGAAACAATAAAAGAGGCAGACTTCTATGATATGAAATGTCATTGGGTAGGTTAAAATAAATCATGAAAAACACCAACATGAAGAGGTAGGGGAAGAGTAAGAGAGTGGTTAATAAAGGAGCCAGTGAGCAGCACAGTGAACGCAGGAAAGAGGGCAGTAGAGCTGGATCCTCACCAAGACATGTAAAACACAGAGTAAAGAGCAAGATATGCATGCTAGAAGGTTCAGCCCTGCTAATCCTCACATATATGTTCCCCTAATTAATCCTGATTACCACTTTATAATCGGCCTGCTCAGGCTGCCCTGGAATAAAGTGACACTTCCTAATGGATTAAACCTGCTACTTACAATTGGTGGACTATTTCCCTTCTTCCCATTTGAGTCCCTTTTGGGAGCCTCTGGTGTGTCAGTGGCGTGTGGTCTCACTCCACACTTGTTAGCTGTTAAATGTTAGGGTCAGACCTGTACCCTTTTAAGGGGTCCGGCAAGAAGAAGTGATGTTAGTGTTTTGAAGGGGCTGATCAGTTCAGCCCTCTCTGTTGTTTGAGGATATGCAGAAGACACAGTTATTTATTTTGGAGATTGGCTTTCATACATTCGCCTGTGGATTCAATATTACAAATAAAATATTTTTGATTGAGACAACTTGTGCAATCCTCTTGGGTTTTTTTGTTGAAACCAAACTTCTGTACTCCCCGTAAATGCAAAAGATCTTATAAACATGTTCCTGCACTCTCTCTGCCACAAAAAGCATCTTGTGATCAACCTCGACCCCTTGTTCAGTCTAGTGTCTAATCCAATGAAATGCGTTTAGGTGTAGAAAAGGTAAACAGATAGATTGCTGACCCTGCCTTTACTTCCAGGTCAACAACACCCGGTGGCCAAGCGGTTTGAGACCACAACAGTAATGAACTCTGTCCCCCTGCGGTCAGGCCCTCTGCCTCCCTCATTTGAGTGGGTGCATCCCTGGGAGATGGGATCCTGTGAAGCAGTGATTGTTTCCACGATTAGGTGGGAAGAGCAGGGGAGCCGTGCTCGTGGATCTCTCCCATGGATTCGCTCCCTCAACAGAGCCGCGGCTGAAAAACAATAGCCAGCTGTCGCCCGATTGCTGATGTGCCTTTGATCAGCCAAATGAAGGCTGCTGGCATTTCTTATGGAGTGGAGATTGCTTATCGATCTATATCAAAATATTCATGCTAATCCCGGGGCAGCGGAGACTATTTTCAAGCCGGGTTAGCAATCAGAGCTGCCGCCCTGTCTAGAACGATTCACTGGGCTGGGAAGTCTAATCAGCTCAGGGTCCTGCAGTCAAATGCACTTTGCTGTTTAAATTTGGACCCCTGACATTGATGGAGGAGTCCAGAGAAAGGTGTTGACAAACCAAATTGTTTGTTGCAGCACTATTTTGCTAGAGATCAAGTCCAGAGTAATGCGCAGTGAATTTGTTCATTACCAGCTTGGGTTGCAACGGAGAGGACCGAGGTTTCAGCCTCTTTCCACTGCAGGAGCACCAGTGTTACAGGGCGGGGGGGTTGATATCGGTGGAGAGTGTTCTGCATGTGTTTGTATTGTGTCGGTGCTGGGCATGGAAGCAGTGTGTATTGTCTTTACGGGCACACTGTATTGACAATGGTTTTGGGGGAAGCTCTCACGGTCACATTTTCGGGGGTGGGAGTTTGAAGGTGTTCGAGAACAGTTGGAAACTGTATAGTTTGTGTGGCTTTGCCTTTGAGATCTGCTGAGGAACATCAGCTGTCTCCCTCACTGAAGTGCAGATTTGTTTTTTTACACCTCTCCCTCTGGCATGTGTTTAACTTTATGATATGTTTCATTTACTGAAGTTGAGGTAAAATAAAAGGGAAAAGAAAAGAAGATGCTTTTAGAAAATGCAATATACTAGATATCAATCAATTTTTATTTATGTAGTGTCAAATTATAATCAAAGTCATCCCAAGACAATATACAAATTGACAAGTTGAGTCTGTAATTTGTTAAGACAGATTTCTGATATCCCTTGTTCACAATAAGACATTATGTTTGATGATTGTGCTAAAAATAAATGGAAGATTAAGCCTTAGACCGTATTTTTGTCTTCTTTGATCGCAGATTCTGTTCCCTTACTTCCTTTAGGAAAAAGTCCCTCCTCTGTCCAGTGACGCAGGCATTTCTAAATCTGTCTCGATACTTTAATACTGTCATGCAATTATTGTGCAAAGAAATCTGTGAAGAAAAAGCATTGCCAGAGTAGAGAGATTATCCTGCTGGAGGGTTGAAGGGCTAATGTCTTGCCATATGGCCCAGATTGTAATGTGAGTGTCCTGCTTCGGGGTCAATCATACATCAAGTATTAGTGTCAGGTGGGGATTAATGCTTAATGTTCCCTCACCTCCAACATAGCACACTGTACTCTACCTGGCTCTTCTCACTGCCCTGAGATGATATATTTCTTATGTTGGGTATCAGGTTTCTTCTTCCATGCTGACATTTTTATGTGTGATATAAAAATCATATGAGCAAAAAAAAATAAAAAAATACAAAATAAAAAAATACAAAACCTTTCATCTTAAAAGACAAGAGGTATCGGACGTTATTATTAGTTTCTTTTTAGCCTCAATATGTAATAAAAGTTTTGTGAAAACATCGCAATATAGGTTTTTGTCTTTCACTGTTTAGCAGCCTGCAACCTCCGAAAAAGCCTTCCTGTTTGTGTTGCTGCAGAAAACCAGCGATTAGTGAGATTATTGCTATTGTTGACTGATGCAGGGCTATACATTTTCACAGATGGTGATTTACCCCACTTTTACCGCATAATGCTTGGCTTGATCACACTGCAGCCAGAGATGTTTCTGCGTACATAATCAAGATTTATGTTTTAGTTTTCACCCTGATATTAGGTTTATACGCATTGTTGTAATTCATCCAATATAAGTATGCCAAAAAGAAGCTGTTATTCGATGTGGAGTACAGCATGTTATGCATAATCGTATATTATCTGATTATTGCTGCTGTTAAAAGCATCTTAGTTTTTCCTCAGGGTATTTCTCTGTCACTTTATAAGGAATGTGTATACAGTATTTCAGCAGGATAATAATTGCTATGGATCTTGCTGTTGCCTCAAATGGCCCAGCATTTCCAGGCAGTCGTTGTCACCTGGAGGAGTGTTAAGCCAAGTCCTTGCTAGGGCATTAACTTAAATGACTATAAGTAATTAGCCTCATAATCCCTTTTTGACTGATTAGAATTGATAGGTTCTTTCTTTATCGGCACGTGAGTCTCTCTTTATGAATCCTCTCAAAATCAAGTGGCAAACACGAATGTTGAGAGGACCCTAAACACATTGTGTTGTAATTTAACTACAAGAAACATGGTGATGGAGAGGGTGGGTTACTGGGAGGGTGCGACATGGCAAGGTGAGATGTGTGATGTTTTTGTGTGTGTGTGTGTGTGAGAGGTTCACATATGTCAGACGTGCAGGATGTAAGGTGCAGGTGTCGCTAGGCTTTGGTGCTGCCTGTCACCTTGTGAATAAACAGCAGTTGTTCGTCAGGGAAGGTGGGACTGATTCATGCGGGATTGGCAGAACATGGCAGATGGATGTACTTTTTCATATGTGTAAATAGTCGCAGCTAGCTATTAACATACCTCCGGGCAGATGGCAAACTGTAATAAAGTACAGGCGATAAAACAAGCCTCCTCGTCGATGGCTGACGCCCAGCCGATGTTTGTTCATTTTTACATACAGTGCAATATGTTCTGTAGCACAAGGGCACAATAACTAGTGGGGATATTTAGGAGTGCTTGTTGTTCCTGAATAGTAAACAGTTTTTAATGTTGCAAGAAAAGCAGAAAGATCTGGTTTTGCTTCAAGTTCCAGAAGTTCAAAGCTTCATTTTTATCTTTACTTACTTATTTCACATCATATTTGATCGAATGTAACTAATCTTGAACATATTCTGTAGCTGTATTTGACACTCTAACAGGAGTTTAGTTGTATTGTCTGCATTTGGCCAGCACACCAGATTTGCGTAGCTGTTGTCGAAGCTGCAGTAGTAGTAGTAGTAGTAGGAGTGGTTGCATGTGGGATCACGGTTGTAAGCTGACATCAGAGCCTCTCTGGCCCACAGCTGGTTTCCCTCCAACTAGATGCTGTGCTCCTTCCTGACTCCAGAGACCAGAGGAAGAGTCTGAAAAAGCCAGACAGAGACTGAGAGCGGCAGAGACAGACTTGGGTAGACGGGTAGAAGGAGGTGGAGAAAGGGTGGAGGGGGAATGTGAGTGAGAAAAAAAAAAAGTTGGGGTGCATGGCGTCAGCATCCAGATGCATCACAGCCACTTGCCACAGAGATGTGTTTGTGGAGTGCGTGCGTGCATCTGTGGAGCCCAAGGACTTGTCGTCTGTCTGCTGCCGGTAGTGGCAGCCAGCTGTCAAGGGAGCTCAGGGAGAGAGCGAGAGAGAGAGAGAAAGAGGGAGAGAGGGGGCCAGGTGAAAGGAGGGCCAGCGGCAGACAAGGACTGGAGCCAGTGCTCGCTCACTCCAAATGAATGGTGACAAGAGCGCGAGAGCCATTGATCCACTGGTCAAAGCACCCCTAAGGCTGCAACCTAATGTGCTGAAAAAAGAAACATCAGCCCCAGTTGGGGCCCAGTGAGGGAGACAACCCTCATCGGATGAAACACACCCTCATCACAACATGGAGGAGATCAATACACAGAACTGGTGAAGGTGCTCTTTCAATACATTTACATCTGTTATGGACAAAATCATTGAAGTACTACTTTTTGACAAGATTTGGTGAAAATGTTCATAATGTTTAAATGAGCGAATACTAAAGAACAACATGCTTCCTGTACAACACACAGGACTTAGCTCAGGTTTCAGGATAGTATCACCACATCTGGAACTTTACTTTAAACTGTTGGTTTTCATGAACATGTTCTAATTCTGAGCATGTGTTAGTTTCAAGAAGAGTTACAGCCTTCAGTCAATAATAAAGCAGAAGTTACATTGTGACACACAATCTTAAATACAATGAAAAAATTATCTACTGTAGTAGTCGTGTGCTTTATTGCTTCAACATTGTGCTTTTGGTGCCTAATTTCTAATCTGCACTTTTTATTCGTAGCTTTATTTCTTCAAGACTTTCCTTATTGTACCAATGGCTTTATTTTTTTATCTAAATCTCTTACTTTGTTTTTATTTGTATTGCTATATTGTGTGCAAAGGCAACTGTAACACCCACATTTCCCCCTGGGATAAAGTATTTCTTATTCTATATCAATTTAAGACGGCTCTTTTGCCAATAAGGCATCCAGGGTGGCAAAATAACACCAGTGAAAATGTATTCTTCATTAAATGTGTAACCTTAATATTCTAATTATTCCCTACATGCAGATAAGACTTGTGTTAAATTTAAACTCAGTTCATCACACATTTTTTACTTTTTTGCCATTTCCTGAGAACTTCCAGAGATGTTGTTTTGAATAATGCCTCACAGCTCCACTACATGTGTTAGGAATTAACAAGCAAACATGCACCCAAAATGCATGTAAGATGCAATGCAGAGGAAGTAGTCTGAGCCAATTTGCAAACAGCATGCAAGCATCAAACACGACATTGCCTCTGCGTGGTTCAAAAGATGTCATTCTGATCACTACACATCAGTGTGGATAATTACCTGGCTCTATTCATACATTGTGAGAGAAAAAAAAAACATGAATATAGAACTATATGTAAAATTAGTTTTTGAGCGAGAGCACATTAAAATTCACCAGCCGCTCTTTGAATATTGAGTCCTGTCCTGAGTGCTCTGACGTGGGTCTTTCTTGGTCCTGTGACACTTGATTGGCCGTTGAAACCTGAGCCAGGTAGCAGGGCACAGGAGGGCCCTCTGTGGGCGTAGCGTCCAGCTGATTGATTGGTGATGCGGACTGAGGGAGATGATTGATTGATTGAGGTTGGTTAGGTGACAAACAATGCAGCGCCTGGACCATCAAGGTGCAGCCCTGTCAGTAACAATAACCCCTGATTGCCTCTGCTCATCTCCTCCCCCTTCTTCTCGTTCACTTCCCCAGTTCACCTCTCCATCTGGGAATACAAATACAGTTGTTTGGGCACATAAACAAACATAGATACAAACAACAATACATATAAACAATGTACTCAGAACTGCAAAAAAATCCTAAATTCTTATAAAATATTTTTTTAATAATCACACACCTGCATGTGTGTATGTGTGGGAGATAAGCTCACTTTTGCCTTGCACACAATGTTCAGAGTGGAGCAGCCAATGGCCCCAGGCCTCTCACGCATATTATTCATATTACTCTGGATTTTCAAAAATTAGTCGCCAGGATATCCCTTTGAGATTGCACAGATTATTAAACTCAACTTCAAACACATCCCAGATTTAGTTAGAACACCACACAGCATCTATTAGCTGGCGAACTTTGTTTCAGGGCATCAATCAGGTTGTGTTTTAGCCAAAAAAAAAACGGGGGAAAAAAACACTAGTGTCTCAGTTTTCTTTGCTTTTTTTTTATTTCCCCCTCTCTGAGCATGCCTAATTCCCCATCCAGATATGATCCATAGATCAATCTGATAAAAAGGATTTCTATATCAATTTCATTAAGACCTTTTCAACATCTTCAGTTTCAGATTTAACACATTCAAGATTTGAAGTTTCTTGTATAATGTTGCTTACATGTCCAACAGCCTGCCCTGCGGCTCTTCCGCATGATGTGGACTGGTTGGCGGGTCTGCTCTGCACATTTGGTTCGTGTCCCACACATTTCCTATCTGGTGGGCATCACAGGCATTTTGCTGTAATTGCCAGGCTTTCTCCGACTGAGTGCAGCTTATTTGTATGTTTGTTTGCCTCCCTGCCTGAGCTATTGGTAATCTATTCTCCCTTCTTAGCAGGAGGAAACTGAGGCAGCCAGTGTCTGGATTCATTGAACTGGCAACAGGGTTAGTGCATTATCATGCTGGGTTAGATGTGGAGACATACTTGGCTGTCTTTCCTTGATTGCAACTAAATACCTGATAGTTAAACTTTTCTTAGTTTGGAGAAGTGAAACATTTCCAAAAGATGTGGGGAGTTTGTAAAGAGGAAGTAAAACAAAAAGGCCTTTTTATTTAATTGTTTTTGTTGTGACTTGTTACAGGGCTGTATGTGACAGTGATTCATACAGTATTACTGTGCTGCAGTGTTATTGAGGGATTAGCTTTTCTTATCCTTTGGAGGAAAATACATGGATAATCTGCGAGGAGATCAAGTGCACATAAAGCTGATTTTGTCTATAATCCATCTCTGAATAACAGATCTACAAGTCAACAACACTAATAAAGGTTGTGTAACAATTGTTTCCTTGTTGTGTTGTCTTTTTCCCCACTTAGTATCGATGGGGAAAAAAGATCTATTTACTATGATTAGATATAAGGCACTACACATCCAATCACTTTGATACGTTGTTTTTGATAAAATAGCACCCAGACCTTGAGGAGAGGGACTTGGAATCAACTCAAGGAGCAATAATGTATTTTTTTTTACATAAACAAAAGTGAATTATTTCACATACAGAGTTTCTGCATTTTATCGGTACAGCAATTTATGGGTTAAGTCTGTCCTTGGTTTACTCTAAATATCCCCTTCCTGAAGTGGAAAAAAAAACAGAAGAAAAATGACCCAGTGTTAAAAGAAAAAAAAAGCTTGTCAACATCATCTTGACTTTTTGCTTTCATATTTTTCTCTTCAATAATTTCTAATATTTGCAGATAGAACAGAAATAACTTCAATGAAATATGAATTTAAGGAAAATTAGACAAGCTAAAAAAACAAACAACTGTGAGTCATCCTGCTGCCGTGCTGTGTTAAATGATTAAAGTTACAAATAAATGTGCTGATGGTCCTTTTCCCTCAGTGATTATGTTAAATATGCTTTTTATTCTCTTTGGACAAAAAGTTTGCATATGAAATGTAACAAGATGTGACAATCAAAGCGAAAAAGCCAACGTTTCATCTAACAGAAGAGGTGTTCCATGGCTCAGATAATCACTTGTTACAGCCCATAAAGGGGTCAAAACTTATCTTCTCCTCCAGATTGTTTCACCTTGTCTAAACAGGATAAAAGCAGCACACAGCCTTTGCATTAAAACTTCCCCTCATTGCTTGACTGTTTCTTGCAATTTATGTGTCCGTCCCTTTCTATTAACTATCAACACACTTCACATTTAATCGCTAAAAAGTATCAAGGTGCCAGATAAATAATTGTAATTCATGTCTTACAGTCTCGACGTAGAAGAGCAAAACCATTATAATAATAATAATATAATATGACATAAATTATCTATTCTGTCATATGTACATTGCAGAGAGGCAAGCTCTCAGTTTAGATGAGGCCAGCAGCATTGATCACAGTGAAAAAAAAAAAATATGTTGAGTAATCTAGTAATGCTTGAACCTCCTTAACTGAGCAGCTTGCACTTGTTCTGTGTGTCACAATTAAACCAGAGCAGATTGCAGCGGTATTATAGAGCACATTAATACAGCTGCATACAAAGGTCTCGACATAACGCCAGCTCTGACAAGTGTGAAATATGTTTGGCAAGTGCATAATTATGACATTTGTTACCCTCCACGGCAGCTCTTAGCACAATATTAACTGAAGAAATTACAGGTTTAAGTACAGTAAGTGTTAACGCTCTGATAGCGTGTTTAATTGAAATATGCCAAGGCATAATGAAGATTAAATTAAAACAGGAGATAATCGTCTGACACAAAGATAATTGAGTTGCAATCCTCGGGCGATGAAGAATAGCTCAGGGAAAGAAAGAAATAATCACGTCCCTTTGCTAGAGAGGAATAGGCTTATTTCTCTGATGGGGACATATAAATTCAGCACTGGGATTAAAGAGTGATTAATCAAAGCAGTAATCCACAATTTGAGCCGAATCAGAATGACATATGTCTGTTTTATGTAATTTACTTTTCCCTCCTCATCCAGAAACAGCGGGTGGATTGTGCTATGAGTGTCACTGTTATTTTTTTTTTTCCTTGGGAGATCTCTCATCTATCCTCGCAGGATGACTTAATGACTGATCCGATTGCAGCAAGAGGAGAGGCTGGCAAAATGTTTTCATCTCTCTCTTTCCCTCCCTTAACTTAGCTCAGGAGAGTGCTTGTGCTCTCCCAAACATATGGTCCCACGTTGGTGCCTGTGCCGCTTAAAAAAGGGATTAGAGCCTGCGGTAGAAGTGTCTCCGTGTCAGCGGTGGCACCCTGCTGGATTTCCATGTCTGTTCATCCTCGTGCAACACTGAATGCTGAGGTTTTTACATATGAGTTCATTCATATATACAGTCATGTACACGCAGTGGCCTTATCTTTTTTTTGTGAAATAAAAAACAGATCAATTGATCCTATTAATAAAAGACATTCATTGCATGATGGAGTTCTTAGCACATTAAATGACGTGCTGGCCGCTGCCAAGTTAGCAGCACCTTTCTGTGTACAGCCACATTGGTCTGTGTGTTGTTGTGGATCTGAAAGTTGTTGGAAATCCACTTTGATGCAAATAGGAATTTCTCAAAAGGCATTTTATAAATTCCCTTTCAATTTTGTCGGTGTATCCTTGATGATAGGAGGAAAAGTCTTCATGACTTTGGTGATTTCCTGACATTTCCTTCAGTGTCAGATCAAGGTTTTCACTTATGCTAAGCATGTCAACTTTTACAGATTTGCACTAAATATTTAATAGTGTGATTCCACACATTCATGACTGACGAACAATCATTTAGATTTTAATGACAGGAAATATCTATATAGTTTTGTTTTTTATGGATCTCAATTTTGAACACCCTTTAAAAAAATACATTTCTGATTATGTTATGACCAGAGTGCAAAATTGATAATAAAAGCACATCTATAATAACTGAACAGCAAACTTTCACAAGTCCCTCTATCTTTCATTTGTAAGCTTGTCTGTTCATTAACAGAGTCATGAACAGGATCCAAAGCATTTATTTAAAGGTTGTTATGAACCAAATAAAGCAGTATATTGGTTTAACTTTTGATAGACTCAGGTATAGGTCAGGTTAGTTTCTAAATGTCCACTTCTATGTAAGGATACTTATTGACATGTGTGGCTCTTTTCGTCCAAAATTACCTTCGGCCAAGTTTTTCATGAAAATGATTAACTGCATGCTTTCTCACTTGTATTATAAATTATCAAACAGTCAGGTTCTGGTTTCACATTTGGTTCTGACCTTCTTATGTCTACAAATAGAAAAATTATATCTGTCCTAAAAGAGCTGTTGCGTCCAGGGTTAGAGGTCAGTCTGGCCTCATGCACCCAGAGGCCTATTTTAAAGAGGTGAATAATTTAAACAGTGCTCAGAGCGGCGGTGTAGCATTACAACATGAGGAGAATGGGATGAAAAAGGCAAATTTCCAAGGGCAGAGGACACATGTAGGAAACATCCCTAATTAGTGGTTACCATGGAGAATAGCTCACAGTACACAGAGAAACAAAGACAGACAGAGCAACTGACCGTTAACTGAAGGCACAAATAACACATGGTCACAACCATAAAGCAGAAACATAAACAGGCATGACACAGATTGAAAGTTAAAACCTGGATTCTGGTCCAGTCATTGACTGGAATAATCCTGACCAAGATTCACATCAGGATTCAAATGTTTAACAGATTATGAATACATTTCTTTGTTAGCTTTACTCTTGTTCTTTGTTTGATGTAGCATAATAATATAACTCCATCTGTTAAGTCAAATGTTTCCATGTCACTCAACTGTTTGCACAAAGCTGCATTATGTTCAGCATTCATGAATTAATTAGACCTATCGATTTTGAGGCACTTCTTCTTTAAGGACTGGAA
This sequence comes from Symphodus melops, assembly GCF_947650265.1. Lineage (NCBI taxonomy): Eukaryota > Metazoa > Chordata > Actinopteri > Labriformes > Labridae > Symphodus > Symphodus melops. Next base: position 15,344,798 of record NC_136693.1, on the reverse strand, counting down.
TCATACACAATTACAGCACTGAGGTCATAACCCCCAACGTCAAAATGGCTAATCCTTGGGCTGATGATAACGGCTCAACTAAATGAAAAAAAAAAGAAAAAAAAAAGATGTTATCTGTGAATCGACTGTCTGCTATTGATGTTGGTGTCATTATCTCCAGATTGGCTCTGAATTAGAACAATGGCCATTTTAAGTTCAATTTCCTCTTCCTCCCAGCCTGCTGCATGTGGTACACATTAAGCAACATGCCATTAGTCCAAATATCTCAATTTCTATCTTGATTCATGCCCTTCTTTGGAGAGATGCATACAAACTTGATATTTAAAAACAGTCAGTGTTTCCTGACATAACAGAATCCAAGAAATGCTGATACTGTTTGAGTTTTAGCATCATTAGAACCACTGAAATGAAATGTTACTGTGACAAACATATTTAGTGTTAGAAATGAATACCAAGTACTTTAAGTGAGTTTTTGGCAAAGCTAAATCAAAAATAGTATCGTTGATGACAATATGTGTGCTGTTGAAAAACATCTTTAGCTAAAATTAGTAAAAATGGGGGCCGGGGGGGGGAGATTCCCTTATTAATAGTGATATAAAAAATGTGGATTGGATGGAAATCTAAAGTTCCTCCCCCTTGTGAGTAATCATTTACAGCCAGTAGGATTCAAGGCAGAAAGTGGAAGACGCTAAGAGGTTACAGACAGTTTGCTGCTACGTACTCAAGTCCAGCCCACTAGGTCATGGGAGGAGCCAGGAGGACAGAGAGTGTTGTTCCCAGAAGTCAACTGCAGTAAGGCGGAGCGTCAGACAGCACACCAGCGACCTGCCTTCCCTCTGCCTACCCAGCTGCTGGGAAAGATGGAGATACCAGCAAATCTGTGTTTGTTCAGCCACTCCACAAATATCCCCTCTCCAGATTGCGTCTGGCCGAGGAAACAGCACTTGACTGGGATTCTGAAATGATTATTGGTGGCAGTGTCCTTCTGGGACTGCTTTTATAAATGTGCCAATAAATTTCACATGTCCAGCTTTGTTTTGCTTTCATTAGGCCTCTAATCTCCGTCCCAGGGCCGGGGCCATTCTACCATGAGTGAACTCTCTGTTTTCTCTGGAGCCAGTGATTAATGACTGGACAGCATCATTACCAACGCTTTTCTCCGGAGTTACATATTTGCCTCTATTGACACAATGCCACAAACAGAGCACTAAATGTCCCAATGCATGTGTGCATATGTTGGCTGCATTTTGGTGCTCTTCCTGTAAATTACAGTATACCTTCTATTAATCCATTTTCTTCCAGGTGTATTTTTTATTAAACTTGAATTGCTTTTCAAAGGTTTGTATGAGCCATTTTTGTGAAATAGCTATTTGTTCCAACCCTAGGTTCAGGCAATGAGAATCCCCATACTGTTTATACCCTTTTTCTCTCTTGAGTAACTTGTATATTCATATCTCTGTGTAAGTATCGCTAATGGACTGAAGGAATCTGACCTACCAACAACCCCACCTCTTTTACAACGCTGGCATTGTTCATCATTTCCTTTTAAAACTCATATGTCCATAGAAGCCAGCTATTAACTTGACATTTACAGTATTTTTATCGACTCTTGAGTGCATTGATTCATAACACTCATGCAAGTACTCATCTCCCGGGATATTAGTCACCCATTCCCTTGATGCTGTAATATCATATTTTCACTATTTGTTCAAGTCTGTGCCCCAGGCTTGGAGACATATGCATGGCCAGACAAACCATAGCGCCATAAACCCCGCCTTTGTGCTGCAATATACATCAGTCTAAGCTGAATGTGAATGTGTTTCCACATGACTAATAGATGATGCATTCTGTCTGTCTGTCAGGCCAGGTTTTGTTCTAGTCAAAGGCCAGACAGTGAGCGGTGGGAACAAAAAACCTGAGTTCTTTTTTTTCTTTGGTGATTAAAAAAAACAGTCACCTGTAGAATAGAGCCAGCAGGTGCGCTGCATCTCAGGTCTCAACATCTTAACCGTCTTGGGAGAGCTCATGCGTCCTGCAAACTGGCTTCTAGAAAGGAGTTAGAGATGGAGAGATACATTTATCTGAGAACTGAGCCAACTTTGTATACACCTTTAAAATACATTAATGGACAAAGTTAGGATATATTCCAAAAGCACGTGTTTTCCATCTACTGTTTTGTCTTTTTATTCCAATGAATTTAAAAATGAGGATGAGATTGCATGTGTTGATGCCACTTTGCTTTCTTGTCATACACGCAGCCACACTACAGTATTTGGAAGAAAAAGTCCATCTTAGCCTTGATGAATGATATTTTCTCAGCAATGATGCCTCCACTATTTATGTTTCCTCTTTCTCTTTGTTATTCTTTTCATACCGGGTTGAGTATTTCCCCGGCAAGTGAATAATCCTGTCATTCCCATATTAAACACAATGCTGTTCCAATAAATGGACACCACCTGTTTAAACGGTCAGTGCCATGTTAAGGTCAAGCAGGGTCCCATTTGATTGGGCACATCGAATGGTCGGAACACGCCGCATGCCCTCTGTGGTAACTTTAAAAAATGTTCAGGAAGTTTGGGTCACCCTTTACGGCCTAGGACATTTCCTACTACAGGAGTTAAGCACTCAGGACAGGAAACCATTTGCTGTGGCTGTAAGATCTCTTTAATGACTGTCTAACTAGAAACAGGCTGGCCTAATTCAGTGCCTGGAGCCAGCAGGAATGGTCTTGCATCTAGACGTTGTTAGAATATTTACTGCTTCTTCGATGGGAGTCTTTTTGACACTGCTGCAATAAAATTTACAAGGAATCCCTTTTTAGCGTGATGCGAGGCAAAGTGTGGTCAAGAGGGGAAAAAAACATGCTTGAAAAAAGTAGCAGGCCATTAAAGTTATCATTTGTCTTTGTTTATGTGAAGCAGGAACTACGGATGGCTGACATTTAAACAGCATTTGATCGGCTTTGTCCCTGGTTAGCTCATACTGCTTTTGGTTGATGGTCAGCATCATCTGACTTTGCAGTATGTCCCAGAGGGTAACCGTGGTGAATTGTGGGAACTTAGTTTTAGTATAAGTGAAAGGGTCGGTATTGTCCTTGGGTGGAAAAGCTGCTGATTCAAACATATTGAGCTTTTAATGCCCTTTAACTTTCTCTTGACTGCTGTCAAATGTTGTTATACTTTAAATCAAAGTCTTTTCAAAAGCTGGAGGGCAACCACATGTTACCTTGAAGGTCAGTGTAGAACAACTTAGTAACTGTGGGAGTGGTTATGGATTAGGGGTGTTTGTGTACATGTTCATGTGTTACATGCCTATGTGGGTGTCCATGCACCAACGTACTGTGTGTCAGTTCTCCCGCTGGCTGAGGAAATGAGCTGGGACCACCAGAGGTGATTGTGCATGTGCTCGCAAAGACCACGAATGGCTTGTTCCAGTCACTAACTGACTAGGCCTGTTCTCTGGCCAACCAAGCATTACCCTCCCCCCCCCCACCAACATTTTTTTATAAGCCCAGGGAGTGGTAGCCCCTTTTTTCTAAAGTGCCACCGTGTCTGGACAAACTGACACACTTCAATTTCACTACAACCCCTCCACCCTCCTTTCTCTTTCTTCCACTGTAGATTTAAACAAATGCAGTCAAACCCAATTAGGGCCGAGTGAGAGCAGCACAGGAGAGGCGCTGGTAATAGTAACTTTGTTCAGCTGGTTCCTGCTGTGACCAGCCCTCATTTAAATGAGCCGCTTGATAACCCTTAGAAATACGATCCCAGTGAGAGAGGGAAAGAGGCAGTCTCTCTACTCTCCTTTTTCCCAGCGGAGTGTCTTTAACAGGCCTCTCACCTCACTGTGTCGAGGGGCTCCACAGTGACACAGATGAGCCAGTTGGGACATTGAAAGTGGCATTCATGCTCTGATTTATCATGCTGTGATTAGGCATGTCAACAATCCTTAAAGAACAAAACATTGAGTTTGAAATATTTTCATTTCAGTTTTTCATACATTAGTCAATCATCTTAACGCAAGTGTCAGTTTGGCAAATTCAAATACTTATATTATACAAATTACATTCAAAAGTGATCCTGAGACCCAATGTGGTTGGTAAAATAGTGGACACTGAGTTGCTCAGGTGAATTAAAGCTCCGATAGGGATAAAATAAACACCTAGAACAACTCCAATTTAACCCAGATTTCCTGACGCTTTCCAAGCAAACTTTGAAGTGTTCTTATCATTGTTTTTGTGTTTCTTGTCAAATGTGTCTCCCAGACAGACCCAAGCTGAGATGAGTGTCAAAATACTGTTATCCACATCATTGCATGTGAGGTAATGGAACAATTGATAAGGTGCCCTGTTACCTACTGGGTAAACAATGCATCCGAAAATTCTGCCATCATTCCTCACTACCCAAAAGCTATATTTGTGGCAAAAGAGTGATTTTGTTTCTGAAGCTTAGGGGCTCTTTTATCTATCTATGTTTGAGGAGGGAAACCAAGTATTTTGAAAAGCTGTTTCTAGTTTGTTTAGTGTGAAGAAATCGTTTTCTAGATACTTTTCTCTTGCTTTATCTGTTATGTGTGTCTGAGTGCATGAACAAGTATTGAAAAAGTCCTCTGCAGCATTAGAAGAAACCAAACAGTTACTGTTACCTGGAAGTCATGTATTTGTGCATAAATAGTATACATTTTCTAAAATACAAAGAGTTGTTTCGATGGGCTTGACCAAAGGGTGACTGTTGGTTTGGGGGGTGTTTAGAGAGCTTTGATTTTTTTTTTTTCCCAGCCTGTTTAACAGCTCATCAGAGAGCTCAATCGAGGAACTGATGTAGGCAGATGGTCCCTTTGTCACTTTGAAAATAAAAATCCAATAAACATGATAATTATATAAAATGCAGGACACCGCTGACAGGATCTTGCATTGGAGTGTTTTTTTCCCTTCTTCTGGTCCTGAGAATTGCAAATACGATTAATGCGAGCTTTTGTGCCATACACGCAGATGATGGAAACAATGGTGCTCTTCCAACAGGCCCACCTGGATGCAGCTAATAAAGGACATATTGTCATGTATGTTGCCCAAGTAAATGTTTTTTTTTCTCTCTATTTTAAGGTTTTAAAGAATCAAATAAAAGTGCCGTAATTATATTTTGTATATCTGTGAGTTTATGATAGTAAAATTCTATTGTTTTAAGCAAAAGTAGCATTTGCAATTGAAGCTCAGTAACTCTTAAGAAAAGCCTGAAATGTTAGCTAATTTTCTCAGAGAATTGCATGTGATTAAACATCTCCCTGTAACTCTGATAGCAGATCAGCTAAGGGAGCCTGTTGGGTCTTTGATAGGCAGTTAATGGCCCACGGAGCATTGGGAAGAGATATCTCAGAAAATCCACAGGTCTCACTTCCCTTATTCCTTCTTTCTTGCCCTCACCCCACCAATCAAGCCATAACACTGGCCTGTATTTCCACTGGCACTTAAAGTGACATGATTTACAAGACCACAGGGTAGATGTCAGCTCCAGAAAAATGACAAACAATAAAAAACAACCAGTTTAGCACTCTGACAGCCACAGGACAAAGGACGTTGCTTGTGGCATGGCAAAGATACATTTTAATGTCCTGTGTTCTTTTGTGAGAAATAAAATGCGTCATTGTAAGAGAGAGAGGTTGTGGTCTTCTTGTGCAATATTTTCCCGAGCAGTTTATCTCGTGGTAAAGTAGGATAAGGTTAAAAATGTGTGTTGCGCAGGGGTTGAGGGGTTACATGGTCAGGCCCTATTATACGCCACTCTGAGGAAGCCTTTGTAGGTGCTGGGGCCACACTTTAAGTGCCTCTTTATTTGGCTCTCATTACACGCTCCAGTCCCTCAGCAGAAACTGTTGTATCTGTGTGTCTGGGACATAAATGTAATGCAGAAGTCCCTCTGTGGATGCCAGTGTTGCTAACCAAACATTTCCTTTTGGCCTGCCCCGTTGGGCTCAGTGAAGCCCTGTGACAGGCCTGCAGCTTATCCGGCTGGAGCCCCAGTGGAGGCAGAAAAACAGATCCTGATTTATGCAAAATCTTTTATTTGACATTGTCAAACTTGATTACAATTATGCATATTAGAGTCCCTTTGTATGAAGGGTGCTCAAATCAGATTAGGATGTTATGCCACAGTGACAACACATATGTTTGAAAGGCCACAGCTTGGGAAATAATAGAAAGAAATGGTGACTTCTTTTGAGGGCATTTGTCCACAGCTGACTAGCTCTCAGATGACTGACCATTCCTTATTCTTTCTTTTTGGATATTTAGTTTTTAAAAGCATTCAGAAAAACATTATTTGAAAACTCATCCTCTCTTGTGGGCTGAGCACTAAATAAATGTTTTATTTAATTATTCAAATTTCATTTGAATCAGTCAGTTTTGTTTTTTATTTGTGAACACACACATTCCTACAAATTGCACGGAGTTCAGAGTTTAGCAGAAAGATTACTTTAAATGTAATACAAAGAAAGTTCTCTTGAGTAGTTTGTCATGTGGTAGTTCCTTCATACTGCTCTTCTAAACTACAGAACCGACTAAAACAGCTATTCGCACACTGCCACATCACATTCCTCCAACACAATATCCTGCTGTGGTATGAACATGAAACAAGTTCAGCTAAATTCCATTAGAATATCTGAGGGCTTTTTCCACCTCAAGGTTGTGCTCTGACACTCATGAAGGATGCCGCACAATCTAATTCCCTCTGTCAACACACAGAGGTCTTGACCATGAGCTAAGGATAGACCATTAGGTAAACTGTAAATTGAGAGATTCACCATAAGGCTTAGTTACTTCTTTAACATATGATCAGGTGCAGCCCCTCCATAACGCTACAGTGTACCACCCCAGCTGTCAATGCCAAAGTGCATTTTACATGCACATCTACATAAGAATTTAACACAGAAAGTTAACATGTTATTCTCTGTAAAGCATTGAACATATGACTCTGCATACAGTGTATAAAAATCTTATCAAAAAACAAAGGTTGTTAAAGTCTAATCTCTGAAAACAGAATATGAAACAAAAATCCAATTGTTTCTTTGTACTAGATTGTAATATAGCACAATTGTGCTTCTTTTATGTCATTGCTCTGTTCATCACATAGAAAAGGTTGAAGTGTTAAATGTAAATAACGCTGTCTGTCTAAAACACCGACAGTTTGCCACAGCAGTCACCCAAACTCATTCCCATGCACACACCCCTCTGCATCACTATAATATACCAGATGTGCATGCTGAATTATATTTAGATATGAATGGTAGTGCATTTGTTAACACTGAGGGCGTGATTCACATGGCTGCTAGGCCTGCAAAAAGTGTATGACCGCATATGCTCTGCTCTTACTCAAGATCTAATTCACATAGCAGCATGTAACGTTAATGATGAGGAGGGAACACGCTCCAACAATGTTCCTGCTCCGTATAGGTTGTTCTGTTTTTGTGTAAAAGTGGGGAAAAGTTGTCTGCACCTTTACTCAGTGTTGAGATCAGCTTTCATGCTGACAGAGCTCTTGTCTATTCACATAAAGATTATGAGCTGAGTGCAGGGGAAACATTTTTCAGGATTTATTTTGATGCCAGACTTGAAAAATGTTGAGTGACTTTCACTTATTAGAACAAAGTTCCTCTCTGAATGGATCAAGCAAGGGCATCTAAAAAAACAAAAAATATATATATCTTCTCCGCCGCTGGCAGCCCCAGACTGATTTATTGAATGCCTTGATTATATTAATGTAATGTCATAGAAATATTTTATAAACAGACATGTAATTTATTTGAAAGTCAAACAGAAGTGGAATTGTTTTCCTGTGCGTATGACATCAATTAACAAACTGCACAGTTAACCCCTAATCACAACATACGGTTTATGATCCACACTCACTGTGCGTTGTTGTTAGCGCAAGTGTTTGTGAATTAAATGCTTGCTTGCAATGATGATTTTTGCATAAATAGAAGAGTTTTTTTTATTTTTTTATTTTTTTCCCAAATTACTCACATAAAAACGTGCTACCAGTATCACTACACAAAGAAGCTGTTTGCTGTGTAGCACATACCTTTTGTGCGTTTTGTGATGGACACAATATCTTTTTGATTCCTTTGCACAGATCTAGCCAAATTAAAAACAGTGTATTCGTTAAGTGAATTACCATTTTTCCCTGATGAAGTTGCTTAGTATCACCATTTGGTGCTAAATATGAAAGCATAAAAGCATGTATTCGTTACTTTACACAAGATAGTAATATAATCTTGAAGAGCTAATTTTATACAAGATTTATAAAGGACATCTGAGTCATTTGATACCTGTGATGTTCAAATGAAAGCTGGCCCAAAGAAAGGGTAAACTCAAGTTGTCATGTGCTGAACTAGCACAAGGGTCCTGAATTTGGACTAAAGTTACCAATTCAAGTGTCTGATCAAAGACTGTTGTTTTTTCCTCAAACCTTAGTCTGGTCAGTCATCATTATTGAGCAGGAGCAGCAGATGGGCCACTCTGATTCTCTTCATGACCTGTCAGAAACATTGTGGGTGTGTTTAAGAAAGGAAAAAGGGACAGAGAGAGGGTGAGCTACGAAGGAACAGGACGCAGCCGCTGAGCCTCGCCTGTCAGCTCAAATGATGAATGAATCAGTTTCACATCAATCTGATGCTGAGCAGCTGTAATTGGATTATTTACACAGCACTGAGGCACATGGGGTCTGACCATTTTAACCCCAGGTGGGCGCTGCACTTCTGCTCTCAGGCTGTGGACTCTGACCCACAGTCAATATCGTTCCGCTCAGCTGGTTATCCCCAGCTAACCAGTTAACACCAGCCAGATTTAATAGATGTAGCAACATTTCTGTTTGGCATTATGTGGATGCTTTTATTCAGAGCAAAGAGTCATGTGCGAACTGTGTGCTCCAATCCTATGACCTTAGAATGATTGTGTTAAAGAGGACATATTATCCCCCTTTTCCACCTTTTTAAACAGTCCCCTGTGGTCTAAATGCAACATCTGTGCTGTGCTTTGGTCAAAATATAACATGAATCAAACACCAGAGGAGGTTTGTGATCTTGTATAAACCAGCTCTCTCAGAATGATCTGTTTCGGTGTGTGTCTCTTTAAATGAAATCGACCCCCCAACCCCCCAATATAAATATATAACCATAGAGTGTCTCTATGGTGTATAAAAGAAAAAGAAAAAAACTCTTTCACATTATTTGATGGTAATATACTGTCACATGTTGATTAGAATAATTTGTGTTAGTCAGTCAGTCAGAGAAATTCTGTCCACTTGCTGGTCCAACATTTGGTGAATGAAGGTAAGGTCAAACAACACATAACTATCAAATCAAAACTTACATTTTGCAGTGATGTCATCATAGCAGGATTGCCTCTGAAACAGTGGAGGGTCCACGTCACTGGTCAATTATAGGATCAAGCCCTTGACCTTGCATTAAAACACTTTTTGTCAAATGAATAATTTTTTGCTCTGATCATTCAAACAAAAGAAACACGGAAAATTACGAACTTGCTGATTGGATCTGACTTTGTTACTTTCAGGTCACACGTAACACAGCGTTGCAAAAGTAGAGGTTTGCTCTCGAAGGCATGCTAACATCCTGTGGGTTTATCATATGACTCTGTCAAGCTGTAGTTCATTATTTATCTCCCTTTAAAACAAATGTCTCAAATAAGAAAATTAGATTTTCTCTCTGAAAGTTTGAGTTCTTTACCAGCTTCCTTTGTTCAGCTATGAAATACATTTGTTACAACAGATGATTTGTTTTTCTTTTTTCCTATCTGCTCTCAGCTTGTCTTTTTTGCTGCCTCCTAAACCATAAAAGGTATCACTTCCTGCTAGTAAGACAGTTTTTATAGAAAACATTATACTTTTCCTGTTTGTCTTAGTATGATGAGGTGAAAGTAAAAAAACAATCCAGGATCTTTCTTAGATAAAAGTTTTTAGTCTCGAATTTCGCTAACATCATGCCCAACAAACAGGAAGTCATTTTCAGCTTCCGTGATGTTGAGTGGTTTGTCAGACTAACATGGTGATACTTGGACTCATTGAATCATCGGACAATGATGGCATATTTTTTGAAGGAGAGTAATTACAACATGACTACTGACAATTTAACTGTAGCCAGGGAATACGCCCTCTGAATAGCAAATAGTTTCTTTATCTCACAGACTAAATTCAGTTTGTCTCTGCTGCTGATTTGTTACAAATGTTGATTAAGAGCAGGAGCCTGTTTTCTTTTCAAAAACAGGCAGCCAGCGCTGTTACACAGAGTGACTGTTTGAGCATTGTGGCCGGGGAATAGTTCCTCTTTACAGCAGAGGTGCTGTATGCGCTGCAGCTCATCATGCTGGGGACACGGTGAATTAAAGCATAAAGAAATGTCTTGGCAGAGGACAGATTCATTTTGTCATGAAGCATTTCTGGTTTTATTTTAGGCTGTAAAAGTTTTAATAAGGGAGGATTTTTAACATTGGATTAATATGTAAATTTCTACGAGGGCTCTCTTGGGTTATTGCTTATATGATGCTTTTATGAGTTTGATTTTGAAAATGAAAAGAGCTTTCTCAGATGAAATGTAATACATTACCTGGACAAAGATTTGAGTGTGACCTCTGCATGGCTAAAACAAGAAGTACAAATGGCTTTGATCATTTCAACCCAAGTTATTTATCTTTATCTATCACAAGGTGCATGCATTATAACTGAGAAAGTTTGCATTTCACCACTCTGAGATTCTGAAGCAAGTTCATTTCTTTTATGCAATGCAGGCTTTATATATTCTAAATAATTTACCATACTTTTCAGTAGCATAAACTCTACAACAAAACGTTACATTTTTTTAATGCAACCACAACCCCAGTCCCTCTAATGCCTCTCTCTGAAAGGTGGATTCAGTCTAATAATTGCCTAATATATCAGCTACAAAGATACAGTGTGCTTAAAAGCTCAACAGAAATATACACCGTCCAGTGAAGAAAGTACATCTGAATCTTTTTGCATACTGCATAAATGCTGTGGAAAATTCCGCAGGATTGTTTTTTATTGGGGTAAAGTTCCCAGGAGCTGCACAGCCAATAAAAAGCCAACAAGATAAAAGAGCAAGGAGGATTAGGAAGGGATGAAAGCTGTAAAATTTTCCATATTATCTTGTGAAAAGCTATGTTCTCTGCTCTCTCTTATTACATTTACCTTAATTATTCTGAAGGACAAAGTGAGAGTTATTTAAACTTTCTGCTCGTCATCCCTAACACTCAGAACTAATTCTGATACTTTTCTTCAGTATTTTGACAATAATTTATTCTCCTTGTGGCATGAAGTTGTTCAAAATGCAAGTTGTAGTTGTGCACAGACATACCTGACTCACCTTCTTTCTTTTGCCATCAGTGTTGTGCGTGTCTAAGAATTGCACCAAATCTCACCGAGACTCATAAAAGCAGAGGCGAAGAGACATTGAAATATCAGAACCTTGCAAAGATAAACAAACTGAGGTATTCATTGCACTTTTTATAGGCTGTCCACAGAATTCTGTCCTCTCAGGACTTTTGAGACGTTAGTGCTGCACATCAATTTGCACAATCAAAAGCACACATACTGTCCTCCCATTAAAAAAAAAAAAAGAAAGAAAAAAAAAAAGTGACTGTATCCACACTGCCACGTCATTAAAGAAGACTCAGACAGACACACGCGCACACACAAACACACACACACACACACACACACACACACACACACATGCACATAAGAAATAGTTAAATAAATGGGCTTTACGTTGCCCAGTTCATGGATCAGTTTTCACAGTTTGGTTCTAAGAACCATCTGGGTCGCTCCTTTCACTCGGCTCTGTGAAGCACAGATGCTCCTTTTGTGGTGTGCTCCAAATGTTAATAAGCAGTTAAAATATTTACCGAGGTGTTTTTTTCCCCCCAACAACCACATTTTTCCTCCTGTTTCTTTCTTTTATTATTATTATGTATACCTTTTCATGGACAAAAAATGGAGATGTCCACTAAATGTGATTGATTGGGCTTAAAAATGGCCATTATTACCATTAAGCACCACATGTCAGCTGCTGCTTTTGTGCCAGCTGTATTTCTAAGCTAACTGGTGATCCATGAGCGCAGACAGGAGGGAGAAGAATGTAATGCTGTGAAAGAAATGTCTATTTCTCTATGGATCCTTCACTTGATTAGAAATACAGCCGCAGACACTCATACAAGAGACGGGGAAAGTCACAGAAAGAGGAATGAGAGGAAAGTGAGATGGAAAGAAAGAAGAAAAACCTTGATGTAATAAGACTAGGAACTCTCTTCTTTTCTTCATTTAACCAACAGAAAAGAAGATCAATGTCATTTAGGATGAGAATGTCTATGTCTCAAAGAGAATGAAAGTGTTTTGTGAGTTTTCAGCACACATGGGGATCAAACTTGTGGAATGTGAGGAGGGTGTTGGTGTGAATCTGTTTACTGTTACTTAATAACAAGTTGTCAGTCTACTACAGGCAGCATCTAATGAAAATAACATGTTTAAAGGTTACCTGGGTGTATTTCACACATGAAAAAAACAACATATTGAAAGGAAAACTGAGTGTCTTTGTATTATTTTGCAATTGGCATCATTCAGAATGATTTAAGTCAACTTCCTCAAATCTATCCATTGTTTTAAGTTGTGTAATTCATTTACCTATCATATACAAACAGGATCTCAGAAGTCATGATCTGGCACGGCTGGCATCATCCTTGTGTGTTTACATGATATGAGTAAGGCATGACCTCATGGGAGATAATAAACAGCATAGCCTCATAGTTGTGTGATTTAGTGAGTCATCGCAGTCACACAGTGCTGTTTGGATTGGACTTCCTGTAAATTAAAAGCATTTAAAGGCTTTTGCATGTATACTTTAAGTGGACTATTGCGGCCGTCTTTAAGGAACACCAAACATGAGGCCTGTTAAAATATGTTTTGGGGCATTGTTAAAAGCAGGAAATAGTAATTTCTCCATGTGCTTCCTGCACAGAAGTTTCCACAACAGCTTACGTAAGGGAAGGAGGAGTGAAAAAATGAACATGTGTTGCTAAAGGACTTGTTACACGATGTCTCCATTTTTTCTTTTCTCATTGTGTTTCCTAGAAGTTAGAAGAAAAACACCGCACTGGTTACAGGTGGTTTATTTCGAGAAAGGTTTGCAATCAGAACACTGATTGAAGGTTGCAGTCTGTGGAACATCATCGTGTCAACATTATCTGTTGTATCACAGAGGTGGTTCCTTGGTGCAAGGTGACAGGATCCAGCGACTGTAAAGACACTATAGCGACAGTGGCAGCAGAGCTCTCTTCAGGGGTAATCAGTCATCTTTATTCAGCACCTCTGGTCAATATTTGACCGCGTGGGATGTGACCGTCCACCTCCAAATCCTATTGATTGTATACAAGTTGACAAACAGCCTACATATTGTACACATATTATCTCACCAGTGACCAACCTGTGCAGTGTCAGTGACATATTTACTCCCAGTGTTCGCTGGATGCCACAGGATATGCTTCTTTCTGCCGGGCTATATTTTTATAACAGCAGAGCCCTGTTTGTACAGTGGGGAGGACGAAAAAAAAACATGCACAAGAACATGCGCGGGGGCTTGGAAAACATGACCTCACACACGTTGTAGAAAGAGGGAAGATTCCCAGAGGTCAGAGAACTGTTGTTCCTCAGAGGGGAAGTGCCCGAGGGTCTCAGAGGTCATTGTGCGACCTCACCAGGCGACTTATCGAGCAGAGGGCAATCTGCTCAAGACGCCCACCAGCAGCCCGGTGCAACACAGGGCTGCTGGTGTTTGTGCCTGCAGGTTGTCATTTCAGAAGATTAGATCCTTCTCCTGTTAAATTTGTGCTGGTGTTTTCTTTGGTTTGGAAGAAAACCGGGACACAGTTTTAGTCTTGAAGAAAGTACTATACAGGAGCCATGATGTTAGCTGGCTTTTTATGGTTCATGGCTATGGCAAGTAACATAAGAGCACAATGTTTTCTAAAATGGTCCCCTTAGTTAAAGAATTTGTATGATTTGTTTCTTCATTTTGTCTACATTATGAGCCAGATTGACTATGCATCCTTATGAGTCTAAATATAATCAGCATATACAAACAATTAATTAGTTTAGGCAAATAACCACATCACCAGTGTAAAAGGAAGATCTCTACTACATAATTAAATCTTAGTGCTTTTAAATGATCATTACACCAGATGCTCCCTTAATGGTTCATAACTTTAAAGTTTATAGCAGTTATATCCAAGCAGTAACCTCCTGTGTTGAAATATGAAACCAAAGTGGAAGAGCAAAATCTGCAGTTTAAGTGTCTCCAAAAGCATGAAATCCCAGTCAGGTTTTATATTTCAAATGTCCATTTTACAGCAAAACCTAGTTTAAGGCTTGGTTCAAAAGGTTTTTTTTGTTTGTTTTTTTAAGTCTAAGAGTAATGCATACCTTTGGCTGTGGCTGAGTTGACTGACTGGCAGGTGCATTGTACCTGTTGACCAGGAGGCCTGTAAGGCACGCCTAAGCTCCACCTCTTTCTCTTTTACTGGCCTGTTTGCAATTTAGGTGGAGATATCATTTCATGGTGACAGCCATTGTTGGGGCTCCAAAACACCTCTTTGGACACTTTGGATGGATGACCTCACTGAAATGATTTCCATATTTTATACAGTCTATGGTTATATAAGTTATTGGAAAGCCCATACAAATATGTAAATGACTGCACTCCACTGTGGATAAAACACTCATTAATGACTGGTACATTATAGTATTTGTTCAATTAACAGGGACATGTGCATTGAACATTGCTTCATTTGTAAAATACATTGTAGATGCCATAATACAGGTTTCTAGTCATGGATAATTTAGGATTATATTTGAAATAATTCATTAGTTGAAAAAAAAAGTTTCTGAAACTATTGACCCAGATAAGAACTGTGGGCCTCACACTGGAACACAAACTCTTCAAGACTTTGCACATCCATAATGTTCAGCCCACCATCCCTGACTGTCTCTCTCTCTTTCTTCACTCTAAAAGTCCTCTATCTTTGGGCTCTTTTGAAATAAGTCATCTCTTTTACTTCCTTTGTCTCTTCCTCACCATGTCTCTGTTTCCTCCCGCTGGCCATCACTCTCTTCCTTTTCTTCGTGACGGTGCGTTTGTTCTGTGAGGCGAATGCCACGTGGGCCTCTTTTATAGCTCTGCACCGTTTGTTTTATTTATCTGACAGGCATCCCCCTGTATTGTCCCAGGTTATCAGCACTCTCCTGCAGATCGCATTACTGCCTGTGTGAGGCTCTGACCCATCTCAGGGTTCACCTTTAAATCTGATTCTTATCATTACCTCCGTGATAAATAGGCAGGGCTTAGAAGAAGATTATTCCGCTCGTCCCTTTCCCCCTTTCCCACTGTTGACGATGTTCTGCGTCTGGCCCTGAGCTGTCATCCCAGTCTCAATCAGGAAGAAAGCAAATACTTCACTCTGTTCCTTTAAAGATTTGGTGACTTTAGAGAAAAAAAAATAAAAAGGGCTACAACGGTTCCCATGTGAATGCTTTCTTATCTCCAGTGGGCGTCCTTAAAACCCTCTTCCCACTCTGCTTTGCCCCTCTGAGAGTTAGTCAGCACATCGTCATACTGACAACTGAGCTCCCCCATCGATTTTTCACACGGTTCTTATCTGGGGCAATAGTTTCAGAAAGTTTTTTTTTTTTTTTTTAAACTAATGAATGTGGTGTCATTTCAAATGTAATGCACACATCTGCCAGTCCCTCTCCCTCTGTCTCTCTCTACTGAGCATAACAGGTCCTGCTTTGGTTTTATTAGCTCTCCCGTGCTCAAAATACAAAGCTGCATTGTGTCTGATTTCTAGGCAGGAATGCACCATGCAGGATTGCAATGAGTGTAAATCAGAAATCTCCTTTTGATGTTGTTGTTGTGCATGTTTTGCTGAAGTTGAACTCTGATTTTGGTGCTAACAACCACAAAAACAAATTAAAGCTGTGCACCTTTTACTAAACAACTATCAAGCTTATTATGCCTCCTCTTGTGTATGGTTTCATGGCATCACATTGACATTCAAATATTTCAAACATATCTTTTGATAAACAATCCCTGAAATTCATGTGTCTGTTAGCCTATCATGTTTAGTCATTGCATGTTTTTCTGCTCTTTTCCCAGATCTTAACATGATGAGCAAACAAAACAAAAAAAATACATTCAAATGTGATTTAATTTTTTATAATATTGAACAAACAGAATCAGAATTGGGGGTTTTTTGCAAAGTTTTTACACTTACACAGGATTTGTCTTGGTGATTTGGTGCAAAATAATAAAAACAGACATGAAATAAAAAAGAAAAACGCTATTAAACAGCAGTACCCATACTATTTTTTAAAAATATACCAATATCAGATTATAAAAACTGCTAAAATGTGCAATTAAGTGTGAGTAAGTCTAGTAAGTAGGCTGTAAGTCCTTCCCCAGTATTAAACTTACATGTCTAGATTTATATTGTTGTCATTAAGAAGTATCTCTGTGTCTGCATGTCTCATCATCACCTCTTTCGCAGTGGCTCATCAGTCAGTCATGCTGGCTTTGACTGATGGTCACTAACAACCAATCCTACCATCCACCGCTGGGAAATATGGAATTCATTATTTAGTTTCCCATGTGGGGCCAAAGGTTAAACTGGAACAATGATAAAATGGGGGGAATGGTTTGCTTTTCAGTGAGGTTGGGGGAAGTGAGACCTCACGCCAACATTAGCAGCTGGCTTCTCTCACCTATTTCATGTGGACAGTTTTAATAGCAGTATACTGAAGGAAGTGTACGACTGGGTGATGGAGGACACTAATGTTAGTCCTTGGTTGCAATATCTAACCCGGGTTCACAATCTTTAAGTAAACATTTCCAAGGATGCATCCATTTGAACATATTCATCAGTGTGAGAGTTCACAGCTGGACGATCAGCGCACCGGTGGTCTTTGTGCAGGGAAGTCATATGGCAGCTTTTGTTTGTTTATTTAGAAATGAATCACTCATTTGTGACATCACAAACTTGTATGTCCTTCTTTTAACTATGTTCAAAATGTAAAAAAAATATGTACCCCTGTGTTTCTAGCTTAATAAAGGCAGTTACATGTGGGTTTTTTAAGTTTCAACCATCAAATCTTAAGTCTTAATTCAGTTTGAGGCTGACCCTTTGACCTCTTTGGCATTTTCCTATTTGGTCTAATTATTAGATGAAATGACGAATTTGATCTCCTTTCAAAAGCAGCCAATTCAAAAGACTTCCATTCATTCTCCATAATGTTTGGGCAGCCGGTTAACAAGAGCAGACTGGTGCATTAATGATGATAGATTCCTCACCCAAGGCCTTTCGAGAACAATCACTCCCAGAATGCCATGCAAGAGGCTGACCTCCTGACCTCTGTCAGGCCACACAGCAAAGGAAATCTATAAGCAGATTTGGATGCAGTTGTGACCAGTGGCCAGAATGACTGACCAGTAAGCACAGGAGCTTGTTTGCTGGACAAACAACCTCAGAACTACAAGCCCCACAGCTGGAGAATAATCCCGTCAGAGGCCCCTAAATGTCCACACCATGTAAAGTAGAGGGGGCTCTAAAATATGCAAATCTTTTTTAAACCTAATGAAACTCAATCTTTTTTCTTTTCTTTTTTTCACAAGAAGCAGAATTTTGTTCCACAGAGACAGAAAAAGACACCATGAATTGAGTCCCTTAGTGTTTCTCTGTGGGAAACTTGTCATCTTTGAACTCTGGGAGGGAGGGTTTCATGTCACCTCAGCAACCACTTTCAGCTTGGAACTGACTCTTCCTTTTTATTTTGTTTAGGGATTTTTTTCATCGCCATGCTACTGTACGCCATCCTGTTTTTAATAATCTAGATCGTAGGGATTTATGTCCTCTGCTTTTTGTTCAGACTACGGCATAAATGTCGAAAGTTCAGTATATTCTGATTTTCTTTGCAGTCTGCCCAGTTGTTATTGAAATCATTAAGTCTACTAAAGTTATGGACTGAACAACCAGGTCAAACTGACATTGCCATTGATGGAGCTGTGTTGCTTGCTATGCTAAATATACAGAGGTGTGAGTTTAAAAGAAACACCTTTAGTTTTTCCTATGAAGATTACTATACACTAATAGATAATGCTTTATACTGTGCCTCAAGAATGCCCAGTACCAAAGCAGACATCCCTGAAAGATCACCCATTGTAGGTGCAGCAGCTGTAATTTTCTCAAACACCTGCCTTGACTTAACTATCAGCTGTGGTTCCTGTTGCTTTTTTCTTGCACTTTACCTAAATAGGTTGGCAGTCTTTACAAGCAGGGTGATAATCCTACCTTTTATTGCTGCTAAGAAGGGTCCCTTCACTGGCTTTAGCTGGCATAAACGTCCATACCAATGCCTCGAGTGGAGGACCAAGTTTATTGTAATTCCAGTTTTGCTCAGGGACTAAGAAGATGCACTGGATACCATATTTAATATATTGAACATATTTATTCATGCTTGTTTTTTCCTGACAACTTAATGAGAAGAAAATAAAACTGATTAATTTTCATTCTGCAACAACTTCGTCATTCATTATAGATCATATTCAGTGGACTTTAATCACGCAAAAACATGACAAATATGAGGAAACTAAATGTTGTAAACAGAAGTTTGGAGAATAAATTGAATGTATCAGTGATTCATTTTGTGACCTTCAAGCTTGTATGTTAAATGACAACAATCCACTGTGTGTATGTGTCTGTGTTTCTGTAAAGTTACACATTGATTTATCTCCTATCCTTATCTATCACCAAGCAGAGGTGGGGGTGGGGGTTTCATGTGAAATCCTAAATAGGACCTTTCATAAAAGTCCATGGGTACAAACATTAGGCATTCAAGGACGTTTTTTTTTTTTCCATGAAAAACTGAAGATCAGTTCACTGAACAAACTTAAGTCATTATTTGCATTTAGAAAAAAAAATTCCATTGAGAGGCAGCTTCTGGCTCTTTTTTCAGTTACATGAGGTTTTTTTTTTTGTTTGTCCACATTGACAGCAACTTAGTTTAACCTCACTGGTGGATTATTTCATAGCATCCAAGGCTATTTCCCACTGGAACAAATAAGGACAAAGCTGTGTGTAAATTCCAACAATGACTGAAGTCTCTTCCTGAAATGATGTCATAGTAGATAGCAAAATTAAATTCTCCACAAAGGAGACACAGTACTGCTATTAAGGGAATATGAAACCCTGCAATATTTGTGTTTTTTCTGGATTTGGATTTGTGGGTGACTGGTTCAGCTTTTGGGAAAATACATTAGATGTGTCATCTTTAAATATGTGTGTGAAAACTCGCATAATGGTTTGACTTGTGAAAATATGATTTCATTCGTCGACGTTTCATGACTACGTAGTGAGTCACTCTTGAAACTCTGTCTGCCTTTTTTATGATATTAGTGAGTCATGTGGTTACAGACTGTGAGGAGACATCTAGTATCAGGAGGACAGACGTTATTTTGTTGATCTCTTTGCTGCTTCCTTGTTGTTGCCAAGTAGGGATCTATACTATCTTGTTTCTATCAATGTCAGATAGCAGCTAGGTGTCCATCCGGTGATGGCATTCCTGCTGGGAAGGACTTAGTGATTAAAGCAGACAGGTGTTCTTAGTCCTTAGAGAAATAAAGAAAGGAAACCATCAATGGCAACATGTGGCCATCATGGAGGAACATCCATAAAATAGATCATGGAGAGGAGAAAATGGATAAGAGCTCCAGGCACGAAAGATCCAATCCATCGAGTGAAGAATCATTGCTGGATGCTAAACTAAAGTCCACTCAGTGTGAGAATGTTGGTGGATGTCTTTGGAGACACTGGCTAATCAAAATATATTTAACTGCCAATGATATTTTTATATGGGCAAATGAATGGTTGAAATGACTCTTTAAACGATTGCAGTCAAATGACAGTTGACCAATTAAATGTGGACATAGCCAATTTGCACTATCCACAATAATAAAACTTTCCAAAAACTAAAACCTGACAAAGTTTTTGTTCCCATTTTATAAGCAATATCTGTTTTCAAGAATGGTTGTGCAGAGAGACCATATATACTTTTGGCATTCATCATAGTCAGTGTTTTTTTGTATTGCCAGACACCATACAATCTCAGTTTTTTTTTTTTTTTGCATATACTACATCTTCATGGCTAAGTGTAACCATCTTTATGTACAACTTATATTTTAAATATTACTTTTTTTTTTTTTTTTTTAACCATTGGGCCAATTAAAGTGCTGTAGTTAGGGTCAGAAAAACGTACAAACTTGCATCTTCCTAACCCTTGGGTTTTGGTAACTATGACCATACAGTACCTGCCCTTGCAGATGTGTTGCTAAAACATTCATTACATTTTTATTTCAATAGAATATCAGTGTATATGACTTGGGATAATTCCCTAAAATATTTTTTTGCAACTGTTTTTATTCTCATGTGGCATGACTATTCAATTAACAAAGTGTCAATTAAAGAATGTATAACAGTTGCCTTCATTTTGGTCAGACAGTACTGTGAATTACAGTAAAGCGAAAAAAGAAATCAAAGGCATACATTAAGTCAGTGTTTATTTTAAAAAACACATTTGCAAGTCAAACGTTAACGTGCATCATTTTGAGAATTTATGCATCCATTTGCGTTTAGAGAACTCTTCAGTGTAGTCACCTACAGTAGCAGTGAGTGGATAAAACTGTATCCAGTGAATAAGCTGTCAGCTTTGCATTAGCGTATTGCCATATGATTCCTGGCACTCATGCCCCACAGGGCTCAGATTGAATCAGAAATGTTTGTGTATAATTTCATCATATTACAGCATGTCATCCCGACAGCAGAGCAGTGTCATCTTGGGAAAGCTAATTGGATTTGCCAGATGAGCATGTGGCAGCGCAGCCACAGTGGGTCTGTCAGGATAGTGATGACACATCATGCTGGACTGTAGCGTGTCAACTGCAGTGAGGAAAAGCCCCAAGCTCGCAAATATCATACGACTGGTGAATTTGTCACCCTCACATCACACAAACACACAGTCCCCACAACTGTGTAAACTGAATGATTTATATCACTCCTCTTTTTCTGAAGCATAGTAAAAGCACATTTCAATAAAAGATGTCAATCTGCTTCGATATAATAATAAGAGAATAGCTGCTGTTTTATGATCGACACAATCAACAGTGGAAGCATTGTATAGTTGGAGCCTATTTAAACAAAACCTAACACAAGATTGGACTCACTGTATGGCTGTAAATAGATGGAGTTTTCAGCGGCAGCAGCCTTGGGTGAAAGCAGCTCTGGCAGAACTAAAGAGTGATTTACTGTATTCACCACTTGGCCTGCTCTTTTCAATGAGAAATAGGCTAAACTGAAAGAGGAATAAATGTAGCTGAAGTTTTCCCAAGCATTGCTCAGATTCATTATGTGCATAACTTACTTAATAGCATTCTTTACTTGTGCACTTCACGCCATGCCTACCCACCATGCACTGCAAAGGCTTTATATGCTCCCAGAGTTAGCAGGGTTAGTGTGGGAGTGATTAAAGTTTGAATTTTCAGAGTGGTATCGCACTCATAGCTGACAAGAGGAATAAGTCCGAAAGACAAATGCACTTCATAATGTTATTGGGACATAAGCTTTTGGTGAGAAAGATTTGTGTTATAAAGTGTCCCCACAGCAAACTAAACAGAAATATGCAGCCCCCCAACCTCCACCCCTGAAAATTATCCCCACCCCACAGCTCAGAAGCACTTGGGCATGTTTAGCGCAAATGTAATTACAGCCTTGGTAAGCGGCCTGCTTTTTAAAGAACCCTTCTCTTCCTCTCTCACTTCAATACCTGATGATGTCATGGCCCTTTGTGGGGTCGCAGAAACTCCTCAAATCAACTGCCACTCATGACCTTTTCTTTCAGTTTTTTTTTCTCTTTCCCCTTTTTGCCCAATTCTTTCTTTTCCTTTTTTGTCGCTGGTTCATAACTGAGGTTCCCTTTATGGGTTGATCAAGCGGCCCCATCCCATTTACTCGCTCTGCTTTTGGAGCGACTTTATGAGAAATGCATGCCCCTGTTTGGACGTATTGATAGTCCTCTCAGACGTCCCAGTCCTTTGTCCTCCTAGCCTTCTCGAGTCTGAAAAGTTTCAGAACATGGTGAAAAGACTCAGCAAAAGGCATTGTTGTTGCTCTGCCTCCTCTAAACATATTTGACTGCAGACATATTGCAATTTGAAACACCAGCACAATGCAGTTTGGGGAAATTCTCTCATTTTATGGCTGCTCGCAGTGGCAGAGAGGAATGTAATCTGGCAAACAAATGTCGTGACAGACAGCTTGTCTGGAGGGTTTTATGGACCGTCTGCACGGTTGGTTCATGGTTACACAAGCCCCATCCACAGATACAAATTAATCTAAACCTACATTTTTTTCATACATAACTTTTTTCTTTAGTGTGGCTCCTCATGGTTTATGAATCTAATTATAGATTAGTGCACAATTTGAAAAGGGCTTAGCAAATAGCAGCTCAACACTAATCGCAGGCTCACCCACTGCAAAACACCAAGGCAAATGATTGAAAACATGTTCTTTTTTTTCCTTTTTTTTTTTAGATCAACCAGAAGAATTTAACCAGTTTTTTGTATTGCCAACATTCTTTTCAGTGATAACTTCCCTATCAGCGGGCCATCTGCTAAAACTAAAACTTCTGTACACAGGGCACCACCTAACTGAGAAGCCACCTGCACCCAAAAAGGGTCCTTTTTACAGCACATCTAATAGCTGCAGATCTTGTGAACAGTATTTTTTTTTTTCAAATCTTATTCTTGGTTATAATTGCATACTATGATACATCAGGGAAATTCTGGTCATTTTTCATCAATGACTTTGCCAGTTGAATTTCATCTTGATTGAAGTGTGAGGTTTTTTTTCTTTGTTTGTTTGTTTTCATAATTAACGTATTTTATGTTTCTGTTTTTATACTGCAAGTTGATCCACTCACAGTTTTAAAGCTTACTGATGAAAATCATTTATAGTTTTTAGAATTGCAGCATCGCTTATCATGTCACTATGATATGAACCCATATATCTTGAATACATGACAGCAGTGAACAGGGGTAACCTATGTCTCATGTCATTCATAAGTCTCTCTCTCCCCGGTCTTCGACTCTACCCACTGCCCTGTCTTTAAAAAAAGCTCACTAATAAATAACTATTATATCATTATTATATCAACTTTGCTGTGGACAGCAAGATACAAATCTCAAAATACCTTTTGAAGACACATATAGAGACAATTATAACATTGTATATGATTAATGTATCTCTGCCTTTCGTATCATTTCTAGAGCAGTTTTTCTCACAGCTTTTCTGTTGAAAGGTTGCTCTACTGCACTGACATCACCCCTTTCTCTTTTTGTCTTGTTTCATTGTCATACAGATGTCAACACAGAATAAATGAATCAGGACAGGCGCAGTAGTAAAACATGACGCTTTTCTTCTCCAGTGGGGACTTTTCAGTGGCATACACACAGTTTATGTCTAATTATACTTGTCACTGTGGGAGAGAATAAGGGGAGTCATTCATTTGTCCTTTGGCCTGATTTCCTATCTCCTCCATGCACCTCTCTTCATCTCTCCCCATCCAAATGATTACAGCCCACTTAAATGCCTAATTGGCTTTACTCCTTATTAGCAATACAATTATACAGGCCTTGGGATTCTCATGTGTGCAGCCATCTGTAGAGGAGAGACACCATTCAGATCTATCCATAATTCAAACCATAGTTATTCATCCTCTGGCAAGCTCAGGCCATTGTGAGGTTTGTATGGTTCTTATCCTGTCCTGCACGCCCTTCTCTCTGCCTCCTTTTGATCATTACCTCACCTTTATGCTCAGTTGATTGAAGACTTACAAATAAAACAAATCATTCTGTTCCCTGTTTGTAGCTGGTGGGAAATTTAGAAACTATTTTTTTTAAAGAGAATAAAATAATTTGGTTTCCACTAATAATGCATATATTCTTCATAACACTTGTTGCATTGCCTCTAGTGTAAAGTATCTTCAGTAGCATTTGTTTTGCTTATGAATAGGTTATAGACTCAATCTGCACTGATGGTTTGCATGGATGTTAAGTTTTAATATATTCTTTATGTATATACATAGAAAAACATTTAAAGTCTTGCCATTGGTCTAAAAAAATATGACACCATAATTATGATGGTAAATTGTATATAATTGTACATTATGCCTTCACATGCACAAATATGTAGAAAACATTAATTAAAAAAATTCTAATAATTGCACTTACAGATTTTATTTAATCACGTGTTTTTATTCCAACTATTTTTGTCATGAAAAGATGTTGACCCAAGGAAAAATACAGCCATTTAGTATTGCAGTATTACTTATACGTGTCCTAAATAAATTAAAAATATTCATTTAACATATTAAATTACATGTATTTACATTTAGACAACCAGATGGAACTCACTGAACTTTGGCATGGATAATAAATAGATTGACTCAGCAAGGTATAGATCAGAGAGCATCATTGCCTATAGGTTTATTATCTGCTGCCATATCTCTGCACAGGGGAACCCGTCTGTCTACCTGGTGTCCTCCTCAGCTGTAATAAGACAGCTCTGATAGTATCTAATGACAAGGAAGACACCTGGTTCCTGATGCCATTATCAAAAGTGGGCTCATCCATCAGGCGGCAGCGTGACAGCGGATGTGTGTGTGATGACAGGAAAGATCAGTGATGAGAGGCTGGAGTGGAAGCGAAGGGTGGGGTGGGGCGAATGGATGCATAGTGGACTGAGGGGTTTTGGGAGTGCAGACAGGAAGAGGCGGGTATAGTGTGTGACTGTAATGAGGTGGCCCACCTTTTAGTCCTGACTCCCTTAGTAAGAGCTGGTCTGTTTGGGGGCGTCACAGAGCAAAAGAACATCCCCCTCAGTCTTTTAAGACTGATAAATCCATCTGTCAAGCCACAAAAGCTCATTAAATGTGGTCACCCTTTTTTGTTGCAGCTGAAATTATACTCATGGTCCCCAAAAATGTGGTTAAAAAAAACCTCTACATTTTGCCATCTTAACTGACTGCGATTTCATAACTATGAAGAATTTCCATTTTTACACAACAGGTGTTGCTTTGTTTTATGAAATCAAGTGTAGCAGTTGGGAAACAAGCCTCACATTATAGTGCATGCATGAATTGTTCGAATGAATTGTGTAACTCTATAATCCTGTATTCTTTGAGTTTAAGGACATGTTGCATCCTAACTCAAAGGCACACTTGTGTTGCTCAAGCACAGGAAATTTCCAACATGCTGAATGAACTCTCAAGCACTGTGGAGGAAGGGGCCGAGTTTACGCTCACGCGGATTATCTTGTTTGGAAATTCTAACTCTCTCCATCTGACATCTTTGTGTGAGAAGAAAAGCAGAGAAAACCTTTGACAAGGACATTTTTCACATGATCAGGGCTGGATGAAAAAGTGCCTTTGAAAGGCAGTGAAGCCCAGGGAAATTGTTTGTTGACCACACAACAACCATCGTATTGCGGCTGTCAGGCCTCTGTGGCATGAGGAATTCCTTTGGGAAACAGATTAATAGTTCATTTTCATGGATGTTGCACTGAGAAAAAGGAAAAGAAAAAATGAGGGGGAGAGATGAGTGAAGGAAAATAAAATAGCCTATGGATTCCATAAATAATGTCCGTGTTCATTGAGTAGCCTATGCAAATGCTTTTATTTCAAATTAACAAAAATAAAAACAAAAGAAACACTTTTTTTCTGATGGTTTTGTTTGGAATATGCGTTTTGTTTTCCAACTTGATTAAGTAGTCAACTGATATGCATTCTCGGAGACAAGGAAATTTAGGAGTACAGCCGATGATTTTATCAGTGAGCTGCTGCAAAACAATGCTTTTCCTTTTTTCAGACATTTTTTGCATAGTTTTTCTGACCATATCCTAATTAGCATGGAAGTAAAAAACAAGCTTATACTAGCATTGGAATGACCCATGATAATTTGGAGTTAACAGGGTCATTGTCTTTTCTCTGTAATTATTCCATGGGAAAAGAGGTAAGACAGCGCTGTTTAACCAGAGAAACCCAAATATACTATTCAAATACAAATTCTTAATTCAATCTATGATATCAGGATGGTAAAATTGTAATGCATGTTAATTTGTGTAATTCATAAATGCTGAATTAGGAATAAGATGACAGGTTGGTTTTCTTTGATCTGGAATGTTTGTTGATAATTTGTGTTGTTGTGAACGGGCAGAGACAGCACATTCCTTTACAGGTTGTGCTAAGTATTCATTAAAAAGTAGAACATTAGTCCTTATTTGTTGCCAGTGTCACACTTTATAGCCTTGGGAACACATTCAACAAACACTAACAAATCACTTTCACGGACCACAGTAGGTAACCTCGTGGTAAGTAGCACAAACTTTTGTCTTTTTTCAAAGTTTTTACTCCAGTAATTGTTCTAAGTGCAGGTATCAATCAGAGCAGTTGCCATTTACAGTACATTATCTCCCACATTAGCTCTGCTGAGTTATGTGGGAGTGCAGGGGAGACATTGTAAACACAAGCCCAGCAAGAGTGTATACATGTGTGCATTGCAGAGTAGGCGTCCATGTATGTGCACATACCTTGTTAACTTGTTTCTATGCACGGCCATAGCTTTGGAGCCAGACTGAGGTTTGATCATCGATAGATCAAGGCCTCACTAATGGCATATGATGCTGCTGCAGCCTCAAAATGAGCCGTGTAAAAGAGTGACAATATCGATTGAGCCCAGTGAGTCGTGTGGCCTCCAAACACCTGGGATTTTAATGGCACGCTTACTTTTTCATGGTTGTGGGAATAAATCACAATGTTGCTGTTGGATCGGAGTGGGTGGGGGGCTCAGAGTTGTGGCAGAGCGCTCCATCACATTTTATATTGTGTTAATAATGTCAGATGTATGTGGGGGGAGAGAGGGCCCTGCACGCATTCATCACAGGCTCGAAGGTATACGGGGGAGACGTCCGGACAGGGTGTCGGGCTCTGAGACAGACGCCTCCATTCAGCTTTCTGTCATTCCTCCCCAGAGTCAGACAGAGACTGTGGAGGATCTATATAATCTCCGTGCGACACAGCATACAATCTGTCTGCTGGGCTACTCTCAATAGCACCAAATTTGAGCACAGAAACATTCATCAAGACATACGCTTTTATTCTTGCCATCAGAGAGGTTAATGGGATTAATTCCCAATCCAAATCACTCTGAAATGTTGCTATAAATAATTTATTGTCTCAATGGAAAGCAAGCTTTCTGTTGATTCCTTTTTTAAAGCCATTTTCGCTCTTTTTCTGTTTAATGAATGATGCACAGCATTGTACATAATTAACGTAGAGAAATAACTGAATAGCATGTAAAAGGTTTTTTTTCTGCTCCTCTCACTGTTTAATGCTCTGTCGAAGAATCCTTGCAGATCATCTTGGGTTACACTTCCTGCCAGAGCTATTCCAGCACACCTTCCAAGAAATGCACTTAATCTGGTCTGGATTACTGAGAAGAATTTACTTTTGCATTGATCCCCTTTACATGTCCTCTGAGTGAAATCAGAACAATTCTGTACACAACACATACACAACGTATGTGTGTTTCTTTATTATTTGTCTTTATCACCGACAATGCGCATTTCTTTCAATTACAATTTATTATCCTCATAGTTTCCAAATAAATAAACCCGTTTCCTTATCTGGCACCCAAAATAACTAACCCTGTCTTCAGGAAAAGATGAAATAGAAAAGAAAAGTAAACAGAACAGTGACGTAAATCATTGCAGATGAACAACAGGTAGGGAGCAGGCAGGACTGTACAGTTGTAACATCCTCTTGGAGCGATAACATGTAATCCACAAGCATCCATCCCTGCAGGCACTTAAAGACTTTGACCCTTTGCACTCCCTTGCAATGTGGTTAATGCAGATTACAATGGTCTGACGACTGAGAGCCCTCCTCACAGCTGCTCCCACCTCTCCTAGTCCGTGCGGCTGTAATTTAGTAGGCTGGGACTCCCTCTCCCTGGGTGCTTCTGCTGCTGTAAAGCCAATAGAATTTGCACAAGAAGAAATATAAATAATAATTAATGAATAAACATCACCTTTGAGTTAAAGAGTGGAGAAGACAGGAGTGAGAGTGCACTCAGAGGAATCAGACAGGCAGCTCACTTTGTCAGACAGGAGTTGGCACCTTCACACGTCCATCTCTCTCTCTCTCTCTCTCTCTCTCTCTCTCTCTTGTCTCTCTCCCTCTCTGCCAATGGCCTCATTTGAGCTTAAGAAGGATCACCTTCCATAACAACATAGAAGTTAAACACAGAGCATGTCACAGTTCTTGTTCAAACTGAAATGCGTTTTTGTTCTGTAAAACTTGAACCTGAGTCATTCTGATAAAAATCATAGTTGTCGCTTTTTGGCACCTTTGTACTAGAGTACCTATGGGCAGAATAGAAGCAAGAGGTTATTTTGGAGAGTCTCCAAGCCACAGATTTATTATGCGCTGTCTGTGAATTGCTTTGTGTATTGAATATATTTGCTCTAAACTAATTGACCAGTATGGTGAGAGGCGCTGAATTAGGCAAATAGGCCCAGGATGTGAAGTTGGACTTGATTTATTACTTTGAATGCAACTTAAATCAATGGCTCAGCTCCCCAAAACCATTGCATTTCCCAGCTGAAATCATTGTTATGCTTAAGAAAAGAGAGATTATGCAGGCTTAATGAGTTTCAGTGGTTGAATGTGTTTGTGCGCCATTCAGGGGCGAAATCATATTTAATGGCTGACACTCAGTTCATGGCAGGTCCTCCTTTTTCTCAGTGGCAGGTCACCTTCGTCACCAGGAAGGCCCTTTCAGAGGGGAGGGCCAAAGATAGGGTTCTACATTCATGAAAAGAGGAGCACAAATGCTGTGCATGAGAAATAAAATGAAAGAAAAGCAGCTGATTTGCACACAGCACTGCAGCTCAGCTCAGGGTTGGCTATAGGCCTCAGCCTGCTGACCTCACTGTGCCAGACTGGGACCTCGCTTGCTTAGGGGGACGCTTTTGTTTCTCTTCCTCAAGAAGAGCACTAATTTCATTTTAGCCTCGACACACCAGTTGCCTTGGCTTCTGGGTAAAAAATGTTTTAGATAGCTAATAAATTAAGATGTCTGCTTTCTTCTGTCTCAGAGCTGTTTGTAGGCCTACTAATGTCCTAAACTTGGCCTTTAGTTATATTTTATCAACTGAAATCTCATTCATTTGCAAATCGACCCTATACGATTAATTCTCAGGGGTTGATTAAGTAAAGAAAGGACAGCTATAATTTGGCTGTAGCCTGACAGCATTGCCCTAAATCCTTTACTCTAAAGTTCCGTCTTTGTGTTAGAGGTTGTTTTTTTTTGTTTTTTTTGTAAGCAGCAGCTCAAAGAAATCAGCTTTTGATTTTCGCAAAATGGTCTCCATATTTAACTCCAAAATTACCATTTTTTGCATCATATTATTATGGGAAAAAGGATATGTTCATCATCAAAACAGCAGTGCAATTTGCTTTAGTTGTTGTTGCACAATAGAAACATATCCATTCAATAATCAATGTAACTTTTGTATATTCGACCCATTGTCAATGGTTTTGTCAAAAATAGTGTCATTAAGAACAATGCATTACATTGGCCGGTTATGAGATTAACAGTCGTTGGTTTACAAATGAAAAAAGGCCATCCTACCTTATTCCAGTTTAATAAGCATTGAATCCTTGCTATTGATTATTCACTGCTAATATGCAGTTGCTCAAATCAATAAGCTGTCCAGCTCTCATTTCAATATAAATCCAATTATTGCTATTGCTATAGCTGAAGAAATTAGTGAGGAAATGGATTGGCATGTTATTTTCATTTTCCCATTTATAATGACCTCAATATTAGTCCTCATTTAGTATATTCATTTCAAAGAGACGCTAAATAAAGTCTTATTTTTATAGCAGCACACACATGTCCTTATACACTTTTTACCTATACCGACCGTCATAGATTAGATTTCTACTAGATTTTTCTACTGCCATTCACCACTCCAAAAAATATTAAAATGTGTTAATTTATTCACTCGATTGCTTTTATCTAAAGAAGTTCAATGTGTGTCCCTTAAGTCTTTCTAATCACCTGGTTACACATAAGGCTTTGTTAGGTTTTTTTAAATCATCTCTAGTTAGAAGTGGAAGTGAGGGAGGCCAAAAGAGACATCATTACTCTGTAATAAAGCATCCATATGGTGTAAATGTTGAGCTGGTGCAAATCCCTGCAGCTTAGCTGTAGAGCACCCTGGCAGGGAAGGTCAGGAGTAAATGCGTCTGACTCAAGCATATGTTTTTCTTTTCTGCCATTTATATTTCAGGGGGATGGCACGAATGGGAGGTAAGAGGTATGCTGGTTGGTAGGACTTGGTGAAATGACCATAATCTTGGTGTTACAATTTAGTGGCAACTACACTGCTGTAGATTTGTTTGTACATCAATGAAGTCTTTAAAGTGGCCATGCAGACAGTGGTAAGGGGAACTTGCTATTCAAGTGGGTGCCCTTCCATTCCCAAGTATCCCTCAACTCATTATGTTGTTGTAGGAGTAGTGTGAGCATTAAGAAGACCTGGGCATAGTTTATGAAATGTTTATAAGATGATTGGGATATTTAGGGCCGGTCGTTCCTCCCCATCAACCTCCTCCAAGTGTCACCATCATTTGCCATGTGGGAATTGTTCAGTCCCCCAATAGAGCTATGGAGTCCTCTGTCCCTTCCCAGGCCCTGCCCAGAGACTCCAAGAAGGCTACATACTTCAAACTTCCATTTGGTGCATACACACAAACAGCAGTCACTTCCTCTCCAATATATGAAGCTGCAAAAGAGAAACTGTCTAACATTCTACATCCCAGGAACCAGTCTGGACTGTCAGGGATTAACACATCCAGGTCCCCACCTTCGCCTGATTCCCAGCTTTCTAAGCACCTGATCTACATGCCTACCCCTGCAGATTGTGGGCCAACAAGGTAGAGACTTCATGTTATTCTTTCGAGGTGAGCCCTCTTGGGCTCCATGGAGGGCAGCCTGGCCATCAGTCATGGTCCCCCACCACAACCTGGGTTTTGACCAAAAGGGAAGCCCATGACCCTCTTTCTGCAGGGGGGTTAAGCATAGCCACTGGAAGGTTTTTGTATCTTCAGACTTTATATGTTGACAGTGACCAAGTTACCCATACAGTGAATTGGTTGGTGATTGGTTGAAATCATACGCTAAATGATGTTTTTCTTTGCTTTTAAGTCATCAGGGCCTGCTTTGAAAGCATTCACAAACAGGGCTTTTCAAATGGTTGGAGCACTGTACGGGTGTCCACTTACTGACTTAGTGTTGTACTTGCAACACTTCTCCAACATAATTGAAAAGGATTTAAAGAATGACCAGCAAAAATGTTAAATGCGTACACGCACATATAAAAACAAAATTATTATTAGAACAAAGTAAGAGTCATAATATTTCAATGGTTAGAAATAATGATAATTGGTACAAGTGTTTTAAAGATTTTTGAATCAAACTGAACAGTGTTTAAGCCCATATCAACAATGTTTTATACAGAATCATGTGTTGGGTTTGTTTGAGAAGGAATTAACTCACGAGTACTGTTAAGACCAGGGATTGATAGAACAAAACAGGACAATACTTTCTCCCCATCCCCCAGTTGGAAGTGTTGTACTTTTCCAAACCCTGTTAAGGCAGACAGTACTCACCCTGGTCCTGAAAGCTCTGCCCCTAATTACAGAACAGCTGTAATTACACAACCTGTGTGGAGAGAGAAAGAGGCGGGAACCTAAATCTGGCCACTAGATGACTGCCTTCTGATGATACCTGTTTTTTCAGCATTGAGAGAGAAAATAATCCCATCAAAGTGAACAATGGCTACACACCTGCCTCCTACACTTCTGCCAAATTACAAGCAGCTAAATATTAGGTCTGCCTGCCTCCTTGCTCTTGACTTTGACCTTCCTTTATCGGCAACCTGCAAAGGCTGCTATTTTCTAAAACAATAATAATAACTATAGTATTAAATGTGTAAATATCTACTTATTTATTTATTAAAACACTTTATATTTATAGAAATATATGACAAGGTGTTGTCTGTTTATGTAAGTAGTGGTTTCCTGACATCATTTTGCAAAGATCGTCATAACACTTTGAAAGCTCATATGTCAGTTGTTGTCATTTTTAACCTAATAAGAGACCAAGCTGCAAACAAATTGTAACTCATTTTACAAAATATAAACTATAAGACTTTCATCTATCAACCTGAAAGTGTGTGTGTGTCATATTATTCATAAGTTGGTCATTTGCATCCTGGGGAGTGTCGGTGTTAATGAGTTGACCTTAAGGCTCAAAGGTTAAGCTCTCTTCCAGTTGAGTTGTCAGCGCAGCAGGGCCATTGTGTTGAGGACGTAAGTTGGAGTTGAAGCTCAGTGTGTGTATTTGTGTGTCATAGAAAAAGAGACTTTGTTTGTCATTGTGTGCTTCTATTTGTGGATATGTGTGAAAGTTTGTATGTATATGTATTGAGGTGTATAGGTCACAAAGACTAAATGTGCCACTTACAGAGATCCCTGAGGCCACTGAGGCAGCGTCCACTCAGTCAAGTGTTTCTCAGAACTCCCACCACACCCACATTATTCCCACACACACACAAAAGCCAACAGATCCATTGAAGTTTATAACACTTCAGTAAAAAAAAATTTATTGGGTCAGGAATTTTGAGTAACAAATATGCAATATACAAATATATCAACATACAAATGTTGAAAAATGTGTGTAAAATATGTGAATATCCTTGAGTTGTGCTGACTTTCCTTTCAGCTTTTTCTTCTTCACATACTGTTCATGAAGGGAAATTGGTTGTTGAGTTTTGAGGTATGCCAGCTTGATTTAGATCCCTAATGGTCAAACACAGATTTGCACAAACATCCCTTCACAGAAGGAATTCTTACACTTAAAGACTAGAAATAACTAACTTGTAATTGGTCCGTTTTTTTGTCTTCACTTCCCGTCAGCACTGAAACGGCCATAAAAACTAAAAGTAATTTGTCCTCCTGCACCCTGTGTGTGAGTCGGCTGGTTTACGACTCCTCCTCAAAACATGCTTGAGGGACGGACTTCTTGTTGAAACATCAGTCATCACAAATCCTGGGGTACACAACCTTTAACATGTCTTTGTTTAAGAGACAGGTTAATTTACTCTGTTATACTTTAAATGGTCACTGTGGGTCAGTGTAAAAGCTTTTTAAATACTACAATTCAAACTGCATTCAAAAGCAAATATGTAAATGTCCTCAATGATATAGTTAGAGCTTGGCTTGAAAGTTGTTGTATTTTTAACTCTATCATCTTGTTTTTCTCAATGGCAATCTTTTCTATGTTATTTTCCCTATTATTTTACTCTGTCCATGTAAAACTAACTTTTATGTCTTTAGGCCTGCAGCAGCCCCCTTTTCCCTCTGATCCATCACGCACAGGCCATTAGGCCCAGCTCAGGGTTTAGGCCTGCTTTTATTGAATGCTCTTTTACTCCTCTGTGTTTGAAGCGAGTGCTTGGCTGTCATTTCCTGCTATGAGCGCTTGCTGCTCAAGACGTGTGTAATTAAAGCACTGTGCTGAGCATCTCATAGAGTGACCGGCCACGCTACTGATGTTTTATACCCACAACCAGACACAACGCCTCATTGACAGTGCTATGGTTCACAGCCTTTACAATTACCCTGCAGGATTTAGTTCACTTCACCTTCACAGGTACAAAAAGCCTCTGCCCATTTATTTATCAAAGACTGCTCCAGAGGCTCATGTTTGCTCTCAATGAAATAAAATATTCAGTTTTAGTATTGTGTTTTTTAAAGTGTTTCTTTCTGTGTATAACTGTTAGAAAGCATGTGTGCATTTTATAGGTGCTGAAGGTTGAAGTGTTTAGGCTGTACAGATTTCATTAAAGACAGATGTGTTTGATGTGTACCTTTGCGCTACCTTCCTGTTTCACAACAGAGTGCATGTTGATGGGCCTAACACAGTTATTATTGAGGGCAGTCATTTCACAATCGGCCCTGTTACAAAACAAGAAGTTAGAAATGGAAAATCAAATGTGACTCAGTAGCCTGTCTCCTCCTTTCTCTACTTGTGATTAATGAAAGACTAGATGGGCTCTCTGGCACATTAATTTCATAGCTCTATGAATTTACTGCCAAGGCCTCAGGCTGAAAGGGGACTTTTCAAACAAAGGTCAAAGTAAAGAACTTAAGTAGTTCTGTGTTGTGTGTCACAGCTGGAAGTACGGTCCTGGGATTTTTAGCACTTCATGGGCCTGTTGTGAGGCTGAAAATCTGCATTGTATGAGAATATATCACTGAGAAGGAGGTATGAAAAAGGGGGAGAAGTTAAGGGGCTTGGTCTCTCATGTAGCAGGTTTTAATGGGAGGAGAATATTATTGCAGTTTTACAAACAGGAAAGAGTCAAACAAAATCCTCAAAGCAATGTGGTAATCATAGTTTACTGCAGCAGATGTTACTTGGAAGCGTATGTTTTATTATAAATGGCACATGCATTAATCAGTTGAATATATTTGCTTTTGGTTGCGCACAAAACCCTATAGACTTATCTTCACCCACATTCATGCAAACAAGGCTATAGTGTTTCATAGATTTAACAGTGTTTTGTTTCTATGTCAGCCCGAAGCCAGTGTGTGTAACTGTTTCTGTCATGGCTGACAATTTGATAGTTTTTCACACTTTGGTTTGCCAAGGCCTCCCATTTTTCTTCACTCCCCATTTCCGCACTAAAGCCAACTGAGGTTTACAAATATTGAGCCTTAATCCTCGGGCCTCAGACAGCCGGGCCTGCTGTGTGGTGCCCAACAAATGACTGAGTGTTCATGAGAGAAATTAGTTCAGGGAGGCCTCTGTTTCCTTTCTATGTTGATACAGGGGCAAATAAAAAGCTGCGTAAACCTGGAGCCCCATTTAGTTAGTGGCCCAGAGAGTTTAACAGTCACTGATATGAAGCTAAACACCAATGTATGTTCAGAATAAGTTCTTAATGTATTTTGCATCCTTCAGAAGGCCTGTCATAATTTATTGGTTGTCATTTTTCAAAAAAAAAAACGCTAAAAAAAATAAAACCCCTTTCCTCACTTCTGATAATCTTTGATATCTTTGGAGTAGAGCTTCTGAATATGGGCTGTGATTTCATCATGGTCTCTGACTAGCTTGGGCCAGGTATGGATTATTGAATATTTGCTTATTTGTATCACAACTTAATCAACAAAAACTTTTATGTGTACCTCTTTAGAGCCTAAATATTAAGTAACACCTCCAAGTGCAAACATTACCCAATAATTGCAACCATTTTTAACTCGCCATTATTTTTTTTTGTCATATGTTTTTTACTTTGGGTTGGCAGCATATTGCGGTCAAAAATTATCCTGTAAAGCACATGACGAGAGCAAAGAACTACATTTATAAAATGGTTATTTGAAGTGAATATACCCTTCTCCCTCTGGCATCTTGAGTGCTCATGTGAATGATAGTAACTTTAGATATAATTTGTAAATGCCAATCAAACGCACAGATACACAAAAACTGTGATACGTGAACATGGAGATTTTTTAAAATCTATTTCACATCAATAATAGAAAAAAATCTCTTTGTGTGAATCTTAACTGTATTCAGAGCCTTTGATAAAGATGCATGAACACATAAGATCTGCATGTTAACACACCACCATATTGCATCGGGCATCAGCAGATGTTTCTGACATACTGGGTTACAGTCTCGCACTCCCCCATGTGAAACCATCTGTGGATTTCCTTTTTGTTTAGTTTATTTTTTGTTATTTATTTGATTCCAGACCTGGGCTTCATATCAAGGTTACACGCGGGGGGAGTTATGATGTTTTTGGTCTTCCGATACTGTATGTCCTGAACAATTTGTGCTTCAAAAATAAATATTAATCAATGTGTGCAGACTTTGTTCCCAGACAGACTGTGTATGTGTGTCTGTGTGTTCTGGGGTGTTTCTGTTTCTGGATCAGGCCCAGCTCCAGCCCCATTATCTCTCTGTGTCTTTGTATGTGCTGATTTATTTCAACAGTTCTCTTTGGGCCAAGCGCTGGGTGCCTCCTCTTTGTCAGCTCCTGTGTGAACGCAGAAGCCTTTGACCACCTTTGACAGTGTGAATATTTTAGCTCCTTTTAATATGCAGCCTGAACTTTTTATGTAAAGATGAGGAGTTGGAGGGAGGGGGTGATGGGGAGGGAGGAGAGGGGGTTTGGGGATGATGGGGTGAGGGGTGTTGAATAACTGTTCCTGGAATCTGACACTGATGGTATCAAACAACAGAGTGACACAACAGGAATGTTAAAGTTTTGCATGAAAATTTGACAGAATTCACAAGGAGGGAAAACTTTCATGTTTTTATTCATCATTTCTAACAAATTCCTGCAGTGGTACACAAAGACCTGTTGACTGAACATTTTCTTCTTTTGCCACAATAACACAAAGCTTCCTAGAGCTAGCAGGTGTTCTGAGTATCCCAGATACTTTGATGCCAAATGGGCTGGATTTTAGTTGCAGTATTTCCTGTGATGCAATTTTCACAAAGTTTGAATTAAACATTTAAAATATGGAATTTAAATGCAAAAATGATATTTGTCATATGGGTTAGGGTATTTTCAACATTATTTGATCAGAAAAAAGGCAAATAAAAAAAAAAGTTATTTTCTTGTAAACAGCATAATATGCTATAAAGAACATTTAATCAACACATTAAATAAAGTCAAACCAGAAGCCACGTTTGTTCTTTGGTTCAGATAAAAATGATTAAATCAAACATTATATGTATAAACTAAAATACATACATATTGAATTCAGTGGGTACATTTGCTTTCTGACTTAACTCTGTTTACTCAGCTTGCACTCGACAAGAAATGAAAATAATTCCCAGAAACAGATATTTATCTTTTCTCATGCACATTATTCAAATAAAAACAAAACCAAAAAAGATCCTGATGGTGTTTTTTTCAGAACTTTGACCTCAGATACTCATATAGGACATGTTGCCCTTCTGCGAAGAATCAAAGTTCAGCTCTTAGCTCTTTGATTTCTAGGAAGTAGCAGTAGGAGTGCTAGTTGGGCCTTTCACTGAGCGCCTGTTTGGGGCCAACAGCAGCACTCATCTCCACAGTTATTATTCTGACACTGTTTGCTCAGCCTGTCTGACATATGTTTCTCAACTTGAGACGGGTCTGTTTTAATCTGCCCATCACTTTAAGATGTAGACACAGTCACCGGTTGGATTTATTAATCCAGCTGGTGTTTTTTGATGAGTATCCCCTCCCCTTCTCCCTTATTGTCCTCTTTTCTTTTTCCAACTTCCCTCCCCTTCTGTTTATGTCCTTATTGTTGACTTCATCAAGCTTGTTTGCCACTTTGGTGGCCTCTCTTAAGCATTGAGGAGAGCACACTCATGCTTCTGGTATTGTTTGAAGAGTGGGAACTACAGGAGATAGCTAAGTGTCAGTGTTTTTAAAGGATTCTACAGATTTGCTTAAGTGTAATACTGACATGTGTGACTTCTAAAAAATGTGTCCCATTCAGTTTTCCTTCCTGATGCAAGCACTTTGCCCCAGTTTCCTGTGTAAGTATGCAAATATGAACTGATGTGACTGCTTGGAGGACTTGTTGACCTCCGTAGTCCAGGACAAGAGATAAACAATAACACGGACAGATACAGCTGAGGTTATAGAGACGTAGGCAGTAGACATTTCCAACCACACAAGATGGACATGGCAGGGAGCAAGAAGCAGATTTGTATGAGAAGCAGAGAGGGGGGGGAGTGATATCGTGGAAGGGAAGGCCAATGGAGCGGAGAGGCCCTCATGCCCCCGCTGATCACAACAGGGGATTAATTATGTCAGCATAATAAGTACAAATGGTGATCTGAACGTGGAATTAGCCCCCTGAGCAGAGGCTGCAGCAGCGCCCAGAGGGAGAGTGGGTGGTAATGGGGGGGGGGGGGGGGGGGGTGTTGGTTGTCCCAATTTGTCCCAGTCTGTCTGTGCAGGCACAAAGGTGGATCCTTGGGTGGGGTAGCTGGTTGTCTTTCGGGGCTGGCAGGATGTCTGTTTGGATGGCAGGCCGGTTGAGAGGCTGACAGGGGTGGTTGGGTGATGGTGTGTCCTAGTCATTTCTGTTATGATTTTCATGGATGTTAGTCTCAGTGTTAAGGGGACAATTGTCTGGCTGAGCTCTGCTGTTTAGGTTTCAATCATTTCAGCATGAGACCAGTCTGAAGCCTGAGAGTGTAGCTCCCTCTACTCTGTTTGAATTTTGTAGTAATAACCACAAAAAGTCATCATAACTTTCCTCAAAACTTTTTTTTCCCTCTGGTAAACAACCCAGTATTTATTTCCTGCCTTTTGTGGGTTAGCAGTCCAAGCTTTGGTTGTAGCTCTGTTTCAGATCCAGGTCAGACTGCCCTTGGTCTCAGTATGGAGACAACATGACCAGCCGTGTACAGCATTCATCCTGAGCCTCCCTGCTGCTCTATCTGTTGTCCCTCCTGGCTCTCTGCCTTCACAGCTTCCCTTCATCGAAACCCTGTTAGTGCCACACATACTTAATACAAAAATTAAAACAGACCAGACCTAGACTAAAAAACAAACAAACAGACAAGTCAGATTAACTAGACTAATAGTGGAGAACGTAAGTTAGACATGTGTAGAAGTATCTGTAGATGTTATACATTTATAGTGGTATTTGCTTTGATTAACTTTTGTTTTAGTTTATTATCTGGTGACAACAAAGTTAGATTTTTTTTATTTTTAAACTGTGATTAATTTAAAATATATATATTTTTCAGTGTAATAGCTTGAGTAACTTCTAAGAACAAAAGAATTAGGTATTGGTAGATTTCAGATTTGTCAACCCCAGTGGACGGTATCGTAACTTATTTCATTTTGCTGAGCTTGTCTGTTACCTAAGTAGTGTTTCTTTGTGGAACAAAAGAAACAAATCCTGGTTATTTAACAGTAAAACTTGTCATCCACTGTAGCATCTTTGCTATTTTACCAACTTGAAAAAAATACTCTATAACAATATTCTATTCGCTTTTGTATATCACATAAAGAAACCACTGTTAAGTTCCATCCGTTTCATAACAAGTGGCAAACTCCTCATAGAAGCTTTAACCCTTGTATTATGTTGAAAGTCACATTACATTGATTATGTTGCGGGTCATTTTGACCTGTATTGTTTAACACTAAATTCTTTCAGAGAAAAAGTTCTAATTTGACACTGATATCTTTCAAACCAACAATTAATGGCCCACAAAGAAACATGACTTATTTGCAATGATTATAAAGCCTTAAGTGAATGGAGTGCTTGACAATTGAATGCTTTGTTGATTTTATTTTTTTAGCATTTATAGTCACTTTAAAATATTGAGAATATTCTGCCACCATTGCTGACGACTGAAGCAGGGTACTCAAGCCGTGTTTACAGGAAGAGCAGGGCTCCAGAGCCAACTTGCTTTGATGAAGTCTATGACGCTTATAGTGGCTGCTTGATAATGATTTCTCCTCTGTGGCAGTGAAGCAGGAGGGAGGAGGAAGATGGGGGTCATATGCAGACTCACGCCCCATAAATCCCTGCTCTATGATGAGCACTCTGCGTATGACTTACGGAGCACAGAGGTGGCCAGTTAAGACAGCCACTCGTAAACATGTGGCACGGCAGCCCTGCGAGCACTGTCAATTTTCATATTTCGTCAGGTATTGGGCAGGGAGTGCTGACTTCTACCTCCAGCAGACTCATCAAGGAGGACTTAGCTACTGTCATTAAAATGAACTGCAAAAAAGCAAGGGAAGATGATTACAAGGAAGTTAATTCATAAATTGTGATTTTAATTGTCACTATGAAATTACATTAAGCAAATAAGGGCGTAAGTCATTCAAATATTATATATCTGTGAGTCCATCATCATTCTCTGTAAATGAATAATAGTGCATTATTTTAATATGGAAAAATAAGGTCTAATGATGAAAGTTATTTTTATTTTCATCTGATTGCAGCAATATACAGTATGTGTGTGTACAAATATATTATATTATCTAATCAGCATTGGAGAAGCCACTCATTAGTAACCTGAATTTGAAAGTTTTTCAGCTCAGGGTTAAAACTACGAGGAAAACTATATAAAGAAATATTTCAAGTTTTTTGTCAGCTTTTAATATTGTTTCTCTTGCTCTCAAGTTGAGCTTAAGGGTGAATAGAAACATATAATTGCAGCACACTGTATTCTCCGAATCAGAAAATCATAAATGCACATGTATTTTTGGGCCTCAGCTGGTAGAGTTCTCTCAAACTGGAAGATTGGGGGTTCGATCCCCAGCTCCTGCAGCCACTTGTCACATGTCTCCTTGGGCAAGAAAATTATAGTTGCTTCTGCTGCTTTGTTGGAGTGTATGAATGGAATTGGTTTCTTCTGATGGTCACTTTACATAGCAGCCTATACTTTAGTGTGTCAATGGGCGTGAATGGTGAGACACGCATGTAAAAAAGCTTTGAGTAGACAGAAGGTTATAAAACATTATACAAGTCCATTTACCATATCGGTTGCCTGTTTTGTTGTTAATTTTTATGGCTGCAAAAGAAAAAAATGATATTTAATGCTGATAAATTTTGAGAACGATCACTTGGTCTGAAAAAAACAAAAAAACAAAAAAATGTTATTACACACTTGATGAGTTGTTAAAAGTTTTTTTTTTTTTTGGACAAAACATCTTCATCAGTATAAGCACAGTGTGCTGCTGTGTGGCCGTGCCCAGTTAGCCATAACTGATGATGTACACTGACTCACTCCCCCTCCCCCCAGGTGAGTAAGGCTCCATGTCACTTACTGGAACACACTTTCCAACAACACAATGGAGGTCTCTCAAACAAAAACACTCACACATAAGTCCATGTAAATCATACAGGCCCTCATCAATGACTCAAACAGTAGTCTTTCTCTCTAGATCTGCATACCTCAGCGTCCCCGCCCACTGAAATCCAAAATAACCTCTGATGTGCACTGGACCAGGTGCTCTTTAAACACAGAGAAAAGGATTAGAATAACACGCGAACATTCATAGCCTTCGCCGTCATCTCCTTGATCGATGAGCCAGCCTTTGTACACACAGACACAAGAGATGATGTCAGCTTTGCAACTACTCTATGACTACACTGTAAAGAAAATATTATTTCATGTTGTTGGACAAAAATATTAAAACTGGACCCCATTATCACACTAGGGATTTTTTAAATATATTTCCTAAAAACATTTTGACATAAGTGAATCAATATGTGTGTTTGAAAAAAAAGTGTCTTTTATTTAGGATATTTGATTAACTTTAAGGTATCTTTCCAAGTTCAATTAAAGTATAACATGTGTCTGTAGTTTAATCCAAATTGGATTTCATGTTTTTTTTTAATCATCTGTAAAAGGGCTTTATATGATATTTGTGTTGTTATACATGTCTGTGATGAGAATTGGATGAGCGGAGTATCAAAATCCCTCTGGGCAATCCACTTACAAAGGCACACATTGTGCTCCTTAGAGAAAAACATACAGTAGGGCCATTTCCTCTTATTGACGCTCTTGGCAAGTCTAATATTTACAGAAATGTTACGTCTTGACAACCCTCAATTAAACCTGTCATAACAGAGCCCATCTAAAAGAGAGACAGGAAGGAGGGGATGCTGGGAATGATGTCAGCTAGGCGGAGAGTAAAGAGGGCACGGAGGCATGTAAACAGCTGTTCTTGGATCGTCTGCGGTTCAGCTGAATATCAAACATGCCATGTGACTGTTATGTTATCAGAAACACAATATGAGTGAGTACAGCGGGTCCACGAGAAATTTGACCTGGTTAATGGGTGCCTCTGATGTTAGAAAACGGTTATACAACTGAGGATTGACACATTGAAACATGCCCACACTTACAGAAGAGGCAAAGACTGTGATTGTAGACGAAACAAACACAGTGCCAGCGTCCAGAGCTCTCTGCTCCAAACTCTGCTTTGCATCTGAAGTCTCTTTGCAAAAAGACCTTTGCTGTAAAAATGTGCTTCTTTTGTGCCAGCACTTGTAACGGCTACAAAAATAAATCTGACATTCAATCTCTTTTTGAAATAGCATTTGTCTCCAACTATCAATCTGTCGTTTGACTGCTTTGAAGTTGATCCACGTTTGAAACAAAGCACAGCTCACTGAAACAGAACGTGGGGGAGTGAAAGAAATCCCTTCGCAATACACTTTTAAATTATTACCGGGATGTAAGTATGTAACCGGAGCCTAAGATGTAGAGTGCTTTTGGAGTTTGTGTAAAAGGATCTCATCAGAGGTGAAGCAAAAACAAGTCTGACCTCTTGCACGGAGCACCGGGGAGGTCAGCCTGTCTGTTTGGTTTTCTGAGTCTGGGCCATGTGCTTTCTTTATAAAGGGGGCTGGGGTGTGCTGACGTTGTAAATTACAAGGCAGGCATGGTTCTGAGGAGCACCGCCAGCATGTGTGTGTTTGTGAGTTCACTGCTGAATGCAAATGTCTAAATACATCTACACGAGTATGAAAACCTGGTGATACTGACTTCATTTTATCTCAGACATCACTGTCCTCACTGAAACCTTGTCCTCGGGTAAAGAGTGCAGAGTCCAACTCTAAAACACTGTCTGATTCACAAATATGATTCAACACAGAGATGACGGGGCCCCTTAAATGCCATTTACTGGGACCTGGCATGGTGATAATTGAAAATGTCAGTAAAAGTGCTTAGGAGAAATTCCAGC
Source organism: Symphodus melops (assembly GCF_947650265.1). Classification (NCBI taxonomy): domain Eukaryota; kingdom Metazoa; phylum Chordata; class Actinopteri; order Labriformes; family Labridae; genus Symphodus; species Symphodus melops. The sequence continues at coordinate 15,301,762 of NC_136693.1, read as the reverse complement.
AGGATTATCGCCCCAGTAACATGGACAGACAGAAGGGTTGTCTCTGGAGAGCACAAAAGAACTTGTCACCATATCATAAAACCTGCACTGTTTCCTTAGCTTTTTAATGAAACTGCTGGAGAGGCAAGTTAAAGTAACATCTTGTTTTTTTGGGGTGGGTGGGAGTAAGTGATGTGTGTTGTAGATGATATGGTGGGGGGTAGGTTGTCGCAGTTACCCCTCCTCTCTCTTTTTTTCCCGAAAGCCAGTGTTGTCGGTGCATCATATAAAAGAAGATATACAAGCAATTCACATGCAAATGCTGGGAGTGATTTAGAAAGGAGGGGGAGAAAGGGGAAATGTGCTATTGAAAGCTAGTGGAGGAAAGGGGGAAGGGGGGTCGCTGAAGCGCTTGTGAGGGAGGTGTGATGTGTCGGTGCTGTGAAACAGAGAGACATTTGTGTAATCTGGCTTTATGTATCACCACTTCTGAATAATAACATGAAAAAAGAGACTTACCTCATCTGCCTGGTAGAGCCAAGGCACAAATAAAAGGGCAGAACAATGGAATTACTATTACCCAGGCCTCTGCGCCCAAGCTACATCACCAGTATTCTTTGGAGCCACTGGCAAGAAGATTAATGTTTTGTTAAATATCAGTGTGGGAGCATGTGAAGAGGGGAGAGACGAGGAAGAGGAGGAAGGAGGGGCGTGCTTACTAGGTCCTCTAAACTTAGTCAGCCCTAGCTCTCTTTGTAATTATGGTGTGTTGCTACGGATGCGTCCCACACTCTCCCTTCCTAAGTGTTAGTCGAGCGTTGTTATGGTACCAGATGCATGTATTTGTCCAGAGGATTATGGGTAATGTTCCGTGGCATCTGATTGGACATGTGTGGCTCGCTGCGCTCTGTTTTCATGAGGCATTCCTTGGCGCCCAGCCCTCATGGCAAAATGTTCAATGTTGCTGACTAAACTGGCTTCATTCTGGCACAGTAGCCTCTTTTTCGTCATTAGCCTGTCTGCTTTTGCTAATTTTGTTGATCAATCTCGGTTTCAGAATTGATTCTTGACTTGGACAAAATGTCAAACCCCCACCCCCTTATAAGGACACACTTCATGAAAGTAGGAGTTTGTTGGTGTTTAAAACACCAATTAAAAAGCAAGCCTAAAAAGATAACATTGTGTAATTAAATAAAACCATTCTCTATTATTCATATGTCTATTGATGTTTGTTTTTTTTAAATGATTGGACATTTTAACTATAAAATATTGAAAACAAGAGAAATTAAAGTATAATTTCCCCGGTTCAGAATCATTTAACTCCATGAATATAAATGTTTATCCAAAAAGTTCATTATACTTTACCTGTCAGTTGAATCTGATTCTGCGCCCCTGTGCTCACTGGAGACATTTCTTTGTCTACTTGTTTTTGTTCTTTTATGGTCTTTAATTCTGCATGGGAACAACAAAATATATATTTTGGATTTTTGATTTGACCACTCCTCACCCAAACCGACCTCTAATCCAACCCCAAAGAAGTCAGACTACCCTCCACTATGCGCATTTGACCTCTGCTGTTGATCACACAACTACAGGATGGGTTTAGTTTTCCTTTTGAACCATGTTTTAAAGGAAAATCTTACAGTTATTTGCACCCTTTTCCAACCACTGGGAAGCTGTGGACTTCATGAATTACAAAAAACAAGACCATGAATTAATCACAAAATCCAAGTCAGCTGTGGAGTCCGTTTATATAAGTAAAAGTTAACTTTAATGTATCCCATGATGCATTGTTCGTCAACATTTTAAAACATTTCTTGTAACTTTTTTTTAATAGATATTCCCATAAGAACCATAAAACCTTGAGGTTTTCTTTTTTTTTTTTTTCGGACACAAATGTGAGTCATTATTAGTCATGTGATGACTTACTGTTCTCTTCAAACATAAACAGTATACATGTTGAAGCCCCACACAGACAAACACTCTCAGAGGAGCTCTCTATTCAGAGAAAGAGGCCTGATGTAAATTTTAACTGCATTAGCATGTTTGTGTGTTTGTGTGTGTGTGTGTGTGTGTGTGACCAGACCAGACATTCTACCCCTTTGTAAGTAACAGAACAGGGGTGCTGGTGCACCCACAATATTACACACCCTCATAAATCTATGGCCCCTGTAACATTTATGCCAATGGCCTGTGATCTAGGGTGATAGGCATGTCCGGACATGACTGGCCGCCCTCCTGAGCTTCGCCTCTTTTCTCTGTGGTGTGTATGAAAGAAAGTAAAGGTCAGGGGTGAACCTGGATGCATGACAACGGACTGACAGGCTCAGTTGCTAAGGGGATAGGTGACAGGATGGCACGGACGTGGGGTGACAAGGTGATGGCATAAGGTGACAGAAAAGTTACCAGGTGAGGATGTGGGTGAGTGACGGCATCTGACCGACTCACCCCCATCGCTCTTTCTCTTTTCTTCCTCTTCTTCTTCTTCTTTGTCTGTCTTTCTTACTGTCATGCTTTCTCTCTCTGTCCACCTCGCATGTCTCAGCCTAGCCAGCAATCACACTCCATCACACCTTTGAACTATTTCTACCTGACTCTGACAGCAAATGTGTGTGTATGGGGGGGAGGCAGGGGGGCTTTTTTGTTTGTTTGTTTGTGTGTGCACATTAGAGAGCTCAGTTCATGTATTTGCAACAGCCTTTGCACTAGTTAGACCTTGATTATCTGACTTTTATCCTTACACATGCACTCTGTTGCGTTTCTTTGAGCTCTTTTTTCAATTGTGTGTGTCTGTGTATAAATGTGCATTTTACAGCAGTTAAAAACCTTCCTGTTTGCTCTCTTAGCCCTGAGTCACAGCCGTTACGTGCTGAAACAGCCGAGGGGAGCTGAACCTATTCTGTTGCCAGTTGAGTAGAACCAGAGAGAGGAAATGAAAGGTACTCCCCTCATTTCATACACCAGCAACCTCACACACTGACTCAGCAACCAACCATGAAAAGTCTGTGTATGTGCATTTTGTGGTCTTTGTGAGCGATTGCTAACGTACGCATGCTTATGCATTGATCTGCATGTTTTGCACTCTAGAAATGACTTGGTTGCACAAGATATCAGAGATCGGTGGTCACGTCACACCATGCAGTCAACTAGCTTGTTCTCAGAGTATCAGAGACATTATTCTGCTGGGTTCGAGGAAGGATTTAACCTGTCTGGCCCTTCACACACCAAACGTCTTGTTCGGTGTTGCTCCTCCTCGCCTCGCCTAGGAGGTGACGGGGAGACACAAAAGCAGTACTCATTGACCGGGTTAATAAGTATTCTGTCTTGGTCCCAGTCTGATGCTCTTTACCTACTAGTGCACTGTCTGTGTGTGCGTGTCTTCAAAGCAGCATAGTGACCTCATGTCTGCTTCACATAGCTTTTGTAAACTAATGAACGACAGGGGCATAGTTGTGTGTGTGTGGGGGAGTGTGTTTGTCTGTGAATCTGCACATGTATTCAGATCTCATCAGCCCTGTTGTGTTTATGTTTTTCAGAGAGGATAGTTAGTCTTTTCCTCTTGGCCACTTCACTCCACTCTTTGCACTGAATAGGTAAATGAGCTGATTCAGAAAAGTCAGACACAGGAGTGAACTGTTTAGAGAGATAATATTACAAATGTACTTATTTAAATATTTTGAATACTTAGAAACAGATAGAGTAACATTATGATAGAGTAAAATTATGTTTATAAACTAAAAGATGATTATTTTTTTATGCATACAATCACAGTTCAACTGACCTTAATAAGTCCTAATTAGTTTACAATTGCTCATGAATATTACATGGACCGCTGGTTTTCTTTGCTTTTGATCCATATAGGATTAAGAACAATCACAACATGTCATGAATTAACTAATCTTACAGATGTTCATACTATACAGCACCAGTGCTTTGATTCACAGCTTGGATCAATTTGTATTTCATATAAAGATTTGAATTCTGTGAGCCATAGTGATGTGTGGGTTTATCCTAGTTGAGGAAATGGGGCTAAACTTATTTAACTAATAATGGTGTTTTAAGCCAAGAAAGAAGAGCATTTTCATCATGAATGCCACAGCCTGACACCTTTAAGGTCTGGACTAATTTAACAATATGGATATTATCTTGATTAAAGTTCAAGAAAGAAAACTGCTGCCCGGTGAGGACTATCTTGAAGGGTTTGACTTGCATTTCCAGAGTCCTGGTTTAGTAGTAGTTTTGACTAATTATTATATTATTTTGTTTGATTAGTACATATTTAAGTTTGATGTTCTATTATTACCCGGAAAAGTAGAATAATCCTATACAAAAGAGCTATCAGTATGTAAAGTAGAGCACAATTCCTGCTTGAAACCTTTTAGGTAAATAGTGGCAAAAGCAAATTGCTGAAAGTGTGGGAATATAACTTTCAGTGAAGTGGCCATATCAAACAAATAATGTCCACTCTTCAAAGAAACAAGAGTTTGGCATTTAGTTGTGTTATGTTGTACTGCAGGTTTGTTTATGCAAATATAACATATGTATTGAAATTGTCTACACAGAAGAAGAGATGCAGTATATCTGCAAACTGCTTGCAAGTTAAGTTATGTATTTATTTTGATGATTGACCATTGGCGCTATGATATTGTTCAACTCTCTATTCAATGAACTTTCTGTTCCTTGACCTATTTTAAGGATGTACTGTATATCTGTATGTATACACGCTGCCAACTCAATGAAAAGCCTTTGCTAGTTACACCCTTACCATTCATGACATGTTGGAGCATGTTGTGTTGGACAGAATGTATTTTTCCCTGTCATGTTTCTGACCAGACTTGTACACTTGTTATGGTGTCCTGTGTAAGAAGAGGAGGCCAGATGATGATTGGAGTCAGATGCTTACATTCTTCAATAGACCGACACAGGAATGAGTCCTAAAACCCAGAAGTGAGCTAGCGTTTTAGTGCCATGGGTTCCTAACTCTAAAAGTCAATGGGGATTTTGACTGGGTTTGTGGTGAGATGTCTAAAATTAGGTCTGTGGTTAACACGAGTTTGAGAGATGTTGACTTTTTATTCGACAAAATAAACTATGTTAGCTTAGACCCCCACTTGTGAATTTTTAAGTTTTTACACAAACATATAATGGTGGCTGCTTACAAGTGGGTAAATGAGACTAGATTGGTTGTCGGAGACATCACACAGAGAACTCTCTCACTAATCCCTCTTACATCTAGTTTTGTTTTTCAGAGCTCTTGTTAATATTAGGATAATAAACAATTTTCTAAGCTACAGTCTCGCAAGCTTGTCAAAACTGCTGAGTAGATCAATGAAGCATAACGGTTTGATGTCAAAATCAACTGACCACGGTGTAGTTCACTTGTAGCATAATGTTAGCTTTTTACTTCTCTCGACTGCATTAACGCTTCAAATTTCCTAAAATTTGTGTTGATCTGTAAAGATTCTCCAGCATAACAAAACAGCTATGCATAACAAACGTGTGTTTGACACAGAGCTTATTTTCTGCTATGATCCAAAATTCTATGCAAAAATCCCATAGGCAAATTCTCATTCGAACCCATGGCGGAGCCTTTTCTGGGTTGGCCTACAAAAAAACTTCATCACTTTTCCAGTCTACAGTGTGCCAAGTCCTGGATTTTAATTTAATGTTGGTGAAACTTTACATTATACTAAAAGGCTTTGCATTGATTTGTTTGATACAACTATATATTGTTATTCCCATTGTTTCATAAAGAAAAAGGGAAACATAGCCTGTAATGTCTTTTGTCTGATTTGCCGTTTATGTATTCATGCTTTTTTTGATAGGGACAGATACAATATACAGTACATAGATAACTGAAAACAGCAATCCAATGCAAGTATCATAAGGCCTGATTTACTAAGATCTCAATTAAAGAGTACTAAATTGCGTGTTCACTGCAAAATTTTGCACGTTAGGTTTGTGGGCGTTTTGCGGGTGATTTACTAAGATTATTTGCGTGAATGACGTCAGGTGCAAACCTTGTGGAGGCGGTAGTATTTCAGACAGGCTTTTGTGTGTTCTACTGGTTTACGTCACAAAGAGTTTGGACGGAAAGCAGGACGACTGCAAGCGCAAAATAGGTATTAGTGGTAGAGACAAATGAACGTCCAGTGTTTTCAAGTAATAAATCTGAATATAACAAAAATAACATTTGGCTTATAAGAAAACCTCGGTATTAAACACGGCCTCTCTTTTCTTCCCTCCCTCTTTTGAATGAATTGTCATACATTGCGCAGGAGGTGCAAGTCCTCTGTGGCACTGATGCTTAGTGTGTGTGCCACTCGTGCCATTGTTGTGCACCAGAAGCTGGTCAGCGCTGTGTCAAGAGATGTGCGCGTTTGGGAGAAGCACTCCGGAGTGCACCGGAGACACGCAGTCCGAGAAAAAGGAAATGCCCTATTTAAAATGTAATGTTGGCGAGAAGAGGGACATAGGGTTAGGGATAAGTGTCAATGTTGAAATTCTTTAGAATGCAGACGCTGTGAATATTCAGTTATAGTTTAATCAGGGTGTTTCTTTTAAACTATCATTGAAACAAGATTTTAAAAAATGCATACTATTTATTTTTCTGTCATTTAAACACGTTAATACGTGTTTTATTGTGCTTATGTCTCCTCCTAACTGCAGTCTGTTGTGTGTAACACTCGGCTCCTGGATTAGCACATTCCTTTCAAAGGTGTTAAATTTAGACACCGTCACAATCACCACAATTTTTACCTGGCTTGGTAAATCGCATTGTGTGTACTAACTTAACTTCCTTGCATTTTCTCCTCCCAGTATTTTGCACGCTGAGGCAGAAACACCTCATGTTGCATATTCATTAAGGCAAACATACTATTTGGACAATACGAGTAGTTTCGCTCATATGAAAGACGCAGTCCACACTGCACTTTGTTAGTATGTAGATAGTTAGCATATTTTTTGTTGGTGGTATCAAGTTTGCACACGTTTTAATACACGCAAACGTTTAGTAAATCAGGCCCATAGTGTTTATAGCGGGTGCTAATTTGCAACTTGTGCCTACAAGGGCTTTTATGTAAATAGAAGATAAAAACTGTTTAAAAGAAGAAAATAAGAGTAAACTAGTTAAAGTAGGATACAGTAAGATACAAATTTACAAACTAAACATAGGTACAAGTCTGTTGCTGAACTAAACAGGACTTGGTTGCTCTCTCGAAAGTGGCAAAGTTTGCAGTAAACTTCAAGTGATCATGTAATGAGTTCCAGGATTTTACTCCATTCACAGAAAAAGCTATTTGAGTGAAGGATGTTGTGCAAAATTAAACTTTACAGTTACCACTTGAGGCTGCTCTGCTGCTGCTCTGTAGTCTCTGTATGTATTTGCAGAAAGGCTGAGGAGCATGTCTGTTTAGACATTTAAACACAAGCTTTAACGAAAGTCAGTCAAATTACTTTGACATTGTTGAAAAGTGTTCCATCAGGTCATGGCAGCACCCAACCTGGCCAACATCAGATGTCCTGGATCACTCAGCTGGTGTGTTCCAGAGAGCCAGAGATGAGAATTAATTCATGAGGGACATAAACCATCAGTGTCAGGGGAGGGAGAGATAGAGGAGCCGCTGCCATGCCCAGCTGCCACGTGTTGTGTTTACAGGAAGGTGCCACTTGCCTGTGTGAATGTGTTGCTAAGGGTCTTGCGCCTGGATTGAGAGATAGGGCCTCATTCCTCCTTAATGACTATTGAGTGTCTCCCAAGATGACAGCCTGCTAAGAGAGCACCTGTCTGGTGCACTTGTTTCTCATGTTCTGAGGAAGCCAAATGCACACGTTTATGTATGCACATCTCTGAACATCTATGAATCAGTTAGTCGCTTGATTAAATTGTCATGTTTCAGTCATTCAAATTAAGAGGTGAAACAAATCCCAAGCCCTGAAGGTCATGTGCTCAGGCCATCACATTTTTGTTTGCTCATACAAGAGTGGAAAATATTTCATTCTGTTTATAGAATTTTACAGCTTTTATGTGGGGCACAAAGAAGAAAAACAACATTTATCATGAAGCAAGTGACTGATTTATCTTGTGTTTGGACAAGAATGAACAATCCATCTTTTACCAGGTTTTGTTTCTTCAAAAATATCACTTTTAGCCCTTGGAATGGAATGTGTCTGTAAATCAGAAGTTCAATGTGTTGATATAGCCATTTAATCATGTCTCTCTTCAGTTGTTTAACATTTATAATAATAGCCTGTTGTGTTGTGTTGAGGAGTATGTTACTAACTATTAACACATCATGAGTTTATAAACTGTTGGCTTTTTTTTTTAATATCATACAATGGCCTACTGAGAGCTTTGTTCTGGGTTTATTCCAGTAATCATACTTGTCAGAGCCCCTTCATGCTGCCAAAGTATGCCTGAGACACCTCACAATTATTTATCTGCATTTTGTTGAGACGTTTATAATTCCCACAACCTAATACAGGAGCATCGACTCAAATTACAGGCTTTGAGTTACACGGTGAGAACTTATTTATTGTGGCACCTTCTCTTTCTCTGCTTGTGTCACTTGACTACAAAACCTAATTAGTGCTTTCAGCTCGACACCCATTAGCTGAAACCCGATCCCTGGCCTGCTGGAGAAAAATAATTATGACATTCCTCCCATAAATCATTGGTTATGCCCTAAATCCTTTCAATGGAAATATGATTTCCCTCTACAAATTGTCCAACCTGTTTTATGTTCTCCAACACATAATTAAAGCCGTGGTGTGCAAGAGGAAGTAATTTTCTTCAAAGGCTTATGGCAGCAAGGGTGCCATGTCTTTTCTGCTTGTTTAGAGAGCAGCTACTGGCAAACCTGGACATGTGACCTGTGTAATGGATTAGGAACAATGGCTGCAACATGTGTGAATAACCTGGATTTGTCAGTCAGCCAAAAGACTTGGGAAATGAAATACATCGAGTTGCAGGGGTGATGTGTGGGGCATCAGGTACAGACAGGGCCACTGGCAAAGTGTTTACTTACTCTGAGAAAATGTGTCCACACATAAGGGCTGTCGGGGTGAGAAAGCCTACTTTAACCTCAAGGACAGGGGATGGCCTAAAACCCGAGTAGTAGATCAATTGATCTGTCTGTCTGTCCGTCCGTCCGTCTGTCTGTCCGTCTGTCATACCTCCACAGGGTGAAAGGTAAGTGCATAGATTTGGCACTTGTAGATACTTGGGTTTAACCCCTCCTATTGTTGTAGTGGATGGGCTAATCTCCTTCATACTTGTAATCCTCCTGAAGCAGGAACATTAAGTTATAGACTAGAGTCCTGTTTATCTATGCCCTTCCAGGCAGAGAGAGGTTACACCATTACCCATCCTGTGTGTGTGTGTGTGTGTGTGTGTGTGTGTGTGCGTGTGTGTGTGTGTGTGTGTGTGTGTGTATGTGTGTATTAACTGTATACAGTATGTGTGGGAGGAAGCAACAATCTGTACCAACGTCAGCCAGCCAAAGACATGGCTGTCTGAGTACCTTCCAGAAGTCATAGGGCAAATCTTGTGCTAATCTGCTAATCCAATTGGCCTGCCGTATTCACATGATCTGCCAGTCTGCAGGACAAGCTTCTCCTGTTCACACACACACACACATATTTATGTGGGCACACACGCAACACATGTTGTCCACACCCTTCTCTCGCGACAGTCTTTGACTCCATGACATCGGCCTGTTTGATTCCACTTAGGCTTGAAGCAGATTAGTGAAGGTGACTCCTCAAGGGAAATGCCGCAGCATAATTGGCAGAATTCATAAACCAATTAAAAGCACATTCTAAAGAACGTTATTCTGCATGCTATTATTAACTTGCTGTGATGGGATAAGCAGGGGCCCACTGATGCCTGTGTGCAACTTTCCTATCATACATGCGACTGTACAATCAGCCTGTGTGCTATTTGAAGTTAATATGATCCCAATCCAGTGGACATTGACAAAGAGTTTCTGTGTAGATAAACTCTCACTGACCCCGTCCATGCTTCAAAGTTGTATGCATAGACAGGAACACAACATATTCTCTGTTTGATAACTAGCATGTTGGAACGTTACCTGCTTTCTATAATCCCCATGAACACGAACTCATTATGAACCACATCATAGCAAAGACACTTTCCATTTTTTTAAGTTCTGGAATTTACAAAGCCAGACAAGAATTATCCATGTCGCTTAAGGACACTTAAACATCACACTTAGCAGGACTTAATCATCATGGAACAGTCTGTCGTATCCTCAGCCCGTCCTGCCACTGACTGTGCTAACTTACATGCCTTACATGAAAGAAAAAGTCCTGACTGCATGTGGTTCCCATGCAAACTTTAGATAAAAACCACATCATGGCTGACAGGCTGCACTGTGAATGTGTGATGCACTCTGCAGTTCCAAAGCTGAGGCTTAGGAAGGGACTGGATCCCATTTCCCAGACTGCAGCAGGACCTCAGGGCAGAGTGGGGAAACTGAACTAATTGCAGGATATTGGTCTTCAGATGATTAGAGGAGGACATGGAATGCCTGGTCTGTGATGCTTGTAGACCAAGGTGAGCTTAATGATGGATGCTTTTTTTTTTTCATCATCACAAAAATCTGTATCCTACTGGAGGCATGTTACAGTGTGACAGAGAAGGAAGTACCTCATTGTCATTATAATATATATATATATATATATATATATATATATATATACTAAATGTTATGTTAAATTCTGCTCCAGGCACGAGCCCTGATTAGGTTGGAGTATGGCAAACATATCACAGGCATACCCTACAAAAGCCAATAAAAAGCCAAACACTGCTGTGAAAATGAAAGTACCAACTGCACACAGAACTCGTCCTGCATTAGTGACAACTTTTCAGGTAAAGATTTGAAACCCCTAAAAACCCATCATCCATTGTTTTATTGTAATCTTGACAAAAGTTGATAATGATTAATTGTGTTTTCTTTTTTCATTAAGACACAGTATTTGTATTCAAATTCACATTGTATGTAGAACAAGTCAAACACAAGCTTAACGTCTTGTATCAATGTTGCTTTGTATCAAAGACCATACACTGAGTGAAACATCACATTGTCTTCTCTCTCTGTTAATTTGTGTCTGAGCTAACAGTTAATGTGACATATAGTATGGTTCTTAATTGTTTGTTTTGATTGAGTGCTGATATTTGCCAGTGGTAGCTATGACATGAAATTCAGTTTTCCTCGTCTTTTATTGTCGATGTTGCAAGCCACATGCAACAAGTGGTAGTTATTTTCCTTTTGTATGATACAGCTGGCCCTCAATTCAGCAGATCTTCTGTTCGTTGTTTGTGTCCAGAAATGTTGACCAGGAGGCATTTTGGAACGAGTGAAGTGTTGCAGACACCGACCCTTTGATTCTGTGTCTGCTTTCGGTAGTCCCTTTTGTTCACAGTGTTTGTTTGATGTTACTTTAGCAGAGAGACAGACACCATTGAGTAGTGGGAGTGCTGTTCTGCTGCGTGCCATTCACGCCTGCTGTAGAGCGCACAGAGTCAAACACAACAAGGGTAGGCCATTGTTTACCAGTGGAACTAATCACCCTGATGGCACCTCCATAAATCCCCCTCCCTGTCGACAGTGATTGGAGTGTACCTATGTGTGACCATGGACAATACAAATGTGCCAAAGGCAAATAGAATGGGGGTGCACTGAGGCAATATTTAGCTTGGCCAGATGGCCGCTTGCATGCAGCAGGCTTCTTAGCTCTCCACATCTGCTCCTTGTAATGTGCCAGCAACTGGGTGAGAGTCTCAGCTTTACTTTTTAGGGCTGTCCTGTGCACCCATGTTGTAACAACAGCTCCCCACTTTGACCTGTCCACTACAGACTCAAGAAGTCTTCCACTGGGGCAGACATTTGGTAGGAGTAATCTTTTTCTCTGATTCCTTTATTTCATCGCCCTGAAAGGTGATCAGATTCGGACTTGTGGTGTGGTCCTATTGCATCACAAGTCCACACACAGAAGCTTGCTTTTGCAGCTGTTTAATATAAATTCTCTTCAAATATCTTGTCCAGATGGTTTATTTTTACAAACAACACACAGGGCTGCATTCCTACTGAGCCCTCCGTCCCCACCCATTTACTGTCTGTCTAACCAGCTTCACTTCAGAGGAGCAGAAAGACAGGCACTATCATGCAGAGACTGCACAGATGGTCCAGTGACACTGTTGTCATACAAAAAGGCTTCAATAAAAAAGATATATACACATGTATTGGTATGGATACATAAGCCATTTATTTTCGAAGAAGGAGACATGTGGACCATTTTCTTCTTCATGTGCGAGGAGACAGATGTGCACAGATTCATTTTGGATTCCAGCATGTTTATTTTCATTGTATACATGCCCATTTGTCATAGATCACTTGGTTTTTGAATGACAATAGTGTTATGTTAATGTCAGTGACATTTAAAAGTTGGGCATGTCTGCCTTACTTAAGACAGGCACACACTGAGTTTACAACATTTACAATTTAGTCAATTTATCTTTGGTTACATTTTTAGTGTAGCTGCACTGTCATTAATTTACTGCTCTGTGTGCCTTTGAATTGCCACCCTGGGACAAATTCAATTTTTTTTAAATTGAATTGAATTCACTCTATAAGTTTAAACAGAACTTGCTCCCGTCCTATTCCAAAAATTATAAGAAATGTCCTGCTTGTATTAACTAATATCTTTATCTAAGATTGGATATCTATGGCATTTGGACTGTTGGTAAGAAAAGAAAAAAAAGAATCTGTTGACTTTACTTTGTACTCTTGGAACTTGTGATGGGATTTTTTTCACAACATTTTATGAACTAAACGATAGATTAATCAAGAAAGCGAACAAAGTTGCAGATATTTGGAGTCATCATTTATTTGGTGAAGTTTAAAATACAAAACATTCTGAAAAGTACAATGACCTTATCATATCAAAACCTCTTTTTCCTGCCTTAAACAAACAATAATCTGAATGCCATTGCTGGAATGAACTGCTTGTTATTGTTGACGTTTTCTTTTTCTTGCAGTGTAGGATCTACCCCGGCCCCCCACCCTCACCTCTCCCCTGCCTTACTGCCACATCCACTGCACATCCTCTGCTCCCTTCCGGGCCCCAAGCTCTGGATCCTCACAAAGGAGCCCTAACAAGAGAAAAGAAATAGCCAGTGCCACTTGGACGGGATTACATCCCAGTAAGATTCTTCAGTCCTCTTGGCCAGCCGCCCCTTAACCCTCCCCTTCCCTGATTAGAAAGTGAGCAGGGAAAGGCTGGCTGCATATAGAAAAAGGCTCCACACATGTCCAATGAAGTGTTGCACTGTTGTATGGAGTAGATTTACTGAGAATCGCGTCAGTCTGATCTTATCAGAAAACCTGTCATTGAAATGATTGTAAAGTGAACAGCTTATTTTTTTTAATAAGCATGAATGCACTGTTGAACAAAACTAAAACTAAATGGCCACAAGTCAAATCAAGGATAACTGCTGTATAATACTGTTTGAAATCTCTTTTAATAGATCTGTCCAAAATGTTCTGTTTTTAAAATGTAATGTGGACCCCTGGAATTTGCAATTTAAGGTCAAGCCCTGACATGCCCAGAATTCAGTCTATCAAGGGCAGTGGCATCACAGCTCTTGCATTTGACCTTATTTATTTGTATCTTTAATACCTCGCTTCAGCCTCACTGCTCTTGTATTATGTCAAAATCTCATGATTTAATATTCCGAGTTAAAGGGATACTTTGGCCATTTTTATTTAGCTTTGTATTATTAGAAAACTGGTAGTATTTTGAATGATTGTGCATCGTGCCCTCATTTCCCCCTGAGATGGGAAAGCTCTGTATTTCTTTTCTGAAAAAAAAAAAATCATCATTTTGCCTCATCAGAGATATGTATGTGTTGTAAATGTCTGTTAATAGTACTGCATTCAGGTGTTGCTTGGATCGTCTATGTTTTGCGGAGTTGGGAAGTCGTTCTTCCGAAGTCAATTTGTTTGCGACTTCAGACTTCAGTATTGTAAAAACAGCACAAAAAAGTGCATGCTAAGAAGAAGATCAGTGAAGTGTAACTGTCAAGAGTTACCTTTTGACCTTTGGATTTTTGGTCCATCTTATGGCATACTACTTACTAATACCCTGTATGACCTTTTAGAGGTAGATAATAAGGCTGGTATCACAAAACTTTATTTTCAATGAATTCTCTTTTGCACATTTTACTCGGAAAAAAAGTCAACGATTCAAGAGCATCAAACTGCTCTTAAAGAGGGATTTTTTTGCAGTGTAGATGTCTGGGATGTACAACCACTGAGGGTGAGTGATGGCCTCTGTGTCCCCCCTTTTACGCCACCTGAGCCCCTTGCCTTCTCCAACTGTGAAGGAAGGGGTCAGGTGACAGGTGGACAAAAACCAGTAGCTTCAGAGTAAATGATGCATGCCTCAGGATCAGTAAATAAGAGGCAAGGTGCCATTAAAGAAGGGTAGCCTGCATAGCTGCCATTCTTACTTGGCTGGTTGTGATGTCAAGGGGGTCACCTGGACAGGCTGATGGTGAAGAGTGTGTGCAGGTATGCGTAAATCTTATCAATTCAAAGGATCTCATTAAACACTGATGTATCATTTTAGAATTAAACAAACACAGAGGATGTTTTTTTCTTTTTTTCAAAATGTCCAATTACCTCTATCCCTTAAATGATCGACATTAATCATCTTCTTTAACCAAATTTGTAAAAAAAGACTTGTTTTTATCAGAGTACATATGTATTTATTTGTGTGTTATTTATGTTTAAGTGGGGAATGGTGGCAGGCCGAATGGAGGCTGCAGAAACACGTATGTTGTTGAAGCAGTAGTCAAGAGCCCCAACACATTGACAAAAAAGAGCTGCACCCAAGATAAATGGAAATAGCTTTGGGGCTGATGGCAAAGACCAGATTATAGTTGTTTGTAGATGACGGCAGTAATAGCTGTTATTCTTTTGTTGTTTCTTGTCTCACTTATTCCAGGCAGATGGCTGACTTTGTCATTTCTGCTGTGAGGAACTTACTAGTCATTCCACAAAATAAAACTGATGTCTTAACCACTACATCCACCTTTCAAGCTTTTATCACTGCCATAACAATTCCATCTTTATTTTTAAGGCCTTTCTGGCTTTCTGGTTAAAAAGTGGTGGGAGGTTCTTTGGCTTCCCTACGGAGCTCCTTCATTCATCTGAGCCAGGGAGGCAGCTGCTTGTTCACCCAGCCAGGGCTCCTGTTAGCCAGGCCCCGCAGCACTCCTCTGCTCTCTTCTAGAGCTGGGGAATGACGAGGCCTGGAACTCCTCCGTTTTGCACATCACAGCCAGGACAGCAGCCACTGAGCCAGCCAACAAAATAGGCAGGCGAGCCCCCTTCCCGGCCTGAGCTCCAAGCCAGGCTCCTTTGCGGTGCTCCACTGCCCAGTAATTGATGCCTTGCATTGGGGATATATTTAATCACCATAACACGAGTTGGTAGGAATAAAATGATCTTGTAAAGACGCTGCAAAGCTCTCCAAACAAGCTGGATCAGAGTTTGTGGGAAGCTGAGCATTAGATCCGACAGTACTGTATATGTGTATTGGCATGCATGCGTTTGTGTTCATTTCGTTTCTCATGCTTGACTTTTGGAATCTCAGACACTCATCTGTTTCCTTCCACCCCCTACCAAACACGCACACACACACCTCTTCTCAGGTTAGACCCGGCCCCAAAAAAACACGACTGCAGGCCAACAAATTTCATTACAAGAGCCCTAAACTGCACAGTTTTAGAGCCTTCTAATTATTCCTCTCTCAGATGTGGTCGTGTTGAGAAAGGCAGTAAATCAACAGAAGTAGGAGCGCCGGGCCCCAAGCTGTGAGAAAACTGGAAACAAATGATCTGCCCCTTCCCCTCTTTCTTCTTTATCTCACCGTCCCTCTCTGCAACACCTCACTTCCTTCTTTGACCTCCAGGGACATGGAAAGATGAAACTAAAGACCTCAGAACAAGGGGTGTGGAGAAGGCAGACTAGAAGAATGAGAGACTGTCCTGTCGACCTTATTCGCACTGAGCCCCTCGCCTGTGTCTGCCAAGGCTGAGATTGCTACAGAGGAGCTCCCGTGAAGCCTTCTGGGTTTCACTATTCTGGTAGCTGTGGGTCGTGAGTGGCAGTAAGACTGCCAGCAGACAGCTGACTGGTACCTGGGACCCAGTCTGTCTTCCTGCTCTGCATTCAGTGACTGCCTGTAATCAGCTGCTTTAAAGGTTCCAGCCAGTAATTGCTCACTATAGCCCCAAGATAGCAATCAAAGAGATGCTGAACTCCATGATCTCCCTTTTTCTGTCTCTTCTGTCTTTATCTTTCTCTCTGTTTCTCTCCCTCCCTGTGTTTCTGTTACTTTACATTTGGAGACACAGTTTAGAAAAGCATCTGAGAATCTGTTTTTTTTTTTTTTTTTTTTTGAAGAAGGAAAATCAATTCAGATTGAATTATTTGCAAAACTGATACTGCTTTGAAGAATGACTCCCCCTAACCCCCCTCCCCCTCCCCCCTTTGCTCTCCCGTCTCTGTCCTGGTTGCATTTTTCCCAGTTCTCTGTTCTCTTATCTTTCAACAATTACAAGAGCAGTCTAATGGCCCTTTTAAGTTGCCTGCCAGCTGTATTTGCAAAAAAATAATGTCTTCTTCTTCATCGGTTGGTAAATGTAGCTGTGCTGAAGCTCGGTCTCATGTAAAAACGGCTGATGCCTTTCCTCTGAAGTCATGATGAGGGCATTACAGCAGTTTGTCTGGGCACGAATTGGGAGACTTTTCATGAACAGATCTCATGATGTTATGTCAAATCTGTCAACCATCATAAGGTACTGAGCAGCGTTTGATGTGGTATTATTTCCTTACATCTAGTGATTATTATTCAGCGCTGAATAACAGTTCAAAACCATTGACTGATTAACCAGAGGGAGATGATTCTAAGAAAACAAGTTCTTTAGAAAAATAAACGTTTTCTGGTTTTAGATTTATGGTGTGATCCCACAGTTATTGGGGGTGGAGGGTTGATCTTATTTCAAGAAGTTTTTTTGGTTTTATTCGGCTGACCATATTGATCTTTACTCTGTAGATGTAGGTGAATACTGTCACAACAATGTTTAATGTCCCAGTTGCATCAAACCAAAGTCAAAGTTTCACACACATGTTCTATGGTTTTGCTCTGTACTGTTGCTTTAAACAGCCTTTGTGAAGTCATTTTGTAACTCTCACGGGAGGAGTGAAGTAACGGACACCTGCAGCTCAGCAGATGTCCCATCAATTATCACTGCCTGTTCCTCAACAGCCTCACCCAGCACCCACTCCTGCTCACCTTATATCGGGGATCTGATATAGCTCTCCAGTCATCTCTTTGTTATGCCCATTTTCTTCATAATTTCTGCCTTTGTTTGCAGACTACTCTGACCTAATCATGTTGCTGTAGTTGCTATTTCTGCAGAAAGACTGCTTAGTTTGATGGAAACATCGCTCAACTCTAATGCCGGCTTAGCCTGTGCTGCACTGATTTCAAGAGGGGAAAAAAATGAAGAGGGTTTGTCCTTTCCACTTTAAGACCTAGAAGTTAACCTGCTTAAGATTGTGCCTGGCGTGAGATATCAGGTGAGGATCATCCAGTAAGCAGGATCAAATCTCATCATCACCAAGCACGCAAGTCCAAAGATGCTAATATAGAGTGAGCAGAGCCCGAGAAGGGTAAGGATGGTGACAGAAAGAGGAAACCACTGGTGAGAGGAAGAGAGGGGAAAAAGAGGGAGATCGAGGACTGACGGATTCAAGGAGAGGAGTGTATCAGTCCTTGTAGCTTAGCTGAATCTGCAGAGCA
The DNA here is from genome assembly GCF_947650265.1 of Symphodus melops. Classification (NCBI taxonomy): domain Eukaryota; kingdom Metazoa; phylum Chordata; class Actinopteri; order Labriformes; family Labridae; genus Symphodus; species Symphodus melops. Next base: position 15,283,888 of record NC_136693.1, on the reverse strand, counting down.
AGGAAGAGAGCAGGACAGAGAGAGCAACACAAGCCAAGTGTTTGAAGTGGATCACTGTAGGCCAAACATCAGAGGAGGACAAGACTGCAAACATGTCACACTGCAGCCTGCTTGCATTCAACAACAGATGTTTGATCTCACCATCCCTACTAATAGTTCACCATCCAGGTTGGCCTGACCCAGTGAATGAATAATATAATTGTTTTCTTTAAATCTTTACTCATAAAGCATGTGTTTTCTGGCAACGTCCTTGTTATTTGCTACCTTCAGTTTTCAGCTGTCTCCTGTCTCCTATAGTGTGTTTAAAACGTGCCTTGCCTCAGGACACCCTCACTTATCCCACCCGCCCTCAGAAGACGTCACATTTGCAATCTCCAGTCACCAGCCCCCTCCCCCTACCACAGGCAACCTGAACTATAACGAAGCATCTACAAATAGCAGATGCTCAGATGCTCCCTCTTTTTAAGTGTGTGATCCCTAGCAATCCATTCGTTCTCCCCATGTAGCAGCATTGCTGTGGCTTTGCCTCAAACCTGGGTTGAAAGTTTTAACATTATGTGAGCTTTTGCAATTCAGAGCATGATGACACATAGGCACTAAATAATCTGACACCTCTGCCTTCTCTGAAGGGATGGCACCAGTGTGAGGGCAAAAAAACTAGAGGACCCTGAATTGAACCATGAATTATGAGGCTGAATGATTCGGTGAGCAATGGACTAATGGGACACGATGTGGTGGGCCTATGCTCCACTGTCCATGTTGTCCATACTGTGCTGGATGATGCTGCTGACATAGATTAATAATAGAATACTGAACAGTTCCTGTGTCATAGAAGCTCACTGGCAAAAAAAACATTAGGCCATCATGAGACTCTAGCTTTTGAATTATGATGGCAAGCCACATATGTTTGCAAAATTATTTTGATGCAGACTATTATTATTATTATTATTGGAATATCCTTGTTTTTATAGATTGTCATGTATGTATTTATTTTCCAAATCTGATTGGCCTAATTGTTGTAAATAAGACCCAGATCTTAGCCAGAGGGAAAATCTTGGAATTGCTCTTTTTTTTCTCCAAAGGTCAGAAACCCAAAGGTATGCAGAAAAACTAAAGATATGAGATTTCAATCAATCATATGTAACAAAAGATGTTAGAACCTGACTATTTCTGATTGAGTTGAATAAAACAATTGCAGATTACTTAACGAGTCAATAATCAACTCATTATTTCAGTCTTGTGTCTGATAAATACCCTCATGTTTTAAAGTCCTGTTGTTCTTTTACCACCCTTGCAACAAAACATAATTTCTTCACCGTTACAGCACTCATAATAATTCTGAATCAAACATTTCCATTAACCAAGTTGATTCACTCATGACTCTTACGTGAATCCATATCCCACTCTGTGCTTGGACTCCTCTCTTGTCAGATTTTGTGTCAGCGCACATTTGTAATACATGGAATTAAACATAGCCATTCTGTTTTAATGAACCACTTGTTGGCTGTGCATTGATTGTGCAGACATTAAGCCTGTGCTCAGATAAGATAACACAGAACATTCTCTAATCTAGCTCTGTCCTACTTCACACTTGACCAGATGGAGATTTTTTTTATCGTTGCAAGAAGAGAGAGAGAAAAAAATCTCTTTAAAAATTAATACATTATTTACACCCACCAGCGGCTTACTGCCCAGTGTAAATCAAGTCCACAGCAGGCTCTGCTGAGTCCTGCTTAATGACTTCTAAAACATATGCTTTTTTAATCTTTCCCTTCTTTTTTGATTGCCTCATTGCTGCTCTGGGCTTTTTTTTTTTTTTTTTTTTTTGGTGGACTTTATTAAACCATGCAGGCGCACGCACACACTATTTCCACATTGACGAGAAGAGAGCAGATCCTCTGCTGTCCTGATAAAATCTGATCACGGAGACACAATGAACATCCTCTTTCTTTCTTCTTCCCTCCTTAACTCCTTAGTACAATCCTAGAAGTGTAACAGAGACTTGGTGGTGGGGGTTGGTGTGCTGTAGGGTGGTGTTGTATTAATCCTGACCTTATGCCCAGGGCAGCTGCCTTCTTTATCAACACTGGTCAGATAAAGTCAGCCAATGAGGCCATTGTTGTGAAGTTAACGGTTATTACAAGCACCTTAAAGAGTGTGTGGTGGACAGCGCTGGGAGATTACTACCTGAGATTTATTAAAATGGTTAGTGATAAAAAGAACAATGGGGCTTTAGCGGGCTGAATAAGTGGGTCTAATTCAACACAGGAACAGGGGCTCCACACCTCCATACAGAGGGCTCTGTGGATGAAAGCCCTGACCACTTTACAATCAATTAGCAAACAGGCTCACTCTCTGAGACACAAAAACAAAACATGTTTGATTTGGGACAGTGCTGACTGACACGTTTACAGGATATCATCCAGGTGACAGCATGGTGGAGAGGAGAAAACTTGCCTTTGGATACATGTAATCAGCTGAAGGTTCAACATTTGTTATTTTATTTTTTTTATTTAACCTTTATTTAACCAGGTAATTAACCCATTGAGATCAAGAGCTCTTTCACAAGGGTGACCTGACTAAGAGGGCAGCAGCTCACGTCATGATAAATAATAATGATTAAAAACAGTTTACAGACAATAAGCTAAGAGAAAACAACAATTGCAATAAACAGATCCGTTTATAGATAGAGTGTTAAAGAATGATGCTGTAGTTGAATAATGCAGATAGAAAGGAGAAAACAATAATTTAAATATGAATCATTTACGTTAAATGCATATGTGTTTTTTTCTCAACACAGGTCAACTGTAGACCATAAAATGAATGTGCTTCATGTATGTCACGTTTTTTGCATGCTGAGCTCCTCCTTTGCTTGATAAATATTTTGAGATTAAAAGCAATGATCCTACAGATGTTCAGCAGACATGCACGGCAAGCGTATGTTTTTCGTGTTAAGAGGATGCGTTTAATTCAACTAGAGAATAATTATTGAAAATGCTCGGCTGCAATCCTAATCTGGGGTCCAATCAAAGCACAAGTCTTAGTCAGATTAAATTTATCCCTTCACATTTCCATCTGCTTCAAGACATCTCCAAAGAAATACACATTTTCTTTGGAGGAGAAAACAACAGAATTAAGTGTTGGCCGGGCGCAGTCTTAGCGTCAGTGTTTACCAAATCAGGATGGATTAAAGACAGGGCCTTCATTCTGGCACAGGAGCAAGTCTGTACAAAAGGACAGAGCAGCTCGGCATTCCTAAAGGTCCTTGGCCCACACACACATGCACACAATCTAACATTACAAGTCTATGACTTTGTGTGCAATCAGCTTGTATTGGTTGGATGCATACTTAAATCCCCAGCAGCAAATTTATGCTTCAAATTGGTCAAGGGATTAATCAGTGGGATGTTAAAAAGCATGACGTCATCATACAGATTCAGGGTCAGCTGGAAAGTGTTGTCAGGGATTATCTGTCACCTATCACCTTCTTCATACTGTTGTTGTTTTTGTAAGACTGATATTTATGAGGCTTTCCTGTTTGTGAAACACAGAGCTCAGAGCAGGACAGGTCTGATCTGAGCTTAAATCCTGCTGCTGCAATAAATCCTGTTTGTCAGGCGAACGTCTGGCTAGTTAGCATTTAACCCCTGACTGTGGTCTCGTCACCTGTGGTTAGATACTGGGGTTATGCCTGAGGAAAATGAAAGCCTTGTCACAACATTTATACAACCAAAATTTGGCTGCAACATTTTTAATTTCCAAAAAAAAGTCAAAATATTTGATTTACCCATATGTACCGAGTTATAAATAAAGTTATACATTTTTGCGTGTTATATTTGAAGAGTTTTATCTCCTAAGGGAAAATGTGAAAAAATGACACAGAAGTAGCTGACGAAGCAACAATCTGCCATAATGAAAATATTTCTAGTTCAACATTAACATCACACTATCAACAAAAGAGCAGAGAAGAGCACGGAGAACATAAAAGATAATGCAGCAGTTTAATTACATGCACAATTCTCTCGAGAATATCCTGCTGCATTCTCACATTTGCTCTCGCAGACTTGCTGCGGAAATAATACTCGGGGGCTGGCAGGAGAAACTTTGGTGAAGGAGTATTTTTTTTTCCCCATAAAAAAAACTTTGAAAGACATGAACATATGGACCAGAGTCTATATTTGATTTTAAATATGTTGCCTACCTTTTCAGGGTAACTTTCACACATTATGTCAGTAGATACTGTACACATCCCTCTAATCACATTGTCAATATGTCACAGCTGATATGCTAAGTATATGGACCATAAAGTGTTTTGAGACATCCGGGCAGAATGTCTCAGGGCTGTCAGTTCACTTTTAGGATGACAGGAGATGACAGCAGGTCACTGTAACCTCTTCCTCTCAGACATGGCCTGGGACGCAAACATGTCAGCCAGTGGCATTTAGAGTATGATGATACAGTTACACATGTTCACATGTGTCTGAAGGAATTAAGACATATGTGACACTGCCGTCTTTCTTTAGCAGATGCCATTCTAGGCCTCTACAAATAATGACCCTGTCTGTTCGCAGTTTGCTGCATTTCACACATTGGATTATTTCATTACTCACTTTGTGTCTCACACTGATACATCCTTATATATCAACCAATGGCTCCTCCGCCGACTCACCCCTGAAATAACTCTTTTTCGGTGTAGCTTGTTTTAGTGCCTCTTTTTAATGACCTTGACCAATTGAATATGTTCTGTTGGCAACTGTCATGTTCCTAGTACACTGTGCTCTATTGTCAACAAGGAGCCAAAAGACAAAGAGGTTTCCCTAAAATCTACCCTGTTTAAAAGTCCTTAAAAGGTCTCGTGTGACTCCATCATTCGGCTGTGTACTATTGTTAAACTAAAACTTAAGCTTAATGTGAACTTCTATTCTGTTAACATGCATCATTGGAAAAGTTAATTATTAAATATTTAAATGTTCAATATGTAGCTAAATCAAAAATAATTCAGACCTAAATTCTGTATTTAATTAAATAACTCTTAACATACTGCAAGTGTTTTGGACCCGTCCTGCTCATTACGCCTCAAATTACAGAAATCCTCACCAACCACGTTAAAAAAAGAAAAAAAAGAAAAAAAAAACCCTTTGACTTCTGTATCCACTGTCACTTGCAAAACGTCCCCATTTTAACAGTCTGCACGACATAAAGTAGTACCATGCAATATGTCATTAACAGTATAAACCCAATAATACAATAAACGACAATATAAGACAGGATGCAATACAAATGTTTGTCCCCTTGAGTATATTTGTCCTGGACTCAAGTACTGTAGACATTGACCTGCCTCCACAGTCGTGTTAATGAGTCAAATTTAAAAGCAAACCAAATTCAGAATCTTATTTTAATCATAAATATAAAGCTTGCAGAAGTGCTACATCCTAAGCACATTGACATCTTCGGAGGCCCCTGTATGCTTTTTTGTGAATTTCAAATAGCAACGGTATGTTTCAAAATGTAATCAAATTAATTTTATATGAAACTCATAATAGAACTGTTATAGACTATAGAGTTATAGAGCAAGGAAAAAAAGCTCAAGAGCTTACATAAATCACTGATTAATTAAAGCATTCATAAAAAGTAAAGAAAGTAACATTTTATTGCATATGTTATAGACTTGATGTCCATTTATCTCGGCTTATGGATATAAATGTACAATATCAGACTGGACATAAATGATAAAGTAAGAGCCAATATTGGTATGATATAAGCTTCACCCAATATGTGAGCACACACACGAGTGTTTTGACATGAAGCAGGAGGCGCAGATCATAAACCAGGGAGGAAGTATCATAATCTCTCATTACATCATTCATGGAGGTTATTGCAAAGACATAAACCACTGCTGCAGGAAATGACTTAACAACTGTCATAAAAGTCAGTTAAATACTTTCCCCCCACCCTGACACAACCCTTTAGTTTCCAATCAATACATGTTGAAACTATGACAGTGTTTGTTTTCTTTCTAGCAGCATTTAAGCACTGTTTTTTAAGTACAATTTTAGTGTCCGTAAATGCTTTTGAACCATATGCACAAATAAACAAACCTGCAGTAAAACATTACCCTTTGATAAAAGTTTTTTTTCCTATACAATCAATGTTTAAAAAGATTTTAAGAATGGTTTAAAAAGTGCATTTTGCTGCACATTTCAACCTGCTCTTGATAGGTCCTCTTTGAAGATACAAGATCTGTACATCTGTGGACAACGGCACAGGATCAAACGCAATATGGGCGGTCAAGAATAGCAGAAGCTGCTCTGGCAAAGCTTTTTATCCACATCTCAAGGAACTCCTCACATAATTGTCTGTTGACTGCAGGTTTTTAAACTTGAATTTCCCATGATTCTTTCCTGTCCTGTGCTGACCCTCGGAGTGCTCTTCTGAGGTCATGTTTTTGGAGATGTGCCTTACTTTGAGAGTTACCTAAAGCCATTTTATCAACTTAAACCGACTCTGCGGACCTCCCTCGCGGTTGTGTCCCAATTATCTCCTTGTGAATCTTCCAGCAGGTATCCAAATGTCAAGCTTCTTCCGTGTTACTTCTTCCACAACTTCTCTGCGGAGTAGATTCAGTAATTAGTACCTGTGGGATGTGTCAGTGTGATCAGAGGGCGCGGGCTAAGCATGGCTCCAGTCCCTCATAACAGCTCTGTGGTTGCCTTGTACAGGCAGGGATTTTTGTTCAATAGAGCCCCTAATCAAACGCTACAACAGTGTCAGCAGTGTGCAGGTGTGGAGGCAAGGGCAGGTGTTCTCACAGCCTTGAGAGTTGCATTCCCACAATTGCTAGGACAGACAGAAGAATAAGTTTTTCCAACTTTAAAAGTAGTTGTGCAGCAGGGACGTGACTGTGATGTGAATGGAAATGCATTTCTTGTTCCATTAAGGAATCACTTCAGAAGAGCTTAAATTTGTACCTTCGCAATCTTTTTTCGATGAATCTTTCATCACTCCTTTCCCAACTGCAAGCTTTTCACCTCGCACTCGAATGTGACATTTAGAACCGTTGTAAACATGTAAGATTTGTTTTACCTTCATCACACAACTATTCCCTTTTTTTTTAACAACAATATTTCGGTCCCTTGCAAATAACAAAGCTGTGCATCACTAGAGAGCCTTATATCTACCATCACCACCATATTGAGGTGTTTTGTTGCTATTGGTTTCTTACTGTATGCTTTGTTATATTCTTATATATGCTCCTTCATGTGTCAAAGCACTTTGAATATATAACCCTTATTTATAAAAAAAAAAAATCTCCATTATTATTATTCAAATAAAGTAATTTTTAATGTTATATTTAAATAAATGACTAATGTCATTCATCCTTTTGGACTACTAGTTCAAATTTACCAGGTGGTTAATATAGAAGTTTTATCTCTGAGCAACTAAACTATTTTAAGCTTATCTCGACTATGTAAGACAATCTTATAGACGTTTTGTTCAGCTCGGTCAGAAAATGCTTACAAACCCAAAGAGAACCAAGAAAGACAAACAACCTTTTTCCTTGGTCTAAGGATTGGAGTGGATCCTGGTGGGATTTTGGTGCATCACCTGAGAAATTTGGTCATTTTTAGCAGAGGATAAAAAAAATTGTGCACTCATAAAAGGCCTTAATCCATGTTTTGACAAAACAGTTACATTTGCTTTCATTGTACTCTGTATTAAGCTCTAGTAAATGAGAGAATAGGTAATAAAGTCACACGGGGGAAGCTGTGGGAAACTGTCTGATGGGGCCGCTCAGCTTAGTGTCTCAGTTTGATATAAGAGCTGTTCTATGCAAAAGCACTCCCTACTCGTTTTTTTCCCCTCTCCACCCCCTTTGTCACTTAAAGAATGCTTGGCGCCTGTGGATTAATTAAAGTCTAAACATTAAATATTGATTGATGCATTATCAGTGCCTCACAGTCGCCTCCTCTCAGATTGATTTCAACTGTGATTTATTGTCATATTTGCAGAGTCATTTCACTTGATAACAAAGAGAAATTGCTTGCAACCTTGGTACCCCCACCATTAGCCCCCCACATTGACACGCTCCCTGGTACTTAGTTCCGTCCCATCCTCCCCCTCTTTTCTCTCTTGTTTTCTGCTGTCTCTTTTTATTCTTCTCTAACTGACTTTTCCTCCTTAATCTTCACTGTCATCCACATGCCTTTAAACAATAAGTCTGCACTGCCATTTCAGAGCTGTTTGTAATGTGATGCGGATGCACGAAATTGCTGTTGCCCTATACCAAATAAAAATTAGAAAATGTTAAATCATTCCTGACACCAGACATGGGGAGTTCTGTTAAAAAAAAATCAATTATTTATATATTTTTACTTCTGGCCTGTCACATTATTTTTCACATTATTAGTACGGATTATTAGATATATATCTAAGTTTAGTTTGACTGTGTGAAATCAAGTGATATCTGTAATTCAGAAGATACATTTCCTTTAATTTGATTAAAAACAAATAATAGAAATATGCATTTAAAACAGGAAATAACATTTGACATGTTTGCACTCCAGTTGTCATGTGTCAAAAATAATTTACAGTTCGTCCTCTCAGCCGTCAACTGTGAACTCTATTAATTTGTTAGGGGGGGAAGATTGATTTATAGGCTTATGAGCCCTTCTTTTCACATCATCATTTGTTAGTCAGATATATGCTGCCAAACCAAAGCATGATGGCATCACCCTATTTCTCAGTAGCACATACGTACACACAGTTTTTAAATATGCACAAAAGCACCAAAAGAAAGGTATTTAACCTTGTATGCTGTATGGCTTTATAGATACATTTATACAATTCCAAATATCCCACATAATGAATAAAATTCTTACCACATCTGTTAATTAAATTTTAAAGCATCATGACATTTTGAATCACATAGAATATCTCTTTCCCTAACTACCTATCTTGGCGCTTTCTCTGGTTTGATGAAAATGCTATTTATAAGGGGCACACATTACTGCACTCCCTTTCCCTTACCTATCTGCACAATGTCAGAACAGGAAAATGCTCTGTAAACCAAAACATATTATTAGAACGTCTACTTAAATCAACTCACTATTTTAGGGGCTCGAGACAAATTGAGTTTTCTTGAGTCCAATTGGATTTGTTGACATTGAATTATGAGTTATGTCCTAATTTGGTTGTTTGGGCGTTTGTGCGTGTCTGTGTGTGTGTCAGTGCATGTGAGAGTCCCAACAATGCAGATCTCGTGGGTCTTAAGTTGAAGTCAGTGTTGAGACGAGGGCAGCTTGTTGTTCAGGTCTCACACGGTATTCTATTGCAGGCTAAATTGTATTATCACTCATGAGGAGATGATGTGGGAAACAACATGTTCCCAAATCTGAACCCATGTGACGCAAGTAAACCACACAAACTGCACATTCCATGTCGTCTTACCTTATACTGACTTAGTTTGAACAATTAGATTTCAGACATTATTTTGCTGTGATGAAGGATAACGCTTAAATTAACACAGAATGAATCCAGCACTTGTTCTTTGGTATAAAGATTAATTGTGGACATTTATTCATGTGTATTGAGTTTTTTTAGTAAGGTACATTTGGATATTAATTCTATTTGTATGGGAATTTCAGCTCTCAGCATTAGCCTGACTACCTCTATTCAGAACACTGATTAATCAAGATAGCCCCTCTGTGTTTGACATCCATAATCAGTACGCAGGATGGGGAATTATTCAATTAACCCTAATTAACATTGTAATATTCTACAACGTGCTTAAAGAGCTTGGACTGTTTCAGAGTATGTTCACACACACTTTACATGCTCATTTATTGTCTGGGAGCGGTTAATTACTGCTAAATTTGCTAATTGTTCATTTGTATTTTTCCTATTTGCCTGTCATGATGAATCACTGCGCAGTCATTCATCTCATCGGATGTACTTTGTCTCTGTCGAATAGGAGCTTGTGGTATGGCGCAAGATGAAATGTTCATTGTTAGCGTCATTTGTCACACTGTGGGAGGAGAGTGATGACACAGCTGTGCTTTCCTTGAGCTTTATGGCACTAGACCTCTTAACAATTCTGTCTGCTGGAACTAAATTGTTTTGAGATTAATATTCAAAACTACTTCATATCTAGTTAAACTGCCCATATACGTATAGAAAGCCCAGCATTTTGTGCTTAGCTAATAGTTTAAACTGTGTATCATTTTTATAAAGCTATTATTTCATCAGTAAGCCTACATGTAACTTGTTGTTTCCAGTTTTTGTCCTTCATAGCTGAAGGATATGGGTTAAGTTAACTGTATCAGTTAGCCGATGTTAAGCTATTTTTTTATAGCTTACATTAAGCTTACTATTAAAACTAGTCATGTATTAGGTTAGTACAATATTTTACGAATTTATTAATAAATCTACTACATGCTACTACGTTCACACTGGTTATCAATTGCTTTTCATTAAATATAAGGTTCTCATACATACCTAACTAAGAGCTAGATTATTTATTATTTTGAGGTTACAATTGTTGGTGTTGTTGTTATGTTGTGTTATGTTAAAGTATTCAATGACCTTTTACTTTTGATTTACTCATTGATATATATTTGGAATTTATATATTGTTTTCAAGTTGAATTTAGATAGTAGGTATACCATTGGTGGGGAAATCTGTCTGATGCCTTCTGAAGCCATTTGACAGACACTGGTTGATCTGTTCATTATCTTTAGTTGCACACGTTTCCAGATTATTATTTTTTTATCAGTATAATGTGATATTCATATCCTGCCATGAAACTGAGAAAACCATGCATCTGTTAGTAGCCATGTTGTTTGAGTTTTCATCAAGGTCTCCTGTTAGGTAAACAAATCCTAGCATCTTCTCTATTCTATCGTGAAGCAGTTCAATATGTTCTCTCTCTCTCTCTCTCTCTGTCTCTCTCTCTGTCTCGTATCTGCAGTCTCACAGTGCTGCATGTATTGGCTTTGGCCTCCACCAATCGCCTTATCGATCCCAAATGAAACACTGAACTCATCAATACGGTCTTAATGCGAGTTTGTTGTTCAATCACTTGCCATTTAAATCACCTAACTCAGGCCCGCATGCCATCCATTTTCTGTCATATACAGCTCGTCTCACCACTTTGCTTTGTCATTTTGGGAGGAGTATGCAATTATCATAAACATCTCCCAGTGCTCACTTTGTCAACCCCAGTGTGATAATGCCTGTGAGACTTCAGGAGTCTTTTGTATCTCCTTTGTTACCCTTTATACCATCGAAAATAGGTGCTATACTCTTAACCCCAATACTTACGATCACCTATTCTTACATCTTAAATGAGGTTTCATGAATGTCACAAATAAAGTCAAAGTGCAACCCCATTGATTAGGCTGGTAATTAAGATGTAAATGTGGTTGTAGGCTGGTGAGCGATCACACCTGCGATAATAGCAGTGCTGTTAACATCACCAGGGGTGTGACTGCCATGCAATGCGCTGCCTTATCAATGTTTGGAGTGATCTTCTCTTTAAGTATAGGCTCCACTCCTAATTCATGCTGTTTGCTAGCACTGTGCTGTCACAGGAAGATACTGGGCTGCACTGTAATGACAATTTTCTCCAGTGGGTGCAAGTCAATCAGTGAGAGGTGGCTCTTGTGTTAGCCACCTGGTTAAACAAAGAATCATTGGGAGACATTGCAGTCCAAATGAGAATTACATTAACTGCCAAGTGCAATGAATGTGGAGGAATTTGTCATGGTGACATATTCACAACTCACATTGACAGAACAAGCTGACACACAAGGCCACCAGGACCTCCAAGGGAGAAATACTAAAGTAGATTGGGTTTACATGAAGGTGATGTGATGGCCTGAATTAGATTTATTGGGCCACGTCCAATCAAAAAATGTTTCTCACTTAGTGGAAAAATTCCTGTGCAAGAAAGTTAATGCAGCCATTAAATTCTACAAACAGCTATACATTGTTAGAGGACACAACCATTGAGTGATACTCTCATATAATCCATCCATTTTAGTGCAGAGAGCAGATGTGAATGTGGTGTGAATTTATTTAGACCTTGTTCAGCCGTTGGCAGTCTTCAGGGTCTGGGCACTTACATGTTGGTGTTACCAGTTTAGCTCCAGTGCCAGGTAGAGAATAAATGACATAGGGCAGGATGGCACATCCTCGGAGATGTTTGTTCGGAGATGTCCCTCCCTGCGTGTTTACTCTCATCGGGGCCACACTTGGCTGTGAGTGGGGGGGGGCAGGGACTGGGAAAACAGCCGTCTTGTGAGAGCCAAGACTCTTACTGTGAATATTAAAGAGAGACAGAGAAGGAGGGAGAGGAAAAGCGAGAGAGAAGGAGAAAACCAGCTATCTGGACAAAACAAAGCAGGGTTTGGAGAGCCCGGAGCACATAATAAGCACAGCTCTTTCACTGCATACTCTGGGCACTCTGGAAAAGTGGGGAGGCCACTGAATGGGAAAGGAAGTAATAAAAAAAGCAAACTTCTTTGAAAAGTGTCCTGTGTGTGCGTGCGCATGTTCGTGTGTCAAGGTTGTGAGTCCATATGCATGCATTTGGGTGTTGTTTGCAGTTGCCTGTCTGAATCATTCTGACATATAGGCTACCGGTAGTAGAGTTTTGGAATGAGATTCAGCTTTTTGACACTAAAATCCCAGAGACCGAAATATTATTAATACTCTGTAAGGAAAGATAAGAGGGTGGATTACACGGGCCTTGTAAAACAGGTAAGGAGATCCGTGCTGTGTCCCCTCGCTAGACATTTTGATTTGATAGAAAGCAAAGTAAAAAAGACAGTGTAGTTTGATGGATGTCGTATTGCCGCTTTTTCTGACCTGCAACCTTAATGAGCTGAGTAAGAGACCTTTTGATTTGTCAATACTGCATACAAACACGTGCGAGTACTGCATGAATCCATGCATGCGCCTTTGTGCATCTCATTTAGCTTATCGTTAATCTGCCCTGCATTTTTTAATCTATAATGATAAATTCAATTAGATGTCTATGAATGCTCACTTTTCTTTACCATTTTTGCGAATACTGCAATAAGAAAGTACTTTTTCTTTCAAAGGAGGCGGGAGGTAAGAAAGTAAAAATAAGTGCTAGAGAGTTCAAGTTGTGTAGAGACAAGAAAGCAGACGAGACACATAGAAAAAAGAAAGCAAACAGAGGAAGTGGTGGCAGTGTTGTAACTTCAGTGAGTTTACCCCGAGGTAGTCTTTTCGCTAGTGATCAGGGATCTGACTCCTCTGACGTCCTGTATCCAACTTGACTTCTACAAGTGGGGTAAATAAAGAGTGACAAGCCCCACCTCACCCCCTCTTTCACCTCCAGGCCAGTTTCACCCCACTTCTTCTGTCCAGTGCAGACATGGTGTGCAACAATACAGCTCAAACGCTAACATTTCACTCCTAATCTCTGACTTTTTTTCAGCACTGCAAAATTTTTTATCCTCTGTGTTTTTTTGTGTGGCCTTATCAAAGAGGCTCCCCGTGACACACACTCACATGCAAACATTGTACATAATTCCCCCATATAGCTAAAGAACACATGCAAACACACAGGAAGACCTCACATTGAGACTCCAACAGTATTTTTTCCTACAATATGGCTTGTTTTGAACCACAGGAACCTCAGCATAGAGACTAATGTGTGTTTGTGCTTGTTTTAAAGAGCAATTAAGTATAGAAATGCGTCATATTTAGCACCCATTCCTTTATTTGGAATATGGCGACACATTAAAGAAGCAAAGGGCCAAATGTAGCTGTTTCATTGAAGACTGTGGAAAACGTTCTGCCAAATAGAAATCCTCCTTTGGTTAATTATCACATTCTTGCATGTAAATAAAACAATTTTTGTGGGAAAAAAAGATGTACATAGATAACTTTAAGAACTTTTGATTTTCTTGGGACAGTAAAGTTTTTACTTTGCTTAGTATTAAAATATAGATTTCATCAAATGACTGTAACTTCATCCATTTAAATACAAGCACCAACCTGAGAAGTGATAACCTCTGGGTACAGTCACTAGCACCCTTACAGGTGCCGGATGGAGATACTGGAAGAGTTCAGGAGGCTCTAACCGGCCTCCTCTCCCTCTCCTCCCCTCTGCCTGTAGGCAGGTCAGGGACATGTTGGAGATCAATAGCTTGCATTTGCCCACAGCAGCCCCATTTCTCAGCCGGGACACTGATGCTAACTATCAATAGTAATAAGAGCCTGTCTGAGACACAGTTAACTGCTGGCCTACGTAGCTGTCTGCTGGGGTGATAAACATCTTGTGCCCAGAGTTACTGTGAATAAACCACCTGATATGGTTCAACTTTGTGGCTGTATTTACTGTAAGATCGTGTGTGTTGTTGTTTTTTTTCTGCCTGATGTGGCTCATCTGCTCACTCCGTGGTTACCTGCACGAGTTGCGCGCTTACATGGCTCTCACAGTGTGATACAGAGATCACGTGCATATTCTGTATGTTGTGTGTTTAAGAGCGTGTGAAGTAACAAGGGGTGATTCAATGTGTAATTTTTAGTTTTGCTTCAAGGTTCTTAAAAATACATGAAGACTCAGCTTTTAGGGGTTGATGTGTGTAATTTCTTCAAGATGTTTGGAGTGCGTGGTTCCTCTGTAACCTCCTCTCTCAGTGATTTGTGTCAGTGTAATCCGGCTCCATTCTGTGAAACATCTAACGAGCTAAGCATCTCTCTTCATCCAAATATCATTCGTCAATGTCATATGAAAGCACTATGTGTTTTTCAGAGAATGTGACAGAGCTAAAATAGGCATCTTGGTGGTTGTCCAATACCATGGTGTTTGTCGTTAATGCAACTCAAGCGAACATGTTTAATCACATACAATCAAGTGAATTGGTATCAAAACCAATTGAACGATTTCATGATTGCTTTTCATGAATGGTCAGAAATAAAAAGTAATGAGGAACAGAAACAAAGCATAACTTACAGAATTGAACTTCTGTTATATTTACCTTAGTAAGCATCTAAGCTAAGATTATCCTGGCTGTTTTTATATTTTCAAATATTGAAATACTCACAAATAAGGTATTTAGTAGTTTCAAATGTAACCTGTTTTTTGTTGAGATAAAGTTAAGCTTGAATTTGTTTATTGTTACTCATGCAATGTGTTGATGCCATAATGACATTAATATTATAAAGGAATAATCATTTGACATTTTCTAAATGTTTTACGTTGGTATATAACAGAATATGGGGTATTATTTTAATGTCCTAAATTGTATTACAATTCATTGAATGTACTTTGTGGTCAAAAATAAAAATGCACCAGTTCAAATAATACGACAGTGTGTAGCTTGTGGTTTCCATTTACACCATGCAGTCACTACAGTAAGGTAATTTCCTCTAGTCTCTCTCACTAATATCTTGGAGGACGGCACTCTCGGGCAGGAACACTTTGGCGCACATCTCTGAACACTTGTACCAGCTAGTTGACACACAAAGAATTGTAGAGTGCGTGTGTGTGTGTGTTTCACTGACGACTGCACTAGTAGCACATGCACACTCGCACACACAGTGTGGAGATGGTGTGTGTGATGGGACGGTGACCTCTCACACCTCCCTGACACTTCTGAATGTTTGCTTGTTTTCCCTTAAACACGTCGGTTTGAAAGGGGGTGTCTGTAACTGCAGCTGAGATAATGTAAAAACAAACACGGCCCATTGATATGGGCTGATGCTGCAGGAAGTTGTCAGGGGGGAGACGATCAGTGGGACAAGTGGTGGCAGTGCTGCTGGAGGACAATAGAAAGGATTTGATCTGTTAATTAATGGAGGCCATTCTCGGCAGCTGCAGGTACTGAATTTTAATGCAGGTAATTTTTCAAAGGGATTTCTTGAGGGGCCAAACAGCTCTAAATGCCACTTTGTGATTGTCATTTCACTTCATACATAAAATATCAACAGTTTATATTACAGCTGATACATCTCTGTATAAACTTAATTAATTTGATAATTGAAGTGTCATATGAGGAGTAAAGGGTAAAAATATAGTAATACATTGTAAATAATTTAAACATTTCATACATAGTTTTATTGTTTTCATACAATCTGCATATTAAATGTGCTAAGTTACATGGCTTAAAGAAAGCTGCATATAGTCATACAGTTGACAGTGTGTAGGACTTAAGAAAATGGGCCTATTTCTTTATTTCTTTGAGCATGAGGCCAGCTTACAACAATCCCTTTAATCAAGCTCCTAATCCTTTTGCAAGACGTCAGCATGCCATAAATAAGGGCATGCACTTCTTGATATTTGTGTTGGGAGCAATGGAGGTCACATGTTTAAGCATATTGTTCATCAGGAATAAAGCTCTGCATAGCAAGAACATACTTTTATGTCTTTAAAAAGATATAAATAGAATGACAGCTGAGCTGATTTTACTGATTTAATAAAATGTATTGCTTCTTATGTTTCTATGACTTTGCTTTTGAGTTCGCAATTATCATCAAAGAGCCTTGAATCTTTATGGCATAATTAATCAAAAATAATGGTTTGTAATCATGAAAAGTACCAACAGTCTTGTGAGCAGATGCAATAATCTTCGTGTTAGTGTTAACATTAGGAAACTATAGATCATTGTAAACCCTAAACCCACCTAAGTTTGCCCGTTTTCTAGTCTTGCCATCCGGGCACAAGTAACACACGCACGCGCGTGCAGCTGACCCAGATGAAGGCCTGATCCAGCTAGTTGTAATTCTTTAGGCATCGCGTAGAGCACTGAGCAGGAGCGTGAATAGAAACCCACCACGTGTTGAATGCGGTGTCACACGGAAAAGAGTCTTTCTGCACACAAATACACTGTGTGAGGATCACTAACAGTTCGGCTGTGGGAGATTCCCCGGCTATCACATTATGCGCTTAAACGCACAGTGTTTCTCGGCTGTATGATCAATCATGGGATGTCAGTGATAATAGTGAGTGATGGCACTCAGGCCAGACCCTCTGTGATATGCTGAGCACAGCATCGATTGCGTGTAAAAGAGTAATGCGTACTTTTTATGCGCCAAAGGCTTCTGTCATTTTCCCCTGCAGAAAACAAAGTCAATCTTTTTCATTCATTCAAAGATAAACTGACAGGACATTAAGAAGGCCCGTGTGGTATTTTCTGAATATACACATATGTGTGTTAATTAAAGAAAATTATTGATATGAAAATATATTTCGAATACCTGTCATTAGTGGGAGTTTTGCTTTGAACTCGTGGAGAAAATTTTTATTTTTAACCCCCAATTGCCTCTCTGTAAGCACAAAGCTGATCACAGTACAAGACACTTGGTGCTGAATATTATGAATAATATATTAGAATCAACAAGTAGTCCAGTCAGTTGATCTTTAATGTAAAACATGAGTTTAATAAAAAAAACCAAAAAAAAAACCTTAGCATTGAAAACTTTTCCAGGCAGTGGCAATGAGTTACATGTATTCAGTCCCCAAACTGTGTCAGTGTGGGTCATTCAGCGCATGATTGTGAACACTGTATCCTCACCGTCCCGACTGAATCCCATTTAAAATGTCTCGCGCTCGGCTGGGCTGCAAATCACCCTGTTTACAATCTCACACCAACACTCACATCAATTAACTGGCCATTGATTTTCCCGCCCGGGACATTACAATATTGCGGACCCCTTTTTCCTCTCCCAGCAATTTCAAGTTTGGTGCACATAATTGCATTGGCTTTTTAATGGCGCGCACACACACGCGCACACACACACACACACACACACACACACACACACACATGTTTCCCTTCCTAATGATCATTTGCTGTTTGATTTTATCAGTCACAACTTACTTTTCCGTTTGTCACATTTAAATATGGTTCAGTCAGATCTGTGTACACGATAAAAACACAAATATATTATTTTAATATTTGGCATAACGCACAGATATAACTGCCGCCGTCAGAAGTATTTGGTTTCCTCCCGGTTCTTTCCTTGCTCTTTCTTTTTTTCATGAATAAGTAAATAGTAAGGCTAGTCGAACCTAAAAGATATCTGACACAAGAGAGGACCAGATCCATCTAGCCTGCAGCCGCTCTTTAAATATTCAGTGAAAAATAATGGCATCCGAGGCATCACCTATAGTAACATTATTATCTTCATTTCTCAAAATCAGCTCGACTGAGAGCTTCGTTTATCTTTTTCACCTAATAAATCTACTCGACTCAGCGCGTGTGTGAAGCTCCTGTGGGACCTATTGCCCTCCTAAAACATCCCCACTGGATGCACACTCCTGTTAGTGCATTATTTAAGGCCACATAATAATAATAAAACAATATATATATATATTTGTAATTTTTACAGTGTTCATCAAGCACTGGTTTATTGGCTCTCCAGTATCCGGTATTACATTTTAACATAGCTCTTTTATCTACATATTTCCTCTACATTGTTAGATATTTAAAGTTATCAGAAGGCCTTCAAAACGTAACACTTTTTACAAGCACAATATTATTTATCTTATTTTACGAAAGAAACTATACACTGTCTGGTAAAGATGTAAGGATGTTTTCGTTCCCAACGGATGGAGTGAAATATAGATAAGTCCACGCAATATAATTGTGTGTAGGAAAACGTTTTGGTAAGAAATAAAAAGCTTTATGTATTCCTATTCAGATGAACAGAATTGTCTCCCTGTCTCTGCCACTGATTTTCCCGATGCGCACAAAGCTTTTAGATCTGCTGTGCGCAATCAGAGAGAGAGAGAGAGAGAGAGAGAGAGAGAGAGAAGGGAGAGAGACAGAGAGAGATTGCGGGGGGAGGAAGGGGAGGAGGTGAATGGCAGGATGACTGAAAAGCCCAGTGACCAATCAAATCGTTGATGGGCTGGGCTCCACATTTTGACCCAGCGCTGCACGGGCCCTCAAAGTTTGTTTATTCGCGGAATGCAGTGTGTGATGAAAACGTGTTAGTAAGTGACCCCCCTTTCGACTAATAACAATCAAATGAAACTGATTGGGACGTTGGAAGACGCTGTGGACTTCGGGAACGCGTACCGGTGCCATTTACGCACGGAACATGCTCGCGCGACGCTGCGCTTTAGCGCACCGGGATCCCCGATTGAACAAACTCTTCAGAGAGTAGGTGTCGATCTGCAGCAAGAGAGCTGAGCTACTACGATCTTGATGCAAGAGCGGAGGACGGACTACTGAGTTTTAGTGAAAAGAAGAAAGTTGGCCGGAGCTTGTGGAGGTTTGAGAAGTAAGCGTCCGCTTGCTTCACATCTCCAGGAGGGGAAAAAAGCAAAGAAAAACTGTGATCGCTGCTTGATCAATGTGATAGATTGAAAGATACTGTGGCAGGCTCTGACTCGAGACGCTGACAGTCCCCCTGTAGTAGTCAAGATAAGCGTTGACTTGGCTAACTGAAGGGGTTAAACCGTATCTAAAGTTTGGAAAACCCAGCCTTTCTTTTCCGTACGGATCAACTCATTGGGTGGGAGCTGAGAGAGAGACAAGAGTCCCCAGCAAATCAGGAGCTAATTGATTAAAGAGACTTCATTTGAATAGGAGGGGGGTTGGCGAGGTGCCAATCGCTTTTCAAAGAAGCCCCCCGTATGATTAATCGTAGAGCATTATTGATAATCATAACGCGGCACATGCGCGGTGGATGGGCTCGATTTACGTAATTTTTGAGAGGGTTTTGTAGTCATTTTTTTATTCTTCGCCTGCTGATGTGCCAGCCAGCATGTCGCGGAGGAAACAAGCGAAGCCGCAACACTTCCAGTCCGACCCTCATCTCCCCTTATCGGAGCACAATGGTGAGTTCCAGTAACATATCGTTGCTTTTATCCAAATAACTTAAATATGTCACTTTCTGCTTTTTATGTCATGTCTGTGGCTTCGTCTCACGGTTTAAGTTAATATAGCCTACTTTGATTTGACTTTATACTAGTTTACTTATTTGAAAATTATTTTTTTTATTTCTTTAAAACATAAATCCAATATATCAATTAAATTGACTTTATTCCATATTTATTAGGAATTTAGAGTTACTTTTTGTATTTTTCTACATTCAGAACTACGTTGTCAAAATAATATGAACTTTGCCATAAACTTTGAATAGGTAAAAATATAATTATTGTGCGTAATTCTTTTTTTTTTTTTTTTTCATTTTGTGATGCCATTTCTGCATGTTAAAACATCTAACTTCATAGTCTAATTCAGTTTAAAATGGCATATAAGCAACTTTTCTGTAACGTGTCGCCAACTCAGTTTCGGTCCTTTCCGAGGCTTCCCAGCGTTCAGAGCCTCTCCATAGGCGGAGAGATCACCGTGTCTCTCCGGCGGTGAATCAAACTTTTCCTGTGTCCTGGCCAAAGCAACTTTTCGAGCCGCAGATTCGTGCTTTTTAATAGAGCAATGATTTCCCACTTGTATGACAAGCAACGATAAGTTAGTGCTCGTTTGAGCGACAGCGTCCTTTACAGTAAAAAGTTGGATGAAAGGAGAAGCAACTGCTGAAGAGAGCGTCTCCCACACACACGCACACAACCTCTTTAGATACCCCATCTAATCTTATCGTTATTTAGATTTTACTTTACTATTACGCCAAAACTGTCCCATGCACGCTCACAACCCTACGATGCTTTGTGTTTTTTTTAACGAAAGAATTTAAAGGCTAAAATCATAAATGATACATGAGATCTTTGCAATTTACATTAAGAAGCTCGCGCTTAATTTAGATTTATTTGATCCTCTGTTAAATAATTTAGTGTTGATTCATCTTCATAGATAAAGTGAAAAAAATGTTTTAACCTTGCAGTTGTGCTTAACGTGAAATTGTTTTAAACAACGTGACAGCTGAAAACAGCAACCCCTCTGTATGAGGCTCAAAGTTTCAGTACCAGTGACTTTCAGTGAAGCGAGGGGGAAAAAAGTGGTTGTGCATTATTATTTACAGACAATTTTAAAAACCATAAACTTCGAAGTAAAATAATGTCTGAGAATAAAAATAGGGTAGTGTAGTGTAGGCCTATGTCCAAACAGGATGTCACATGCAACGTGTATTTTTTGTTGACCGACTTCTGGACACTAATTGAAATGACTTGTTTTGAAGAAAATGTCTTTTTGTATTTTTGTTTGTTTGTTTTTTTAAACACAAGGCAATATTTGTAATTTAAATGCAGTCGTTTGCACTGTCGTAAAGTGTGTATGTAAAGTTTTTCTTTACATAGTTTTTCTTATTTTTTTCTATTTTAATTTAAACAAACAACGAGATATGCCAACGTCAAACATAGAGATAAAAAGAGAAAATATTTTTAGAGTTGGATAGGCCTAAGGGATAAGGCCTATAAATTCTATCTATTCTAAAAGCCACGTTGTATTTAGTATTGCCTGAAAAGCATGTGCAGGTAATTTAAAAGAAACATTTGCTTCTCTCATGAGAACGTCAGGCATAGAAAAAGTATTTGCTGCAAATTTCACGTGATTTTTAGCAACTTGATGATTATGCAGGATGCAGTTAATTTCTGACTGCTGGATTGTCTGCATTTTGTTTTAAATTGAATAAAGTTAATGAAAAGTTCCCTTTTGTCACACGGACAGAAAGCAACATTTCTTAATTTTGCCCAATGCAGTGACAAATGTTGAACCTTTTTCCACATGTCTTTTTGTAAATACAACACTTAGGACATATTTTCTTTAGAATTAGGGGTATTTAGCTGACAGAGCTCATAACAAATGTTCTGTGTGTTCTATGGGAGCCGGAAGTGAGAACAGAAAGTCATTGTGTTTGTAGCTGAATGTCAGAGATGGTGAGGGCCCGTGGTTACTAGGAGGTTGAAGTGAGAGCCACAGAGGGTGGGATGTTGAGCTGTTTTAACCTTTGCCAGTGTCTCTCTGTGTGGAGGTGAGGGGAGTTCAGGGCCCAGTGTGCGCCTCTCTACCTCGCCATTGACCCTGCTGATCGGAGCTGCAGGCTCCCCAGCGAGTCCTGGACTCTTTATTTCAGTGTGTTTGTGTTTTGTGAAGCCTTATCAATGTTGTGGCCATCCCCCTTATGCCCTATCAGAGTGGCCCCCCTAGAGGAGAGATTGGCAGAGCAACCCACTATCCACTGTTGTTCTCTGCAAACAGAGAGCGCAGTTGCTTGTCATTTTGCCAGTGTTTATGTGGTGGGAGTTTAGGTGTAGCCTGAAGGACTTGCTTTGCCATTTTTTTTCCTCCCTCCCCTTGAGCTTTAAGCATGTCACCGGGGCAGAGCTTCTCAGATGTGAGTCTTGTCCTGGACCTCGGCAGTTATAGTGGAACCCCATCTAGTGTTCAGTGTCTGGAGCCGATGAGAGCAGAAACCCTCCTGAAGTTACAAGTGTCAAGAGAGGCTCACAGAGGCCCCGCGCAAAAAATAATGTAGGATCTCTCAAAGCTCGCCGTCAACTTTTTTTTCCCACTAATCCTCGCTTTCTTGGCTCTCATATTCACACTTTGGCCACTCTCTTTGAGGTTCTGTCTTCTTCTCTTTGTCTCTCCACCGCCCTTTAGCCCTGTGCACCGCTTACATTGTGCTTTTGATAGAGATTCTATGGAAGTTTTACAGACTCCATCTTTCTACCAGCTTGACTTTATCTAAATTTTAATTCGAAGTTAATCCATGCTATTTTGGGAATTAAGCCTAATGCGAGCATCTGTGATGTTTCCTATGCTAGACTTTTGTGGACAGTAGATTTGTGATCGTGCATTGATTTAGTTTTGATTTAAAAGAGATTTTTGGTGTCAAAGTCAAAGATTTTATTGAAAGAACAAATCTTTAGCGTTACATTAAAGTTGTGAGAGATGAATTATGATAATAATGTTTTTTCCTAATTTAAAGTAATTTTCTTTTTCCAAACTCAAGACGTAGTTGGTGAATATGGGACTGCATACTTTGGTGAAACAAATTTAAGATACAAATATTTTCCTCCAGCTCTTTCAATAGTTAAATGCACAGATGCCAATTGGTGATTACATTTTTTATCTTTCTTTCTTTTTTCATGGTCTTATATTTCAAAGTTATTGCTTTAAAATGTAAACTTTTTATTTACATTTTTGTAATAGTGGATTTATTTATTTTTAATTATGCATTACAAGAAATATCTTTGTTTTGAAATTATTTTTTGTTAAATATATATTATTATTACTCTTATTAGCGTATGTTAATGGGTGAAATTATTAATAACTAATATTATATTACATTATTTCTCAAACAGCATATGCATTGTGTATTTGTTGTTGTTGTATGCATGGATTTGGAGCATTAACACACATGCATACAAACATTTTGTATGTATTTATCAATTCTGCATCAGTCAGAAGTTTGTTTGATGAGTTTTTTTCTTATTTCATGTGACTAATTATCATTAAGATTTTCTTCACACTTATTTGTGTACAGTCAGCCTCGAGAAAAGTAAAAAGGTGTTTGTGTTTCTTCATGTTTTTCACACTATCAATTGAACACATTTTTTTTAAAGTTGGTGTGTAGGTGGACGAGTGGGGGCTGAGGGTGACAGGGGAGATTCAACGGGAAAAGTTATCATTAAAGTTGTATTTTCCCTGTTTGCATGGTTTGTTGGTGTGAGGGCCAGGGTTTACTGTCATGGCAACTTTGTGTTATCTGATGTCTCTGAGCAGAGAAACATTGAGGGAGATAATCCCTGAATTAAACAGGATCTGCTTTGAGTCGACTGAGATGAGCAGGGCCAGGCTGTGCCGACGATCCCCGCCGCTCCCATGCTGCGTGAACAATGGGAAGGCATCCTGTCTCTCTGTGGGGCAGGGCTGCACTTCTCTGGGTTTCATTTGCAAATGAATTCTTGGCCCTGATGAAAGTGTTGAGGGGCCGGAGCCACAATGAAAAGGATTCATAGAGAAATGCAATTTGTAAATCAACTTGTATGTTAAACAGCAAGATTTTAGTGTGACAAAGAGGGAACAGAATAAGGAAAGTCTGGAGCACAGCGGTGGCTCTGGGGGCAGGGTGTCTTCTTACTCTCTGACCTGTTTGTTTATCAAAACGGAAAATTATAAAACCTGTTTCTGTGCGAAATTAAAAGGCAGCCATTGCTTTTGAATTTCATCTCACTGAAAGTTTCTGAATTGCTTGATCGGCCAGCTGGTATGTCCAGTTTCTGAGTTTTGGGAAGTTTATTATGTGTGCGTACTTATGCAACTCAAGCACCAAGTCGTTTATTGCAAAGAATTTAAGGTGTTTGGACTATTATTCGCTGACTTTTACAGGTCAAAGACTGAAATCTAAAATATAAATATGTAGCCAATAAATAACTGCATTTGAAATATGTAATATATTTTTGCAATTTTCATTCAATTGTAGACATTTAAGCAAGAGAAAATAATTTGCTACCATTTGTTAAACAAGTCTGTTCAGTCAAAATGGCTTTCATTTTTATTTCTCTTTGATTTTCTTGTGTTTTTTTTAGCAACCACCTTGATGCCAGAGGCTCTGTTGTTCACATTTTAGTGTGACTGCAGCATGAGTGGATACAAATTAGTTTAGTGACATAGATAACCTGTCCAAGATGTCCATAGTCGGCTGAAAATGAGCAAAGTTGACAGCAAATTGAAAGTCTAATAAGTCCATCAAATGCTTGATTTGCTTCGAGTGGACAAGAAGACTTTGAAGGACATGGAATATAGGAAATCAATATCTTTCTATGAAATTTCATTAAGGGCCAATGTCCACACTTCACTCCATTCTATATTTTGATGGATTATCTGGTGAAAATGATCACCTTTGTTTGGGCTGATGAAACCCTGATGTAAATCTTCAAAGATCACTTTTAAGAAATATTTGAGTAGTTCCCATTGATTTCGTGTCCCCCTTATCGTATTTCCGTGGCCACTGCATTGAATGACGCCTTTTCTCATTTCTGTAGGCTTATTGTTGCCTTTCAACCGTTGTTTTTGTTAACACATCAAAGGGATAAGTGTAAAACTGATTAACTTAAGATTAACAACAATGGAATTTGAGGAGATAAAGCTGCTTCTTCAGCTGCAAAACATTTCTAATCACTAATCCTCTGTTTCCTCTTTTTCAGGGGACACAGAACTTTGCTCAGAGGACCCCCCCTGCAAAGAGTCAGACGCCCATGTCTGTAGCAGATGTTGTGCTGAGTTCTTTGAAATATCTGATCTTGAGGAACACCAGAAGAATTGCACTAAGAATCAGTTAGTTCTGATAGTGAATGAAAATCCTGTCTCCCCCACCGGAACCTTTTCACCTGGGTCTCCTCCCCATAATCCAGATGACCAAATGAATGACACGGCTAATAACACTGATCAAACTGAGTGCAATGACCTATTGGAGCCTAACTCTCTCGAAAGAGATGAATCCATGGACGTGGACGTTTCCGGAAT
The DNA here is from genome assembly GCF_947650265.1 of Symphodus melops. Lineage (NCBI taxonomy): Eukaryota > Metazoa > Chordata > Actinopteri > Labriformes > Labridae > Symphodus > Symphodus melops. The sequence goes on along the minus strand of NC_136693.1, from coordinate 15,258,476 downwards.
GAGCAGTGGTCATGAAGAAGAAGGCAGTCATACAGATGGTGGGAGCCCCATTAACACAGTAAGCAGCCATGGTGTCATGGGCCCCTCTGCTCCTGCAGTAGGTACTTCAGCTATCTCTGCCCCTCTACCTCAGCTCAGTAACCTGACTGAACTGGGGAACTTCTCCATGATTAACAGCAATGTCATAATTGAAAATCTGCAGAGCACCAAAGTGGCTGTAGCCCAATTCTCCCAAGAGGCTCGTTCTAATGGGGGGCCCAGGGTAGCAGTGCCAGCCCTCATGGAGCAGCTCTTGGCTCTACAACAGCAACAGATACACCAACTACAGCTTATTGAGCAGATTCGCCATCAGATACTGCTACTGGCCTCTCAGTCCCCAGAAATACAGGTGCCTCCAACTTCTGCCTCAGCTTCAGGCACAATGGGGCCTGCTGCCAGCCCACTTACCACACTCAGCTCCCATCTCTCCCAACAGCTGGCTGCAGCCGCAGGCCTAGCACAGAACCTGGCCAGCCAGTCAGCCAGTATTAGCAGCCTAAAGCAGCTGGCTGCAGCGGCACAGCTACCTCAATCCAACCCAAGCAGCAGTGAGACATCTCAGAGCATTAGCACATTGGGGCCATCAACAGTGAATGCCCAGTCCTCTGACAAGAGGCAGAGTCATATAAGTAGCCTCCACTCTCAGCTCAGCAACCCCTCACTAGCGAAGTCATCAACACCATCATTTGGTATGCGTAGCTTGTTAAGCTCTGCGGTGAATCCCCTTCTACCTCAGCCCCCACCTGGTAACCCCATGTTCTCCAACCCTCTGCCCAGTGTTGGCACTACTGTGGAGGACCTCAACTCTCTAGCAGCATTGGCCCAGAGAACAAAAGGCAAGCAGCCAAATGTCACCTCATTTGAGCACAAAAGCAGCTCTGACGATGCTTTCTTCAAGCATAAGTGTCGTTTTTGTGGCAAAGTGTTTGGGAGTGACAGTGCTCTGCAGATCCACCTGCGGTCTCACACTGGGGAAAGACCATACAAGTGTAATATCTGTGGTAACCGCTTCTCCACCCGAGGTAACCTGAAGGTACATTTCCAGCGACATAAAGAAAAATACCCACACATCCAGATGAATCCTTACCCTGTTCCTGAGCATTTGGACAATATACCAACAAGCACAGGCATCCCATACGGCATGTCCATGCCCCCAGAGAAACCCGTCACAAGCTGGCTGGATAGCAAACCAGTTTTGCCCACTCTGACTTCCTCAGTTGGTATGCTGCTGCCACCAACCATGCCAAGCTTGCCCCATTTCATCAAAAAGGAAGATAATTCTATAGCTATTACAAGCCATTCTGTTACCACAAAGAGTGACTCAGGTGCTGCTGACCCTTCAGCTAAAAGTATCGATGGAGTTTCTGAAGAGGTTGAAGGTGCAACTCTGCCTACCTCAAATGGGAAAACTGAAGAAGGCAGCCACTCCTCAGGCTTCATGACAAATGTGAGCTCTGCTACAGAGAACACTGCTGATTACACAACATCTAACAGCCCGCCCATGATGACAAACCCGCTAATGCCTCTTATGTCTGATCAATTCAAGGCTAAGTTCCCTTTTGGTGGCATCCTGGATCCTCTCCAGGGGTCTGAGACCTCCAAGCTGCAGCAGCTAGTGGAGAACATTGACAGGAAGGTTACAGACCCCAATGAATGTGTGATCTGCCATCGGATTCTGAGCTGCCAAAGTGCTCTGAAAATGCACTATCGCACTCACACTGGTGAAAGGCCCTTTAAGTGTAAAGTCTGTGGCAGGGCATTTACCACCAAAGGAAATCTTAAGACACACTACAGCGTCCATAGGGCAATGCCTCCTCTTCGAGTCCAACACTCCTGCCCTATTTGTCAGAAGAAGTTCACTAATGCTGTGGTTTTACAGCAACATATTCGTATGCACATGGGTGGGCAGATCCCCAACACCCCTCTGCCAGAGAGTTACCCTGAGTCCATGGCCTCTGACACTGGCTCATTTGAGGAGAGAAACTTTGATGATCTGGACAACTTCTCCGATGACAACATTGAAGGAATGGAGGAAGGTCCAGATAGCAGTGTCCCAGACACACCTAGGTCACATGACAGTCTATGTAACTCCCCAGTTCCCCCTGAAATGGCTTACCAAGAGGGGCACCAGAAAGATGGCCTAGAGCATGACCACAATAATGAAATAGAGACCAGCCAAATGAGGGCTGTGGCAAATGGCTTAGCTGAAGGGGATTGTCTCACCAATGACTCTTCGTCTCTGGGAGGGGATATTGAAAGCCGGAGCGCCGGGAGTCCAGCTGTGTCTGAATCTACCTCCTCTATGCAGGCGCCGTCCCCCACAAGCATGCAGACACAACCACACAAATCCCCACACCCTGAAGAAAGGCACCAGAGGGCCTTATCTTTTGAGCACACTAGTGCAAGCCTCCTGCATCCTAACCCCTCCAACATTGGAGCTCTAGACCTAACATCCGTCAATCACCCAAAAGATCCCCTGGGCATGATATTCTCCTTTCGTGAGCGTAACATCATCAAGAACACATCCTGTGACATCTGTGGGAAGACCTTTGCTTGTCAGAGTGCCTTGGACATTCACTATCGAAGCCATACCAAAGAACGGCCATTTATTTGCACGGCCTGTAACAGGGGTTTCTCCACCAAGGGCAACCTCAAGCAGCACATGCTCACCCATCAAATGAGAGACCTGCCCTCACAGCTCTTTGAGCCCTCCAACACCAGCTTGTCATCCAGCCCAACCCCATCCCTCCTGTCTGTAGGCTCTCTTCACAAACCAGAGGTCAATGGCTTTGTCCATGGCCTTCACCAAGAAAACAAGGACATGCCTCTGGGCTTGGTCACATCATCTGCCTCTACTTCCCCAGTGCTTTCCGGTGCTCCACCACGCAGGACACCGAAGCAACACTTCTGCAACACCTGTGGGAAATGTTTCTCATCCTCCAGTGCTCTACAGATCCATGAGAGAACCCATACAGGGGAGAAACCCTTTGCCTGCAGTATCTGTGGTCGGGCTTTCACCACCAAAGGAAACCTCAAGGTAAGTGTTAAAACATTTAGAAAGCTGTTAGTTTCATCAAATCATTAAGAAAAATATCCTACTCATTTATCTACAGCATTTTCAGAGAATTGTGTGAATTAAAGACAAAATATGTCAAGTATGTTGTGTGTCAGTCCTTATACCTAGAGAGACATTTGGAAAAATGTTAACAATAACTTGTAAAAGTGATTTAAAACCAAGCTTTGGTTTTTGGTAGAAACTTGATTTACACAGGGGAAAATTTGTTTGTATCGGAAGATGCTCAACTATAATCAACAAAGAAAATTCTCTGAAGACTTCAGAAGTAGTTTATCCATGGCATGCCATAAGCATAACTAATTTAATGTGTATTGATGATTATTAAGCAGGAAAAAAACTAACTGGAACTGGAAGAGATAAAATGTTATGTGTAATAGATTTTTGTGCTTGAATTTTACAAAAAAAAAAGCTTTGTGCCCCCTTGTGAGATGAGCAAATTAAGATTTAGATGAAACAGCATGTGTCCTTCTTGCCAAAATAAGATGTTTAAACCATACTGGTACCTCTCACAGCACAGGCAACTAAGTGGTCCTTTGCAGCCAGGGTGTGAAGCTATTTTAATTCGGGGTTAAGCATTTTTTTTTTTTTTTCCATTGCATCATCTCATGTGCAGTATTTATGGCCAAGTTTGTAAACGTCGCTAATTTTCATCCCACTTATGCTCTATCTTTCCCCCTCCCTTTTATCCTTCTTCTCCCTCCTTCCCTCTCTCTGTGAAGGTTCATATGGGCACACACATGTGGAACAGTGCTCCCGCCAGACGGGGCCGCAGGCTCTCTGTGGATGGGCCAATGGCCTTCTTGGGTGCCAACCCAGTCAAGTTTCCTGAAATTTTCCAGAAGGACATGGCATCGAGGGCAAGTAATGGAGACCCAGCTAGTTTCTGGAACCAGTATGCTGCAGCCTTCTCTAACGGCCTGGCGATGAAGACGAATGAAATCTCTGTCATTCAGAATGGAGGCATCCCACACATGTCAGGCGGTGTGGGTAATGGGGGTAGCTCTCCCATTGGTGGCCTAACTGGCAGCCTAGACAAGCTGCACAGCATGGAGCCCAATGCTGCTCTTGCTGGTTTGGAGAAAATGGCCAACACAGAGAATGGGGCCCACTTTCGGTTTGCACGTTTCATGGAGGACAATAAAGAAATCGTCACAAGTTAGAGCTTATGTCCTCAATTGTGCATAGACAAATGAAGATGCCCAAAGGCATATTGTACACATATGTAGAAACACAGGAAAGAAGACAAAAGAAAGAACAAGACGGGGACAAAATCAACTGAACTGCTTTACCCGCATTGAATCTTTACGAACACAAGTGTGAAGACAAGTTGCTTTTTTTGTACAATGTACATGTTATAGTTTTACGGAGCTTATTTATTAGTGAGTATAACCTTGCTTGAAACCAAGTGGAAGCATTAACATTTAGGTTTTTCTTTGTTTTAAAGCCAGAATGGGTATGTATGGGTGCTTAAAACATGTGCTTTTGAAACTTAGAATATCTGGGTAGATTACCTTACCTTGGCATTAAGTTATTTTCTGTCTGTAGTAGCTATAACCGAACTGTCGATGTAATGCATTAGCCCTGTATTAAGCAAACAGACTTGATGTAAATATTATACACTGATCTTCTGTAGATGGTCTAACATCTGTGTTCATGCCACCCTCCCTTTATCAAAGCAAAACAATTCAGGCAAAGGAAATCTGGTGTTGTTCCTTTCTTTCCAACTTCTATTTACTGTTATTCTATTTAAGTATGACAAAACGTTGAAGTTTGCTACATTTTAAGGAGTTTCTTTAGTGTTAACTTGTTCTGTTGTTACTGTTTCTGTGTATTGTACTTTCTACTTTTTGTTTGTTTCCATATGTTTCTTTTCTTCTATCTCTTTTTTTTGTTGTTGCCTGTATTTTGGTTATATGGAAAGCAAGTCAGAAGGGAACATTTGGTCTAGCCTTTTTTATTGGTTTTTGGAACTGAGACAGCCAATCAAATGAGCAGGATTCTCCATTAGTTTCTCAGCTGGATTTCCATGTTGCTGCTATGTCCCAGCATCCTCACTGACATTAAATGCGAAGTTATGTGTTGAAGCTTCTGTAAATATGTTCAGATGTGGAAATACAAACTCCCTCCTTAGAAAATGTACATACAGCTCACACAAGAGAAGTCAATCACGGCCTGGGGACAAAATGATAGTGTTTTTATAAATATAAAATATATATTGGGTTTGACAACCTTCGGACTGTTACATGCACTTTCTTGGAAAGTTGGAAGATCTTTATGGGTCCAGTTTCTCTACACTTTAATACCTACTAACAACTAAGATACTGTAATTCTTTACTCAAATAATCAAATACATCAGTTTTCCAAAAGAATCATTGTGTGTTTGTGTGCCTTTTTTCCTTCCTTCATGAAAATAGAACACCGTTTTTGCGTCACAGTTAAGGCAAACATGATTTTGAAATAAGATATGGAAAAATATTAAATTACTTTTTTATTCATATTCATTTGCTTTCAGGGCCATTGTGCAACTTAGGCAGCTCTCTGGTTTATTGTCAAATAGGATCAGCTGAAGCACAAACGTTGGAAGCAGTCTTTAGGGCATACCTGATTTTTTTATTAATTAATTGAACGACTTTTTAGACAAAAAAAAAACATTCCATTGCAAATCATTGAAAGTGCAACTTTACCGCTAATTCAGCGGAATAATCGAGTTGTGTTTTGTTTTTTATTGTGAAAATGAAAATGTTACCTCTTGCCATTTGCTATTAAACATGAAAGTCCGTGTTTTCTGCCTGGACATATGTCAGCAGAGACAATATTCTATTAAATGATCAAGGCTTTTCATGCGTTATGGTGGAAAAATGAAGAACGCGACGATATAATAATTTGCCTCTGAGCTTTAAAAGATCCCACGGTTAATCCTTTGACGACGTATAAAGCGTTTCTTTTCTTCTTTTTCTTATTCAAACCGAGAAAGTTCCACTTTGTATTTAAACAGCTGTATTTCATTTAACACATCGTTGCACATCCTGTAATACAGGATCTGTTAATTTATGTCCAGCATCCTCGGCGCTCTCCTCCTCCTGACAGAACCCAAATGTACAATATTTACGTTTTATATTTCAGGACGTAGAAGCTAAATGATCCTTACCTTCAATGACTGCTTTTTTTTTCTTTTACAGTCACATCTGCTCCGTGAGCTGCTCTCGTGCAGAGCAACGGCTTCCTGAGAGATTCTTTCAGAGTAGGCTAAGAAAAATAAGACACCTTCTAAATGTCTGCTCTGCTAATTATGACGAATGCTACCTTTTTAGTTTAAAACTTTGGCTTCCATCCATAACGAATTGTATGCATCTCTTCTTGTATTTTATATTTTATTATTATTATTATTATTATTCATAATCTTCCTCATTCTTCTTGTGTGTTATTTGGGTATCTAAGAATGTTGGATTATTGTATTAAATATAAAACTTTAAATAACAGAAAAATACTTGTCATAAAATGACAATAGCTAAAAATGAATAAAATTAATTTTAAAAAAGTGTATAATTTATTTGTGCAGAAGAATCAACAGTATAAAATGTAATTATGCACAAGTAAGCACACATATGGGGCATGCAGTCCCAGCAGTATATGAGTGGAGATCTTCCTCGTTGCTCCTAGCTGGGTTATTGATTGAGCTGTGCAGTATTACAAAAACACTTGAATCTCAGGTGGCAGGAATGTGTACAATTGATCTCTTCTACTGTGGCTCCTAGCAGTGGCTTCTTGCTCCACAACACAGAGCAGCACAGAAAGAGCCGGGCCAACATACTGAAACACTATCGCTGCACACTAAGAGGGGCTGTCCCTGTTTGCCTGTTCACTGTCACTATTTATTGTAGTGCAGTGAGTCTTATTCATTTATTGCTCTGAATATACACTGTGCACTCTTGACGTTATGAACACAGAGCTTCATGCAAAGATTCTTACTGATTTGGACTATATTTTCAAGACTTTTATCTCATGCGTTTTTATTTAATTGTTGGTTGTTTGTTTCCACTCTGAGCTAAATTGTTTGATGGTCTCTTCCTGCAGCGTCTGGAGAGGATGGGAACCATCAGCAGAGAAACATTACTCTCTTTAGCTGTAAGTCACTCCTGTCCACTTACAGTACACTTGAAGGTTCATTTAAGGGTTTGGCCATAAATGAAGGCTGTATGCACAGCTGCCACACAAATAAAATAAGATCATTTGTTTCCAGTTTAAGTTAACTACATTTTTTTTAACAGAATAAGTTAGGATGATCTTCTTAATTCTGCCTTTGTTGTCATAAAGTTATTTTCTTAACCTTTCAATGGTTCAAGGGGGGTGAAACCAGGTGCCTTAATTGAAATTAAAAAAAAAAAAGCAAAAACATTAAAAAATGCTTACTAGTGACATCTAACATGTCACATGTGTTAGAAAAACAACTAAGGATATTTAAGTATAAGAATATATCGTCCTGTTAAACAAATAAATGCAACAACACATTTGTGCTTTTGTGATCTCCATAACTATTTGCAAGTCTTGGTGAGTGATGTAGTGTGTGTGTGTGTGTGTGTGTGTGTGTGTGTGTGTGTGTGTGTGTGTGTGTGTGTGTGTGTGTGAGTGTCTAGGTGTGTGTCCACCAAAAGCAAATGAAGAAAGAAACATTTTATGAACAATGTCATTGGGGAGATTTAAAGTAAACAGGAGTAAAATCTGTTTAACATCTCTCGTGTCTTTTCTCCGTGGCCTGTCAATGTGCAGTTCAGGTTGAGACAAAGAGAATGACGAAGCCTTAGCCCCCTCCCACAACATCAGCCGTGTCCTGTCATCCCTCCTGAGTCGATACAAACTGTAGCCTGGGGCCCGGTCCGGACTCCCCACTGAGTTTCTGGCCCACCGCTGGGAGATCAAAGACCCACTGAGAACAATGGTGAGCCACATTTAGTTGGCTGAGCTTCACTTTCCCTGGACACATGGACACACCTGCCCACACTGTCAATCAGTGTCACCCAGGCGATAGGCCTGTTCTAAGGTCTACACATGTCTCTGGTCCCTTTACATTTATTTAGCCTAACATCCTTCAGTTGAGTTCATGGTAGAGCTATTTTCCTACATCTCATTTATAATAAGATTCCTCATCTGGATAAGGTGAAAATATATGTTTCTGTCTAAGAGATCCTAAATTGACAAATCTAGAAGTTAATAGATTTAACTTTGCTCCTTTTGGGGGCTCCAATAAAACACATTCATTAAATTTCAACTTTATTAAAATATGTCCTAAGTTCTTTTTTGTAACTGAAGTGTAGGAAAGTGATCATTGCTCTAGTAACGTATAAACTTAAAACCTAATTTGCCTCGTCATTTTTCCCTCCAGCCATTGCAGGCTGGTTTTATCTTCCTGTGGTTCCATGGTACTTCCTGTGGAAAATGGAGCCTGTCTGCTGCGTGTATACAGTCGGTTGGAGGACAAGACCTCTAGATTGTAAGTACAAACATGGAGCGGCCTGTACACTCTCACAGTTATCACAGGCGAGAAATCAAAGTCTTTGAGGAACTATCCATCCTGCCAGACACTTTTCCCCCCTTTATTCTGCTGCTGTTTGTTCTCCATTGAAGCTGTGCTTTGGTCTTATGAGGTTTTGGAGATTGCCTTTGCATGGTTTATTTTTATGGCACAGACTATCCAAAAGTCAAGGTCATTTATCTTGCAGTTCATCCGCTCCTTGGCTTTTGTGTGGTGAGAAGGAGAAGGATGAGGCCATATTGCATTTCATGACCTATTGTGTCAAAGGAGCACCCAGACAAACAGGTGGGAGCCTTGATGTGAGCTCCTCCTGGAGAAGAATCACTAAACTTGAGGCTCCTTTGTTTAATAAGGCACTCATGCTTGCAGAACAGCCTCAGCGCTCTGTTTCCCTTGTGGTCAGATGGGAACCTTGAGGGATGCTAATAAACATACAGTAAGGGTTTGTCCTACGCACAGAGCCCCCGTTATCTGTATCTCCAGTTTATCATCACCACTGAAATTGCAAGGCTGTTTTACTGAGCTTTTACCAAAAGCAGGACATTAAACCCATTGTGATGCTAATTCTTTAAAATTTGATGTCTGGCTTTGTTCTTTTAGGTCAGGCTAGCTTTATGAGATGGTCTCTTTTGACAGAGTACAAGCACCGTTTTTGTTATCACAAAAAAAAACCTGGAGTCGAAGGTTTGTCCGCCCTGTAAAGGCAAATTTAATTTAATGTGCATTTACATTTGACAATGAATCACATGTTTCCTTGTTTCATACTGTAGAAAGGAGACAGATCGTCTTTCTCTGGTTTTAAAGAACAGCTTGGAGATTAAGTAGGCTGATTGTGGCCCTTTCACCATCAGAATTACTGTCGGTAACCCTAGCCAGGCCTGTCTGCTCTGTGGCTCAAACACACACCAAGTTAGGGGGACACTCTCTGTTAATGTCATCTTACAGATTCAATTTCCGCATCACAATCTTACCTCCAGTCCCACAACCTCTGACACATATTCTTATTCGTTCTCACAGTGTCAAAGCATGCTAGTGAGATGGAGAGCTATTCTACATCCTAGTAGATATTGATATCAAGCGTCAAGACGGGATGTCAGGGGGGACGAGGAAGATGCCCTTCAGCCGCATGTCAGGTGTGTTTGATTCCATAGGTGCTCCGCAGAGATGTCTTGAGTTTATTGAATTTGTCATTTTCGGCCTTGGAGTGAAAAGGGCACCTGTGTGCTGCGGTAAGACACCCTGCAACCAGGACCAACACCCACATCATACCATGACAGCTGATGTGCAGGGACAACCCTGAAGCTGTTGGATTTTTTATTTTTTATTTTTTTTTTTTAAAGCAGTGCGTACATTATTCATCAGGGAAACAGCTGAAAGGATAGTTACTTTGTCAATTTTCTCATAAAAGCCTCTTCAGGCACAAAAAAGTCACCCATGGTAACAGCCAGAAAAGCGAAGCTATTTCAGAGTTAGTTTCAGAGCTCTGTCAGTGTGAGAGTAAAGGCCGTTGGACTTGTGCATACCGGCCACCCACATGAGTGCCACATCAAAGCAATAGCCTGCAACAGAGTCTGAATATTCAGTGACGTTATTGGAGTGTGATAGGTGCTTCTGTGGGAAAATAAGGAAAGTGTCATTCCTGTATCTAACTTTTCAAGGTCACAGATCTGCCACCCTCCTTTCAAATGACTCACTTCTTAAGCCAGGGTAGTTTTTTTTGTCTTTGGATGTACATACTGTTGTGCGTATTATTTTCAGACAGGGGGAACACAAGTTCTTCTGTAAAATGTGTAATCAAATGGAAGATAAGAAACACATTAGGTCATGGCAATTCCTGCCAGGTGCTGTTTGATATGGAGATGTGTGTGGGCGTGTGTGTGTGTGTATGTCTCAATTGCACAACTAGAGTTAGATTATTCATTCCCACAAGTGCTAAAACTGCAACACTTATTGGATTAAAGGGTCCACGTAATGGCATATGTTATGATGACATGTTTCAAGCATAGCACATTTGTGTGTGTGTGTGTATTTTATGTGTGAGTCTCTTTGTGCGTGCCTTTCTCATGCTCAGTTAAGTCTGTGCCACCTGTGATTAATAAGAAATATCCCAGATCCAGCTAGTTAATGTTTAATCAATCAACCAAGAGAGAGACAGAAGCCTCTAAATGGCTTGGTTTATTTTTAACCACTGCGTCACATTAAATGCACTGGACAGCAAAACTTCAATGTTTTGGCTTTCACCTAATGTTTATCAGTTCATGGTGAGAGTATATATTTCACAACAATATGCTTATTTCTTCGTCAACTGTAAAGTATGAATGGATTTAGCTTCCAAGAACATTACTTTGATATCAAATGCCGGATTGAATGACTGAAATGTCACAAAACAAACATGCAGCATATACAGTGGGCGATTTAAAAAAAAAAAATAAAAAAATTCAATGTGATGACATATTTAATATTCTGTAACACTCTTAACTGCCCCTGTGTGCTTCCTCTCCTCTGTGAGATGCTACTGTGTATCTTGGCAGCAGCACTTACTCTATGAAATCAACACCCCACTCAGCAATAATGCTCTCTGAGGCTTGGCCAGTTTACGAAATAATCGATCCAAATAAAAGCAGCAGATAAAATTGACTGACCCTCATATACTTAATTATTGCAGCTATTTGACCAAATAGCATTTTTTCAGGATACTGTGTGTCACAGGCCATCAATATTCCTCTAATCGCTGTTAGTTATTGCCCTACTTTGTTACTTCTGTGGCTGGCTAGTCTCCAGTGGTCAGTTTGGCTCAAGGCAGCCAGAGGATGAGATGCTAAATGGTTGCGCAAACAATTTGATTATGCTGTTTAATTTGCGTCATATAGATTTGCGAGGGCCTGCTGATGCACTCATTTCTGTAGTGTTGTGTGGCAGAATGCTGACCTGCCTACCTCACGGCTCCAGCACTAAAAGAGCAGCTTTCTCCTCCTTCAGCATCAATAGTGACTGTTCACAGGTTTCATCTTCTAACTCCAACTTTTCTCTTCTTCTATGACGCTGCACTGAAGATACAACAGCCCTGCATGTTGAGGCCCTTATTCATTACCGAACTGAACCAAAGTATTGTAACTCAAGGAGAGCTCAGGGTTAACTCTCTCCATCCAATCAGACCACCTCAGCCAAGTGAAAAATGAGAAATGAGCAAGGCAAGCTCTCAGACCCAGTTGCCCAGTTCCCAAAATTAACATTTCAATTCAAAACCAATAATAACGCATTGTGTCTGGCATGAATGAGTGCTGCTGCAAAGGGAAGGCGATACCTCCTGTTCCTGTGTCGATGAAAAAGCTCCTTCATCTTCTGCTAAAGGGCCCACACAGTCTGAGGTCAGCCAGTCAGCCTCGGTTACACTGCACAAACATGCCTGGGTGCACGGCTCGAGCTTCCCAGTGCTTTTACAAAAGCCAGGAACTACAAACACACACACACATACACTCTTAAACACACACATTTACATTGAACCATAAATACACAAGCATAGACATTCACAGAAGTACTGATGTCAAGATCAGCATCAGGTTGTTGGCTCTCTGATTTGTCTCAGACCACTCAGCCTATCAAAAGTGCTGGCCTCTTACTTTTTTCTCTTTGTTTTAAATAAAACTATGTACAGTTTTTGAATACTGATATTAAGGTTATATTGCTAATTTTTGTATTTTGTATGTGTTACATAACAAAATGAAACTGAAAGGAGCTAAAATCACACTTGATGAAAAATAAATGAATAGAAACTAAGCTTGACTGGACTATAGACTAGAAGCTCTGGTCTAATTTAGAATTAAATTGCAGGAGTTAGCTTTCAGTTTACATGACGTTTATGCTAAATAATGTGATTTGATTTCATAATAGATTATGATTCTCTCACTGTGAATATACTAAATAAACAATTTTAGTATCTTATCTGACCTATCAAACCTTGGGATTTCAGGCATTTGTCATTTGTGGCAGTGAGAGAATGGCCACAAACAAACAGTGTGCTGAGGGTTTTTCACAACTTAGCTTTTAAGGACACAAGATATAGAAATCTTTGGCTATTTGTCTGAACATCTCATTGATCTGTTGCTGTATGCACCAACCAAAGCAGCCGGTGTTGCTGTGAGTGATTCTTTGCATGTACTGTGTAGGCTGGCACTTTGTTTGGGTGGGTTAATCTCCGAGAAGCGGATGGTTTACTTTTCTATCATAAAGTTTAAGGAATAGGGAGAATCAATACTATGTTGACAGTCCAAGGTGATATGAAAGGCATTTAACATCCAAAGCTATTTAACTTCTATAATAAACCTCACCTGCTTCCTTGAGACAAAAGATTTTTGGCCAGAGAAGTGATCACCATTTCAGCTGTGAAGAGGATTCGGCAGATATCTAAGAATTTACAACAACTTTTTTGACTCTTTTCTCTCACACCAACTGCTGTACATTTAAAGCAGGAAAACAGCACCAGGTCAGATACAGAAAAGTGTTATATGCTCTATAATTACAATTTCATACTCACCTACTTATTGATGAATTCATTAAAACTCAAAGCTGATTTAAAAACAACAACACAATCAACATTCCTTTGCACATGGTTGGAAGCCTCAACCGTAGCTTTTCACCATTCATCCACACACAACTCTAAACCCATGTTTTTAATCAACAACCAAGCCTGTATCTCCCCAACCTGGAATAAGAGAGGAGAAGCCAGTCTGAGACAGAAACTAAGTTGCTCATGACCTTCGACCAAATTCTAAAAAAATATGACATACTGGAACACTGTAAAAAGCTTTCAAATATAAAATCTGACTAAGTGCCTTTTCAAAAATGATGAACTATTCTTTTAATATTTATTCAAGTTTACGTGATCATCCTGTTTTTGTGGTTTTTTGCAACAATGACCAAAAATGTACTTTGGAGTGCAGTGTAATTGTTTCCACTTTTTACGATTTATTTGAGGTTTATGAAGTTAGGAGTAACTCTAAACAGGATGGGAACACCGGACACTTGCGATTTTGATATGTAAAAGCTTTACTATGGCAACCTCCATTCTTTGACTGAGTGGCCAATTGGCATAGTTCCTTGTCCGTTTAAGGTGAGAATCTTTACTAGTGTAGAACAAACAAAAAACACAAGTTTATTCAAAAGAACAAAACACTACAGCCCATGTCATATGTAAATGTTCATATTACAAAATCTGACATTGTCGTGTGTTTGCTTTAAGCCTTTTGCAGCATCTTTTGGCTCGAAGTGATGTCACCAGAGCACCCTGCAAAGAGGCCAGCCTTGCTAATAAGGCACTGCTGGGATTGCCGCCCGCTTAGGTTGTCAATGAGTCTGGTTTGATCTGAGGATTAGGCTGGTCGTTCCAATTACAGCCTGGTGCCTTGAGGTTTGTAAGGCATTGACACAGATGCCTGTCGATGGCCCCAGTGCATATTCCAGGACCCCACTGAGTGACAGGCGCCAACAGACGATGACACACCATGAGACTATGAATGTGTGTTCTGTGTGTGTGTTCAGGTATACAGTATCTTTATTTTTTTTATGTGCAGAGGCATTTCCAGGAATTTTTGGCCCATGAAAAGATGTGTGTGTGTGTGTGTCTGTATGTGTATATATATATATATATATATATACAGACACACACACACACCCTTATACTGGCAAATATATATATATATATACATTTGCCAGTATAACGGTTCCATCAAAAAATACAAAAAAAATCCTGCGCAATGTCTCAGTATAAATTAGACGTGCAGGAGTTTGCTTACTATCATTTTTTATATAAAACACAAAATTAGCTTGTATTAGGTTCCCAGAAATTCTTTTTTGTTGCCATGGCTTGGAAGTGTGGACAACAGGAACAACAGGAATACTAAGGAGAAGAAGAAAATTATATAATATTATGTTTCTTTTAATCACTTCTACTTGCAAATAAAATGACATGAGCCTTTTTAATATTTAAGACAACGTTTTGTTTTGCAACTCAGTTCAGTCATTGGAATGATCTTAAGAACTATGAAGATAAATCTCTATCTGACACAAAAAAAAGTTTGTATTGTGAGCAAAAATCTATGGGGAATGTAATAATTCATACTGAAATAATATCACTTCCATCATATAACTTTCTGATGCCTTTAAACCTACAGAGACATTACTATAAAGCAGGTGTAAGTGTTAAAGATTTATGGGAGCTGGTCTGTGCTCTTAAGAGCTACATACAGTAAACCTGACATGATATGGCTGTACTCCTCATTTGGTCATTTCTGCTAAATTAAACCCCCTCTGCGTGCACATGCACACACACCTACACACACACACACACACACACACACACACACACACACACACACACTCAAATGCACAAACACACACATTTGTTGCCTGGGAGCACACCAGTGACTTTACACCCACAGAGATGGGTCATGTGACACAGACTGAGTCCCACATTTGATACTAAATATTCACCACCTGGTGTTATTTACATGGCATTAAAAGAGGGACGAGTGCTACTCTCCCTGACTTTCTATCTGATCTAATTCTCTTAAGTTTTATTAGTCCGATTTGTATGATGCTAATCACTCTGAATTATCCTCTCACTATGTGTTATTATTTCATAGCAATTCTTTCTCCCATATTTGTTGTCTGTAATGTAATCTGTGTTGGATGTTAGCAAGCTGTAATTAAATATGAATGGAGCGCTGTTGGTTGTCTGAACAGTTTGTTTGGTTGAGTGCCGGTCTGTGGAGGAAAGCTCATCAAATCAGTTGTGTTGGTGTCATTCTAGATCCCTCAAACACCCTGTGACAGGGAATCTCGGTGGTCCTGTGTATGGAGGGGCTGGGAATCACCTGTATTTAGAGTTAATGGATTCGAAATAACTCAAGCTTGCACTTCAATGAATGCTGAATTGATGGAAATAAAAAAGGGGCACCGGCTCCCCCTCTGCCCTGCGTTGCATGAAAAACATTTTTAAATTGCACACTGGGACAGATAAATCTCTTATTCAGTGTAATTGGATGCTGACCAGGGTTAATATGTAGGGTGTCATTAAATGGAAATGTAGAGTTGTAAAGGGGGACTGTATGATACAGGGACTCTTTTCTATAGAGCCGCCCCTATGGAGGCTGATTGTGAGCTCCTTCTTCTCGCTGGCAGGGATGCTCTTTATTTGAGACGACTCAAGCATGAATTCTGTGAGGGAAAGATTGGGGACAATTATATTCACCACTGTTTGTTGCCCAGTTGAATTTAATGACCTCTAAGATAAAACGAATCTCTTGAGCAAGTCAGGTAAAGAAAAGGCCGCACAAATAGGGCAGATGTGCTGAAAGGAACTTTTTCAATTCAGCAGTGAGGGTCGGCTGCTGGACCATGGATAGTTAAAGGACTGTTGTTTGCTGGTAACCCTGCTCTACCATTGCCAGAAAGCCACATGGGAGGAGGTACTCACTGTGGACACTCATTTTATTCAAACAAGATTTAACAACAGGAATTTTTTTACATTAATGCTGAGGAAAAAGCTCCTGTGATCCTCCAGAAAATGATTTTGTTTGGGGGAATGCAGCAGTGGACACACTTTAAGCTGCTCTTTCAACCCCCATTCACATGAAAGGCCTTTAATTAGAAAGCAAAGGTATTTTCTTCAGATGGGTCAATCTGAATTCCTCCTGACTCCAATGGAGAATGTAGAGCTTCTGTGGCTGCAGGAGAGGCCTGTAACCTGCATTCTCGTAGTGATGGAAGTACTGTAAAACTAGTCTAGACCAAACAGTTAAACAGGTCCTGAAGAAGAGCTGTTAAAGGCCTAAGAATGTGGAAATACAGTCAGTACTTAAAAAAAAACAACAACAAAATGAATGCTTTTAGCCTAGGGTTTGTTTGGTTTAGCAGTCTGGTGTCGGCCAGGCTATGCCTCGACTCACCAGCTCTGCCACCTACAGAGAGGCAGATTCAGGGCTGCCTGGGTACTTTTGGAGAGGAAGTTAATCATACACCTCTGAGTTGCACGATAGAAGAAAAGCAGTGTTTGTAAACCTGCCCCCATGGCTTTGCCCATAATTGGCTCTACAAGTGACTGCCTCGGCTTCCTGTCAGCATTATATCTGTGTTCACACCAGCCCAGCTGGTAAGACATTTGTTCCCTGGAAACATGGCTGCTGTTTTGATCTTTGGACTGTGAAAGAAAAGCTGCTCTCACAATGGTTGTAATGTGGGGAGGATTTTCCAGACTGTGGAGGAAGCCAGGCACAAACGTCCCGCTGCCTCTGCCTCAGATTGAGGAACAGCACTTTACTTCTCGTATTTGCTTTTTTCTTTTATCTGTTTATAGGAAGTTTACTCAGTCATTGTTGTTGATTGTGTTAAGTTTGAAACAGAATACACCTGAAGGTCAGGTGGCACTTTGGCTACCTATTTCCTTTAAAATTCTCAAGATACAAGCGACAGAATGAAAGTGGTGTACATACATAAGCTTAAATATGTTCTTAAAGTGGATGTTGAACTATCTATATATGTAAAATACTCTTAAAAGGACATTTTCCCTCAGTTCAAACATATTAAGTAGAGGTAACATTTTATGATAAGATTATGAACCAATTATACTTGAATGCAGAATAATAATAATGATGATGCCATAACTAGTCGAATGTCACTAAAACTGACTTTTCAAATATTTCACAAAATGATGTTTTTTTTTTACATTTCGATAAATAAAATAAAGAGCAATATTTTCCAAATTTACCATGTTTCTCATAAATCTTAGACATTTTAAAGGAAGTTGAACAGTGTCTCATCTCATTGTGTATTGTGCTTTAAACAGACATTTGTGAATATATTACAAGAAGAACTGGGGGGGAAAAAAGAACAGAGCAAATTTATTAATTGAGCCCTGCATGTTTGTGACACTGTCGAAAGTACACAGATTGTTATTAGGAGGCAACAAGGAGCACAACTTTATTTTGAAGTTGACATTTGGCAGGAATCTGAGATTTAAATTGGAAATGTAAAAACGCTGCTGGTGACACCTCGACGTGTGGAGGGCTGTAACATCCTGTGCAGCTGTCGAGAACGCTTCACAGCACCTCCCAAGCTGCTGCCGCTGTGCTCAGATCTGCACCTCCGCCCCATAACAGAGCATGCTGGGAAAATTGAAAGCGCCCATCATGCTCATAATTAATCATACAAACCATCAAATTAGAAGTTAATGATGAATTTGTAATAGCAACCATTTTAGTGGAGCAAATGTACTTTTCCAAGAACACACACTCATGTGGTCTTTGATTTCAAAGTAGACTTTCATTTTGATTGTTTACATTTGCTGATAAAAGTCAGTGAATATGATGATTATATTTTTCCGCTTGTTGATTGATGCAGGATGCAAAAACCTTTGATTGTTGTTTCATGTCTTGGTTGTTCTTTTAAAAGATACACAAGTTTCTGACAGATATCTTAACCAGGTACCAGTATGAACAGCTCAGGTTGCAGCCGCTCGGCCACATGTGTTTGCAGAGGTTGTTTCTGTGTAATAAAGAATCTCTCCTCTTCACTTCTCACCGGATGCATGTATGGCTGAATATGACCAAATAACCATTTATAGACGGGTTAGATTTGTTTGGGATTTTTGGGGAAACCACACTCTGATGAACATCCTGCCCAAGACATTTAAAATGTGGCTGCTCAGTTTTGTGCACCAGCAGTGCTGCCTTTTTAAGACTTGTTTATTCAGGGGCGTCCACATGTTGATTGTAATGTTGTTGGGTTTTTTTTTAGTTTTTGCATAGAGATTATTTTAGGACTGATGGGAAAGGAAAAAAATTGTCATATAATGTCTGTATATTCATACATTTCATGAACTCTGACTTGTGTATTGACAGTTTTTTTTTTAATTATTCAACCTTTTGTAGCATTTAAACTTTATTGATTGTTTGTAGTCATTTCAAGAAATCTCACCTTTTTTTTTTTTTACAAACGTTCCACTTTACTTCCTCTTTGCTTATCTCAGGGTAGTGAGAAAACAATTTGAAATGTGCACAAACAATAGCTGAATGCATGAAAAGACACCTCAGTCATAAATAGCAGTGGGGGCGAAGCTAAATATTGACAGTGCGTCTCCACACTGATGTCTCCTGTGACTGTATGCCTTTGTCTTTCCCTCTGCCAGCGTGTGGTTGTAATTGAATTGTAAACAACACCCACCATGTTATTATTTACTGCACGATGCTGCTCTAACCATTGGACCAGCCGCCGCCTCTGCCGCCAGAGCGGAGCTGTGAGTCACTTTGACATGTTACCTAAAAGGCAGTGAAAACAATATATGGCTAGCTCATCCATAAGTCATGGCATTTGGCACAGCACCGGTGCATCCAACAGAAAAGGGGCTTTATGAATGGCTCAAAGTCTGTGAATGATAACGGTCATTAATATGTCCATTGAGGGTCACCACATTCATGCCACATATCAAATCCCCTTTGAATGAGATCAGTTCCCTCCTGTCAGAGCCCATTAGATCCGTCCCACAGCCCCAGTGGCCAGCTGACAGGGGAGAAACCCTAGCCCCGGCCCAGCACCATTAGCATTAGAAAATGAGCAATCAGCTGGAATGAAGCGCAAGAGGAGGGGGGACTCGTCCAAACTTTAGTAATGATACAAGACAAAATGTAACACTGGGCCTGTTAGGCTTTATTCTCTACAAATCCATGAACTACAGTGAATGCCACCTTTAATTCCTTTGGAAATGTGTCATTAAAATATTTTAATTGCTAACTTTTTTTTAACATAGTAAACATGTTTCTGTGTCTTTCAAAGGCCACTGAATTCAAGCATCCCCCTCCTCTGAAAATCTTCCTGATGCTCATAGAGAATTGCGTTGAACCTCTTTGACTTTGTGAAATAATTGAGTTAAAACACTCAATAAAACATTAATTAGCTTAGCAGTCTGGAGCAGATAACATAGATAAAACCCTATGTAATTCATATTGATTAGAATATGCACATTGAGCGTAACCTCTTAAGACAAGTTTTCCTTATTAAATGGACACAAAGCCCAGGTCATTATTTGTACAAAGAGAGATCGCTTTAGATTTTATCTTTTCACATAAAAAGGTTTGATTGGATTTCTTTCTGAGGAAGCTGCACAATCTGTTTTATTCTGGTTTGATTGTATTACCTCTTAATTAGTTTGTATATTGAGTAGAACAGGCAGCATTGATTTGAGGTGCATTCATTTGCATTGCAAAAATCCCCTTTAATCCAATATAATCTCATCCTTACTCAAACACAGCCGACTGCATCTTAGAGTCGCTCTTTGCTTGTTTTCTTGTGTTTCTGGCTTCTGGCTCGTCGAAGAGTTAATGAAACCTCTTTGGTGGAAGAGATCGCCTTCCCTGTATGCAAAATAATTCTCCTAAATTTGGCTGTTTATTCAACGGTAGTTATAGTCAATTGCTGCGTATTTCATGTGGATAATTGCATGTTGTGTGTTGTAATTTATACGTCAAGTATAATAACAAGCTGTAGTATTTTCATGTGGCTGTGTTGCGGGGTCTAATTTCGAGCTGTTTTAGTGAGTGATTGGCGCCTGTAGGTGTTGTGTGTAAATCTGCTGCTGAACACCCGTGGAGCTGGCGGAGGCTTGTCACACAGAAATCAGTATTGGAGGCATCAAATCCCTCCCACCAGTCCAGCGCACAGCAGCAGCTTTAACAATTCTCTGTAATTAACCTCACCTGAACTTTAATGGCCCACCTCTGGGACTGAGGACCACGACTGTGTAAAATTACTGTCACACATTGAGCCGAGGGGGGCCCCTGCTGCAGCGGGTGTGTTCTGCTCAGACAACTGAGAGGGAAATGCACCCCTGTGTAACACCTAATACCACAAACACCATGTCAGAGCTCTCACACACACACTGTGGGGGTGGAGCGGTGGGGGCTAATTGTTTGAGCACAAAATGCCACAAGAACATCTGAAAATGTTTGGAAAACAGAGTTTATTTTCAGAACTTGTGTTAAAAATAACAATACCTAACATATATTTCAGTTATTGTTTGTTGTTTTTTTCTCAGGGGATTTACTGTACACCAACACTAACTGTCCTTTTCTTTTTCTGTTTATTTTAATATATATATTTAATAAATGCTAGTGCTACCACTGGATGAAACACATTACACACTTGCACATTTAAGTCTAAAAGCACTTCTGCTGAATAACATAAAAAGTTTGTCAGATCTCTTTCTTATTTTGTTAAAAGACAATTATGTTTAACAGCTCTTTAGAAATATTAAAGGTATTCTTATCAATTTCTATATAATATGTCTGCAATCAACTTTTAACCAGTCCTCCTAAAAAAACAAGAATATTTGAGAAATTGTAGAAATAGATCCAAAATACATCTTTGATGCTTTACAACAAGGTTTTCTGATCTGACAACTTTTTCATTTTACATATAGTTACTGAAATAATTGTACACAAAGTTCAAGGACACTAACACTATTGGTAGATGATTGGATACATACAATAGCCCACAACACTTTCACACACAAATGAAAGATGCCATAGATCTGTAATAGTCAGCATACTTTCCCAGTTGGGACACTGATGCCCTCTGCTTAGACACACAAGTTTGCATATACTTGTAGACACTTCAGGGTGACATTTTTAAACAACACAATTGTTTTTTTGTTTGTTTGTTTTTTCCCAGATATGTACATTGAAGTGTAATACACTCATATGTCGATGCTTTAAAACTTTAAAAAGCCTATTGTAAGATGATTTATGAACTTGAATGCAAGCTTGGCTCTACTTTTGTAGAACAAAAGTTGCAGATGGTTCAATGTAAACGATGATTGATACACAATGTAATGATTAAAGTCAGCAAATTCTTAAAAGCTATCACCACTGGATGAACAATAAGATTGTTACTTGTCGATGTGATCACTCACTATTTAATTGGTGCTGAATGAGTGAAGACATTGGGCTTTGGACTTGAGAACCGACACGCTTTTAACAATTACACATGATGCGGAATAGTCTGTGTGAGTGCAGTATTTAAAACAGAGCACATTGTATCACTCAAAAACACCAGACCAGATCTAAATCTTGTAGCTGAAGGCCTGCTGCTCTCTTTATCATCCTTGGTAGTCCTTACACAACAGCTGCTTGCAGCTACCAAGACGTTTGGCAGAGAGAGACCGTGTTCATGTGAATCCTGATCTGATTCCTGTGTGTGGCATGTCTGAGCCCAGGGCTTTAGCCAGGCTGACGGGTGGGGCGCAGGGTAGATTTCTGATTGATACACTGAGTCTGCAGTCATCCAGTCACCTTGTGGTGCACTGAAGGCAGGTTTCCGCCATGTTCTCACCATGTGTGTGCAACCCAGTGGCTGAAACACACACAGAGCGGTGAGTCACAGCCGCTATCCCAGAATCACACGCATCCAGTGGGATCTGAGTTTACCATCAGGCCTGATGTTTTATTAGCTCGATGGGGTTTTGCTGAGGCTCAGTGATATTTAGAGTGAGAAGGCCTAAAATGTTGCTGCAAACACACATCAAATGAATATATAAAGGAAATAAAGTCCAATCAGTTTTGAAGTAAACATAGAAATTGGCTCAAACATTTTGAAAAAGCAACACATATCTTTTTCAAAACTTCTACTAAAGTTCAATAAAGGTTCAAGAAAAAAATCAGTTGTTACTTTTTTACACCTCTCGTCAGTCTGTGTGGTATTTTAAAGTCCTTAAAGCCTCCAGATTAACATACATTGATTAGCTGGACCGCAGCAGAGACAGCTCCGTCATACACATCAGCAGTATTATGCAAAGTGACAGGTTGTCAGGCCTACACACACACACACACACACACACACACACACACACACACACACACACTGAGCCCCTCTGACTGGCTGGCTGCTGTAATATCCCCCTGCTCGCTATCTGTCTGCCACTTGTATGAAGGATAAAGAGACAGGATGTGGGCTGGGGGGCCTGTGACTGAATGCTCCATCAATGGGCTTATTTTCATTACAGCCAAACAAATGTGTCACCCCAATCATCACACGGCTGATTTTATCCTTCTGTTACTGTAGCTCCACAAGCATTTCCTTTTGTGAGCGCTCGCTCCTGATAATCCCGTGCTGACAAAAGGGCCATGTGCCGCCGCAGAGGTCCATGACCAAAAATGTAAAACTAGTCATTTCTACTTACATACTTTCTCAGTGATATCATTCATAATGAAAGAGAGATTGTAAGCACTTTTGCTTGTTAGGTAATTCCTGTAATCCTGCAAGCTGCAAAAACAAGTAGAGGAGAGCACTTAATGGAATATAACTTGTTTTGGAATATTTAGAGTGTGAATAAAAAAATCATTAAAAATGTGTACAATATATTTAACCTGAAATATACTTGTGTATCATTTGTTATGGATTTCTAACTGAAGTTGCTTTATGGCACAATTTAAAGGATAGATGTTCAATGTAAATTGTTATAGCATATCCCACAGATATATATGAACTGACACACAATCTGTATTGCTGCTATTATTTCACAGTTAAAGTGTTATTAACAGAGGGACAGCTCTCTGTGGGACGGGGCCTCTGTGCTTTCAGTCTGGCCCCTCTAAACATGAGAAACTCCTTTTTTCCACACTTCACTTGCAGACTGACTCCAACTTTACTGGGCTGGTCTGTCGTAAATGGGACTGGGTATCTTTATTCTCAGACAGTGCCTCGGCTGGCTGACTCAGTGTAAGCTACAGGGTGACTTTACCAGGTGAAAACAGTGTGACTGCTGATGTTAAATACATTGCCAGGGCTTGCTGCTGCATGACGCTTTCTGTTTTTCATTTCTGAAGTCGAGAGGGCAGCCCAATGAATACATTTAGCAATATCAAATTACATATTCTCTTTCTTTTAAATTACTACTAATTTAGGCAGCAATGGTAATGTGATAGCTATGTACAGTATAAATTATAAAAAAAATGAAATAAAATATTGTATTGTAGTTGCTGCTGCTGTTGTCTTAAGTATAGCTGTTGTAAGTAAATTATGCCAAACTGAAATTAAGGAACATCTGTCTTGCTCTTTTTTTGTTTTTGTTGTATGAATTATTTAATTACATTTTAATCCAGCATCTTAAATTATTCTTTGTTATCTGATTACAGAAAAAGACATGAAATAATTATATTAAGTTAAATAGGAATTATCAACACTTGGGTTCAGGATTTAGAGCTTAAAGTTTCATGATTTACAGGAACAGAGGATTGTTTACTTTTAATTCATGAAATGTGTTTTTTAAATATTGTTGCTTGTCGTAATTCTCATAGGACAATGTGAAATCAGAACCAGCAGCTGTAAAATGTGTGTTTTTATCTCTTGGTTCAATGAAGATTCACAACTTTTTAACACGTTTATGTTTTGTAATTGGTAAATACAACTTTGGATACTCTTTCCCACATATGGGAAAGGCTCTGTTAAAGGCACACATTTGTGTGAATTATAGGGAAAAACCTTTGTAAAAAAAATGTAAAACATTAACAAAAAAGTGTAATTTTTTACCAGAATGCTTTAAAAAAATGCACTTTTTTATTCAGTTGGCTTCCATGACTATTAGTTTCAAATTAGTAACTTGCTGCTTCCAGTGTGTGTACTTGACTGACTTTCAGTGGAGTTGGGTCAAGCATCATTGATCCAAGGTGGGGTTCGTGAAGGTGACCTAGAAAAGCGCTCAGAGAAACAAATTGACCCTTGAGACCCCCTGTTGCAGAGAAATTCAGTGTCATGACCCCGGTGACTTCTGTCACAGCAGGTGCTTCTCCTCAGAGGGGTAATGGAGGCACAGTGTAAGGATACAGTGATATGATACTGTTGTGTGTCAATAAGTGGACATAGGTGTAACTTACAGATTCTTGTGTTTAATTAGCCGTTGCATTATGTATAGTGACACTGAACAATCATGGTCTAAGATGTACTGAAGATCAGATTATATTTTACAATATTTAGCTCTCTTTGTAATGATATTAATTTCAGTTGACATGTTTTAGATCATCCATCAACTTGGGACATGACGCGTGGCGCAGGTCTGCCGTGCTAGCCTTTTGAAGACAGTATCAAGTGAACACTTACTTGCCACTATGAGGAATCTGGCACCGAGGTGTCCAGCAGACTGCAGTGACTTGAGGAATGTGCCGAAGTATAATCCGTCTTCTCCCTTAGCAGGAAAAGTTCCCCCTCTGAAAACAACCTGTTGAGGCCTTTCACCAGCTTGTAAACACCGCTCAGTCTTTCTGCTAGTAGAATCCTCATTAAACTTGTTGCAAACACAGGAAATAATGACAACAAATAATTCTGTATTGCATTATGTTGACGAGAGGCAGAGATACAGTATGAGCAGACACAGAGCTATTAGAGTGTGATCCTCCAATGCAAGCTGCATAGACAGGCAAGAACGTGTTTTACGGACATGAAGGAATCACAAGTGCTGTGTTTAATATATGATTAACTTGAACCTAAATTCACAGTTTAGACTCCGTCGACAGACACTGCATTATTTGTGGAGTACACATCCTCATGACAAACCACAGCTAGAGTCACTTAAAAAAAAAAAAAGAGTTCAAGCTTATTTCTTTTACTTACATACTCATGTCCATGTGTCAGTATGAATGTGATCTTACATGATTTTTGATTGACAGTTTTTTTTAATGTTTCTTATTGTTCCACATGTGACCTCAGATTGTTCAAGCTCAGTGTCTAAAAGTCGCACACAAGAAAACATCTAGAACATCAGCCAGTGTGGCAGAGGATATCTGTCTATCTGTCATTCCAGGCACTTCACAGCCTTCTCCTCTGTGCCTAAACACAAGCCAAGGTTTAGTGTAGTTATTTAAACAGATAATTTCTGTTTGTTGTCTCTGACTTAAAGTATCCAGGTCTCTGGTCATAGCGAGTCTCCTGTCACGACTTGTCGCCTGAGGGACACTGTGATTTATCGACCAGGTAAACAGCTTATGAATGAGGCCTATAAGCTTTAGTTATACAGTTTACAACATTTAGGTAACCACAGGAGTTTATGTACACACATCTTCTCAGGGCTACTGTTGGCAGAGAGAATCAGGCTGCCAGCCTCATCTCATGTCGAGGGAAATTCCTCAATGTCTTAATTGTAAGCTTGTAGGATTAATTCTGCGTGCACAATAGCTTGTGTAAACGTTTCAGGGTGAAGCTAAGACGTTTTTAAACAAGTTTCAAGCAGCGTGAAAAGTAATGGAGATTGTTTATATCAGTACCTGAAGCATTTCGAGTGTTTTGGTCTCACCTCTAAAGCTGCATGTCTCCAGGGGAACTTGGTTTTTTTGTGGGGGGGGGGGAGTTGAGAGAAAGATCACGTAAAGTGCAGAAGGAACGTTTTTATTTATTTTTTATTATTTATGACTGGGTGGATGAAAGATACTTTTTTAACCTTTGTTGATATGTTGTTTGACAAATCTGATAAATGAGCTAATAAATGACCTCCTTGTCAAAAAAAATTACAAGCTTTTAAAACACCATAAATTCTTAGCACATTTAACAGCTTCTAATTTTTTTTTTCTTCTTTTTTTTATTTATCACCATTTTTTTTTAAAAATGAATAAGGACCAAAGGTAAAAATCCATTGTAGTTGTTTTTGTTTTTCCTAGTCCCCAGTTTGAAAAAAAAGTGTAGTAAATTCATGGAGTGACCTGCATATGTGGTATTGCCCAGGGTAAGGAGAGGCTGCTCTTCGCTAATGATTGACCAGTTAGTGCTCTTTGCATGTCCACAAGGAAAGAACACTCAAGTTAGAGAAGCACATATGCTGTCTAGAAAAAGAAGAAAAAGGAAGAGGTACAAAATGTACAGATAACATTCAAATAGAATTAAAAGATAATTATGTTGCAGGAGTGAATTCAATCCTAATACATGGGCAGAAAGCAATCATGCAGAATTAAATTCAATCAATTGAAAGAAAAAGCTGGTTACCAGTAAAACAGTCTTTGTTTATAAAACGAAAAAGCTCAGACAAAGATTGTTTTAGGGTTTATTTTCTCTCAGCGTCTGCTAATGTGTAAAGAGGTTGCTATTTTTCACCTGTCCTTGATGACACCATCTCTACTAGCAGGTTTCATCAATTTAAACGCAGCTATTGTAAAAATGGCCCTTTTCATGTTGTTGTTTTGTGGAGCTTTGATTTTATTCAAGCCCCAGGAAGTGGAATAATTTCAGTGCAGATGTTTTTCACTGTAAACAGTAGTGAATGTGGGGGGAGGCAGGGGATGAAAGTCAGAGAGAGAGTAAGGGGTGTTTTCCAGAGGTGGAAAGCATACTGAAAAACATGACTCAACGCCGGTGGTGTTTCTACAAATTTTGAATTCAAACGTAAATATATTTTGTATGGAGAATGGCTCAAGTTAGAGAGAATTGTCTTTAAAACGTTGACATAAACTGAAGAATACTCTCGGTTTACATTTACTGAACACATTTGTAGTACAATACGTCTATTGTGTCACGGTTCCTTGAAGGCAACATGGGTTCTTCCTGACAGACCAAGCCTTGTGAAAGGCTCGAAAGCTTTTACCAACAAGGCTAAGATGTGTTAACCCACTGACCACAATTCACACAGCTACCATTTTCCTCTGCTGTAAAGGTCAGAGTGGAAAGCTCAAACACTGTATTATTGTTACTGCTGTCTTATTACTTGTGAAAATGTAAGGATAACTTAATCCTTATCATCTAACCTCCTCCTTGTGTGTAAACACCTGAAAAGAAAAGAAAATGAACATAGAAAACCTGAACAAGGATCTTGTCAAATATTTAGTTGAAATGCAATTGTTGATCACCAGTTAGCTATAGTAAGACATATGCTAAGTTGGTAATGAATCAAAGTTCAAGAAAAAAGATATTAATGTATAATGTCATGTTAGCTAGGAAGCTACTAGTCAATGTAATGTGAGTTTGGAGTTAATTTTTTTGCTAATGCATTGATAACTAAAGTATGGCAGTAAAAGTATTTTGTTGATCAAGCTGTATAATATCTAAAAATGTATTTGAACCATTAAAATAAGTTTTAAATCAAAGATAATTTTAGTAGATGTAGGACATTATTCTTTTAGTGTATGTTGTGAACATGACTGTTGACTGTTCTGTCAATCAGGCATTGTGAGATGTGCCAGCTGGTAACATGTCACAGTGACCTTATACTATTCATACACATGCTTAACAATACAACTATTTAGTAGATCTGTTTTGAATAATCTTTATTGGCTCTGCTGTCTGAGACAAGTTCAGTTTGTGTAGCTGACCAACAGTGAGATGCGCAGAGAGTTTCACAAATATGTGGCTGTCCCAGGATTTATATATCTGCAAATGTTTACTATTGATTTTAAATTATATTAATAAAAAAAAAAACTAACACGCGGCAAATAAGCACAGACAGAGATTTGAAGGTTAATGGTTTCTGATAAAATAAAAATGTGTCTTGTTGAAGACAAAACAAATATCGAATCCAAAGCTATTTTTTAAGCGCTAAAGTGTTCTGGTTTAATCAACAATCACCAACTCATATGTTCTGGCCCAGTGCAAAGAGAGCAGCAGAATAATTTGATTAATGAGCTGGCATGATGTAACCACGTAAGTGCACCTGGTTGTTTACACAGTTTTCCATTCATCTGCTGAAACGCTGCCGTGACGGAGCAAACAGTCAAAGAAACACAGAGAAGGCTCAGACTCGGATTTGTATTTTTTTTTTAATCATTAAATGATTAAGTTTCTGCTCAATAAATGTCAATCTTTTTGGCAGAAATATAGCGTGTTTATAAGTGTTTAGGCTGGAACAAACAAGGACTTTTTGTTTTAGCTGCTGCAAACACAGAAGAAGTTGTGGGAGATGATTGTCCCTGTTCCCCCCTACGGTGAAGATGCATGGTGTTGAACAGCAGCCCATATCGCTTTGTCATATATTGCTTTTCTTTTGTCTTTGTCAGTGGTCAACAAAAGGTCACTGAGGTGATGCGAAGTTGTAAAATGGCCTGAGCAAGGGTGACCTATGGCTGCTGAGCATTTCTAATGCAATAGTGAAGCCCGTGGGCCCGGCCTGCCAATACTGGGCTGATTATAACGAATCAGGTCCCTCTTAACACAATAATGTGATCAATTTCTCATTCCACTGAATAAATAACATGGCAGATAGGGAGCTTGGTGTGACCCAGTGTTAACCCCTTGCCTCATTATTCATATCAGTGCCTGAAAAGACTGAAGGAAGGAGAGAAAGAAACAGGTCAATTTAAGCTAATTATTGGTCAGACAGAGCTGCTACGCTAAATGCTCCTGATTGGTTTGATGTCTTGGGACTATTTTATAACATCTGCTACTCAAAAGGCTTGTGAAACTCAGGCTCTTTTTTTTTCTTTTAGGGATTTAAATGGGGTAACAAATGCTTTACACACTCATAGCTGGCAAGGCTAGAGTAACACAATAGGCTCAGTCTTGACAGTTTTCTCCTCACAGGGAGCTTGATCTGTCATTCTACCAGTTAACATGAGGACACTTGGTAATATCCAGTTCATCTGGTTCAAGGAGAAGTAGAGGCTGCTAATGAGACAATAATGATCCCTGTCAGGCCTGCATCATACATACAGTAAGAGCTCCTCTTTGACACCTTGAGCTGCATAAATCAGGACCCTTCTACATTAATTTCAGGTAGGCAGTTACCTTTCATTCGGTGTTCTGATGGCAGTAACAGAGCCAGGTCTGAGCAGACCGGATTTCTCTGTATTGTAACCAGAGGCCCAGCACATCTGTGGCGGGGCCTGTGTGGGAGCATATGACACTCTGAG
The DNA here is from genome assembly GCF_947650265.1 of Symphodus melops. Taxonomy (NCBI): domain Eukaryota; kingdom Metazoa; phylum Chordata; class Actinopteri; order Labriformes; family Labridae; genus Symphodus; species Symphodus melops. The sequence goes on along the minus strand of NC_136693.1, from coordinate 15,228,964 downwards.
GCAAAGCTCTGAGCTTTACACGATACCCAGTCGAGCTCGACAGGGAGGATGTGACACAGTCATCGCTCTTCATTTATTTACCTGTGGCTTTTTTTTCACAGTGGTTCTCTGAGTCTGTGTGCGCTCAAGTGACACCCAATATCTTGACCTATTGCTTTCATCTCCTCCCGTATTGGTGTTCACTTATCTTACTCTCATCATCTAACTTTAATCAAGTAAATGGATGCTTTTAAATGTTGCTAATTTCACTTTAGTAATTGCCTATGGTTAAATTAGGGTTTGATCAGAAAAGCATTTGAAGTCATTTGTAGTTTCCTGTGCAAAGTTTCCAAAAGTTGGTGCACATCTATAAAAACCTTGATGTGACAAATAGCCTTTTAGTCTGACTGTTGCATTTTGCTTTAGGAGACGGGATAGTAAAGACAGGTATTTAGCCAAAGTATATCCTCCAAAATATTTTACTCTGGAATGTATCTGAAAAATAAAAAACATTAGAAAAACATTTCTTTAAATCAATGTGCATGTGCATGTGCTTTTTTTTTAAACTGTTGGAATAAATAGAGTACATGTTTTCTCTTTTAATATTCGATAGTAAAATCCCAGCAGCCTGTTTCCTGCTATTTTATATCCAACTCTGTACTGTAGATCTCTCCTCTCTCTGCATTCACTGATGGTTTTAACATCTTGCTTCATGGCTGAATCTCTCTATCTTTTGCTGCCCCCCTTTCCCTCTATTTTTTTTCTCTCTGTTTTTTGTCTGCATAATTCTACAGCATGTAAAAGGCCTGAATGACGTCGCCTATAGGCCCTGGACCATTTTGTTAAAGCCATTACAGTTCCCGGGAGCGTTTCGGGGGTGGTGGGTTGGGGGCGGCGGGGGCTGAGTTCCACATTAGAAGACTTCCTCCTCACCAGCAGTGTTTAAAGAGGAGCAACAGGTGGCTGCTGGCAGAGGGAACCTGAGGCTAAGTGGATGTCAAAGTGGAATTGTGGCTGAATCACGGCTATTTATTTGACCCTCCTCACATCTGCACTCTTCCCCTCTGAGGAGGAAGAGACGGGAGGAGGGACAGGCAGAGAGGCATTTTGTTAATGTGGGGTTGGGGGATGTGTGTGTGTGTGTGTGTGTGTGTGTGTGTGTGTGTGTGTGTGTGTGTGTGTGTGTGGAGGGGGAGCAGGAAAACAGGGGAAATTGTACATGGTTTTAATTACAACCCTCTGTTCACATGGCCGCTCCCACTATGTGTTTATGTATGGAAGTAACATCATGGACGCACAACATGAGGAGGTCAGTGGGATGGAGGTGTTTTTCCATGTGACAATGGAACACTTCCTATTAATTAACTCATGGCTATATCAAGTTTTATGTCCAAGAATAAGAGTCTGAGTCAAGTTTTTATCAACAAATGTTTAATTTCAATAAATGAGCTCTAAAAACCTGCTACTGAAAAGATGTCAAATATAGTAAAAAGAAAATATGTAAATCATAGCTCAAAACTGTCCAAAATATGTAAATGATTGTTGTCATAGTAATATGTTTTAAGTACAAATTTATAATTTGATAAAATGTCAATCATGAGTGCATAATTTGGATTTTCCAAATTTAAATGTTCGTAGCATCAAAAAGATTTAATGTTCTCTCATTTTATTATTTACTTGTAAAAAGCGAAGATACAAGGAGTTATTTTCTTATTGTTTTTCAGCTGTCCTCATGATGTCCGTTTTACTTTTTAAATCTGTGGAGCAGCAAAAAAAAGTTGTGAACACAGCATTGACATATCCTTTTAAGTTGATAAGGGAAACCTGCAAGCTGATACATTTGTATGCATTCAATAGTTTTGCTATGGAGTATGGAGTAGTTTTGCTATTAGTTTTTATATTGGGTCATATTTCTGCTCTGTTTAAGTCTTTTTTTTCTATTAGCATGCTGCTTCAGCTTTTTGATCCTTTATGAGTCATGTGCTGTGCAATTAAAGATGCCTTCTGAAATTCAAAAAACAGTAGCCAGCATCGGTTTAAATCGCAGCTATTAGAGCCGTGAAAATAAACCAATAAATTCATGAAGCAACTGAACAATGACCTAAAACAATTGATCAATCAATAGTATCATTTATTATATTGTATGTGTAAAATATCAGTTATAGTGGCCTTAACTTACATAACACTTTCTCAGCCAACAGCTTGCGTAAAACATTTTAAACTGTGACGTGTGTTTTTGGCATTGTTGAGAACAGTGGCCGTGCAGGTCTGGGAAGAATCCCTACATGATTTTCCTGTTGGCCTCAGTTTTTCCATGCTGTTATCAACCCAGCTGATAATGCAGAGCTCCAGGCTCTTATTCTCAGGACCCACAGCACACTGCCACACATTCTGATTGCGTGACACAGACCTCCGCCACAGAGCCCCCCTCTGTCTTAAGGAGAGCACACTGCCAGGCCCAGACCCACAGCTGGTTCACATATTGGTGAGCGAATCTGCCAGTTTGCCTGCTTTTACTGATACCTGAGGATGAGTGTGCCACCCGGATTGCAAGTTTTTAATGGTTTATGAAGACATTGATAAGTACTTTTGCTGAAGCAGACGCCAGTTCAGGTCTCAGATCACGAGTTTAGCCATGTAGAAAGAACAACTGAACTTTGACACTAAATTTAAATTTAAAAGCAGCTTGATCATGAAAAAAACATGATTTACATTAGCTCCCAGATCCTTGTACTAAAATACCAAAATAAACATTTTTGTCTGACTTTCTTTTTAATCCTATGTAAATAATAATACAATATTCTAATCATCTGCAGAAACAGTTTACCTGAGCAGGAACAATTCATTACCAGCATTTTTTGTAAACTATTTTGCATTGTTTGTGGAAAATAAAGCACTGCAATTACCACTTTTTCATGTTTATAACATGGATTGGCATGGAAAAAAGTAAAGACATCAAAACACATCTCAGACCAAACAGACAGCTTGGTTTAATCAAGACTGCAATCCTTGTTAAATATGCAGCTCATACAGGACAGACAAGCACATTATGAGTCGATGAAAAACTGTAATCTTGTCATTGTCTCTTTATTTGCTAAATTAATAAAAGGGTAGGAAGAACAAATACATGTAAATATAGGCTTCATTAGTTTTTAAAAAGTTGTCTATCTTTTTTTCTCACCTGAGTATTTCTGACAAGCCCTTCGTGCTTCATCTTTTTTAAACACACTGAACAAATTAATTAACGTTCCATTATAATTGCAGACAATAAAACAATAATAACACTAAGTTATACATGGTGGGTCTTTAATTTCTGAATTAACAGTTTGAATGAATCCTCCTCTGGCCCATTGCCTTGTTCCATGTCTATGACTAAGTGGGAGGTAGCTCCCAGACTGAGGCCCAGTAAAGTTTATTAAACACATCAGCTGCTTTGCAGCAGACCATTACTGAAATTCTATATTCCGGCAATAAGAGATCAACAAATAGGCCTGGGAAATAACAAGTGAGGGGACTTTGGTCTTTTAAACCAGAGAGCATTATGCAAACTTTGAAGGAGGAATTTATTAAATCTCTTACAACAACTTAGGGGCTCTATATTTAACTTTGCCAGAGCACTTCGGACAAGTATTGGCTGTGGTTTCCAACTGGCTCTGAGAGTAGTCTGGTGGCTGCGAGGCAAACTTCTGCAGTCCTGGGTTCCTAAAATGAAACAACTGCACAGTGGGACACAGTGAATGAGGAGCAGTTTTTATGAATGAAATCAGTGGGAGGGGGAGGAGAGAGGAAGCTCTGTAGGTGTGTCATTAAAAGCCTTCTTGGGCGTACAAAGTAAGGGTGTGGACTCAGACATGGGTCATATAAGTTCAGTTTGATTCATGGTGGGGGGGGGGGGATGGTGTTGTTGTTTACACTGGCTCAGGGTGCACAGCAACCCACTGTGTAATTTGTAGTGTAGTTTGCACAGATCTGCCCCCAGGGAGCCATAAAAGGCTGCCCTACATGGGCTGTTCACCCCGCTGTCAGAACCTGAATGTCCCAGCTTTGCACAGCCGACAGAGACAGAACAGAGCACCACTTGGACCGCGCAAAGGGATATTAAAGTCCAACTCTGAAATTAAATTTCAGAGACTAACTTCAGATGAGACTCCAAAACTATTGAGCAGCCCTTCTTGCACTCGGTGCCAGAACAATATCTGTATAATTAATAACCTCGGGAAGAAAAGAGAGAGAAATAAACTGTGCCAAGCCAAACTGGAGCCATGTGTTTGTATGGGGTATGGAGCGCACACACATCATGGATTGGTGAGACAAAAAAAATGCACTATAAAATACTTTCTGCTGAAGCTGTGGAAAATTGCAGAGAGAAGCAACTTGTCTGCTGCGTATACCTGTCCAATCAGCGGCTGGCAGCTGGGCAGAGACGGTATCCAGCTGGTGCTAGAGTGTGAGTCACTATTTCAACACAATGTGGTCAAGCTGCTTGGTGGTTTTAATGATCGAATTGTTTTCTTATATTAAGAGAATAAGTCTTTTATATCAAGTATATGGCTTGTAACTTATGACTTCCCTTAATGTGAAATCTGATGCTTATACATTGTTTCAACACTATGCATATAAAATACTTCTCAATCATCCTGCAACAGACTTGTGCTTTTTGTTTTACACACTTTAAACCAAATTAGTGTATTTTAACACAAATCTTTCAACCAGACAGGAAGCTGACTGGCACTTTTTTGCACCTTCTTTTCCTGTAAATAATCAGCTTCTCTGTGAGATTGTGCCAAAATACTGCCTTACTCCTCTAATGCTAGTCTTCACTCATGGTTACATCTGCATAACATATGCCAAGGGTATTTTACAGTGGCGTGAGTACATAGCTGACATTTTTTGGATGGGTGGTCTCACTGGTTTTTTAAACCTTTATTTTTTATGAACCTGGCATTCTTTGTACCCTACTTGATGCTTTTTTTCCACTTTTATGTTTGTTTTTAGGCATCTTGTTATTTTACCGACTTACAGACTTCTTTTTTTTTCTCTTTTGATTTAATTATGTATTACGGAGACAAGCAATAATAAAGCTTAAATCATGTACTGAATTACTTGTGAACTTTCTCACCATATCATCTGTTTAAGTCTGTGTGGAGTGTATCTCTGGTTGGTGTGTGGCTATCTATCTCATACCCCCCCTCGAGCTTTCATGATCAATATGGGGAACCAGTGGTCATCATCACTCATTTGGAACTGACACGCACAAGTGCATGTGTATGTACGCACTCACACACACGCCTGGGTCTTTAAAGCCCCTGTATCTCTCAGAGTCAGCAACAGGATCCAACCCATGGAGCCCATAATCCATTTGGCTTTGATTAATGGATTTAACATCCATTTTCAGACCCATACAATGCCCCTGTATGAATTTTATCACAGTACAGTGACAAATAGTGGTTCTGTTCTCTGCTAAGAGCCCTCATTGTTCCTCTGATGAAGACTCATGCAGATGTCACCGCCTCGGCCAGGCTGTCCCGTGTGACTTGTTTAGAAAAATATAAATGTATCGGGCTGTCGTCTGACATCATTGTCTCAGCAATATAGATGTCTATTTTGTCTGCACATAATCGGTATAAATGTATGACTTGATACTATTTTGCCAGGGAACAAAATCTGGGCTGTGTTTGGATGGTAGTGTTATTGTACATGTGTTATTCGGATGTTAAAGCATAAGATATTGAGGATAGCTGAAGTCACTTGATTCGATAAGCACACTTACTGCATCTCCCAAAAGACCTAAGGAAATTTGCAATAATGCAAAATATATTTAGGGAATTAAAAAAGGGAACAAGGCACACTCCTTTCTTGGGTTTTTAGTGCCCTTTTGTGTGCAAGTGTGGGACGAACTGAATGTGTGCATTGTGCATTGAGTTAAGGTCCTCTGAATTATTTTGAAAGATGCAGAATAAGGGATGGCACCCTTCAACTCTTACCACCCTTTGACTGTAATATCAGGAGGCTATAAAGTACTGATCAGGATGGCATGGCTGGCCCTGATCGAGCTATCCTACTCCTGAATAATGCAGTTTTGTCCCTTTCTGTATCTTTAAGCCCTGTCATTGAAGATGCCCTCTCATCTCATCTCTCACTGCCACATGGAAATGTTCTCAAACTAAGAGTTTACATCACTGTGAGAGGCTTGCTGATGAGGGTTTTACAATGGTAAACGGCCTGGCCTAAGTGGCATGCGTCTCCTCTCTGAGAGTGTCTCCTGACTGTCCTCCTAATGACTCAGAAAATATGCATGCCGCTCCATTTATGGGCAGTAAAAACAGTCATCCAGACTTATGCTAACAGACTGTGAAGGGTGCCATAAAAAACTGTCTCCGTCATATTCACTTACAGCAGAGTGCAGAGACTGGCAGCTCAACTGGCTCATCATAACATGCAGAAGGACTGTCAGGAGGCTTAGTGATACCTCTCTGCCCGTCACAAGCAGCCAAACATGAAGTAAAACTGCAGGCGTGAGCTTCCCTGCTATACAGAGTGACATGAACTAGCAGCCCTGCACATAGGAAGTGACATAAACAAGCAGGCCCCAGAGAGGAGGGCCATCAGCGGCGATGATGTGCAACTCTCTGGATGCTCCTTGACATGTGTGGCTGCTGCTGCAGCAAGGAGGGTGAAGGGAGCAGAGGAAGAAGGCAGTGGGTGTAAGGAGGGAGGGGGTGATGAAGGTGGGTGTTTTGTGGTAGAACTGTGCACACGACTGCATTATCCGGCTGATTTAGTTATGACAGCTGGTGCCCAAGAGGAAGGCAGTAGCGTAGGGGATAGGATCGCCCGGCTGCAGACAAATGATGATGAAGAGATCACTTTAAAGAACAATCTCCATAATATTTCATGCTCGCTCGGCAGCTCCCAAGCAGCCGGGCTGCAAGGCTAACTGCTCTATCAATTGATTTGATTCACTGCCGCTGCTACTCCTCGCACATAGTATTTCAAATAAATGACACAGCAGATAGGAATGATATCTACATCAATATTAACCCTGAAAAGAACTAATGGATGCCGGCTGCAATTTGCGCTATATCCTGAGTAATGCATGGGAGGCAGGTGATGGAAGAGTTATAACTCAGGCTTTTCCTGTCTCCCCCCAAGGCACAAGAGGATACAATTTGACCTACACCCACCCCACCCAACACAAATATACAAGCTACATCTTTCCTCCTCCCCGGGCAACCATTTGTTTTTGTATTTATAAAGCACATTATGGTTGAGCAGGCGAAGCTAAACCATCTCTCATGCTTGTGGAACATAAAAGCAGTTTATCAGATAAATCACCCTTGACCAGTTAGCTATTAGAGCAGCCAGGAAGTGCAGCCCGGTCACGTATGGTGTTTATAATGATAACATAGTTGCCTTTTATTAATGCACGGACATGATGCATGCTCCTGTGTTGCAGGTGGTTTAACATGGCTCAGCGCTCTTTAATCTGATCCTACTCACTTACCTGCAGCATTATGAATTCAGATCAGGTACAATGATAGTTATACAGATCATTCCTGATTTGAAAAAAGACCACTTTCCATACAGGGGCTAGGACTTTTTGGCAGAGGCAGAATGTATATTTTAAGGTTGTGCACCATTAGAAATTGGCAACTTAGGTTACTTTCAGCAAACGTGAAATAAAAGAAAAAACATTTTCTTTCTTTTTTGTTTCCTTTTTTTGCTTATGGATTGATGTCTCAGCAGCATACAGATGAGAGAACATCTATTTTGCATCTTAAAACTCCTTAAGACTGCATAAAGTTGATGCCAGAACATTTATTAGCCTGGATGACGTTCACTGAGTAGCTACTGATCACTCCTGTCCCTGATATCTGACCCCTGCCCTATATAAGAACAATCCTCAACCACACTCTCACTCCCCACACATATGAATACACACAGAGATAGCGGGTGGTTTAAAGCTTGTTGATAAGGTGGTGATTAATCACAGAGCCAATGAGAGAGCGTGGGGTTTCTGTCAGTGATGCTTTAGGAATATCATCATAGCACGAGGATCACTGATTGCTCGGGTCATCAAGTGCTATTGTGCTGTTTCTGTGTGTGTGTTTGTTTGAGTCTGTAGAGGGTGAGGTTTATGTGTGAGGCAGGAGGGGGGCTGAGCCTTAGCAGAGACCCCCACTACTGAGCATTCTGCTAATGAGTCCACAAGAGACCTACCCAATACCTTTGATTGTGATGCCATGGAAGAGAGGGGAGCAGTGCAATCTTTAGTTGGATTAAGTATCTCTTAAGGAGATCTACTTTCAGCCACAATGTTATCAACCCTTGAGCATGTATTAATTAGGCCTATTGCAGAGGCGAAGCAGACGAATTTGCAGTATTCCCTTAACTCTCCTGCAGACAACAGACATGTGCACACAAACACATATGCACAGTAAAAGAACAGTATAACATTCCTACACAGACACAAGCCAAACGTTTACATTTAGGTACAAAATCATATATGATTTAAACACAGCCAGCACCTTTGTCTATGATCCAGAAAAAAGTTGTACGCTTTAATGTGACACCCCATTATATCCCCATTTACATGCTACATTCGCCCATCTGCATGCATGTTTTGCTATTGTATACATCATCCTGTTCTCATTAGCAGGGCTTTTGATATGAAGTGATGCATTATCTATGCACCAGGCAACAGTTGATTGACTCAGGACCGGTAATACTGTTTAGCCCCACTAAGAGCAGCCTGGCTTTGATGTAAGTACATATTTCCTGGTGAAGGGGTTGTTATAATTTCAAACATTCACAGACTCATCATATGGAGCACTGACATTGTTGCGGTTCACTTGTTTAATTTTATCTCTTACATGTGTTTCCTGGATGTGAAATCCACTTGTTTTCCTCTTCGCTGCAAGTCATCAAGTATCTGGCCTGCAGGTATATTGTTCACCTTGTTATCCTGTACGGCTAAAACCATTCAGCATATGCTAACAGAGTGTATTGCACAAAGCATTGATATTCAATCCAGTCGTGCCCCCCTGCCCCCATCTCCATCATAACCCGGATGTTTAAGGAGCATGTCCAACTGGTATGTTTTGACTTGGTTTAAGTGGTGTTTAATGACAGTCGACTGGCTGTTCCATTCCGTAGCTGTGTTAAGAGTTTCTAATCAAACGTTCTGCTCCATCAATAATGCAGTGCCTTGGATCCCATGGAGGACTTAATTGTGGGTGTAGGGCTGATAGGGAGAGCTTTGGCTAGGGGTGTCTGGTTGCACTGTTTAATTAGAGACCCCCATCATGTCAAGAGCACGAGCTCTGGGTGTTTACTATGCAGCAACGTGCCCAGCACTACTTTGGCAAGAACACTACTGTAACCCTGCCATCAGCAGACACCCCTGGCTGGCTTTGCCTGGAAGGAAGGGAGGACGACACGGGCGGATGGATAGGGAGAGAGAGAGGAGGGAGGGGAAACGAAGTGTAGAAAATGATTTACTTCCTCCACCCACATGCCCCATTTCTAACTACTTTTTTTTTCTGAATTTGCACCAGGAATTTTGCAACAAACATGTCTTCTTCGGTAGATTTTAAAATATTTTCATGTTGAACCCTAAAATACCTACCTTCCAAACAGGCAGCACTGGGGACTTTAGTTTTTTCAGGGCTAGTGTTATCCTTTTGTGGAGCATTTATTGGTGGGTCTGTTAAATACATAGTACAAATACATTGAAATAACATTAAGTAGATCCATTCTGACTCTTATCTATAATATATTGAGTCATGGCCAGCAAAAACTCACCTGAGAAGTTTCATTATGGGTATTGAGGGAGGGAAATTTGGGATCTTATCAACTGGAGATAGAAACATAGCAGCTGACTAAATGAAACCACACAAAAATTCTGTTGATAGTTCTATAGTGGAGCTATTGTTATTTCTTAGCCTGTCTAGGCCCAACATAAAATCACATTTGGCTTTCTTTCACTAAAATATCAGATGACCAGAACATCTTATGTTATGATAATGATACAAATTGTCTTCACAGGGCTTCTGCTGCCAATGTGTAAAACGTGAAAAGTTCAGAAATTGCCTCACCTCAGAGAAGAGCCAGTCAAGTTAAATAAGGAAAGAAATGGACTTGTGTATGACATGCCTAAATCCCTAAACAACTGTCAGTGGTTGAAGTGTATTGAGGCTAATAAATGGGGTACTGTTTAAATGCCAGGACATTGAGTATTAAATAAAGCATGTCTACTAGTTATCTGTGAATGCTGTTAATAAAAATTCAACTATCACCCACATAGAAAAGAAATGTTTTTTAGTTTCTGACTTCACTTCTCATTCTCTTACTGATTCCATAAAAAAATAAAACACTACAATGGGGAGTAAGTCATTCATTAAAAATATTTCTGAAAAAAGTAGTTCCACAAAGTATAAAACTAAAAAAATAAATATAAATATATAAAAAATATTGTATTTCGGATATGCATTTGCCTTTAAAATGTAACTGTTGTTGGGGACAAAATGGCCATCATTTGTCCAAAGTATGGCATATTGATGCAAACCAGACCCTTGAAACTTTGGATAAATACGAGTCAGCACAACATTTCTCTGTAAGTCATTTCTTTCCTACGAGGATGTCAGGCACAGATGTGTGTTTCCTTCCTCTTTTCCTGTCAGTCATGGTTATTAGACCAATTATCGATAACAGGCAAACATTCCTTTTCTGCAGTCTGGGCTTCATGTTTTTATAAAATCAATAACCCCCCTGGCACTTATCTCTCACCCAAAAGAAAAATGACAGAACAAATTTAGTGTATGATGGATGACGGAGCCTTTATATGGCTCATGTAATGGAGCTGATGATAAGGAGTTGAGTAGACTTCCAATTAGGAAGCTTATAGTGCTATGGATTGGTATGCTGTTTGAAATGTTGACCTGGCTTCATTGAATTGGCAATCTGACTCGGCTGAAATGAGTGACAGAAAAACTGGAAGCTTAAACAGGGCAATGGGATGACACGCTGGTTAGTGAGTCACTTTTGATATGTCCTACACAGAAACCTAATATGCCAAGAGCCCACCTGATCTATCTGTTGAAAGCAGAAATGGTTACGCTTCTCAAACAACAATATACATAATTTTCTTGCTGTAAAAATCCTCTCACATGTGGCCTGTTGTCTGTGGGCTCTGCGATCCATCTTAATGTTGTCTAGCAGTAAAGTGGTCAAGATGGAGCACTGCAGAAGAAGATATCATTCAGTGCCTAATCATTCTATCAAGCCATGACTCGCTTTGTGTTGGTGGGGTGTCAGCGGTAGAGGGAGACCCCAACCAAACATCAGGTGTCACACTCAGCGCCAATGAATGGACAATGGCTATCCATCAATCTTCCATGCCAGCTTGTCTCATGGTTCTGAAACCAACTACAATGTCCATCTCAAAGCAATTTGATCCCTTCAGCTGACTCATTCATCAGCCTGACCTCATTTGCAACCTAGACTGGTTTCCCAACAGTCGAGGAAAGGATGGTTGCAAAATATTGAATTTGAGGCAACCAATGACCAGTGGTGCAAATACCGCTTGGAGCACAGTAGGTGAGCAATGGTCTTTATCTCAGTACCACGGTGGCTCATTTATTTAGTTGATGGATTGTTTATCAGTCAGTCCGGACAGACCTGTATGTGAGTAGCTGGAGGGAAGTTTAGAGGGGTTTTATCCTGTTGTAGCACTGCCATGTTGATCCCCTTCAGCCAGCTGACCTCATCGGGTCATCAGGACTAAAGTAAGAGTGAAAGTCGCTTTAAACAGAGCAAGGCTCCCAGGGACCAAGCTCTGGCTGAACAGCTGCTGCCGGCCCTTGACTATTACTTTTCCAAGGGCTGACTTTGATGTTTTAACAATCCATACATATTGATTCAGACTGATAATAAACAATTTGATTAGCCTCTTTCTATAGGCTGTCATTTCAATCACTTTCAGAGCTCCGATGGAGTGGAAGTGAGGCACCGTAGACAGGAGGTGGAGCGAGGGGAGATGGAGCAAAAGAAGGGAGACAGCCAGAGCTAAAAGAGAGGGTGGAGGGCTACAGCCCCCTCCTCAGACAGAAAAAGGAATCCAGCCCTGATTAGGCCTCTGCCTTTGGTGAATTGGACAAGACAGCTGAGCTGCCAGGTTATTAACTCCCTCAGAAAATTCTCAGCCCTCTCTCTGGCCAGCCTGAATACTGCGATCTGGATCGATAAGCAATCTCCGGTGTGTACCAAATGCCTGCTGGATTCATTTGTCTCCCAGCACCCTCTCCCTCCGCTGGACAATACACCTGCACAACTGAGCCCCCACCCCCTCTGTCTACCCTCTGTCCCTCGCTTCTATGCTTTTCTCTCCTCTCCTCTCCACTTCTGTCCCTCCTTCCTCACCTCTCTCACGTTCACTCACTGGAGTCTGTCACTTTTTAAATAATGACCCTGGGGCTGAAGGAACAACTGCCTACCTCTATTTCATCACGCGGAGACCCTCTCCTGCAGGCCTGGGCGACCAAGCTGTCTAAGGGAAGAGAGTGTGGGGAAGAGAGACAGAGGGACTTAGAGAGAACAAGAGAGAGGGAGAGAGAGGAAGGGGAATAGTAAAGGGGGGTTGCCCACGGCAATGGGGAGGGCGGGGGCCACAGCAGCATCGTGACTGACAGAAGCACAGATGTCACCATCAGAGCTCAATCTAAGCATATAAATGACCAGCCCATGGCTACTTACTAAAAGAATGAAAACATATAACAAATCTGCTTTTATGGTTGAAGTTACACAAATAGAATAAAGTTACTTGTTGTGTGATGCCAGGCATGACTTCCTGTCCAATCTTCTTTATTATTGAGTTGTTTTTCTGCTACAAGTTTGGGAGTTTGTTGATTTTGCTGAGAATATGTTGCTCCTTTGAGGAAACTAAACAGAATTCTGTGTTCTGAACCGTTTACTTTAACCGTCTGGAGTTTAGATCGGTTTCATCCACAACTGCAAATATTGTTCATTTCTATCCCACATTAAGTTTTGAGAGAAATCAACCCCACTCTTCTTGTCTTTTGTGGAGGACAAGTAAAGATGGATTTACATAGTGATTGTGTTTACTGATTTGGCAGGGCTTCAGCTGATAACTTTTAGTGATTCACTGTGGCATTGATCTCGCCAATGGATTTATTGATGTCCAAGGAGGGGTTGGCTGAGGGTGGGGGGTTTAGCTTGTTGGAAAAGGAGGCAGAACAGGAACAGAGAGAGCAGCTGAGGGGATATGAGGAGAAAACTGTAGATAGCCACTCAAGCAAAGGTGGACAGTGGTTGAGGTTGATGTAACCTGCCTTTACTTGTTGGCATGGTTTGTTTTCCCAAAGGAGTAAAAAGTCATGCTGTTTCTAGAAGCTCATTTCTGTGTCTTGTCTTTCTGCTTTGTGTGTGGCTGCAGAGTTGCGACCCCAGAGGGAATTGTGTCAGCATATAATATAGGAAAGGCCTGTGACTTCATCTCTCCCAGCTAATTGTCAGAGACAATGCACTGCTGAAAACACAGCCTATAAAGGATAAACCTGCCGGATGTTTAGATTTTCTTATCACTGTAATCCCTGTGACCACAGAGCTGCAGATACGCTTATTAGCAAAGGGCAGAAAAAAATGTAAGGGAAATGCAATTATTAAAAGGAGCTCTGTAAATATTTGAGAGGACTTTAATGTAGCAAACAGAAAAACACTCAACACATGGAGTGCCGTGGGTAAGCAGGGATGTGAGACAGACCAAACAGGAAGTTCCTCAAAAATGTATGTTGGGCTTTTTAATCAGTCAAAAACAGCTTACTCATCAGGGTTTGATTACAAGGGAACAGTTTTGGTTCATAATGTTTTTTTTTCCTTTGAAAGATCAAAAGGCTGCGATATCATCAAAGAAAAAAATTGGAATAATTTAATTTGTCTGATAACATGATAGAGAAACCAGATTCTCTGATTGGTGTAATTACAGTCCTGTGTAACCGCAGCATTATCCCCACTATGTAATGAGGTGGATTCCCAAGTAAGCACCTTTTTACTTATAACTTTGTCCACCACAGTGAATACAGCACAGTTTTGTTTTTTTTAACCTTTATAAACCATTTTGAACCATTTTAAACTCCTCTGTAACCTTACTCCAGCAAGCACTTTTCATGAGCATCTTTTTTCCCTTTCTCTTCAAGGTCATTTGTAATGTGGAATCTATAAAATTCTCAATGAAGAAAGTTATTTGAATTCTTAGATTTTAATGGCTGAGCTTAAAAATTCCCATTTCAGACATGCAGTTTTAAAATGGTCCTACAGGATGTGTCAGCAGATGAAATTACTGAGGGTAATTGCTCTCAGGCCTTTCTCTTTTTCTCCTGAATACACTTTTAGTACATACAACTCCAACCCTCTCTTTCGTACATGTTCTTTATATTTTTTGGACTATATGCTGTCTCTTAAGAAACCAGCTAACGCAAGCAGCAGTGGAACTACACTTCACTGTCAGAGATACACAGTGGAGAAATAAAGTAGGAAAATTTTATTGTCTTCTTTGAAAGTTTTTTTTTTTTGATGCAATAACTTAAGTAAGTGCATTTACATTCATAATATTTCTTGCTACTTTTTCCACACATAATGACTCTGTTTCCTCTTTTTCAGAGATAGAATCAGGAAATATTCAACTGTCTTCTTGAACGCAAAAGGCATTCAACAAAAACAAGAAAGCGGTCTTTGACATTCAAAGATCAAAATATACCATTTAAAAAGAATGTGGCTCATTAACACAAGGTGACAGAATGTAAAACCAGTAAACATGAGACTTAACATACACAACATATTAAAAACAGATACAATACAGTTACTTCAGTTAGTAAGTATACATACTAAGTAAGTACTAATAATACTAATAATTTTATATTGCATGTTTTCTTCATGAAATAATATTTGTACTTTTTCATTTGCAAAGTGCAGTGAACAAATGTTGCAGCAATGTTCCTAATGTTTCTTTTATGAGACATGAAATGTTAGAAACTTCATGTAGCAGGTAGTTAAGTCAATCTTTCTACTTGCAATGAAGATAATGTCCCTTTCTTTCTTTATTTCTCCCTCTCCCTCTCTCATTGTCCCCTCCTGACAGTGATGGTAATGCGTGAGTAGGTGAGCTGCCCTCAGGGTTCTGTACATCCATGTCCACCTCAATATAAATCAGCACTTGTCATCACAGACTCATATCACATGAACTGATCCCATGTCCCCTCCACCGCCTCACAGATTCCTCCTTGTTGTTCAATACCATCTGAGACGCCAGTGGCCTGTGTGTTAAACCTGTCCAGCCTCACCGGCAGTGTCTCCCTCTCTGTGTCGCCTTGTTTTCTCCCTCTCAGACCTTAAGGTGCTCCCCACATGTTGAAGTTAAACAGATGTGACTGCATGAGATTCATCCCGGACAGCAGCACACCTCTGCTGCCCTGAATGCATTCTATAATTATATGCCACACCTTGTATCAGGAAGTCGACCCATGTCAAAAGTTCAGGTGAAAGCTGGGGTCACTGTCAGGAAAATGAGTGTGATGGTGACAAGAAGCAACTGCAGCTGCGGACTGAAATAAAATGAAATGAGATTAAGATAGTATTGCTGGAAACCCATGGTTTTATTTCAACTTTAGTGGGCTTATGTATTATCTCACAATTAAAACATTGCTACACTGTTTGGACATGATTAATGTATGTCTATATAGTGAACACAACACATACAATAACTCTACACATATTGTTGAGATCTGACTGGTTGTACAATTTGTGTAATTTGTGTAACTATTTTCAAACACCCTATACATTCAATACATCCTCGACTACTGCATAGGGGCTAAGAGCTACACCAAAAGGATCACCAAGAATTTGAGTTTTATGACGCTATGACTAAATGGAGGAGAGAAAATAGAAGGAGAAGAGCCTTGGCACAGATTCATCCAATCACTATGATTGTGGTCACTGATGGATTTTTAAGTTAGGAGGAGGCAATCAGTAAATACCACCAAATCAAGGGCCAAGAACATAGAAAAGATTAGACAATTTAATGAAAATATTCTCTGATTTGTAGGTGCACCATTACTGCCATAAATCAGACATCATTGCATGCAGGTTAGTTAGCCATAAAATATAGTCCAGCGACAGGCTAACTATAAGAGATGAATTAAAGGTCCAAGGGAGGAAGTGCAGACGGGTGCGGTAATTAGACAGAATTACAGGCCACAGAATCCGGCTTGCTTCCCTTGCAGAAGCTGTCAACAACTAATGTGCTACAGCGAGCGCTGCTATCCATCATCCTGCTTCCTGTCACTGATTTACTTACTTATTTCTTGCCTTGATGCAATATCATCATTTTTAATGTTAAATGCCCTCTAACAACATAGACTCCCTTTTAGAGAGGAGGGGATATTGATATGGTCAGGATATCACTTGATATAAATCAGGTTTAATAACGGACACCAAGTTACTAAAGCTGTTAACGCAAGTTATTAATTCATTAGCTGCTAAAATAGCTAGTTCCCCTGTCTTATTGCCAACAAATTGAGATTCTATTTCTGACCAAATTGACATTTTATAAACAAAAATGCCTAGATAGCTTGTGGAACATGACTGACTTGCCCCTCGTCTGCCGAATATCAATTGAAAGACTGTTGAGTGATTGGCATGGTAACCCAATGTTTCTGAAATGGGGGGTACGTGTAAAAAATTAGACGATAAAGAAATTGTCAATTAGAAAAGAAAAACAGATTCACAAAAATATTCATGACATTCTTACAACATCATAACATTGTTATGGGATTCACCTCCATGTCTTCTGATTTTCCCTAACCACTGTGTCTTTTGTAGAGTGACATAAGTCAACGGCTCTATGAAGACTACATGTTCTTTTCTCAAATGTTTTGCAGAAAAATGTGCTTTACCAGACAAGAGGGTGCATGGCTAAAAAAAAAACAACTGAAAGATGGTACACAAGGCGAAAAAGTCTGAGAACCCCTGAGGTATCACCAGTCTGATCACTAATCATGTCATGTTCTTGTCTTCTGTTTGATGAGATTAAGATATTTCTTGACATCACAACAGAAATTGATAAAAACTCTGCACATTGGTTTTAGTTTTTGACTTTCTGTTGAAAGGGAAAAAAGCCAAATTAGTCAACAGATTGTTTGTGCTTAATGAAGGCTGAGTTGCTTAGGTGGCCATTTAAGTAACTGCAGTTCATGGGGATTTCCACATTGGCTTAATGTCTCGACTTAAGAGTTTGGAGCTTGTTCTATCAGCAGAAAAGTGGTTACAAAGGAGAACACATTACTCCCGACCAGCTCCATTATCATGTAATGTGCTCTGGATCAACCAAGTTGCTGAACTGTACCAGTTTTGTTTCCCTTGTCTTCATGGATTACATTCCTTTTCAGGATGGCAAAGCTTCTTGCTATTGTTGCAGAGAGTCAAAGCCCCTGCGCTCATCCTTAATGGACTGACTAGACAGATGATTCTGACAGCGACCCTTGCAAGTGCTTTTGATTTTATCATTTGCCATGGGGTGGGGCTGCTTTATCAGAGGAATTACCTAAAGTGCCTCTTATTTCATCATCGAGAATGTCAACGAGATGGCGTTCTTTTAATTTATACACACCTAAAACAATCACCACATCATACATCACACATCTGCCTCTGAAAAATCATTGTAAGGGTCTCAGGCCAGGTGCGGAGTCATTAACCTATGTCGTCGTTTTGAGAACAAGGTCATTGTAGAACGTTTGTCTGACAGTCGCTTTTGTTACTTAACCTCTCTTTTACAATACTATCTCCACAAGCAGAAGCATGCATCAATATACTCATTTCCTTCTCCCTTGGGCCGCCACCAATTGGCAAGGGTTTTATTTCTCAACTATTACCCGCTTTAGTCGAGTGTTATATCTCCGTAATAGTTGACTGAAGTAAAGAGACTCTATTTTCAACATGTTATCAAGATTAATTCCCTAAGTGCAGTTAATTTACATTTTTTCAGACATTGACAAAGGATAAAAGTTGCCTTCAGTTTTCACCCCCCCCCCCCCCCCCCCCCACCCCCACCCGAAACAGTTTTAGCCAGGGCACGGAAATACATTTTGCAAGGCAGACCCTCCAAAGGCAGTACCTCTGTGGCCTTAGAGTGACAAACTAAAATAACTTAACTAGCAGTTGTGTATCAATTTCAACAATCAGCTTTTAGAAGAAGAACAGTGCATTATATACCTCTAACGACTATATTGCATTGCATTTTCATTTCAGAGCTCATGGCTGTTGTTAACGTGGTTATTTCCTTCCCTTTGCCTTGTTCATTATTCTATGACCTGCTGTTTTTACATTTGTTTTTGCTGTCGTTGTTAGGCACTTTGTAACTAGTTTTGCAGAGAGTTTAGAGGTTTCATGCCCAGCACTTCCATGGATTCTGACTGTTACTGAATATTACCAAGGAGAAAATCAATTTGAACTAAATGCCTTTTTCCTGCCTGTGGTGTTCTAGCCCCCAAGCCACTTTTTGTACTTTGCCCCATTGGTTATAAAAGTCAGATGCATAACATTATGGATGAGGTTTTGTTGTTGATGTATGTGACAAACAAAGCAGTTTGGAGTGATTTCGAGAATTTTGCTTCAAGGATCATTTTAGGTGGAATTACCTTCTTTAAGTCACACTCAAAATTAAGTTGAATACTTTTGTACATTTTGAAGAGCATGGTGAAACCGTGAAGTCATAATGGCATACACATCTACAAGAACATACAAGCATGCAGGGAGCTGATTCAGGACCTCACATATAGTAAACAAGTATAACGCAAGCAAACCCTTTAACATGTAAATGAATCATGTGGGTAGAGGCATGTGCTGGTACAGTACTGACTCCTCTGACTTTGCTTACCCTTGGAAAGCTTTCTGCGCCCTATGATCCAACATCTGAAGAGCTGATAAAAACCCCTTGGTTGCCTCAAAGCAGCTGCGAGGCTTAACATTGTCAAAAAGGGGTTTTTATTTCCCTACCGTTTCGACCTCCTGTGTATATTTTATTGAGCTGTTCTCATCCCACAGCGCTGCGCTGCCGCCATAAGCTGCCCAAAATGTATTTCCAAGCTCATTAACACAGGATGTGCATGCGTAGAACATGTAGCATCCTTTTTTCAGAGACACTTGTGAAAGAGAGTGAAGGCGATGATGAGGAGTTTAGAAATCGTTGTTTTTGATATTCAGTGAGCTTTTCATCTTTTTTTTTCTGCTGCAACACCACATGAGAGGATTAGGGAAGTTAATGAATTATCCTCACAGGGGCCAAGACAGTATGTGCAAGCTGCACTATCCCACGTCTCATAACATTGAATTTGTTGAACTGAGGGCTGAATTTTCCCACACTGATTCAACCAAGTTCAAGATTACACCCAGTCGCCTCTCTCTGTAATCAAGATGACAATGTGAAAACCCTCTTAATCTTTTTAAGCCAGTAATATCATTAAACTCAACTGAAAGTGAAAGTTGACTGGTGTAATGTTCACAGTAGCTTTACTGCTCTCTCAACAAGTTTTTTTTTTAGTTTTCTACAGCAGTTGCTGTGATGAAACCAAGTCCTTAAAGTCTGTATCATGTGTGTGATAGCTGGGGCTGGACTTGGTGGATCCCCTGGGCAGTTCATTTTGTACGCTCTTGAACTTCTGTTAACTGAAAACAGTCCACAAACGTGAAACACCGCTTTAAGATGTCGCCTCTCGCCTTTGGCATCTGTTTGCTCAACCCCCAGAGGCAGCCCAGTATCAAATGCACCAGCACAAATGATAATAACACAGCAAGACCTTTCTATTTTTCCAAATTAGGTTGAGCCTCAGATCGGCACCCTTGAGGCCAGCACACATTCTGTAATTCTTCCCCAAAGATCTTCTCTTCAGTTTTCTATCATATAAAGCAAATATCAAAAATGTGATTTGAATCCTGGAAAAAATTAAAGCTGAAGGGCACCAGAAGGAGGAACAGTGCAGTGCAATGGATGACAACACACCACCTTGCTCCCCTCTCTTTTACATGCATCGATTGAGTGTGTTTAGCTTGCTCTTAGATGGTTACACTGCAAGGCAAACCCTGGAGAGATTGTTCCCAGAGTCACTGACTGCAGACCAAACTGCTCCAGGGGTTAATTGAAGTATCTCAAGTGACTCAAGTACCTTCTTTTTAATCGGTTGACCCAGAAAATGTTGATTTCTTAACAGCATTGGGAGGAAAAAAGTTCAAATAAAAAGTATTCTGTAACATATCTATGCACATTATTCCTGTCTCTCAGGGGTTTCACATGTTATTGGACTCAACTTTCTGAACTTGAACCACAAAAGAAATATCTTTAATAGAGTAAGGCTTTTTTCTTAGATTTTTTTGGTTTTGGTTTGTTTAGGTTTACACAAATAGTTCTTTAATGTTTACATAATACAATACAATACTAACATTTTTAACAAGTTTAAATAGGTCTTAAAGGTCCCTAAAACAAATCTTTGAAGTTTGCTCAGAACAGGCTGTTTCTATGACGGTGCCGGAATCAGAATGTGACTCTTACTCAAACCCTAAGCATCAAAAGCTAAGCTATTGACTAATTTTCAATAGAATTAATCCTCTTTTCAAAGTTTGAAAACAGGTCAACTGTGTTGTTACTTTGAGATTACTTTAGGAATTTTAGTAATCTAAAACAGTTTTTTAAATGTGTAAATAGTCATGTGTAACCACTGTTCTTTGAATTAGCTATTAGGCATCAGAGCTCTTTTAGTGCAGTCACACAAGCCTCCATCAGTATAGTGATTGTCTTGTTCCTATGTAGCCTACAGGACATCTTTTGGCCAGTCTGCTTTCTCTGCAAAACTTTGGAACTTATGAGAGTCATGCTCGCTATTTTTCCAAGTTTCCTTTTTTAAGTCAACCTCAGCTTAACACCTCTTGCGGTGCAGCATCTTACCCATTGATTGTTCTTGTGTGCTACGCTGCACCCTCCGTAGCTGATTGTCAATGCTCTTGTGTGTATAGAACTTGGCCTGTGCAACGTCCCTCCAGGCTCAAGTAAGGAAAAGGTAACCAGAAAACTGTGTTTCTACAGACACTTCCATTAAGCCTAATTTATGCTTCTGTGGCAAGTTTGCGGCGTAGACCCAACGCCGTCGTTGACATTCGTATTCTGCGTCGAGGGAATGCGTTGTTGTTTTTCTTCCAGGTAAAGTAAAGAGATGGTCGTCTTTTCTGACCTCTGTGATTATTCGCTCTTCAGCTTGATCCATTCTGTAGCTCCAGCTCCACAAGAACTTTAAAAATGGTGTTGTTGTTGTGTTGTGACCATTGTGACCGGAAAGCAACTGCCAGAAATGACGTTCTGAGCGGTCCAATCACAGTCCTTGCGGTTTGCGTCGACGCATAGTCAGGATTTTCTGAAAGTGCACATCAGGCTACGGTGTAGGGTCCGGGGAAGCATAAACTAGGCTTTAGTGCCATGACATCATGTCATCATCATTTTCCCAAGTGTAGCCTTTTGTGTGTCTAGCATGTTTTAATGTTAAACACTTATCTGGAAAATAAAGGGAAACAAAAAACAAAGGGAAGTTAATGCAAGTTAAATACGGCTCCATAATGAAGCCTGGCTTTGCAGTGTCAACACATTTTAAAGAGCTCTGCCATCTATCACCTTCAATCAGTGATGATTCCCCTTGCTATTGAATCAGAGGTATCTGCAAATGAAATCTTCAAGCATCTTAAATCTTTAAAAAGTAATTTACCTAATGTCTTACCATTGCCGATTAAAAGCTCTGTCCACAATTATATTAGACCAGTAATTACCAAGTTCCATGATTTATCTTGAAGCTGTGTAGTAGATGTGTGTGTCTGGTTGTATGTCTTCCGTATGTGCTTATTTGTGTAAGACATGCATGAAGTACTGAATTACTTTGTAAGGATGTACTTCCAAGTGAGTGCTTGTGTCTGTGTGTGCAAATGTGTATGGTGGGGTGTTGGAGAAAAACAAGATAGTAAGATAAGAAAAAATAAGATTGACGTTATTGGCCTGCCTTCAAAATGCCTTTCTTGCATCTCCGCCATTTGTTGGAAGATTATCTTTCTATTGATTAGTAAAAATGCTTGAAAATAAAATGAGTGTCTTGCTTCCCACTTAATCAAGAGAGCATATTGATCAGGTTTCTAATGAAGCATCATTTAGATAGGGTGAAAAAGAATATGTGGGCGTATCATTTCATGTCAAGGAGTAATAGGATGTCTTTATCTAAAGATTCCCGGATATCAGAAGAAGCTTTTTATATCTTCATAATGGAAACCTGCTCTGCTGTCCCACTATCTAAGGCTTAAAGGGATATTTACAACACAAAGTGGAAATATTCTCTAAACAATGCTCTTGAAATTAACCACATGTTGTGCAACAATCACCCCAAATAAGTCCCTCATTTGTAAAGGTTGTATTTAATCAATTATTGCTAAATTAATACCATTAAAACATGGAAACATTTTTCTTGAGTAGTGTCATCACTATTATATTATGCTAAAAAAGTATTTTTGTTTACAGCCAGGAATGAAGGTTGCATATGGTTATGAGTGATTAAAGTATCACTCTTGTGAGCATCTTACCACATGTTCACATCCAACAATGGCAATTGAAATACAGATCTTCTAAGGTAACAGACACAAAAACGTTATGGTCTTATTACCTTTATAATTACATAAAGTAAAGCTATTGGAGGTAGAGTAACTGTTGTATAAACTGAGTGACCTTCCTCTTTGAAAAAAGGGTTATGGACTCACCTCTCTTCTGTTTGTATCTCAGGGCCTCTCACATGTCCCAACAGTTAACACTCTGACTGGAAGTTTAAATCTGTAATGCACTTGCTATAAAGGCTCAAAGAGTCATTCACACCTAATGGTGGTGTGTTAAAACACAGTAAGCAAAGCCTCCTGGGCTTCATATACTACACAGAGTGCATTGACCACTATGTCTGCATACAGAAGGGCACTGTGTTGTGATCAAAGACAACAGAGGGGATGGGAGACCAGCAGCAGCTCTCATTATGGCTGCAAGACATCCATTGGAGCATTTTTAATATGTGTATCCTATTAAGCAGTTTAAGTGCTTTTTGATAATTGTGCTTTGTACTTTTACAGCACTTCAGTCTATTCCCAGTTCAATTTCCTCTTTTATCGGACGTTTGAAATATTGATCTCTGACAGATAAAAGCAAACACCATAATCTCACTCGGGTGAGCCTGTGAGTGAGTGAGCTTGCTGTGCGAGAGGGGAATACACCGGGGAACGCTCGCCCCTCCAACCCATCTCTGTTTTATTACCTTTATTCGTCAACAGAATTTGCTTACTGCTCTGGGATGTTTATGTAAAGCACCTGCACTCTGATGTTTGGTTGATATGACCGTCTCTCCCAGTGCCCCACATCCCTGAGCCCAGTCTCTCTGCCAGCCCACCCGTCTCCTCGGCTTCCATCAACCCCCAATGACATTTTGCAAAATGCAGCAAAGGGGCTCCTGAGGTGCTTCTGATGATTGCCACTGCTTAAACTGCTGTCACTGCTGTCAGGATAATAGTGATTTATCTCCATAGCACTTTATGGAAGTTAGTGTTTTCTGTAACCTGAGCACTGAGATGCTGCTTGGTGCTAGCTTCCAGTCACATTAACCTGAATCAATCACGTCTTGATTTTTCCATAAAAGAAGAACCCTCTGTAAATAACACTCAGGCAATTGGTGCATTGAATACACTAAGCCCAATAGCATCCCTGCTGAGCTTGGGTTGATGTGTTGATATCAATGTTACCTGTTTCCAATATCCTCGTGCCAACACAGGGATTTGATGCTTTGACTGGTGCGTATAATTTCTTCAAATACGGGAATGCTTAATACCAGAAATGTCAGGAGACAAAACACTGAATCTATTGTGAAAGGCAGAGAACAAGGAACAAAAGTTTGAAATCACAATCTTGCAGAAGTTAAACAATAATGCACATTGATCGTGTATGAAGCAGTTTATTCTTTGGTCTGAGCTGAATCTGTTCAGATTGAGATTGCAGGTCCCTCTTGAGATAATAGAAAGGGCTGTTTTGATGTTTAAAGCATTGCTAATCTCCTAAAGCCTTCGGCTATTCATCCCACTGCATATTTGCAGGCCTGTCAGTTTGAGTGGGAATGCAAGGATGGTCCTCTGAGCAAATGAATTTTTTTGGCCTGTTTTTCCCTTTTAGCTTTGCAGACACTATTTGAGATTTACTGCAAACATTTGACCACCGGCCTGGCGTATTGACTGCATTTGACAAGCGTAATCCTTTTCTTCTTTCCAGTCACTTCCATTCCGCGATCAATCAGAGCATCAATGCCCTGTAGACTGCTATGAAGTGCAGACGCAGTGTTCGATCATGAGCCAGGCACCTTGTGGACTTTCACTATAATATAGTGATTGATTCATCTTCAAAGATATCTTAAGTGGTTGGCTGGGCACGGTATATAATGCCTTTTGTTGACTGCAGCCTTTTTTTTCCTTGACCCAGCTTGCAATCCTTTAAAACAGCAACACGAGCACACACATCAAAACTGAACCTAAGACAAATATGTTGCTTTTCCATATGATTCATTTGCATCTGCAGCTTGAGTATTTCTTGAGCGAAAGAAGTTCTTTGCTTTTCTGTTTGAAAATTGCAACTGAAATAAATTGCATTGCATTGATACATGTCCTTTATCGGCAGTAATCCTGAATGTTAACACCACTTTGAGGAGTTTTATCTGCAATTTGACAGAAATGTTTCTGACCTATACAAGTAAACACAACCATCTTCACTGAGACTGATTTTTTCTATGTTGTAGTTTTTAAGGCCAGTTAGACAGACAAGGTGATTTCCAGCATGCTGAAGAAATAGCCTTTGTTGCTTTTTTACATATGACAAGATGGGATTTTTTGTTGTTGTCACACTATTTACACAGGTAAAGGACAACATCAGCAAAGAGATAAAAGATAACACTTTGTCCACAGGGGGCACCAAAATCAACACATACAGAAAGTTTCGCCAAGGAGCTGTCATCAAAAGTTTCAGTGACAACACTTTGAGCAAACAAAAACAAAAATAACACACCAATAAGCTAGTAAAAGCAAACCAATCCCAAAGCTCTGCAATAGCTTTTGTTTCTATTTGGATATTTGTTCAGATTTGCTTTACCTATTTTAGCTTTGATAGTCTTGATCAAGACATGAACATGAATACCTCACCAGAAACCAAAGAAATGCTATTATAAAGTATCATTTGCCTATAGTGTCAGTCAGTGGAGTGAGAAATGCGGAATTTGTGTGCTATTGTGCTCTTGAGTTTTGGGTTAAAGGGCAGAAACCTGCCCTTTGTCATCTAATATCTACAAGATCTACGATCTGAACATTAAAAAGCTCAAGCCAGAGAAAATGAGCAGTGAGTTAACATAATACAGCTGTATCACTGAGCCCTTGTTCTGTTACTGATAGTTCATGCTCATCTGACGGAGGTGTGTGTGTGTGTGTGTGTGTGTGTGTGTGTGTGTGTGTGTGTGTGTGTGTGTGTGTGTGGGTGCGTGTGTGTGTGTGTGTGTGTGTGCGCGTGGGTGTGCGCGTGGGTGTGGGTGTGTGTGTGTGTGTGTGTGTGTGTGTGTGTGTGTGTGCGCTTGGGTGTGCGCGTGGGTGTGGGTGTGTGTGTGTGTGTGTGTGTGTGTGTGTGTGTGTGTGTGTGTTTGGGGTGTCGATGGGGCTGGGAGAACAGTTGGATTGCAGAAGTATTAAAGGAAGTGTAGTAATTAAAGCAGAGGCAGTGTCAGTGACCTCTAGATTGCACTATCTTGTCTCCTTTGTGCCTGCCTTTGCAGCCCGCCTCATTGAGTGAAATTGTATCTTTTCACTTTGGCTCTCTTAAAAATGTGCATGGTATTGGGAGCCAGTGAGGCGTGAGTTCTTTTTTTTTTTAAAAAAAACCTTTTCTCCTCCTTCATTGCTTCACCCCTCCCTCTCTTGCCCCTCCTCACATCCCCACCGTCTTACTGGGAGGTATTTCATGAACAGCTGGGTCCCGGGAGAGGAGAGGTTAGTGAAAGAGGCGTGCTGTGTATAATTCAATGATTATCAGGTGTGTGTATGTGTATGTGTGTTTTTGTTTATATGTGTTTGTGTGTGTGGCTCTCCCCCTCTATTGGCAGGTGTCAGGTGACGAGCAGGCCGTGTCACTGGCTGTCAGCTGGCTTTCTATTGGAGCAGTCACACTGTTCACAACATTACCATAAGCTGATGAGGAACGCTTGAGCTCATCTCGGCACACACATGCTCTGATCTGAAGCTCTGATGTTACATTGTCAACTTTAAAGTAGACATACATTCATAAAAGGCAATCTTTTCTTTCTCCACATTGGACTAAAAGCATATTGTTAGAAAGTTTAAATTGCCTTTGTATTTCTAAGAAGACCCATTGTAAATGAGAATAGCAGCAGTATGTTTCTGACGGTTTATGTCTGTTTTTCTTTTCTTGTCTTGTGTAGCACGTAATTATCTACACCGGGAATAATTGTGAAGAAAAATAAAAGTTGAATTGTTCACATAGAATACATCTGAAAAACTTCCTCCGATGGTGTTCAACGTTACTAAGTCGATATCAAACTAGAACACAGTCATTTTTGTTTACATTGTAAAACTTGTGCAAATAATATCAAATACTACTTTAAAAATACAGCTTTATTGCTAAAGCTATACAGTCATAAATTCCTTATTTTAGTAATTATTCTTCATTGGTTAGTGTTCGTATCTCTTCACCAAAAATATTTATCTCATCAGGAGAACACAACTGTGGCAAACAAATCAAGTAAAGAGTCCAAAGGTTCATCGTCTTACGGACTATCAGACTTCTTACATCATCTACTGATGGAAACAGAAGCTAAGTGGATTTAAAATATAAAACCCAACTTGCTAAGATAAAAGGCACACTGATTTATCAATGTGAGATTAGCTAATTTGGACGATAAGAGAGATATTTTTTTGTTAATCAAGAGATAAATTTAGTGTTTGTGCATTTTTATTCTTTTTATTTTTAATTCTTTCCACAGGGTATCTTATTTTGGCCTGCTACAAGTCATTTGAACAAGCGCATGTAAAGTATTTTAAGAAGGGGGGGATTATGTGCACATACAAAAGTTATACCCATGTGAACATTATATGATTATTATATTTTTCAGTTTGAACTCTTTGGGCACTTGTTTCATGGACCTACCTCCAGAAGTCCACTGTGGCTTTCTACTCAGTGAACACACAAGAGCACTCAGATTTTCTTCTTTTTTTTTTTTTTTAAAGGGGGGAAGACAATAACATTTGAAGTCTGATGCCTGCCAGTGTGAATCGTATATGTCCCTTTGTACATTTGAATGCATAGATAACCTACAGCCTCACTCTTACTAATAAATACTGCTATGAGCCTTTTTTCTCATTCACTGTAGCCACTGTAAACTGTAGCTGCAGCATCCAAAACAGTCCTATTACAATTCTAATTATGGTAACAATTGCACAACTGTCTTTTTAAAACAGTGATGAGCATTTTCTTCATCATTTAATAAAAACAATATCCTCCTTATATAACACAATAGATTAATCCATCAAGAAACTGATACATGTTTCAGCACTAGCTCAGACCAAATATGCTGCAGTCCATCATTCTGAGCAAAACGCTCAGTGGATGATGACAGTAATCCTTTTAACTGCAGTCTGCCATTAAACTGAGCAAGTTTATAAAGAATTGAGAGTTGAAGAGTGAAGTGAAGAGTTGTTTTGTCTAAAATGTTTCAGAGTAGACACTTTCTAAAAAAAAAAAAAATTACCCTTACCCAATAAATGCATGTTAGTATATATGTAAATAAGATAGAACATTCAAGATAAAACTGTCAGTATGTTCTTTTTATTATCTTATACAACAGTAATTTTCATAATTTTTTACATCTTTCAGTGAATAAATATCCTCAATGTGGCTTCATGTCCGATCCCTCCTGAGTGACTTTCTAACCCTCAGTTTAACACAAGTTAGCCTCTAAAATCAGCTCACGATACTCCACATCCCTGATTATCCTGTATAGAAGCACTAACCATTACTTGCCTCGGTAATGGGCAGATTGGTTCAGAGGACGTTTAAAGATGGTCTCGCTTTAGTGCTACCTTTAGCATGCTAATTGCTATTCTTCCCCTCAGTGGGGATCCTGTTTGAGATGGAGAGGACATGTGTGAACTGTGCTCAATCCCTCGCTGCTGTTACAAGCTGCACTGTCAACACGCTCGACCACAGGGAGGAGAAGAGAGGAGAACTGACACCAAAACCAGACAGGAATCTTAAAACCACATAGCTTCACTTTCAAAAGTCTTAACTTATGCTGCTTCTCTTACTAACAAGGGCAACATAATAGGATTACAAACATTTTACATGTTTTTTTTTTTATCATTATTAAAAAGAAACATGGATTCACTTTATTTATTTATAATTAATTAATCTTTTGAAGTAAATTTACAGACATATAATTTCAATTCAGAACATTTTAATCCAAAATGTGGGACATTCCATCTTAACATTTCCCCAAGGATATCTTATTAACTACATTTAATAATAAAGATGCATCCTAACCAAAATGGTTTATAGTTTTAAATTTACCAAGCAAATGTTGCACATTGAAACATTCTTCTTCCACCATGATATCTGAGACTCTCATCGATAGCATTAGCCGTGACAAAATACATAAAAAGAGAATCAATGCTAATAAAGTGAGCTCAGCCTTGCCGCATCCTCCTCCATTCACCTCTAAATCTACTGTCCTGCCTGTCCAGTCACATGTGAGACGTGGTTGACTTTCTGTGACACAAGGGCCAGGTCAGGGATCACATCTATTAACAGCTGCTGAATAGAGACAATAACAAAAGCCACTTTTGGATAAGAACGAAAGAAAAATTAAAACAAGAACTTTGTGTGTATATACTTCCAGATTATATGTTTAACACTACTGCACTCATAAATAATGATAGTCTTTCAACAAAAGGTTTCCACTAAAGTAGATTGCATTTTCAACATTTTCCACCACCTTAATTTTCCACACAAACCTTTACCTAAAACATGAGAGTCTCAAATGTTGCTGTAGGGAAGTGTGGTGTAAATGTCAGAATCATTATCAGCTTTTATTGGCCTTATTATGTAAGAATATAAGGAATTTAACTCTCTCTTTTCAGACACATCAGTTGAGTCTTTCTCAAACAAGGACAAAAAACTTGGAAAGTACAAAAAAAATGTTATGTAGAAATACAACAGAAATAAAACAACGGTCAAGGGTAAGGGAAAGTGATGTGTTCATTCAGCTTGTCATGGTATTTTGTTGTGCAGTGCTAACCACAGGTACTTCACTCTACATACCTGTGCTAACCTCCACTGAGAGCATGTCTTCCTCTCTTAAGACTCAAGCATGTGTTAAACCAGGAGAACACTTGACTGCATGACGGTGTCCTCAAAAACATCTTGAACCTCTGCAGCTTGTTATGTTGCATCTTGTTATAGACTGGAATATGCTTGTGGTAAGTAAAGGGAGAGAAATGGAGTGTTCCCAATAAGAATAACTGCTTTTGTTACTGCTTCACTCCTTTTATCATGAGTATTGGGTTTTTTGAATAATTGTAAAACTATGTAAGATGTTGGCTTTTTCCATATAAATAAAACATTCAAATTATTTCATTTAAAAAAAATGGAGAAATTAAATGAGATCTTAAACCTGTTTAGTTGTTGTTCATCATTGTTCACAGAAAAAGAGAAGTCTAATGTAACTTTATGTCCTGTTGTATCTGTAGCGTGCATGTGCAGAGAACAGTCTTTCCAGAATTGCACACACAGGTCAGGTTACACAAGGACAGTTTGATTTCATTGACATTCATGGAATAAATGTTCATGGAAGTTGAATGAACTCTGCTCCTTTTTTGTCCAGCTTGTGACTTTGTTTAACTGCAGATCAAATTAATGTTAGAGAGAACAAGCATACAGAAACAAGTGAACCTTGAACATTGTTTAAACTTGACCTCAGGAGACATTCATATAGCTTCATCTTTGTGTGGAACTATATACTCATATATATGGTTTAAAATATATGTGTTATTCTTGATACAATGTGTTTTCGCAGAATTACATCTAATAATCAAACCTGAAGAATGACGTGAAAAATAATTAAATTTAATCTAAAACATCGACTAAAAGTTCTGGACTTAGATACTTTTTCCATTACAAATATAAATCTTGACATGAGCTGAGGTCTAACATAACAACCTTGTTGGTGTTTGCTTTCTATTACAACAAGCTTTTATTTTAAGCTTTTTGTAAATGATTTTTCTTGTAGTAAAAAAAGAAGACAATGGTTTTACTTATATCTCTGTTTGTTCATACTGGATTGTTTATTCATGGATTCCTCTGTGAATGCACTTTGAGATATCTGGAGCACAGCGCCCCACAGTGGCCAATCCTGGTACGGTCTTCTCTGCTCCTCTTCCTCTGTCCTGCTCCACAGTGGACAGCACATTTACATAAAGGTGTGCACAAACCCCCCCTGTGATGATCTGCACTGTTTATCGTTTGATCAGCTATGATTGATGCTCTGTTAATACTAATTTAACTTAGCATATTTTCCCTACCAGGGGACCCATGAAGAGGTTCAATTACAGAGCAATCTCATTAATTCGAGAGCTTGTTACGCACAGAGGACAGCAGGCTTTTTCTAAACTCTGGAATGCAGATGTGTGAGGGACATAATTAGTAGATAAGAGTCCTAATTGGATCCTGCTGTGTGGCTGCAGAGGGTGTAGCCCTCACTATGTTTTACAAGTTCCACGGTGTGAGAGTACACTTTTTTATAACCTTCTCACACACACGCACCATCCGTCACACACAAAGTGGGAGGGCAGTCCTTTGAGTCCCTTATATTGTTGAGGAAGTTTGTCTCTGTAGAAGTATAAAGTACTTGGCAAAGGTATCCTTTAGTTGCGTGAAAGTTGTATTTATATATTATTTGCAATAAATGGAGAGATGCTTTAGATCTTCATAGTAACCCACTGAGTTCTACTAAATCAAATGGCTTTTATAAGTTCAAATCATAAGCTACACATTTCTGTTATCTTTTGTTGTCCTGAAGTCTTGCTGCTGTTTTCACAAATATGAACTCCTAAAATTGTTTAGAAAATTCTAGGACAGCTTTTCCCTGAAATTTTCAAAAGTTGGATGGGGGGGCTGCATCCATAATGTTTACATGATTTTCAAGATCTGGCAGGCTGAGCATCATGACAGTCATGTCTCCAGAATGACAGTTTTTTCTCTTTGTGTAACTTTTTTTTTGGATGTATACTTAAATCAGATTGTCAGACGGTCAAGTCATCTGATTGGTGAGTCACAGCTGTAAACGAGACAGTTTCAGCCAATAGCTACCTTGATTATAAACGATGATTCCCACTCTTTGCACAGTGCTTTTCAGCTTCTCTTCTCTGGTCGGAAGCTTTTTGTCTTGAGGTGCAGAACAAAGCGATGCAAAAACAGCCTTGTTCTTGCTGTTATCAGGGAATCGAACAAGCTATGTAATCATATTTGCAACACTTTCATGCATTTATGTTCAAAACTTATTCTGACCCTGCTATTTTTGGTTTTCATATTTTGAGACCTCTCTTTGCTATATGCCCTGATTGGTGGAACTTTTCATCGTTTTAATATATTTCCTTCTCTGTAATGTGCTGTTCACTGTTACATTTTTTTGTAATCTGTATTGAGTGACTCAAAATGATGATGAGTGATCAATAATTTATTGAACATTTTAGAAAGTCAGGTAGATAAACAAAGTAATACAAATTCCAGCTAAGATGTAAGTGCTTTTTTTTTTTTCGCTTGACAAAGAATGCATGGTTGAAACATCAAACAGAACTGTGTGACTGCTTCACAGCACAGTCGTAACGTTTTTTTATGACACAGGTTCTCTTTCCCAGCCGTCTCTCCTCAGCCATGTAAAATGTCAAAGAGGAGGAGGAGGACAGAGAGAGCGCATACGGCTGCTCCACAGAGGCGTTTCACAGGTTGACCACCCCCATGTCCAGTACAAATAAATGGCCCTCGTTAGACGGCTGTTATTTAAGCATGCCCGTCTTTTGGCCTCTGTAGGGGGGACTTGCCATGTCAAAACGTGGAAGGCAATGCAAACCACTCTCCTCTGAGGGGGGATACGAGGCTGATGGCAGGCGTGTGGTCCACCCATGTCTGGAACTCCCACACTCACCTCCCTCTTAGGTTAGCCCTGAGCAGCAGACTGAAGGCTCAGGCCCAGGAGTGGCACAGCAGGAGCTGGGGGGAGGAATGGGCAGCCGGGTGTAGACAGGGGGAAGGGGGGTGTAACTCCAGCTCTGGGTGGCGGATCTCCCCCAGCTGTGCCCATCTGAGGGGAAAAGCGGCACAGAGGAAGCTCCATTAGTTCCAGGGGCAGCCCCAGACCTTAGTAGCAGCAGCAGTGGAGCAGAAACTCTCATCCAGCGTCTTCCTCCATACTCTATTACTTTCTTGGGAAAGAGCTTAACACAGCCTTTGGATTGTTGATTTACACTTTACACAAGTTTCTTCATGTTCTCATTGAGCTTTGGAAAAAGGTGCAATAGAATTGTACCTGAGATTTGTTTCTCATGTAACGAAGGCCTTGGAAGCTATTTACATCATGTTTCTCTTTGATGTAGAAGGCAGACTGTGATCAGTGTCACGCTCGTATTTGGTTCTAAGTTTAATTCCTCTGAGAAAGCAAGCAGTCTGGCATGTATTATCACATGTCACATTGGGTCAGTCGTAAAAGAGAAGCTCAACTTAAATCACATCTGGTGACTTTGTCCTGTCTTCTACAGAGAAACACCTGCATTATGGAGCTGATCATGTATCAATACAAATGTATTATGCAGCTTTTTAATACAAATGTTTCCAATCATTTGAGCTGCTGCAGAACAAAAGTTGTCTCGAAAACTTTTATAGAGAAGAGAAAATTCCACCCCGTCTTGATGGCTTTGCCAGAGATTGATTCATTCACATCTGTGAGTTTCTTTAGTCAAAAAGAAACAGAAATGTCTGTTCTTTTGGAACAAGACTCCTCATTCTCATTCAGAGGAACAATGAGGGTTTAATGATGAAAAGGAACAAGGCTTCTGTTCACGGACAAAAATTTCTGTAAATTACAAATATAATCACAATTATAGTGAGGCTGCTTCTTTTTTTTTTTTTTAAATAGTGAAGGACCCGGATGAGTTTAAGCTCTGTAACCTCTCTGTGACACAAACGTCTCTTATCTCATGTCTATCTGTTCACTTTGGAGCTGTTGTTGCATTATTTTACATGTGACACAGTAATCTGAGAACATGTTTTCCTTGTGCAAAATATCAGATTATTCGCTGAATCTTTCTGAAACTGATGTTGTTATGCTGCTGTTTTTCTTCACTTTGAAAGTCTGTGTATGTGCTGCGGAAATTAATGTAATTAATTGTTCCAGTTCTTGCAAGCGACGTTATGACCCTAAGATAAACATCTCCGTTTTCATGGGTCAGATTTTTAAACTGCGTTTCTCTGAAGGCAGAACACTTGAGTCATGTCCCTCAAAACATTGTGTTTTTTTTTTTTTTTTAAGTAGTTGATACCAGCTACTCTGGCTCTGTGTCTCCCTGTTAACTTTGGTTTGTTTGGTTTGTTTGTTTATGTGTCTCGTAAGTCTTGGCCAAGCAATCTTGGCCAGGTTGCCTGCTGTGCTGCCTGTCATTCCTGCTTGCATTGACATTCAGACTGAGAGCAGCTGTGCCTCTTCATGTTTTTCAATTAGACATCACTTCAATTCGCCTGTTTGGAATTTAGAGGGCTCACTTCTTGTTGACACACTCTGGGAACACAGGGAATAAAAATCTGTTTTGTTGGGGAATTTTGCTCAAAAAATCCCAACGCATACTTTTTTGTCTTATGACCTCGTTCTGTTTTTACTCAGTTATTCTCCAGATTGAGAAAATAAGGTTATGATTCACAAACAGTGACTCAAAGTGCTTCTTGAAATGAAATGCAAAACAAAGGCATATGACTTGGTGGAAAAAATTGCTAAAGGGATCATTTTTGCATAAGATAGGAATGACGGCTATTACCTAAATAGATGCAAATTGACCAGGTGTTTCCATCAGTTGCTAGAAAAGAGTCACCCAGAAGTGAGACTGAAAGGCCAAAAGGCCTGCATCGTACAATCACAACAGAGGTGTCATTTACGTCCCATCACCAGGCGTGACCTGGACTCAGACTGAGCCCTGAGGAGACACGCTATTGATCCGCTCAGCCAAGAAAGCCAGCTGCCATTAAAGCCATGACAGTGGAACTGTACGGCATCGATCTGCAGCGCTGCGGCCCCACCATATTATTTATAGAGGAGAGCTCCATCCACTACTCTCTTATGTCTGATAATTGATGGCAAGTGGGGCCTTGCCTCCTGCCCTGACCCCGACAAACTGAAAGTCAGATGGATTACATCTAACACAATTATGATTGATATTATCAGATTACGCCAATCACGACAAGGTAGCGTGAGCCTTGCCGACATAGTATTCGCTGTCTATGATGGTCCCATTTGAGTCCTCCAGAAGAAAAAATGTGTATCTGTGGTAAAGAGATGAAGGTGGCGTATGTGATTGTGCATGATGCACATGTGAGTTATAGGAAATAACTTAACACACTAACAAAAGCTGAAAGTGAGACGATCAAGAATATCCTCATATCTAATACAAAAGACTAAATACCATGCCACTCAATACCAAAATGCTGCGAAAATGTCTCTTCACATGGAGCAACATCATAACTCATCCCGTTCATAAGGTGTAAAAATATCCTTAGTTAATTGATGCATTCTGTTGTTTATTTATTTCCACAACATATATATGAGCTCCCCAAGTGTAATAACTGGATTGAGCACTTCACATCTTTCATCGCAGTAAATAACATTGTTTTATGCTTTTTGGGGTTTTCTTCTCTTCAGAAAAAAAACATTTCCTCTTTCTTGTTTTGTAAAAAGAGCTGTAGTTTAAATAGAGATCTTTTGTGTATTATATTGTCTTTTTCATATATCAGCAACTTGGCAAGAAAAAAAACATGTGAAATATTTTGCCATGTTATCACTTGAATCTAGATTTGTGCTCTTAAAAAGGAAGAAACTGAAGTTGACACCTGAGTCTGTTTGTTTTCACAGATAAATTGTGACTTGTGTTTACATGCATGTGTGAGCAGGCTTGTCAAACTCATTCCCCAGACTATGAAACCTCTATCTTAGAAGAGTGGGCTGAATACGGTACATTCAGAGAGCTAACACAGACTCTTCCTGTTCCATCAATGACCAACATGCAGCTCTCAATCCATTTCTTTATAGTATTATTATTACTTGGTTAAGTTGCATTTTTTCCTCCAATTGAATTACTCGGGATGACAAAATGTAATTTGGACATTGTTTATTATTCAATTACAGGACATTTCTGCCCCACTCCAACATACGATGCTGGCCCTTAAAGCTCCTCTTTATGGCTTTAAAAGTTTCTTCATTCTGTGGAGATCATTGTGATCAGAAATTGAATTAACGTGACAGAAGGGGCAGCTCCTTACATGACTTAAATTGTAACGACAAGGGCATTAAAATTCAATTTCCAGAGTTATGTCTGTTCTTCATTCATATTTGAGAGAAAGAAGAGGGGAAAAAAACATAAATCTCACAAATTGGTTCCTGTCTTTTCTTGTTAAAAAAGATTTATGGCTCCGCTAAAAGCACAAGTTCACCACTGTTTCCTTTCCTTCAACATCAGTTTCATAAATACACAAACAAAATTGAATAGTCACAGCACTTGTAGCAAATACAATAAAATCTGCATCTGCCTCCAGATGATATTATGTCCAATTAATTAGCAAAACTAACTTTCTTATTAAATACTGAGAGTGGATGTGGTGAGGAGCATTTGAATAAATGTCTGCTGAGCATTCTGCAAAGAAACACTTCTTTTAGTATCATAAGCACTTGCAGTAAGGGTTGGCCATTCACTTAAGATATCTTCACACTTGTACACTTCCACACTTCTCCGAAGAATTGTTTCCACCACGGCTAATGTTAAGATGATGCAGGAAGTGGAGATGGTGTTGATGATAATGATGTGCTAAAAGAGGCACATAATTGTGTTGGTTTTTTGCATGAATATTTGCATCTAAATGTGTTATATAGTATGTTTTAACACATGCAGTCCTGGCTTGGACCTCACAAGGCCCCTCTATAATGACTTGTGAAATAGCTCAATGGAGGCAATTCACCTGATGAAAAAGAGAGGAGGGGGTTGGGACAACTTGAGATATTGAGTGTCAGCCAAACACAAAAATGTCCCATTCACAGGATGGTGTGTGTTACATTATGTTGGGCTCTATCATCTTAATTTAATGGACCTCTCCTCATTTGTGATATTTGATTTCATTTTTCACTTCAACAAATAGAGTAGCTCCCATACGTATGGTTAACATATGGCACAGATTAAATTACTCATATATTGTGTTTTCTTTTGGCAGTATCTTCTTTCTCATCCAATGGCTTCATGCGACATATGTTCGGTCTCATCCCTCATATCACATAAGCTATTGAAGTCTATCTGCTATTTGATACCTGCTATGACTTCACTTTATCTCTGCAGAAAAGACCACAATGCTCTGGTGACCAACAGTTGGTGTATTTCTATTAAGACAAAATGAAACAATCAATCAACCTTAATTTATACCCAAGAGATCATTGAGGTGCAACTCTTCATCAAAAGATAAACGAAGCAGATTGATAAACTGTCACTAAAATCACCACACAAGGATATAATCTGACCGAAATGTTATGACAATTAAAAAAACACAATATGCTGAGACAGAATCTGAGTTCTTTCCAAACTCTGAGCCAACTTTACGGACATGTTATCGTGACTGATCTGTGGCATGAATGAAAAGAGTTTACTGTGTTTGTTAGAAACATGTGGAACTCTGCAAACACCTTCCTGCCTAAAGATGTTATCAAACTAGAAAATTAACTGGAACCTCCGAGGTTCAGTAGCTGGCTTAATGACTACTCTGAGTCTTCTAAACTACTTTTCATATGTGTCAACATGTACATATAAGACAAAGAGCCATATATTCAACTGTATGCAATTTAATCCGAGCAGTGCTTTGAACTTAATGCTAACATCATCCTGCTGATAATATTTAGCAGATGTTGGGTCTCATGCAAGAGCCACCAACCGATTGTCCTAACCATGATGGGTAAAGAGAACTCAATATCAGCTTGATTATAGCTGTATCCATCAGATGATCGGTGTTTGTTGCAACAAACATCTCTGATACTAAAGCATACTGGACAACAACTAATACTGTGTCTGAAGACTATGCAGAAAGCATGTCCAAAATATGTTTTCGTCTCATTCTAACATGTGTTTTGTCACATCTATAAAAAGAAGGATAATCACAAACAACTGTAAACATTGCCAAGCAGAATGGGGAGCTTTTAGGGCAGCTGCTAGCTGGATTGACAGAGTGGAGAAACAGTCACAGTATTTTTTGTCTTTTCTTTTAAAGATGTTTCTCTAGACAAGACATACAGTACAATGCACTCTAATACACAAGACGAGGTGAAACTTAGCATCTTTGGCTCGATGGTGCTATATCATTTTTAAATGACAACACAGTAAGTGTCTAAATGTGCATATGCGGATGTTAAATTCTTCCTCAGTTTTGTGAATTAGCCCAGGTTTATTTGTTCCGAAATTTGAGTAGCATGTCAAATAACAAATTAGGTACAAGAAAAAGCTAATGGCTTCGATGGTTTCCATAGCTATCGGTATATCTTTTTATGGCACATCATTTACAAAGAAGCCTGTTTCATTTTAATTTTACCGGCCAAATGTAAAACACTTTTCTGATCATTTCTGTACCTCATTTCTCACACTTCTGCTGTACTCTGGTCAAAGTGCTGCATAGCCATCAAATGAGCATTTTTGTTTCATTTCTTCATGTTGTTGTTTTCATTTGTTTTCACAAATATATTACAAATACATTTTCCTTTTAAGACCCTGTAATGTATTTCTTTCCTTTCTTTACTCTGGAAGCTTAATAAGCGGCAACATAAAAGTGCAATTACAATATTTGTGTTTTATGGGTAGCCGTATTTTTAAGTGTTTTTAACTTTTATTAATTGTTTGTGTCACTTTGTCTGAATCATAACTACTCCAAACAATTATAAGTAAAGGACTTTCTTGCCTTCAGCCTGCAGGTCTCCTTCCCTCTCTCTTCCTCTCACTGAGGCAACAACAAAGACAACAGCTCACTGGTAACTCTGTTAAAATGCTTTGCAGAAGGGAGAGAGGAAAGTGACATCACCGTGGACACTACTGGAAAAAGCTTCCTGGTTTTTTTCCCCTCAAAACATAATGGCAGTTTGTCCCTCCTTTGGTGTCCAGTCTTTGTATCTCTCCTCAGGGACAGGAAATCCATGCTGTAGGCAAGCCATGACACAAAAAGAAAGTGATGACTGCAGAGGAAACTCTTGTCACAAAAATACTGTCATACAGAGCTGGTCAGGTTGGACTGCTGCAATGATTTTGAAACAGTACAAAATAACCATAACAAAAGGATGACGAGCATAACTGTTTCATTTTCATTTTCTTATATTGTTACTTTTCGCAAGATTTTCATTGGACATCTTTTCTGAGAAATATCATAATGTCGCTGAGAGTAGATTAATTTCCTTTCCCTTGTTCAGTGTGTCGTCCTAAATGAATCGTCAACTGTCTCAGATTTCTGTGTTTATCTAAATTGTATTATAAAGTCAAAATGCAATACAATACATCTTCAGCACATGCAGCAATCGTGGCAAGTAATTGAACATATCAGTTCACAAAAGCTAATGAGACCTGCTTTGCAATGTAGGAATTGTACATTGACAAACGGTATGCATTTTCTTCCTCCTGCTTTGCTTATTATCAGAAACTTGTTATATAAATATGCAAATCTGCTGCTTGAACTTTACAATCCTCCTTTGAGGCTATTTATCTCCTTTAAAGAGTTCATTTACATGTGGAGAGTCCCCATGCATCAAGCCATGTCATTTTGAAAGCAAATATTAATCAATTTTGTATTGTGGATTGGCCTGGAGCACAGTGTAATACATGCGGTGTCATTGCCAGGATGGATGTATAAAGACGCTTCTCAGCTCAAACTTGTGATGATAACTGTGGCTTCGCTGTACCATTAAGAGGAATCACTGAGCTTTATCATGTTCAGCGCACATGTGACCTGCCATGCCCCCCTCACAAGCTATTTTTAAATCTTAATTTACTCAGAGAATACTTTGCCTAAATGCTAATTCACTTTACTCCATCTAAAACACACACATATATACAGATTCAGCCTTAATCTGCAGAGCCAGTTGGCATGTTAGTTTACTGGCAGTGGCACATGTGTTACCAGATACTGAATCATCCATAATATCTTACTAAGACTGTCTCTGGCTATTTATATCTTAAAACCGACTCAGTCACTTATAGTAAGATTTCATAAACATGCATAAATGTGTCTTAGTCATACAAACTAGCTTGTTTCAGCAGAAACACTGTGTTAATGCTAATACCCCGTCAGAAGTCATAAACCTCGCTCTACTGGGCCGCAGCATGACTATTCCCTTTCACAGGAAGCTTCAGTTTCACTTGAGTGTAATGCGTTGGAATAATACTGTAACAGCCTATTCTCAGCCTCATAGCACATGTCATTTTCATGTAGGCGTCCTAATGTTGCACTAATAAGTACCTAACACATTGCCATGTTTTTATTATGGTGGGCACTGTTAATATGATTTGATGACTGTCTTTCCCTTCCAGAGCTAATAATTCATGTGTGTTAGTCCACCTGCTGGTACAGATTTAGCTGACCTTCATCTTCATGACTGTCTTACCAAAATGAGTCTGGGGTCTTTCTGTTGGGACTGCAAACATTTTATAATATGGTTTTGGTATCCTATTTTATTCTCAAATAAGAATAAATAATTTTCCTGATCCAGTTCAGTTAAGACTAAGACAATTTGATTCTCTAAAACATTGGTTCCCAACCTTGGGTCTGGGTCCCCTGTAGAGGGAGTACCTGAGATATCGGGGGCACAAGGCTCAGTCTGCTCTGAGGATGTCAAAATTACATTTGCACATACTGAATGAAGTCATATTAAAACATAACTGGGAAATGTATACACATATGGTAAGAACAAATGTGTAAGGCATAGTCTGATAATATTCTGTCAAACAATGAAACTCAAATTTATGTTTACTTTTGAAGTAATGTATCACTTTAGTTTCGTTTGGGCCCGAGGGAGGGGGCACATCTTTTCTAGGAAGCTCCAAGGAAAAACAGTTTTGGTAAGATACATAGATTTTCATCTAATTCTGTACAGATATTCAAGGTTCCCGGACAATGTTCCATCGAGAGTTTAACTTGTGGTTTTAGTCAAGTGGATAGACATAAGGTAAGTGGTGACATATTAGTGTCTGCATCAAATTCTTACTAAAATTGTAATGTGCCTGAGTCGTTAACATGCTATGTTAGCATTGAGGAATGAATATATATGTGTGTGTGTGTGTGTGTGTGTGTGTGTGTGTGTGTGTGTGTGTGTGTGTGTGTGTGTGTGTCTATATATATATATATATATATATATATATATATATATATAAAGCTTTGACAGTATAAGTGCAACATAGCAAACCAATGGGAATCAAGCTTTCACCATCAAAGTGCTGAATGATCATTATGTTGAGATTGACGGCTATGAAATAATGCAGTCAGACATTACAGAACAGCGTTGTTATAGTGCCACTATGACCAGGACAAGCTTTATATTGAGTAATACAACACGAGGCTGATTTTTTCGAGCCGTGTAAAAAACCTTACCATCTGATTTGACAGGCTGGGACAACAATGCTGATAAAGCCAACCTAGCAACTAAGTAAAAAACAGAGAATACAGCAAATACAGCAGCCTGCCCTCATTTCCCTAAGGGCTCCCTCCTACTCAATAGCGTCAGACACAGCAGACAAACGATGATAAAGTGATCCTCTCATGACTCTGACAGGCTCCACAGACAGCAGCAGGGCCGGCCCACGCAATAACGCCAGTCAACCAGGCTCTAGTTCAAAGCAAGAGACATCTGAGACATCATTTCATCTGCAACAATGCAGTCAAAGTAAACACACGCCCACATACATGCTCCTAATTATTACCGACAGCTTGTTAATAAGTTAAAAAAAATAAAAACATATTGCAGCTGTCAGATAAATTGCATTATGTCTCAAGAATTTAGCAGCTTTGTGAAAATCATGCATTTTCTGACACTACATGATTGTTTTTTTTTGTGGTTATTAAGGAACAAAACAACTGTAGACTGTTGGTTTTATTTTATGATACATACTTCACGAGTTTGAATCATTACATCAATGTGCCTTCCTCCTCATTTTAATACTACAATGGTAATGTAAGGAAATAAAAACAGCAAAACCAAAAGAGTTGTAGTTTTTTTCCGGTTTGTATCCGTATGATTCCAATCGCTGCTTGGTCTACCGGGGGGGGGGGTGTTAAAGCGCCTGAAACAACCATATTTGATTTGAAGAAGCACAGGATATGTAACAAGGCCACAGTGAGAGGGGTAGAGCCAAAAGGTCAAGCATGTAATATCAAGGGGACAGCACCCTTGTCTCCAGTGCACAATTGCCTCCGGGAGCAGACAACATCTAACCATTTCAACATAAGCCATCCATTTCTCTGTTAATTATAGTCATATTGTTGTATTGAACTCCAGTGTCCCTTAACATATTCTTTGTTTTGGGCCCTTTTTGTCTCAGGTAATGGAATGTCAGCTCGCTGAGATTCCTGCGTGTTGCAGAGTGTTGATCAAAGTGACCTCTGTACCCTTCTGCTCCTGCAAATCAATACATGCAGTCGACGGGAGCTGACAGAGGCAGGCACAACATATAATAAATGACAATTCACCATCACAATGGCAAGAGCATATCTGACAACTACTGCTCATGGCAGTAATTTTCATGTGATGCCAAGCTGTTATGTTGAAAGTGGGATTCATTTGCCCGGACTGTCTCACACAGTTGCTGATATTACAAGGCTGACTTTTAAGCACCTCATCCCCCAGTCATACATTCCCACCGAAGCTGTCCCAGCCAAGTGCTGACAGAGGCAGCCGCATTACAGTTGTATCTTTTTATTGTTGTTGTCTTTCAAAGGGAGCTTATACTGAAAGCAATTTTCCTCTTAAGGGAGCAAATTGTTCACAGAAAATTGTAACTGCCATCACTTGGAGATGATGGCTGCAT
The DNA here is from genome assembly GCF_947650265.1 of Symphodus melops. NCBI lineage: Eukaryota > Metazoa > Chordata > Actinopteri > Labriformes > Labridae > Symphodus > Symphodus melops. The sequence continues at coordinate 15,186,475 of NC_136693.1, read as the reverse complement.
CTTTTTGGTGTTGGCAGCTAAGGATGGAAGGATTTCATACGCAGGAGTGAGAGAGAAGAGAGAGAGAGAGAGAGAGAGAGAGAGAGAGAGAGAGAGAGGGAGGGAGGGAGGGGGACAAAAAAAGGAGCAGTGCATAATAAAAGATGTGTTGTGAAAAATGAGTGTGAAATTTCACACGCTCCGGATGATGAAAATGGCTTCTGTTTTGCCAGGTGGAGGGGAAATAGAAATCTGATGTTTATTTGTTGACGTGTAAAGAGGTGGAGAGCTGTGGAGTTTGAGGAAGCAGCTTTTTTTATAAACTACACTGTGAACATGAGAACAAAAAATAGACTGGCCATTTTCCTCTATGTGTTGCAGCTTTGTAAGGATCAAGAGGATTTGCTTCGGCTGGCAGGCTGCCATCACCTGAAACAGAAAAGCCAATTATAGGAAAGGGACTTTTAGGTTGTGTTGTGGGCAAGTCTACCACGACTGATGCCAAAGGTCAAACGTCTGCCACTTAAGTGTGTGAAAAACAATCAGAAAAATGTCATGGATATGACTCTGATAGGTGTTTGAGACTTTCAATTGTTTTTTTATTCTGTTGTTAATTTCTAAATAGGTCATAAGAGCATCATTTTGGTGGATATTTAACTTATGAATACAGTGCCATCTGCTATTATGATTTAAACCTACAGTATTACATTTTTCCCTAAAAGGTAATTTTACATATTTTGACTTTTAAGAAAACTATGAAACAGTAAAACTGTTCCAGTTCTCATGGTCAGAGCTCAGTCATTCTCACTGTTGTTGGTGTATTTTTTTCCTCCAGTAAACCTGACTCCCTCCATTCTGCTCGGCCACCACAAGCCAACAGGTCCTTGCAGCTGCTGCTAATTGCCCTGATCCTGACATTTCTCTTACTATGGACATAATGAATTATGAAAGTGTCAAGCATACCCCTTTCACTAACACACACAAGCATACACACATACACAGACACAAGCACATAAACACACGCAGGACTTCCCACACCTTCCAATAATCCTATTTGTTTCTGGCCTGCTTGCCCCATCCATTAGTTGATATTGTTTTCTCTAAACATGACATTGATTCAATTTACCAACAATCAATTTCAAATGGTTCTGACATTCAGATATGACCTTAAAGCTGGGCATAGCAAGAACTATGATTAGGATTAAACTTTTGTTAATGAGGTGATTTCTCTTCACACGAGGGCAAGTGACATGATCCAACAGGAATGGTCAGTAAAAATTAGATCAATTATTGCAAACGAAAGTGCTTTAACTCGATCAGCCTATGCACCCGCTAGTTTGCGTAATTAATAACCCCCCTCACAGCTGCAGAGAGCAGTTTATTAATAACAGTCTATATCAGTGCTCCTTAATAAAATGGAAGAGACCCACCATCCGTTTGGCAGGTAATGTCATAATCAATGATGCCCAACATGCATGTTAATTACCACAGTTATTAATTGTTACAGTCAGACTTGAATGCTACAGGCTGTCAGCTCCTTTGTCCCACCATGTATAGCAATCAGTGGATAGAAAAAAAAGCAAATCTAATTAGCCATTCAGCAGGCAGGCCTGGAATCCAAATGAGACGGTATCAGGCCTGGCAGCTGGCAGCCGAGGCGCCGTTCACACTGGGCCGTGAACAAAACCAGCATTATCCAGTGCCCCGAGAACAACAGGAAAAGGCATGTATCGCAAACTAATAAATACATCCACAGCAGCGGCCTGCCATATCACACAATGGTCTAATGAAATGCCTGCTTGATGCCTTTGTTTGGATACAAGTAGTGTTTATGCATCTATCTGTACAGGGTGCACCTCTTCCATCGAGCAGGCAGCAAAGAGTCATGTTCACGGCAGGAGAGAGAAATTCTGTCAAAGTACTGCGCCTAATCATAAGTGTTAAATGTTTTTCTTCAATTTGATTGTTTTTTTTCTTAATCATTTTCTGAAATGTTCTTAGATGTTTGTTTCATGAGAAAAGACTGACATTATTAGTTCTCTAATGTTAATGACTGATGCTCCACTGTTAATGCATGCTGATTTTCTCTTTATGGAGGTTTTCTCAGAGCATGTTTTTCCCTCTTAATAAAGCTCAGTTCTTTTAGAGTAAGTTCCCCTCAGACTTATCATTTCATCGGCCTTTGATCATCACATGATTACTTGCTTCAGATATACATGTCCTTTTGAACATATCAGTCCAATCAGACCATTGTTTGTGAGACGTAATTGTGAGGAAGATTGTTTAAGGTCAGAGATGAAGGCAACAGGTCGTTCTTCATTTAGTCTAATCTCACCCACAGTCTACTCATTACTGTGGATGATGGTGCTTGAATGTAGATCATTAATGAGACCATTTGATTTGTGACCAAGAACACGTGTTCTTATAATTAAACATCTTTATTTTATCTACATCTGACATTTCACCTTTAAGAGAAATTATTTACAGTTAATACTTTATGCTTATTTGCAGTGGTTTTACAGCACTGAGAAAATCAGAGTGGCAGAGACACTGACAGTCCTATTGGTCGATGACCACTGATGTAACAGATCAACAGCAGAGGGAAACAACCAGCACTCATCACAATTGCCCTGTAAAAATACATACATTTTCAAAACATTGCATTTTTCACAAGTTCATAAAAACATCCTTATGGATGGTATCAAGCATCTTGTTTTTGAGGTGTGAACCTGCCATGGTCATAAGATACAAAAATGTTATCTTTATTTGGGGTTATGTTTGTGTCGACCTGACAAAAGTAACTCCAATACTCAATATGAATAAGCTGCTTTACCAGCTAGTTTCTAACTTTTACTAAAACACACACAGAGAGAGAGAGAGAGAGAGAGAGAGAGAGAGAGAGAGAGAGAGAGAGAGAGAGAAAGAGAAAGAGAAGCATCCATATTTAAAACCGACAGCAGCTTGTGGCTCCATCCAGAGAGCACCTGTAAATAATGCAGTGTTAAAGGTGGCATCAGGAGAGAATTAGAGGGTGAACAGGTGGATTACCCCCCAAACACACACTCTCCCCCTCCACCCATGCACCAACCCCACCCAAACACACTGCCATGCCAAGCCTCATCCATCCGCAGTGTTAACACCACAGGTGCTGAGCCCCAGCATGGTGGGCCCAGGGGGGCTGCCGGCCTTTCCTCCCGCTGTACTCAAAGCAGTGATGGGCAATAAAAACACTTCACACCTTAAGTGAAAGATACGACTTTAAATATTTTACACACATTCTGCATATGCAATTTATCCACACCTGGTTCTTAGGGGCAACAACATCTGGTAGCTTTTGCTTTAGAGGCAATTAATGCTTCATCAAAGCGACGATGGTCCTTTCTGTAAATGTGGAAGATGGACTTGTGTGTTTAGTGTGTAGATGTATACAAACGTATACATTTTATTGAATTAATACATTTAGTAATTTGTCATTTTATGTGTAAAATAAATTAAATGGATCCTCTTACTGTATGTCTTTAACATAAAATAATGGTATTCAAAAACACTTAAGATGTGAATGGTTGTGATTACTTCTTTAGTGATCTTATCTGTAGACCTCAAGTTAATGTTGGGTTTTATATTGATTATGAACTGTGTAGGCTTGAAATTATCAAGAAAGGAAAAAAAAGTTCAGTTTTTCCCAATATCTAGAGTGAATATCTAGGTGAGTCGGACATGCATATATGGCGTCTCTAAAACTAACTAACTGATGTAAACTAATTGTGTATTTTAAATGATCAAGGAGCTTTGATGGTTATCAACTCATCAAACTGGTGAGTGATGAGTCCTCCCTGGCGGTCAGGACAGAACATTTAAAGGCTGAAAGTAGATTGGAGCAACTGAACCAGTATATAAGTTAGGTTTTGTTTTCTCCGTTGATACATATCAAACAACTTAATGTACAGCACTTTGGTCTGCCTTGGCTGTTATAAATGTGCTATATAAATAGAGTTGACTTGAAACAACAAAAAAAGCTGTTATATGAAGAAAATAATCTCCAAATGTATGATAGAATGAACATCAATGTTTACATTCTCACCCTCCATACATAGATAAGATTTCATTGAAATTTATTTTAAGTGAAAGAAATATTATCTGGTTGAAATAAAACAGTGTCTTACTTGGAGCTTAGTACATTCACTGCTTCAAAATACCAAATGATAACATTTAAAAGGGATTGAAATATATACTTATTTTGCACCTTGAAACTGTTCCAGCCAGCGGCTCAAAAAATCTTCTGTTAAATAAAATAGACAAATAGTCTGTATGTCTGTCTGAGCATTATTTTTGAGGGGCAGGTGTCAAAATATATATATATATATATATATATATATATATAAAACTATTCCTGTAACAATGAATTATAAATGTCTGGTGAGGCCTCAAAAAAAAAAAAAAAAAGATTTGTAGATGGCTCACAGTGACTAACTGTTGAGTTAATACTTTTGCTTCTAAACATTTAGGTTGATTACACTCCTTGGACTTCATCAGAAAGTGACCTTTGAAGACACTTAATAAAGCTGGTTATCGTGATGGAGTTAAAACAACACCAAAGTGGTATATTGAATTAGAACTGATTGGCTTAAAAGCGTTCATCCTCCACTCTTTTTCATGTTTAGTGCCGGAAATCACCGCTTTCCTGTTGTCTTAATGGCCTTAAACATTTACCTTCCTGTAGCACTGATAGGATTCCTTTGTTTAATGGTGTCTTTTCCCATGGGAATGAATGCAAATCAGGAGTTCAGTGCAAAGTGAGAATTGTCCAGCATTCCCATGTACTGTATACCAACAGGGGCTGAGGGAGTGAGGGAGGGGGTGCAATATTACCTTGTGAGATGGTGTTTACTGTGACCGTAGTGCCACCAAGGCCTGCATCAATGGCACGGATGTGAGAACCACAGCAGTGAAAATGTTGACAAGGCTATAAAAGAACAAAACAGTCCTCTGTTAGTGAGAAAGAACAGGAAAGTAAAATATTTATGAACCATCAACAAAATGTGAGCGTTTGTTTTGAGAGATTTTCACAGTTTAAGGTCAGGGGGCTAAAAGAGAACTTGTTGTGGTTGATTGAAATGATTGAAGAATAGGTACAGCCATAATGTACATCCTGTTTTCTGTATGTTTGGGTTTGCCTGCTGTTTGGGTGAATGCAGAGCAAAAAACCCAGTGCAGGTGACGTTCAACTACTGTATTGCTGTTTCCTGTTAGTTGTTAGGAGGGCGGGGTAAAGGTGTTAAGACGGACACTGGTTGTACTGGCTGTTTTTCATAAACACAGCCTAGCCCAGAGAGGTCCATCTGCTTTGATTTTATTTAGTGATTCCCCCCAGGGGCCCTGAGCTGGAGTGAGAATAACAATACTTGAGCCCATCTGTTCATGTAGAACCAGCCCTGGCTAAATTACCACAAGCTACGAGCGGCTGGCATATGCTGTGGCATAAAGCTACAAGAGGGCATTGTGTGCCAGCTGTTCTGTTGACAAATACTTATCTGGCACTTCTGAAGTCAGCTAGCTAAGCTGGTTTCAAGTTTGACTAAAACTAAACGGTGCAGGTAAGGTGTGGACAGAGCTTCCTGTGGGGTGGATTCTTGTTTAATACATCCCTGGGTATTCTTTTATTAGACACTGTCTAGGGAATTGGGTCACTAGATGTGGATTTAATCTAAGCATATAGGCCAGATGAAGGACTTAAAGCCAACCAAGTGGTCAAAACTGACTATAATTCTTTTCATCCTCCTCGTAGCATTACAATCTGTAATCATATTGTTGTTGTATGTTAACAAGTTGGTGGATGATCACTGTGACAGAAGCACAAATTAGACTGGATCCTTGTAATCTGACCAGCAGAGAATCAGATCTTTGTCGGGCTGATACGCACCTTAAACATGAAGGGAAAAAAAAAAAAAAAACCACCACAGGGACTTGCTTTTTCAAGGACTTCCTAAAACAGCATCCCAGTTCAAAACAAAGTGGTAATGACATTAATATTGATGTTAAGAAGAAAAAACAAAGAGCCAATAATTATATGTTTCTCAGAAATGTTCAATCCAAGGGTAGAGCACTTTCAACTGCAGGGCTTTTTATCACTTTAGATAAAACATATTGTTTCTATTTTCCTTACAAAACATGTCAAGTTCAAGGTTTGTACTAAACTAAGCAGTCAAAGTAACAAACGATATAGCATGGATCATTTTGTAGTCAGATGAGGAGAATTTTAAATCCCAAAAAGACACGTTGTGTTGTGTCGTGTCTGTATAGGGCTGTCAGCATTTACTAAATAATCACAATTAAAATAATGTATTCTTTTTTGTTGTTGATCGCAATTAATCTCATGCTTTTTATGCCTTTGTGATAAACCTCTGCAGTGTCCTCCTACTGTCACATGGATGGAAAACACGCATTCTTGAATATCTCTCTAATTGACTAATTCATGTAAAATCTAAATCTTAATCTGAAAAGTTTTCCTTTGAATTATGTCAGACCAATTTTTTTTTAAACCAAATGAATAAATGTTGTTGTTTTTATTAATCAGTTGTACCAAGCCATGCTGGAGCTCAATTCTACATCAATTCAAGCTAGCTGTCTTTGTTTTATTTCGTCACTTGTCACCTGAGCCCAAGTATATTTTTCTCTTTACTCTTTCACAAATCACGTTTCTACTGCAGTATGCAAATATGTCTTACCTTTGGAATGATTACATTTCAGATGGTGCAATACATATTGTTTACTTGTGGCAAGCTACTGTGCAATACACATTATCTGCTAACATGTCACTTGAATGCAAGTTGTTTGAAGCTGTGTATTCCTGTATGTCTGTGCACTTTAAGGTGAAGCATTTCTAACTTTCTTATAGATTGGTATGACAATAAATGCTTTCTATTCTCTTCTGTCTCTAATACTTTCTTCCTACACTCCATAGTGCCCTCCAGCCACATTGATATTGTTAAATTTCTTTCCAAACCATATTGCATTTATAATAATCATAAATAGTATCCTTACCTTTCTCCTATACCACTCCCAACTCAAGGCTTCAGCAAGATGAGCATCTAAGACGACCCATGATGCTGATGCCCTGTCACACAGTGTACGGCAGACCTGCTGTCACAACACTCACAACATGCCGGGTACCCTTCAAAATAGGCTTTATTTTGTTAACATTGACAGGAACATCACTGACATTAAGTTTCCACCTGTGACATATGTCAACTGTACAGATGCAACAGAAAATAAAAATCCCATCCTCTGTTCTGAGAATTCTCTCACAGAGAACAAGGCTCCAGTCAGTTACAAGCTTCAGCAGTGCAGAAAAAAAGTTCACTCGCACAGGAAGGTCTCCTGTCAGGATCCCTTGGACAGAGGGAACCACCAACAGAGCAAATGGGATCTGCCAACTGGAACTGCGTTTATAAAACCCTCATAAGTTTGTTAATACTCACGACAAAATCCATGATTCAGTTGTGATGCAGAAAAAAGATAATGCTGATGCCAACTTGTGCAGTTTGTTGATTTCATCTAATTATATGTGATATATAAAAAACTAATGCTTTGTCTCAATCCATAACATGATCTTTAGACTTCAGGTACTGTTTAATCAATCAAGGATAAATATTTCTTAATGTTTTTATACATATATATTTGTATGTGGTTACCCAAGGTTCCAATCCTCTCGTCTGCATCCTGTCCTTTAACTCTACACTGTTCAATAGGTCACTATTAACATTCAGTAGTTGCTATGAGACAGCGTAAACTACAATAACTCACTTCATTATACAGTGAAAGAGGACAAGCAGTACCCAGGTCAGAATCATCAGCCCTGACTCATTTTCTTTAAAAAAGGATGACACAGGAGTTTGTAATATGATTAGGATATAATAAATAATAATATTTGATCACCATTTGTTGTTATCTGTTGTGTGGCTGGAAACATTGCATGTCACATCTTCATGGAAGGCAGCGAGTCAATACTTGCCGTGACGGGCAGAGAAAAAGGCTTTGTAAACATAAGATATAATTTAAATTTAGTCATAGCAGGAGTCTCTAAAAAACATTTAATGTGAAACTCTTAACATCATACCGTCTCTTATTAAAAGGAAACAGCCAGACTATTCCAGTATTTCACCTCATTGACCCTATGAACGCATGGAGTGCTCCACCAAGCAGCTCTACAACAGGAGCCATTGTACAAGTCTCCCTTCATGCATTTATCTGGCATCTAACCTGCATTAGCAATGCAGAGCGTTCTTTACAGCTACAGAAAAGAAGCACATTTGTATTCTGTAACACTAAACTCTGATGTCTCCCAATCTACAAATTAGCACTCCCTCTGGCTTCCAATGTGAGAAAAAAAACAAAAAAAAACAAAGAAGCAAAACCTAAATGTTTCCTGATCGGTCCACTTGGGGATAGAGCCAAAAGTGCAGCATTGGTCGAGCGAGTATGCAGTGGAACGTGAGACTTTTACAATGGCTACATCTGTTTCTGCAACACATGTACTGTATAGACATTGAAACAGCGTGATGGGAAATATGCAAACCAGTTCACAAAGAGCAGAATACTCTGGTCTTAATGCAAATGCACAGTAGGTTGACATCTATACTGTTGATGTAACTACCTGGAGAATCATCTATGCTACTAAGAGTTTTTACACAAGTTTTTAGAACAGTACACACATGTTGGATGAGGATTTTGTGCACTCTGTTGCTTCCTTAATGTCGCATTATGAAAAGCTCCCAACGTTTACAGTGATTAAGAATAGCACAACTCCTCTTTTCCTAAGGTAAATGAGGTGGCCAGGGTCCTCCCACTAGCTCATTTTGTTTCTGTTGCATGTCTGTTGGCGTGGTGAAGCGAATATACCCTCCCTTGCATCTTTTACCCCCTTCCTCCCTGAACAGGGAGTGAACCTTCATAAGGCCTACCTTTGCTTCATCAGCCAACACCGATGCTCAGCTGTGAGACACAGGGAAGCTACATAGGACTATACATGAAGAACACAACACTTCAACTAATGCACAGTGCAAATAGGCTTCTCCCTCCCTTCTCTTCCATCTCTCCACCCTCTGGAGAAGAGCAGGCATAGAGGAGAGGTGGAGTAGGGGGTTAACTCCGGACAGCACCCCCTGCTTGCTGGCAGCCTTTCTTCTTTCAGTTTATTTTTCATTTTTGGTCTTTCTGGGAATCTCCTGCCGTGGGAGAAGGGGAGGAGGTGTGGCTGAGGGACAGGGATGGAAGGGTTGAGGGGTTGGGGAGAGGAGGATTCTACTTGTACAGGCTCATGGTTGGGCTCTGGTACATGCACATGTAGGCGTCGCACAGCAGGCGTCGGGCCTGGCCCTGGATGCTCTTAGGATCGAGGGCGTGCAGCTCCTCCGGGGTCATTTTCAGGTAGGCCTCCACCTCCGGACAAGGAGACACCTGGGGGATGTTGAAACCATTCTGCCCTCCTGCAAAGACACATGAGCAATCATTCAATCTACATGTTTATGTATTAGCAAAGCCATATTAACAACATAATCACAGCTTTTTGTGCATTTATGGTTCAAAGCTTCTGACCAAAATAAACACATGACTGTAAAGCTGTTTCAAATTACGTCTGGTGTGGTTATTACACAAAGCATGAGAAACAGTTAGCTGAATTTCGATTGGTTGATCAACATAAAATAATGACAAGCAGTCGTGATGATGGAATGAACATGTTATTTAAAAAGGAACAATGCAAAACATTGTCTCAAGTACTTTTAGGTTTTTAAAGTGACTTCAGGTTATTTCAAATGGCAAATAAATGGTCGACTAATTCCAGAAAACTAACTGATCAAAAAAACTAAATAAAGAAACCAGGAAATAATCTTTATAATGTTGAATATTTGGATCTTTAAGTATCTCTTATTATAATACCATCTGTGGCACTGAATCAACTTCTCTGGACTTGACTTCAGTTTGATGTCATAACTAACACAGCATTAGAAGCCAATGACACCTACCATCACGGTCTGCCATGCTGTCGAAGAAGAGCCAGGCAGAATCTGCACTGCCGTACTTGACAAAGGCCACATAGTGACTGGTTTCGATGCACAGCACAGCGAACAGCTCCATCCTCTGGCGGGGATAACTGCCCGGCCGCCCCATCCCTTCTTGCAGCTCCTTAGGGACAGACAGTTTGCCGTGCCGATGAGTTTTTCTCCTCGGGTGGAGATGGACCTAAAATCAGTACAAGCAGGACAACACTGTATCACAGACTGTTTATGGAATTTGTCTTCAAAGATTAAGGAATGTAATTTAATTATTATATACATTCATATACATGCATATTTGAAACTCAGTGTTGGACTTTATTTCCAAATGGGGATATAGAATTAAGTTCAACCGTGTTTCTGTACATGTTCTGGGAGATTAAAAGAAACGAACATGTCTTAAAACCTACTTTCAAATCAACTCTCCTGCTACAGAACTGCTGCTCTGAAACAGTTTCATTCCTTTGGCGTTGGCGCCACCAAGTGGCTGGTTCAGACTTAGGTTTCCCAGCTAAGTTTTAGTTGGACTTGTGTTGCAATAATACCCTCTGTTGTTTACCTGGGTATTGCACTTTTCACAGAACTGTTTGATCTTGCCAGCTGTAATGTCCCCGTCCTCATAACAGTCTCGACACTCGTAGAGAGCCAGGCCTCCACAGATTCGACACTCCCTCGGTGCTGGATAGTAAAAACACAAGCTTATATTTTGGCGGACGCACAACATGAAAGTATAGTTCTTTTAAAATGTCAAGAGTACGTTTGAAAGGAAGAAAGTCTCCAAAATGCCACAAAGATCTGAATCAAGTCTGATAAACAAGAAAACATGCAGGGAATTGTTTTTTCTTTCGCTTCAACTCACTGTCTTCAAGAAGGTCTGTGATGTCTAACTCTAGTGAGGGGAAAATCTTGTTGAACATTTTGAAGTCCTTGCCGAAGCGGGGCATTTGGATGATAAGGCAGGAGGGAGCCTGGGAAGGTTATACAAGCAAAACAGAGAAAGAAAACTTGTGTCAGCGAGGCAGTATAGAAACACCAGCTTATCTCAGAGAACACAGGAACCTGAGACCTATGGACAAATACTTCTTACAAAGCTCAAAGAAGTTAACAGCTTAGTGAAACGTTATGAAACTGTATCTGGTAATTCAAGGACAAAAATAATATAAATAAAGTACAATAAAGTATAAACTGCAAGGAACTCTTAACTTAAGACTGTACTTTGAGTTCAACATTTCTTATTTGAAGGAAGTGTTTAGTCAACAGATCCTGATCCAGAAATTGTAATAGTTGGGTTTGTTGTGGATTTAGAAGAGAAAGTCCTGTTTAATAGCCGACTACTTTATTTGTGTCTCTGTGGGGTTGGTCCTTCTGGCAGCTGGCTGGACATGTGGGACAGAAGAAGACCCCTGTTTCCACTCTGCCTATACATGTCTATAACATGCCCACTATCATTCACAAACTATATAAGTATACGAACAGAGCTGTATAGTATACTTTATTCCGACTGCTAATTATTGTATGAAAACTAACGGGGGCAATGCCAAATATTTTCTAACTGATGAGTTTTTTCACTCCAATCCATTTTGTCAACAAACTCACATACCGTTAGATAACCAAAAAAGGAGAGATTTTTAGTAAGGTGTAACACAGAACGTGTTGAGATAGGCGCCTTTGGTGCTCCAACACGTGAACTGTCTAGCGCTTTAACTGCCTGGAGCAGTGCAAACTCATCAGGGATGAAAAACTACAGGGGGGGGGGTGGGGGGGGGTTTGGGGTTTGGAAATGTTTTTCTTTTTAAATATCAGCTTTAAAATGTGAATTTACAGATGACTGTAGCATTCAGAAGCAGCACAAACAATAAGAAAAACACAATTGCTTGTTGATATTTCTTTTCAATGTTTGATAAAGCCATGATGCTCCTAACCTCGAGTCCCTTTGAAGACTTTGAAGAACAGGGCTTACCATGTTCCACTCATGGGCAGTGAGAACAAAACTATACAGTCATCACGTATGACAATATATGTGTATCTTCTATAATAAAATGTGTAACATTATCAATATATGAACCCTATGTTTTGCTCCTGCTGATTCTCATAAAGTTTAATTCCCTCTGGGCCACCTTATTAAATGTGTTGACCAGCTGACACTTCAATTCTGTCTGAGATAATAATGAACCACAAAGCTGTATAAAGTTACCTTCAAGCTAGCACGTTTGTCAAAAGTTTACTTATGGCTACCAAAAAGTGAATATGACCAGACATGTTTAACAGAAAAGCTGGCTTGAAATCTTTCTGCAGTGTTCTCACAGAAAAATAACTCCATGCACGCGATGAACATGGGTGAAGTTTTCGCAGCATCATAAAAAAGAAGCTTGGGCAACGGCCAAACGAAGCTTAAAAAACATATGTCCACGATGTGAATTAGATTCATGACAGCTGGCGTTGCAGGTAGTGAGTTGTTAGTGTGCAGGTGGTACACGGGGCTGTGTTCTGCTCCCTGACGACCGAGGTCTCTGTTTACAAACCGCTCACACGGTTCCTGCCGTTATGTTACATTACGTGGAAGGTTCATTTCACAAAACAAAATTCAATGACTTTTTCAAAACTTTAAAGAATGTTTAATAATGAATTTCTAGGCCTGGAATATTTGATTTAAAAATTCCATGAGTTTTCCAGGTTTTCCATGACCGTGGGAACCCTGGAGCTGGGAAATATTGTGCCAAACAAGCCTACATCAAAATCACAACTCTTACATCAAAATCAGTTCAGGCTCATGTTTTATAACGACAAGATGAATCCAAACAAAAGTCACCTCTGCAAACTTGAGGTCGCTGTTGATGAAGGACCACTCCAGGAGCTGCTGGATGGTAGGAACTCCCACCTTGTCCTTTTTGTCCATGAAAATCTGGTAAAAGTAACAGTCCTGGACCTTCTGACCTGCTGACCTGCAAAACACAAATAATATTTTAAGCAATATTTGGATTTGTATTCTAAAAAAAACTTTAGGACACTCTAAATGTGATCATAACTAATGTATTTGAAGGAACACCAACTGTAAATATAAGTTTAAAATCAATACCTACCAGAATATGTTTAATAAAATAGAGACACCAGGAGGGAATAACTCAGTCTGCATGTGTTATAAAAGCAGTACAGAGCATACTGATGAACAGCCAGTTTAAAAGAAACATCTGAAATGAACACTTTCTGAACATATGCATCATGTTCCCGTTTGAGTTAAAAGACAGACTTTCATCTGTGAGCTAGCTTCATGTTTCAGCTTAGACATGTTCTATGTCCCGGCTTAAAAACTCAACGCTTTGTCTCAGGGTGAAAAACGAGAATGTGTGAGTTGTTTGTTTTCCCAAATATAGAACTGCAAAAAGAATACTGAATGAAAACATCTATCTTTAACTCTAGTTATTTGATGAACAGAAGCTTCTTAAGGAACAGACATAACGAGAGGGGAGTTTTAATAAAGTGACCAGAAAAACCTCTCACAGTTTAACCACACCGTCTGCGATTTCAATTCCCATCTCAAAACGGTAGCAGAAGTGAAACCTTAAGCGTCTGTGCCAATCTACAGACTTTGAGCTTTGAGTCATATTTCCACTGTCTGCGAAGCAAATCAATAAAAGACATTTATGGATGGTGAATTGAATGTAATAACGCTAACGATTCAGCCACATCTTCTGCTCAGTAAAGGAGAGCAACTAGAAAATCACAAGACGTCAATGTTAGAGTTTTCAGTCCAAACAAAGGTGTGCTTAGAAGAAGCTAAAGATGCAGGTGAGTTATGACTCACCTTAGCTTGAGCAAAGGGTCCACCCGCAGAATGTGATGGAAAAGGATATTAAGGAACTCCTCGGGATCTGCATAACAAATGTGCTCCCGTGAGACGTGCTGTAGCTTTTCAATGACATAATGAATGCTAATCGCACACAGACACAATAACGACAAAGTTCATAGCATTAAAGTGTAAACCATGTTAGGTTACTGATTCCTTCTGTTTTTCGTGACTTGAAGCGGCAGCTAAAACTTCACACTTTCTATTGAGCTGACTGTGTCCTTAACAAGTTTCACTTCATTTTAAAAATAAATAAATAAAAGTAATATCGATGTCTTTAGAAATCAGATACCTTGAGAGGACTTGGAATATAAAAAAAGTTAGAAAAATAATATCAACAAACTAGAGAGAACAGTGAAACATTTTCACTGCACCGCTGTTAAAAGACAAAATAGTTTCTCACTGTCACGGTCCTACCTTTTTCTTCAGAGGTAAACCCAGAGGCAGCTTCTACTTTCTCCAGTATTCTCCTTAACTTCATCACTTTAGTGGCACAAACATACCCATGTCTGCAGGGCAAAGAAGAAGACAATAAATACATATCTGATGCTACATTCAGGGTTCAATGAAGGGAATTATAAACTCAGAAATAAAACCAGACTATAGTCAGATGGCTCTGTTATGAAATATCTGAAGTCAAAGCAGGTTTCAGCTCCTGTTCAAACAGAAACAGAAGACTTACATGCGCAGTGGGTTGACTATCTCTGTGCGTAAAAGCTCTTGGGTCTCTCGGTAATACTCCACATCAGTCTTTGATCGGGGTCTCAGTAAAACTGTGTCCAGTACTGAGCTGAAGGAGAAAAGACTGCAGAACACAGAATACAAGTAGTATGTGTCTTTTATGGGAGTGATACAACTGAAATGATGATGACCCATGATCGAGACAACATAATGACATTTTTTAAGTTACATTTTTGTTAACATGTAGTTGATTCAGAAAATGCTCTCAATGGAAAGATCTTCTCCTGGATTTTCTGTTGAATACTTTCTCCGCTGAAAGTGTTTTTTTTATTTTTTTTTATTTTTACATTATTCTTTGAAAGGTAAATTTAAGCCAAATTGCAAAACTGATCGAATTGTAATCAAAGCGTTTCCTGTTCTTCAGTGAAGTAAAATATTTTTTTTGAATGGCCCTTCGGCAGAGTTGGTAGAAATAACAGATCCACTATCCACTAGCTTGCTCACGGCAGGAGTACAACCTGTCAGTGGGAAAAGTCACAACAGTTTACTAACAAGCTTCTGCCTCTGGGCAAACACAGCGCTGCTCGCCGAGGAAGCCCCATGCAGCCAATCGATGTGACTAAAGTCTACAGAGTGAATAAAACAGCATAAACTGCTAGACCGAAAGAAATACCCACCAGAAGAGGGTAGAATCCAAGTAGCAGGAGTTGTAATGACCCTGGATGCCTTTCTTTTTTCCCACCATGACATCCAGACCATCGTTTTCCGTGCGGGGAGGAGTGTTTTCATGTACGACCTCACTAAGGTAACCCCCAAAAGCTGCAAAAACACCAACAGAAAAAGCACTAACACAACGTCGTTGAGACAATAGTGACTTTTGTTACTGTGATGAATCCTTCCATCTTCTGACTCACCGATGGAGTTGCATCGTTCAATGGGGTTGGACGAGTGATGCAGGGACGGGAAGCGGGAGTCAGGCCGGCAACACTTGAGCTTCACAAACAGAGCTTTTTTGGGTGGGCAGGTGAAGTATCGAGTACCTTTAAAGGTGCCATCAGTGCAACCAGGGCACTCTTCCTCCTGAAAAGAGTCAAACGGCGTGATACAATTATTGCCCAGTACTGCTAGTTTGTACGTTGAAGAAGTGTGAGCTTTAAATGATTTGACCTGTTGTACTTAATATAAAATAAAACGATGGGGATACTTTTTAACAGGAAACGGTCAACATTTTCTAAACACTCGCATTTGCTTTTTTTTTGTGGTCCAAGTGACTTCCTTGTGTCTTTTCTCACTATCAGGTTGCTAGGAAACTAGAAGAGAAATGAGGGTGTGACAGTGCCTGGTTAAGAAATATTACAGCAGAAAACTACGGGTGAAAACAAACAGTCAATGAAAGGTTTACATTTACAGCCTTTATATGAAGCTATGTTACCGACCTCAGCTTTATATCACACAGGCAGATAGTAAAGTGGTTCAGATATTGTCGTCTGACTGTCGTTAGCAAGAATGTAAATTTGCTTACAAAGTTAACCAGAAGAAACTCCATGTCAGTTAAATAATAAACTATTCAACAATGCCAATTTCAAATAAAGCCATGTAATGCTCCTGTACGGAGTTTGAAATTGGTTGTGAAACAATCTGAAATTAATATTGATGTCTCTGTAATATTCCCTATAAAAGCAAACGAGTCCCTAAGTAAGAAGACAGATGATTTATATACATCAGATTTAATCAGAGAAATAGCCGTTTTAAAGAGTGTGCATTTCACAGAAAAAGTTCAAACCTTGAATAAAGAGGACTTTATTCTTTTCTTAAAAAAGGTCCACCAGCCTCTGTAACTGATAATGTGTGCTAAAGGATGTTGCTGTGTTTTCTCACCAGCTCCAGCCCCGCCAAAGGCTCCAGCAGGCCGGGAGGTAGACCCACCCAGCGAATGACTCCACACAGAGGGGGGTTTTCCTTTACTTCTACCAGTGAGCCCACCTCGAGACCAGGCTGTCCCCGAGGAGGCGTGGGAGGCTGTGGTGAGAGAGGAGCAGCAGGTGACGTGGGCTCAGGCTGCTCTCCCATCACCGACTGGACAGAGAGAGAGAGGGGCCCATGACTCATGCTGTCGATGGGCCCGGGCTTTCGGTTCAGGCTGAACGGTAGAGAGTGGAACTTGTTGTCACTGGATAACGAGGCAGAGGGCGGGGCTCTGGAGGGTGGGGAGGATTGGTTGAAGTCAGGGGGCGTGTCTGTGAGGGACTTGGCGGGGTCCTCCCCAACTGCAGGAGAAAAGCCAGAAAACCAAAACCTAATTTAAGGTCCATGTCATATTACACATGCTGTCTTTCCTACAGAGATATCAGTGTCTTAGAATGAATTAACACCAAACTGAATTTCTCTTGCAGCGTGAGCACTTCAACCACTAGAGGCTAGGAAAAATGTGCATACAGGTGTTGAATGTCCTAAAAAGGTTCCAGTGCACAACGCTTAGATGCAAAAATAATAACAACAATGAGGGAGGGGGGGGGAAAAAAGTCACCACCCAATTCAAGTTATGGGGTCAAAGGTCAAAAGAATTTGAGAAACAAGTGTGCAGATTTCTTTTCCATGTGGTGGTGTTGTGTTATCAACTCCACTTCACCTTTGAGCTTAAACAACTTACCACGTCGTTTCACCTTGAGCACTTCATTCAGTTTATCTATAGAATCAAATGAACCATTATCAGAGATTTGATCACTCACACGTCGTCTCATTGAGGCAGGTTTCCGCACAAAGTGCTGAGTTGAAAAAGAAAACACATACTTCAAAACTCTAAAAACCTCCTTAAAAGTCATGATTTTTCTCAAGTGGGAGGACTGCGTTCTCATGCACGAGTTAATTTTCAAATTGTGGGCTAACCAAACTTGATCGTCTTTGGAGGACCCTCGTATTAAGAGAAACCCACAGTATCATAGTGTAAAAACTGCCACCCAATATAAGAATCCAACAGAGAATCATTCCGGGTGTATCGTGAAAGTTGAGTGATCAGTCTTTGCGAAGGCTAGGTCTTAGGCCACACGTTAGCGTCCTCAAAAGGTTTTACATTTCTGTGAAGCTTTCAGGAGCACACAAACATTAAAGCACAAAACAGGAACTTTACAGAAGTGACAGGTCCCGTTTATAAATCTCATCACACTGTAACCCGACGCAGTCAAGAGGAAGGTTTTTCTTTATATCAGGACAACATCTTCAATCTTTCATACACTGAACGGCAGCCTCACAGCTATACGTATACGATGCATTCTTTTTTCTATCTAACTCATGCGTGTACTATAGTGTGTGAATTTTGCCGCTAATTTTAGATAAATCGTTCAATTCTTATATCCTGTTGTTATCAATCTTGCAACTCAGAGTTTGAAATGGCTTCGGAAAGACAGAGTGAACTCTTGAATTGGGGGCATTCACCTTTAAGCTTTATTAATCACACTTGAACTCCTCATTAACTGCGAGAACTGGAGGAGTCAGGAGTGTTGATGATGTTGTAACAGAAACAAAAGCACCGTAATAGAAAAAAGAAAAACACACAGAGTGGAAAGTGACCCTGAGAAACACAAAAATGATTACACATTCACAGGATGAGCACGCAGTTGTGAATAAGCCGTCAGCCTTTTACAACTGACCGCTCTTCATTTATGCATGAGTTCTGAATTACTACAGCAGCCATTCAAACGTTCAGTTTGTACATGTGTATTTTAATTTCACAGCTTGAGTGGTTACAAATGAAACAGGAAAAAGAATATTGCATTAAAATAGAGAAGGAACAGAAAGGTTATAATGGGATTCATAAGGCCCAATAAATGCTTCACAACTGGCTTGTAATGGTGATGTTATGTGCATGTCACTTCCCTCATAAAAAAGACGAAGTTAAGTTGTGCCCCGAAAGAAGAAATACCAAACAATGAGTCCATGTGCTGACTGAATCAATCAGTCCTGACGCACAAAAGGCTTTTACTAAATCTTTGCACTGCAAATTCAATTCCACAGTATTCATCCGTGGCATTAACTGCCTGTGCAGCCATGAATAGACACTCGCCAGGTAAGATGTTATTTGCAGCACTGAGCATTATTAAAAGCCTTAGGGCGACACCGATAGCGCCATGCAGGTGGAATTTGACACTAAAATGGTGATGAAGGACGAGACTGGTGGAGAAGTCTTCACAGCAAGTTACTGCAACAAACCACGTGACTTTCTTTGTTTGTCCGCACAACATGTTCGAGCTACATTTCTACTGAAGTCTGCTAAATCACAACAACTGGTGTCATCCTCTTAATGAAGAATTGAAGGGGCTTTTTTGTTCCTGAATACTGGAACGACAGCAGAATTACTACATACAGGAAATGTTTTTTCAGTAGAAGCCATTCCCTTCAAAAAGGAGGACAAAATAGTCCTCATTATAGAAGTGTACTCTAATTATAAGGCACAATATCAGACTCCTGATAAAAAAAAAAGCATTTATGCGATCGATATGGAATACAAATGAATCAAAAACACCAACTGTGATCGAAGCTAACCCTTTCTGTTTTTGTCATGGTCTATTTTTATATACTGTATCACACCTACAGAAGAAGGAGAAAAACAAATCACACGCTGTTTACTTTCTGTACACAAAGTAGTAAACAACTGTTTTGTGGATGTAATGAGCTTTACGTCAATTAAAGGCGCAAAGTTTAAGATGCCCCGTTTCACGACGAAACGTACACAAGTCTTTGAAGGGAGCAAGTCATAAGGACTCCCTGCTTCAGTCCAATAAACAGCTACACTTGACCTCCTGTGGAACTTGCTGGAAACTATTTCTGTACAAAGGTCAGATGAGTTGTGTTTGGTGCTTTTTCTTCCAGCAAAATGCCGCTGTCTCAGCACCATCGCTATGTTTAGTGGATTCTAAAATCGTCTTAGAAAAACTCCCTGATCTATGACTGTACTAACAACAGCAGTAGGTGAAACTACTTCATACAAATGTGAAATATTGTGCCTCATAATGATACCTTATAATAGATGAGAATCACAATAGAACAAATGTGACGGAACTTGTTTATGAGTGAGACGATTACACTTGTGTGTCACAATAATAGGACACGTCACGTCATGACTTTTCGAAAGTGGGAGAACTGTGTTCTCATGCACGAGTTCATTCTCAAATTATGGGCGAACCAATCTTGATTGTATGATACCTTTGGAGGACCCTCGTATTAAGAGAAACCCACAGTACCATAGCATAAAGAAGAAGAAAAGCTGTCCCCCTGATCCTGCCAATGTTAGTAAATCAAAAAACGATAAAGCCCTTATTAAAGTGTGCTTCAGCAAAACCGATTAATGTGTGGCTTGTTGTAGACAGGAACTTGCTGGTAAGATGACTGGCATCCCGTAATTACCCGTGTTTTACCTTCATCAATGTACCATGTGCTTTTGGATTTGGACTGGGCTGGGGGGTCAACAGAGCTGCCATTTAAAGTATAGTAAAATTCAGACTTGCTTCTACTGCCACACTGATGATCTAGTCCTGGAAATAACAAAAGTACATGAAGAACAGAAACACAGAGGTAAGCAACATGTGTAAGTGTGTGTGTGTGTGTGTGTGTGTGTGTGTGTGTGTGTGTGTGTGTGTGTGTGTGCGTGTGTGTGACTGAGAGCATGTTTGGTCCCTTATTTCAGTAACAGACCAAGTGAGGACTAAAAGGGAACAAATGTACAAACTCAGAAAAACGTAAAGACAGAAAAAAAAAAAAAAACAAGAGTACCAAAATATTCCATTTACATTGAATCAATGCAGCTGTGACGGGAATTAAACATGACCTCTGTTGTTATTATCATCTTTAAAGGGGCTTTCCACCGACAGTGTTGTATTCATCAATTTGCTTGACAAAATCCTGAGCAGTTTGACCCGAGCTGGTTCACTCGGTGGCTCTCTAAAACAAACAAAAAGCTTGTTTCGGGAATTGACCCCAGAAACAGCTACAACTGCAGGATTAGAAATAGTGAAACCAGAACCAGACAACCAGACAATTTAGGATGGAAGGCCCCCTTTAAGAATCCTCCTCGCCCCACAGTTTGTATCATGGCAGCAGTGCAGTACCTTTGCTCTTTGGTTTGCTTTGGCCAGAGGACGACTTGTCACTGCTGGTGCCTCTGGGGGCAAAACTGTGCTTTTGCAGCCTTTGGTCCTGCATCGAAAGCTCTGCACAGCCCAGAAATACATCCACGTTAGAGGCACAACACCCCTATTAGCATTTAAAGGTAATGAGCGCTGAATGTCCCCAATGCATGCTGAAGACAGACTCAGTCAGTATGATTTATCATTTCTCTCTGCGACGCCTTCACACAACTGAATATCATTGGATTAGTCTGAGAAGTTTCTTTTCGCTTCATTAGCTGCACAAAACGAGTTTACTGTGGGACACTACACTAGCTTAAGTTAAAAAAAAAAAAACCAACATGCTACAGCCAGGAGAGTAATGAACAATCCCACAAAGATTGAACAGAATACGATATTTACAAGGCGTACAGTATGATAATGAAGAACTAGTTACTCAACCTTAAATTGTTAACTCTATGTCATATCACTTTCCACACGACGGTGCAGCATCACAAGCATGGCAAACTGAACTGATTAATAACTCAGTCGAGTTGTGTGATGGATAAAGTAGCTCTACCTCGCAACACACAGACACAACGCATGCTCATGTTTCCTTTAAAGTCAAATCTGAAAATGACGATGTTCCCAATGTTCCACATATTCCACCCGCATGATGAATAGTAAGTGGCAGCAGTCATACACATAAACAAATCATTTTGCCAATGTGGAGAACAAAGAGCCTGAGTATGTCACTTGACTTTCAAAAACAAGTGAGCCATTGACACAAAAGGCTCTCTGTTTCCCGCTGCAGGCAAAACACAAACTCGGGACGCCCAGAAAGAGCTCAGAGCTGCTCCGAGAGGGACAGCTAATCGATTTTTAGCAAACACACCCATACCAGCTGACTCACCTGGCATTATGTCACAGATGGGGACGAGTCGGGTGTGCTCCAAACTGGCAAAATTACACAGCAGCTTCCCATCAAACACACCATCCCAGTCCCCGATTGGATTGTCCTGAAAGAGTTGGACACATGAGAACCTCAGGAACCTTGCCGCCGTCGTTCATCTCTGTGGAAGTGGTTAAGGTGGTCGCCACGTTTTTTGTCTTCCGTCTCTCTTCCTGAAGATTGTCTAAAAGCTCTTTCTTTAAATGATGTCTGAGCGCTGAACCTCTGTTTTGTGTCTCATCTGGATCCAAAGTGCTCAGCTCATCCTCTTTAAATAAACCACAGATCTTCCATCTCCAATCCTTCCACCTGAAAGCTCTACAATCTGTGCGAGACAACCACACTATTCTCCTTTTTTTGTTTTTTTTGTTGTTTTTTTGTTTTTCTGTTTGAATTCAGGTTTTCTGCCCAGGCAGGATAATCTGAGATAAGTGTGAAGCCACTGCCACTAGCTAGAGAAGGCAGGGCGAGGCTGGACGCAGAGTGAGGCAGAGCAGCGGGCTCCCCTCAGCTGCTTGCTGGACCCTTGCCACGCTGTTGGGTCATACAGCACTAAGTCTTTACCTCACTCCCCGCGTGACTGCCTTGCCTTTGTGTGGGTGGCTCAGATGCACAGAGTGGGTGCTGCTGCTGCTGCTGCTAACGATCAGCAGTCAAATGCCTCAGTTATGTGTTTCCATCTCTCTCTACAATAGACTACAATACAACTCCCGCCTGACAACAGTAGTCATAGATACAAGAAAATGTGATCCCAGGCAACAAGACCTTTTTTTCCCCCACAAATATACAGGCTGAGAGAGGAAGAAAAAAACAAGAACACACGTAAGTCCTGATTAAAACCTGAGACAAGAACTCTGGAAATGTAAAATGAAAAAAAGGGAATGTCTAACTTTCTGCACGTTGCTGCCCTCTACAGAAGCGGAGCCTCCCTACGCACACATCATCTCACTTGATTAAAAGCAGCCGTCTCATCTGACTGCAAATCAAACGACTGGAAATCTGACGTATTAAACAGCAATTAGGAATGGGCTGACTTTACAAAGCCAAAGATAAATCCCTTTGCTGTGTGACAGCTGAAGTTTAAAACAATGTCGTTGCATCCTCAGACTGGTACCCAAAGCACTGAAACTGATTGGTCAAGCGCTGATATATTACTTGCTGACCAATTTTTTTTGTTTTGAAAAAGAAGCAACAATCCATCTCTGGGCAGTTAAAGCACCTTCTCAAGATCACATTGGTTAAATCTCTCGTTCTCTTCTCACTTGTCAAACAACAAAACTGTACAACCCAGTCAACATCTGACGAAATCATTACGTATGTTTGGGCTTGACAAATGTGATGTCTGTTTAAAATGAAATCAAAGTAAACATTTTCTTCCTGGCTTGACTAGGAAACAGCCCCAGCCTGTGACTGGCCTACATTTAAAGCCATTTCCTCTCGATTACATTAAAATTATTGATGGCCAATAATTAAACCTCCAATCACTTTCCTGATTTCTGTGGTTCATCTGTTGTGTGTTTCAAAGCCTCCACACACACCGAGAAAAAGTGCTCTACATAAACAGCAATTTGTAATTTTAAACTCCAGGTTGGGTCTTTATCTTTCTGTTCAAATGACTGAAAGCAGCAGATGGTCCGACATTCTGTGCTTTTGGATGCAGTTTTCTTTTTATAATTATTTTGTGGATTGTTTTTACAACAGACTTATGAACTGTCTGTTTTAATTTCATAACATAGCATTCTAGAGTAACGTATAAATAAATCAACAAATCAGTTCAGGGCTGCACGTGTCTAGCAATAAAGTGGTCAGTACAATAAATATAGCTACTTAGATCCTACCATGTCAACTCCCACATAGTAGCCCAGGCTCTCATTTCCCGGCAGCAGGTCACAAAAAATGATGGTGCCTCTCTCTGGTCCGTCCCTGGTCTGTACAAGAACCCTGGAGTTGATTTCCAAAGGAGGGTAGTCCTGGTCATCTTCCACCAAATTAACATGATCCACCTCCAACTCGCCCAAAGCTTCGTCATCATCATCCTCCCAGAGTTCAAGCTTGTCCAGGGCCACGAACACGCCGCACTCATCCTCACAGCGAAAAAGCTGACGGCCCTGGTAGGAGCCCTCAGTGAAGCCCTGGCCTCGACCTTCCTCCTGGTGGGAGGAAGTAAAGACAAGATGAAAGGAGGAGTGTAGAAAGTGAGTCAGAATAGAAGCTAAGGGATGGGCGACTTATTGTCATAACCAGTGGTGCAAGTGGCGAGGCAGCTTGTTCAGCATTCATCAGAGGAGAGGAGAGAAGTGAGAGCATTTGATCCATTACTGCAGCAGATATTAGACTTGACTAAGTGGGATGATAAATACATTTAAATGTGTAAGTAAAAACACTGTGTGTACTCTAAGAAAACCACACTGGAAGTCTTAAAGTACCTTTATAATATTTCAGGCATCCAGCAGCAAAAAGACACAGACAGCTTCATTTGGTAAAGGACAAAAATAAGACTGAATGTTTGAGCTCCATCCACCTACTCAGGAAGACAACAGCTGGACTCAGTAGAATCAAATCATTGTTCTGCAATAACCAACCCATTATATGTTGGTGATTGTTGTAATGTGCACAGAGTGCATAATAAACGGCCTGATAAATATCAGATGAACTGTAGTGCTCGAAGGAACAGAAGTTTAAATATTGTTATTATCTATACAGCCTTTGCCTCGAGGTAAACATGGCGGCTTCCTTTGAGCCTTTCATAAACAAACTTTAGTTTATAGGCAATATTTCACAAAGTTGAGAAGAGGCAGAAATTGATTATAAAATAAACATTTTGAACTCAAATATTGAAAGATAAACACACAAAAATATACCTGGTTTAATCCTGCTTTCCAAATGTTGATAACATTGTGAATTAAAGGTACAGGATCTTTCATTCTCATAGCAGATGTGACAAAGAGTCTTTTTTCCCCCAACTTTAGGACCAATGCCTTGTGCTTTAAATAAACTCAACAATAAGCTCAAGAACAGAAAGCAAGAAAGTGTACTTGAATAGGCAAGACACGTTTATTTGGAAGCAGTCAAGATCTGGAAGAGTATTTGTATTCCAGCAAATACTTGTTTACCTTTCATTTTCACTGCCATGAGAGCTCTCACTTATTAGGGCCAATGGTAGCAGACATTGTCTTACTTCCTGTCCTAAATAATGGAGACCACAAGGATTTTGTGATTTTATTCCTGGACTGTTGGTCTGTAGGCACAGCTGACAAATGTGACTTGGTTCAAGCGTAATCACTTGGTGTCAGAATGCTCTCAAGAACCAGTTTGTGGTTTCAGTGAACTGAAAGTAACATGTACAAACCATGTAGGACAAAGTGTTCTTTCTTACCTGCTGGTCTACAAAGACTCCTGCTATTATTAGTAATTACACAAACTACCCAAGTAACGCTCTCCAAATAATATATTTTTTTAAAAAAGCACACAAGTTCTCACCAGCAGCTCGACTCCAAACCAGATTCCAGACAGGGCTCTGTCAGGGAGCAGTGAGCCTTTGAAGCGGACCACACCAGGTAAAGGTTCATCCCCTGAGCGCAGCTGCACGCGCACCTTGGAACCACAGTCAATATCACGGACGCGCTCTAGACGTGATTTGTTGCAGAGCAGGGCATAGCGCTCTTCACAGTTGGTGATGGGGAACAGCAGCTCAGCCAGTTTCTCATCCAGCTCCAGCACGTCTCGCTCATCCAGACTCAGCACGACGTTGGTCTGGTCCAGGATGCGTAAACTCTTCTTGCCCTTGCAGGGGGGTAGGGTTCGTCCCAGATTGTTACGTTCCTGGCAGGCCTGACCAAGACTACCACGAGGGATCCTCAGGGTCTTCTGGGGAGGCTTCTCCACTGTACACTCCTTTATGACCATATAGAAGCGCCAGTCCTCCCTGAATCCCCCACTGGGCTTCTCCTGGCTCCACAGAACAGAGCTCATGGCTGCATGCTAGGCAGGAGGTCCAACATCAAGGCGGGCTTGACCTCTGGTCTGTGGAAACAATAATATATGGCAAGCATTCAAAAATGAATTAAAGGACAATAAGAAACATACATTCACTTACTTATGTACACAGATTGAAAGCAAGAAGTCAAGCACACGGCTGTTCTGTCTAAAAGTAGACTGGCCTTAACTATTTGAGATAATTTCATTAATCAGTTGTAAAGGGATTTACCAAGAGCCATATTCAAATAAGAAACTGCACAGCTTGAGGAAATATTAGGTAAAACAGCTTTTGACTGCATTCAGGTGAATACAACTCTGATATGGGAAATCAAATGAACATCCAATATATATGATTACTAATATATTGACAAATAAAAACATCTTATCAAGTGTGCTTGATGGTGGCGTTGAATCTAAAAGATCAGCTATGTCTTGCCTTTATTTTTGCCCAGTCATCCCCTGTTTTGAGAAGGAGACGATCACCTTTTTGTTACTGATTTGAATATCCTATAAATAGATTGTAAGCAGGCAGTTGACTGTAAGAGTCAGATACGAGACTTTTGGATTTCCCCTGATGACACCTCTGATGTGATGATGATCAACCAACCCAGCACAGTCTAGCGCACCTTTACACCAAATCCATCATTTATTAAAAACCATGGCTGACGAGGCTCTTCTAAAATACCTATATGGGTATTATTTATTTCTATACCGTCAGTATTTAAAAAAGCAGAATCGCAGGATTTTTTTTTTCAACCAAGGCTTGAGCCGGCTTAGAAATAACAGGAAATGAAGAGCATGAACCGGACGACATCGGTGACTTGATCTGACATACACAGCGTGTTTTCTTAGTGGTAACAACCACATACATGATGACAGCTTTGTTGTGTTATTAGTGGTTATCAGTAACATGAGAAGCAGCGGGGTGTCATCACACTGTCAGTCTAAGGCCCTTTAAGGAAGGGAAGATGCTAACATACCGTCAGCTCAAACCAAACAAACAGTCCTATACGTTAAATACCACCCATATAAATGACTTACCTTTGATAAGCGTCAATTCGGAAAGAGGCCACGAGGGACTGTCATTTCAAATATCCATGTCAATTGGACACAGGCTTCTGAATACAAGCTCAGTTCCTCCCGTATTAACCTCTGATTAGCTCAATGGCTAGCTAATGCTAGCGTCCAAACCAGCCAGTATCACGCTAAAGTTAGCCTAACGAGCTGAACGATAGCCAAAGGCTGGCAGAGGACTGCCATCCTCTTCACTGAACTATCCGCATGTAAACACAAGTAATTTCTCCGAGGAAAATACCTGAAAAAATTCAGTGTATCGCTACAGTTATGAGATATATATTATTTACAGGAGACGACCTCGCGGAAGTTAATGTGTGACGTAATAATACTCTGCATTCGGCATTGGTCAGTCTCTTTCTTCTCAAGTTGTGATTGGCTGTTGATTGGGTTCGTAACAAAGTCAGTCCCATACAGTGGGGCTTTCCCATGAATGGCAGATATCTATGGGCAGTCCGCATAGTTTGGTTGACGTTTAGCAGTCGGCCGGTGATGGTATCGCCATAGATATAATAGATAATGTTTATGTATTTATGTATGGGTATCACTGGTTAACTGCAGGTAACGAGAAGACTTACTGAAGATGAGTTTCTTAAATATAAAAATCAACTTAATACATACAAAATGAATAAATAAGTAATCTAACTATTTGTCATAAGAAAAACTAAACTTTGCAGACCTATTTCTACAATATTATCAATAGGCTTATATTCAGTTGCCATAACTAACATGTGTTATAGACTATATTAATGGATTTTTCTTTAGTTAAAAAAATATAGTATGTACACATAATTTCAATCTTTCAGTTGGCTGAGGTGGGCTAGCCATATGTACCCTACTTTATATTCAGGTTGATGTATAATAAATTAATGTGGCACATTTTAGAATAATAATCTTTTCTGGATTATAATTTTGACCTGCGGGATATGATCATCATAGTTAATAAAATATGTATACATCCTTGACGTGGAACTATACTACAACACCATATATCTTATCTTTCCTCTATTATATTGTGAAAAAGAAAACACTGATCAAGTAAAAATTCTAATATTGGGTTATTCTTAAGGCTCAAGGTTTTCTTTATTAGGTAGGCTACATTTGTTGTGCAGACAGGATTCCAGAGCAACAACAACATCATACAAAAGCAACTCAAATGAGGACTAGTAATAGGTTTGTTTGTTTATTTATTTAATAAGATCCATTAATTTTGTGTATTAAACAGTAGCTATTTAGGGTCTTGATATCTTCTATGACAGTATAACATTAGCTAGATTACACATACACATCCTTAACATTAACTGGCAGTACAACAAAACACTTGTCATAACCAATACAACACGACAACTCTAACTCAAAAACTATCCATTGCATACAGTAGCTCTAGTATTTGTCTCTCTGTTAGCTTAGAAATAACAGAACATGGCAACTAAATCACAAGAAAATGTGGATCAATTGCTCTAAAACCATGATATATTTTAAGGCAATCAAAAAGATGTATATGATAATGTGTATAGTATTCTAAACTATTTATTGTACAAATAAATACAATCTTGTCTTTTGTCAAAACATTGTAGCCTATTACTTTCTGAAATCAAAAAGCATGGTGATACAATAGTAGTACTTGTAGTAATAGTTATGGTAGTTGTTGGGATTATGCATGAACCACCCAAACCTGGTCCCAAGATAAGTGGATAGATTGTGTGTCTTTGAGTGAACTCTGAAAAGTGTTGTTGAATCTATGCAGAAAAGACAGACACATTATAAGAAAATATCATTTTTATTATAAAAATGTTTTATAATAAATAACCACAGTATATAAATATTTATGAAGCCCTTTGTTGACTCAACACACAATCAGAAGACAAGTCTTGGTTCAAGTCGTGTCATCTCCTCAACTTCCTCCGAACTGAGATCATTGTTTCTCAACCTGCAGCATAATATAGTAGGACACAACACAATCAGTCACATGCACAGAGTTTATAAACAGAAACAACAGTAAAATGTTATCTCTGCAAAGAAACTAGTACATGTGTCAGGCATTGCTACGCATCCAAAACAATCCACGTGTAGGTTATTTTCCAACTTCAAAACAGTCAAACGTTTGTGTTTGTGATTTCATGGCCTCATTAACATCACATACCATATCGATTTAACACAAGTGTTATGTTCAAGGGCTTGAATCAGACGTTCCACTCCTGGTCGAGTTATGCAGTTCTCTGTCAACCTTTTATATAAAGTGGAGAGAAGGTAGAGCATATTAATATGCTGTTTGTTCTTATTCATTTAATCAGCCATTCACATTTCATAACTCTTGTCAATGCAAACCACTTGTTTCCAACACCTACCAAAGCTCTTCCAGTGATGTGCTGTTCTTTATCATGTTAGCAAGTGCACAGGCTCCCACACTGCCTACACCATTTCCAACCAGGCTGCAAGTTGCATAGTATTGCATGTTGCATGTTATGTTCAAGCAAAGACAGAAAGACTTATTTCTTATTTGCCAAAATGTCCAGAGATGCATAGATTTGGCATCTTGAAAACAGTTTATACAGTTGTGGTCAAGATGCAACCAAAATTGTATATTTATGTCATACATTTTGTACTATGTCTTGGGTTCACCAAAGCAAATATTACCTCAGCCACACCAGAGTTTTGCTGCTCTCTAGAGCTTTGGCAAGAGCCTCTGCTCCTGTATCACCTATCTTGTTGCCCCAAAGCCTGAGAATAAGAAGAAAGAATTAGAAATCCACTGCAGATAAGATGTTTTTAATTTTACAGAAAGACTTTTACCCTAAAAACTGCAGAGAATTATTAACTTGTAGTCCATCTGCCAGCTGTATTGCTCCTTGTGCTGTTATATTATTGTTTCCGAGCCTGAAAAATAATGAGGAGGTACATTTGTAACTCCTTCAACACTACACAGATTTTATATAACACATACTCAATGTTCCAGATAAGAAATCTGAACTTATTAAATACACCATGTGTTGACCTCAGGGAAAGGAAATCTTGCTTGGTCTTTAGAAGATGAGAAAAGTGCTGGGTGCAAGCATCAGTTAGCCTATTGTTGAAGAGACTGGAAAGAATCACAATGACTTTAAAATGTTATCCATGACATGCAATTTGTAACTTCATAATTTTGATTTTTACATTGACAGGCCTTACGCAATCTTCCGGAAGTGTTCACACTGGACACCTTTAGCAATAAGTTTGCAGATCCCCTCATCTGAAATGTCATTATTCCTGAGGCTGATCAATGAGAGGTAGAAGATTATCAAGCTTGCATTGTATCTCTAAGAAATAAAAACAAATGTTAATTTTAAACTTTAATTGATAGATGGTAGCGAGAATTTAATCATTTCATACTTACTACAGGGAATTGCAAATGTGCAAGCAGGGAAGAAGCTGCTCCACTCCAACATCGCCCACAGAGTTGTTGTCCAGCTGAAGGCCTACAGGGCTACTTAAATGCTGGAGAACATAGGAAAGTGCAGTACACTCTACTGGACCAATGTTACAGTAGGTTAGCTTCAAGTGGTCCACCTCTAGTTTACTCATGGCCTCTTTAGCAATCCTGCTCTCCTGCATCTCATAAATGCATTTGACAAGCCAGACGAAGCCTGGCATTGCGTGCATGCTCTTCTTCTCTCCTTCTACAGCTTGAGGGATGGACTTAAAGTGTTTCTGCATACCTTTGGAAAGGCATTTAGACACCTGTCTGCTCCTCTTCTCCAATACAGCACTTTGGCAGCAGGGGATCCACAGACTTTGATGGCGCCTGGACAGCAGTCCTGACACAAAGGTGGCTGTGATATTCCAATTAGGTGTTTCAGCTGCAGTTTCTCCCTCTAAAACTAGCTCTTGTTTCTCAGAGGAAGGCAAACAGGCCATAAAGCATATGCTGGTCTTGCTTATCTCCTTCATGTCCTTCAACTCAAAAAGTTTTTGGATAACTGAATGGTTTATGTTATTTGACAAAACAATGTAAAGTGCTGCAAAGAAACACTGCAGAGTCACATGAAGGAATTCATAGTGTTTACTGTCGGCAGATGACATCCCTTTACTTTGTACGAGAAAGCCCAAGCAGATATCCTTCTCAGTTACACCACATGTCTCTAAATCTGTGCCTGAGAAGATGTAACAGCTGGCTCCAATCCCATCAAAGGCAAGTTGGCCTAAATGACGGACTGTTTCTTGGTGTTCCTGAAGCCAGCCAGATCTGATGGTGGTGGAGCTTTGACGCTGAAGGAAGTGCTGTAAGGTCATGAGGTAGACATCTGTGATGGTTTGTGGGCTTCCCTCTCCACATCCTAGCAGCTCTTTGTGACACTGTGAGACAATCCAGCAGAGGACTGGACTGTGACACAGTCCAAGCAAAGCAGTGTTTGTCTGTAGGGATGCCAAAACCTTTGCTGCCACAATCGGATCACTGTGATGCTTCCTCACAAAACAGTCAATCCCACTTGGTGAAAAACCTTTCAGAAAGACCTCTTTGCGAAGATATTTCTTTAACATTGGGCCCACCACCTCTGGGCGACTGGTTACCAGTTTCCTTACTCCCTTCATTAGGGAACCCTGGATTAAGTTGAATATTAATATATTAATAGGTGCACGCTGCGTGGGGCAGCAGAGCCTGTGCTCATCGGAAAAGCTTTGCTTGAGCTCATCCAGGCCATCAAAAGTGAAGAGGACAAGATGTGGATGATCCTGAATGAACTGGAAAATCTCCTCCTGCTCCCGGTCTGGCCAACAACAGTGTTGAAACAGCAATTCTTGGACAGACAGTTCTCTGTCCTCAGAATTTAAACCACGGCAGCAGAATGGAAACAGAAGAAGAAAGTCCTGGAGGGCTGCCCCCCGAGCCCAAAGCAAATGCAGCCTCTGGAGTAAGGTGCTCTTCCCACTACCTGCCACTCCAGACACAAGCACTGTATCAGCCTCCTCGTTCATTGTACCCACCATGCCAACAATGTCCTCCAGACCCAAAGGTCCATTGAAATCAACACAGTCATGAGCTAATTCCAGCTGGCTTTCAGTGTAGATGTCATCCAGAGGCATATGGCTGGTCCCTCCATAAGTACTGAGAAAGCAGGACTGAGCTGACAAAGAACTGCTGAGCTTCTTCTGATATCTAACAAATTCTAACAGAAGAAATACAAATTAGGTCAACTGAAAAGGGATCTAAGTGGAACTGCAAAATTGTAAGCTATGTCATTTCAGTTCTTTTGTAACACCTTACCAATATCATTTCCTATTTTATTTGAATACTGACATACCTTGAGGAAGAGTCTTTTCCCCCTGGTTTTGAGGCAATCCAAATTCTTGTTTTTGCTGAATGTACTTCAGCAGAACATTCACAGCTGATTCTCCTTTTGATCGAACATGATCAAGCAAATGCCTTGCCTGTTTGACATGTGAATGGCACAGGAGTCATTAATATGATTCTAATATTTGGTTAAAGTTGGAAAATTTGATGAAAAGACTGGTAACTAGTTACCTGGTTGTATCTCATTTGTTCAATCTATCCAAATTTAAAATCTTAAAAAACATGTTACAGAAGTGTATGTGAGAGACTATTACTTGGTCAGTCTGAATATCTTTGTATAATAGTGACCTTTAGAAGTGTTACCAGGAGAATTTTTTTTTAGCTGTACTGTTTTCTGTGTTTTGCCAAGCTAATCTAACAGGCTGCTGGTGGTAGCTCTGTATTTACATTATAGACATGAGAGTTCATGCACTATCCTAAAACACAAAACCTGAACTACCTCACTGTTTATAGAACGTTGGCCATTACTGTACCTGCTGAGAAGGGGTGTATACAGGAAGCTGGACTTCATTGCAGTCTGCTGGGGTGAAGTGCCCAGATGTAACAAGAGCCTTTATAGCATCATCAATGTTGCCTTGGAGCTCACTGACAAGGATTGGTCTTCCAGTCAAAAGAGTTTGAGCAGAAATGCTCTCGTGTTCATCTTCTCCATTTGAATTTAGGAAGCATCCAGAAAATGAGAAGTTTAGTCCCTGCTCTACAGGTAGGACCTGTTTTAGAGTGGCGAGGAAGAGTTTGCAGGTATCCACACCCTTCGTATAAACCAGGTCAAGCAACTGCCTGGCTTTGGTATACAGCTCTCTCCCTATTACCTGTATGTTCTGGTAGTCCTCCCACGTAAGCTCTCCTTGGGCCAGAAGAATGTCCAGAATTTGTTCCAGAAATTCGGCTGACCCGCTGCTGCACAGTGCATGCAATATTTGTGTCCGTTGTTTCAGCACAAGCTCCTGAGCACACATGCTTTTTCCTGTCTGCGAGCATACACAGGGACATGTTTATACATGTGCAGCTGCTTCCTTTACCACAAACTGGAACGGCCAAAACACACTTCATCATATAGCCACAAGTCACCAGGGGTTCTGTCTTACTTGTTAAATGATCTAACACCATAGCTTTTCTTTTGTGTTTTGTTTTCATGTTACAAACTCATTGAACTCATGTACAAACACATCAGATTCATTTAACATAAATCAGCTATAAATCCATTAAACACAAAGTAACACCATTGTTTGGTTATGACTTACGTTTGAGCCTCCGCAACCGAGAACTGTCCACCCTCCATCTGTCAGTTTGGCGAAGAGAGAGTTATTACAGAGGCATTTAGACTTGCCTCTTCCTCATTCCTGGTCGAAAGTGAAAGCTTCTCTGCTACTTGCCCTGAGAAATACTTCTGCCACTAAGCCCCTCCTGTAAAATAGGGATTAAAAAGAAAATTAACAATGTGTATTTAAAGTATTTCTAATGGGCCCATGGGTTTTACTTGCCAATAAAATTAATCATTAACAAAACTCAAACACCAACCGGATTGACCTGTATCCCTCTTACACTGCACTGTAAGACTACAGTCACAATATTGCAATGGTTTGCTAAGGTCCCTATTTATAAAACAAAAAGCATATTTTACAGTTTATTGCTGGTATTCAAAGGAAATGGTGTCTTATTTGCCAAACGTCATATCAATTGTTTGCAAATTGATGTGATGACATAGAGGTACAGCAGTTAGCAACACCATAAGCAGACATTTTAGATTATAAAAGCAGAAGTCTTTATCTTAAAATAGATCTGTTAATTTGACACATTCAATGGCTCCAACATCTGTTGTCATACAATGTTGTGTGACACATCTCATCGGTAAACATTTAAACCACCACAAGGCTTATGTAAATTTTAGTTCCGCTTCTGATACACTTCAACCACACTTGCTTATTAAGAAGTTAAAAGACTGACAGGTTATTTCTTGTATTGTTAAATTGTAACATTCTATTTCAACATATAGGTTCCATCAGGTAAAGGCAAACAGCTCTTTGTCAGCACCAAACATTGATTGTAGCACCAGTGGGCCTCACGGTTGTGTTAACTTGCCCGTCCTCTTTACATTGTACATTATTAATGTAAAAGCAGTTAGCCTTATAAACATTGCACAAAAAGTAAGGACATTTGTGTTTGGTAGATTATTTTTCCATTTAACAATCCTTCTTGGTAATAAATCTTATACCATGGTGATCTCACTTCTGCTGTCTGTAAATATATCACATTTTTTGAAGAGTCTCCGTTTCCCACATGTCAGATAAAAACCATTCAAAAAATAAGCCCCAAAAGAAATGTAAGCCTAACATTAACTTAAAGGGGTTTAAATCAAACAAGGAGCTAGCTGATAATTGTAATAGTTACTATCTCAGGTTTCACACAAGTTGATCAGTCAAAAGATTGAAAACATCCTTTTCTCCACAACTACAAATACATGTGCATGATGTCAGGAATATTCGCTGTAAAACTAAAACAAACAACAGCCCTTGTCCTGATAAGATAAGTTCTAAGATGCTTTTTAAACATGTTGAAGGGCCAGGGACACATATACATTCGCTGTTTTTAGATTTTTCCTATGCTTTTAACACAACTCAGCCCTTAATTTAGCTCACAAACTGACCTCTTATTTTAACCTGTGTCCTGGCACTGTTGGAATTTAGACGTTTTGGTGGACAGATTTCAGACAGTGTGAGAGCAAACAGCTCTGTGTCAGATATGATGTTCTCCTCCACTGGTTCCCCACAGGGCTGTGTCCTCTCACCAATTGTTTACATCCTGAATACAGACGACTGCAGACATTCCCATCCAGAAAGAAACCTTCTGAAGTTTGCATATGATACAGTCATTGTGAGTCTGTTACAGGGGGAGGAAACAGAACCTGGACCAGTGGTGGATGATTTTATTGAGTGGCGTGATCATTCCTTTTAAAATCTAAACATCAGTAAAACCATGGACATGAGAATATATTTTGGAAGGAAGCCAAATCTCCATTGATATCCTTTCTGTAATAACTGTAGAACAGTTATTACATTTATTGTTTATGCAGTTTGAAGAAAAGCACAGCGTTCCTACGTTACTTAACTGATTTTTCCCCACACAAGTTGAAAACCCCGTTATTTCCCTTTTAAATAGTGCCACATTTTTAAATATCATGCATTTGTGGGAGGAGCACTTTTTTGTGTTTATTTACATCATCAAATTCTCTGATGACACTATTATTATATTCTTACTTTTAAGTGTTGACAGTCCTGTGTACAGTACCACAATGACATCTCCTCTTTAAGGACTTGTTTGACATCCAGCACATTATTTCTAATCTGAACAAAACTAAAGAAAAACATCTGATATTGAACAACTATGTGATTGAGCAGGTGTGCGTGAATAAATTCATATGAACAACAAACTCAACTGGTGTGCCCGTGTTGATCACCTGTATGCCTGGCTGCCTCAGAGATTACACATTCTTCACAGTCTCACAGTAGATATAACAGCTGTTAACAGTTGTTTAAAGGATCAGTCAAAGTAAAAAATGAACAATGTGTATATAAAGTATATCCAATCTAATATAGAGAGTTGTTACAATTACATTGGAGAGAGGAGCTGGTTTTCAACGATAGTCAGAGTTTTGGGTGTATTTTGGTCATGCAACCACATGGTGGAACTCTTGCATAAAGAAACCCAAACAGGTCTGTTTACAAAGCAAGGCAAACGGTTGCTTCTTTCTTTCTTCTCCTTTTTGACACAAATCTTTCTTCTCCTTTTTTGATTATGTGTTCCTTTTTATATCTCATAGGCTGAGTTTGTCTCTTGTTCCCCTTGCATTCTTTTCTGTCAATATTTTTGAAAGGGCAAGAATGTTGCATGTTGACCAGGCAGAAAGTGAGGGCGAGTGTGGTGCTGTAGCTCCCAGGCCAGCTTAGAGAAAGAGCAGTGACAGCATGCTAGAGGAGTATTTGAAGGAGAAGGAAGCTAGATAGGCAGAAATAGAAAACGAGAGGTCACAGAATGATGATGTCACACTTTTTCTTTTGAGTTTGGCTCCTGCAATAAGGCGCCTGTACCAAGAAAGACAATCATGGGTCAAAATATAGACGCAAGAGTTGTGCCATGAGGCGGAGTTTGGTGCTGTGTATTCGTCACAGCAGTTCCCAAATTTAACTTTTCTTTAGTTGTGTAGCGTTATTTAAATATTCATGTTATGTTTTATTTATTATTCCATTCATCAATCTTTTTTATTGTTGTCATTAATTGTTTCCATATATTATTCTTGTTTATTGAAAATACTTATTGTAAGTATTTATAAATTACAATTGTTATTAATTCTGATTTATTGTTCTAATCTATTAAATACTGATTAACTGAAACAACATCCTGTGTGCATTGACTGAAAAACAAGTGGTAAGGTAAGACACGTAGCTTTTTATTATTCCTATTTACAAATCACAGTCTAAACTTTGAACCGTTGCTAAACATATTTACAGAAAGGTATGCACATGAGAAAAACAATGAAAGGCATTTCATTTCATGTTTGAATATTTAAATTTAAATAAAAGGGAAAATGTTTATGGAGTATTGTGGGAGTCTGTGGGGACTTTGGTGGTGAGTGGTCTGGGGTTGCTGCAGGTCACCCAAAGCTCTGTCTCCCTTCAAGGTTCTTTATTTGTCAATTCCAAAATATGTCAGACATACAGTGAAATCGAAATTACGTTTCCCCTCTCCCCACGGTGCAATGTAGATAAAAAAGGTACGGTAAATAAAATAAAACAAGGTAGGCAATCTCTTGTAAACAGCCTTTAGATTGTGCCACTGTTTGTCTGTGCACTCTTTGAGGGACAGGTTCTAAAAGGTGGACACCAGCTCAAAGAACATTTTTAATTATGTAAAACTATCTATCAAAGGATTTCAATGATGCTTTGTAAGTTAGGGTTAGGGTTAGAAGAACCAGTGCATATAGGGAAGGACTTTTTCTGTTTTCTCCTATACAACAATACTCCATTCCATCTTCTGCACTCCTTCTTTGATTATCAGAGTGTATAGATTCTGTACAGCCCAGCTTCTCTAACCAGGTTATTATTATTCATTTTACATAAATGTTTTGTAAATGTCCCATTTTAATGCTCTTTTAAATTTGAGAGTTACAAGTGGCTCTCATACACATGGACTAACATTCTTTATTGTTTTGATGCATTGTAACTCCACCAGAGCCAGTCTAGAGATGGTGGAACTAAAAGCCCTGGAGTACGTGCACACTAAAGAGCGCCAAAAACAAATAGAACAGGGTTTCAATACTGATAATTACGAACTAATGTTGCAAAAACATAAACAGAAGCAAAAAGTTAAAGACCAGGAAAGACAAGAGAGACTGAGAATGGAACAAAGCGATAGAGAGATGGTGAGACAGAAGGAAATCGAGGATCGGACGCAGCAAATAGAGATAGCAGGGTTTTAACCTTTTATTCTATTGGATCAACTTAAAAAAATGCAGCAAGACTTTAAACTGGAATACTTAATTTAATCAATGCACTTTTTTAGATTAAGCAAGGTTTGCGTCAACCTGCGTCATGAGGCGGGAATGCGCTGTAACACTGCGCATGCGTCTGTCACGAGCCCACTGTAACTGAAGCGATGAGTCTGCAATTTGAGAGACGATCGGACATTTTTCAAGTATACTCCTCATAGCGTTCCTGAATTTTACACTGGTAAGTGAAAACTACAAGACATTACATGACAGTGAGGGGAAAAAACTAGTGGAAAATCGCAACCCAAATTTATTTTACTTTTCAATCAATCTGTTTTATTTATTGACAGCATTTGAAAAAAGCTCCACAACCCAATTTTGGCTCCCAAACCACCATTATAATAAGTCTGTATTCATGTCAAATGTGTTTTCCCTCTAAATTAATTTAGCTTTTGCAAGAAACAACTTTGATCTGCTCAATTTATCCACACACAGACACAAGCGAGCAGCTGTACATTAACATTATTAAAACAAAGCTGATTCTGTTTCAAACCCGCATAAATAACTGAATATCTGTTCAAGTACAACTGGTGAACTCCTATAAATAATGGAATATCGAGTGGGAATTTTTGAAATGCGAGTCATTGAAAAATTAAGCAGATTAAATTTGTTGCAGAAACAAATTTAGAAGAAAAAACACATTAGATATAAATACCACGTTTACTGTAATTTAAACATAATACATTATATTAAAAGGTACTCTATGTCATTGTATATGTGTATTTTTCATCTCTCTTATCACAGGTTTCCTGTTGTTCATGCATGTGGAAATGCAAAGAATGTGGCAAGCTATACCCAAGAATAGTGCAGCTTCTTAAACACCACAGACTTGATCACCTGCATTATGGGAGGGGTCATGCCTTTTTGACTCACTGGCCAAGGTGAGTCCTCAGCCTTTTTTTGATCATGGCCATTTTGTGTAAATTTACATCCAATGTGAAGCTACAAGCAAACTAAAGGGCACTACCATAAGCCTGCTATTGTTAGCCTGCTAGTGTTGCTCCCCAGACCTGGCCTAGGGGTGCCAGGGAGGAGAGTTTCTTAAACCTTTATAAAAATACAAAGTGGCAATAAAGTTTAGCTGTTCAGCTCGGCTGCAGGATTTATTCTCTTATTACACTAATTAAACACAACCTTTCTGTAACTAGTATTACATTTACATTAGACAATACGTGAACCTCAGTAGCTGTCTTTACTTGAATTACTCAAACTACACATCACAAACCTACAAACATCAAACGTCCATATTTGCTCTCTGTATGATTTCTGAATCCTTAGTTTAACAAAACAAAAACCTTTAATGTGCCTAAATATGTTCACATGCTCCATAATGTCACCATGCATAAGCACCAGGTGCGCTAGCCCAGCATGCTAGTGTAAAGCTTCACATCTCTATTTCTCTCACAGGTAACTGTAAAAATACTCGACTTCAAACATTATATTCTTACTGATGTTGGGTCCAGCCAGGATGACAAAGTTCAGACTGTGTCCCTTTGGAGAACTATGAGAAAAGACTCTTATTCCCAGCATGCCTTGCAGGTACTCCCAGAATGCTTTGCCACACCTAACACATAGGTGTGAAGTTTGGGAGGGATAAAACCGGTTGTCTCCCCTTGTTCTTCCTCTTCCACACGTCGTCTGGAGACGTCCGGAGATACTCCTCTGCATCCTTTTTCACAGCACACTTCTCTTTGTTCAAAAGTTTTGGCGCGCAGCTAACCCAAGGCCTTACTTTCATTTTAGCTTAAAACAATACTTACTTAAATTAATTATGTACATTTTTTTTCAACCCTTTACACTAGCGCAACAATGCAGCTCAAGTTTTGGTTTCATGCTGGTGCTCAAGGGCGACATCTACTGGATCAAAACATTTCATATTTGTTTAAAGTTAGAGGAGATTTCCCCATGCTATTGTCTTGTCACTTTTGATGAATACTTTTATTGTGGAGTTGAGAAAAAAAAATTACGTGTATATATATATATATATATATATATATATATATATATATATATATATATATATTATAAAAGTTAAGCTGTATTTCTAACATACTGATTTTTTGCTAAATATGCAGAACATTGAGGCTGAAGACCTGGAGCAGTCGACCCTGGTAAGTTTCATCATTGAGAAAGAGGATCCTCCCAAAGAAATCAAAATTGTCATCGAAGGATCAACAGTCATGAGCGACCTGCACTCAGTTCCAGTAGCTTTTGCCATGTTGTTTGGTCTGATTTATGCACTGAATCTGAAGTATCCAAAAACACTCCAAAAGACCTTTGAGTTTGTGCAGAAAGTCCTGATGGAACTTGACAGGAAAAAAATGTCCCCAAAACTCCTCAGATTAAGCACCCAGAGTAGATGGTCTTCATGCACTGAAGTGCACCGTTATGAGTCAATGGACACTCCCAATAATAAGAAAAACTGGATGGCAAATAGACAGCTTTTCTTACTTATTTGAACTGAATAAGGCCTTTTTGTTGCATTACATGCTGTGAAATATTATTAGTATACTGGCATATACAAGTCTGGCTTTAGTCTTCTGTTAGAAAGACTGCAGCAATCCAGGAGTTTCTTCAACAGTCTTTGATTGTATTCCAAAATGATACAAATATCTCTTTGCAGGTTAATGTGGTTTTCTAAAGGAAATAATACAAGGAAACAAATGCACCGTCAATCAAAAGCTGTTTACAATCAAACATAAATAGATCACGTGCAGTAAAACTGAAAATCACAGGCATACATATGACCAAACAATACAGAATAATGTCCAGCAGAGGTCTCCCTAGTACACAGAACACAGCACGTGTTACCAAAGATAGTGCTAAATTGACAATATGACAAATAGCGATTTGTTAACATGAATATAACACTGTGGCAAACGCCAACAACCTGAAGGTCACACCCTACATAAATGGAGACAAAGGTCTGGGTAGTCCTGACGAAAACAGCAACAAACCACCTGTTTGGATCGCAGCACAACTCTGAATTCGGATGTAATAAAATACTAGAACTTTTAGTCCTCAAAATCACTTGACAGAAGAGAATTACATAAGTACTTTCTATTTCTTCACCACATACGTAGATAGGTCATCTTGTGCCTCAGATATACTTCTTGGTTTGCACAGAATTCCGACAACTTTACAACTTCTGATCCCATAAATAAAAACATGCTATACACAGTTCTATAAAAAATGTACAGGCTATACTACAGTATCAGTTCTTTTTTGATAAACTGAGTATGAAAGTGTCGTCCTGTCCCACAGTATAGTAGTCAGTTCATCTCTTTGTTCATTTGATAATTGCTGCCCAGCATGAAATACCATTGTCCACTCAAGTCAAGTTTTACATGACAATAAATAATGGTACAGCTCAAGGTGGGATTAATCCTCTTCTTTCATTTTTTCTATTCACGTATCAAAAGCGCATGTGGTGTGCTCAGCATTGGGCCAGGTGCACTGATGGATTGTATCGCACATCTCATCTGCAACAAGTTAGGGAGAAAATTCACCTGTATACAAATTTTAACATGACATTTTATTCTAGGATTTAGGTGAATTTATTTATCGATAATATGATTGTAGGTGAATTTCATTTGGTATCAAACAAAGAGCAGTATAGTATAATACACATCATCATAGAAATACTGCTGTAGTCATCTGTACAAGTGATCTGGGAGCATTGGGGCTCCATCTTTATAGTGAGCAATCTTAAAAAATAAACCCAAATGTATTTAATAATATTATTAATAAAAATATTAATATTTATTGATTGATACAGGGCCAAACTGGCCCTTTAAGATTCCTTGAAGGTAGGGTTAGCATGATTTTGAAATTAGTATTCCCTTAGTGCTCGCTTTACACCCAACCCCCTCCCCTTGGTACTCTCTAAAAAAAGCCACACCTCTCACTTACATACACAAGCGCTGTTGGTCCAGAAGCGGAAATGAAAAAACATGTTTATATTTATAAATGAATATAAAGTAAATATTTAATGTATAAATCAGTTGGATAGTAGAGATAATAGCAGTTGCTATTTGAGATAATTAAGTAAATGATTAAGAAGGATTGTCAAATTCTGTAAATGAATTTTAACTGTGCATTTAAAGCTATGTGGGTAATTTTGAAGAAACCAACAGAGGAAAGTTAGATTTTAAAGGTGTTCAGAGGGGGACAAATTTCAAAGCTTACACATAAACATACAAATAAACACATTTGCTGCCTGACTTGTGCAGTAGTTGTGGTCATAGTGTTGCTCTGACTAAGGGCCCACTCACACAAGGCCCAGTTTCCCAATACGGTGCCCAAGCATGATTGTCCCACCTCCCCGCTGGCCTGCACTCCCATTACTTCAGGCCTGTATTATTATTGTTCTGGTTGGGCCTTTAGATTGAGCTTGAGATAGTGTTAACAGACACTAAATGCTTTGGAAAGTGTATTGCTCAAACCTCATGATAATAAGTAGATTAATTGGAATGTATGGATGATTGACAATTACAAACATATACATCTACACAAGCAATAAGAGCTTTTTGTTTACTTCCAGGGTGTTAAAGCCCAGAAAACAATAACACCCACTTTAACAACCAGATTAAAAAAACAGCTTTTAGTCATACAGAACATTAACAAGCTGCTCCGTAGTTCCACTGAGACAAAGGGTTGTCACATAAGGGTAAATGAAGCAGTGCTTAAGCAGTAATTTTCAAGCCTTAGGGTGACTGAGCTTATACATAAAAATTTTTGGAGCGTAATTAGAAAAGGCATCCAAAGAAAAAAAGAGAAAAGCCTCTGTTTCCAACAGAGGCTGTGGCATCTCTTTCAGAGGGAGCACGTGTGCATGACAATGTAAGTATGGGTATGTGTGTCAATTAGGATTTGATTGACAAGAAGATTAAAGCTCACATCTAAGAGCCCTCTTTTTTCAGTGGCAAACAAGTAGAAGTCGTCTGGTCTCCAACGCCTCCCAAAAGTTTGGGGTGCTGAGCTCAAGGTTAACGCAGGCACCCCGCTGAGTGTGCGCTGTCTGAGATGGGTCCTACTTGTTGGACATTCATTATCAAACTCTGTTTGCTCCTTTCATCTGCAGCTCTCTGCAGCACTCAACGTAAACTACAGAGGCACCTTGCAGCTTGACATCTCTCCATTCACTCTGTACCTTAAACAGCATGCTGCCACATCAAAGAGCTGCGGCTGCCTTTGATGTTGCAAAAAGAAAGAGCTCCAATGATCTACTAAAAACCAATGCAACTTTCTGGAGTTTTGTTTTATTCATTTGCTATCTCCAGAAGTCTGGAGTCAGTCTCTGGAAGTCCAGACTGCAGATTTGTAATTTGGAAAAGTTTGAAATCTGCTCTTTAGAAGATCACAAAATAAAGTGAAAAGAAAGTTCACTTAGTTTTACTTCACAGAAATGGGTTGTGCATGTCCAATCGGAGGTGTTGTATTACAAAATAGGATCCATCTTGTCACTTTAAACACACTTGTGAAATCATCAAAGAATGAAAATGAAAGCATGGATATGATCGATTTGGTATATTTTACCAGTTCAAGCCAATCTTTTCTTGCCTGTCTGTGGTTCTCAGTCCTTACAATCAATGAAAAGACTAAATAGTTAAAGCAACAAGTGTTGCCTGGTTGTGTTTTTATGTTTGGGGGAATTCAGATGAACTGTTCAATCATTGTGCCAAAGAAGCAAAATATCTAAAAAGGGAAAAGCCATTTAAATGTAACATTTGAGGCAAATGGTTACCAGGTTGGGCTTGCTGAACTCTGTAGCACTTTGTTAGCTTGTTTCCTAATTGAATGAACTTGACAATAATTAGAGTGTTTTATTTTTGCCCTTTTCTGCCCACATTAAAGCCTGCCATGCCAATTAGCTTTAATTCTCCCTTTACCCTCTTTCTTTTCATCCACTTGAGAAGGAAGG
Source organism: Symphodus melops (assembly GCF_947650265.1). Taxonomy (NCBI): domain Eukaryota; kingdom Metazoa; phylum Chordata; class Actinopteri; order Labriformes; family Labridae; genus Symphodus; species Symphodus melops. The sequence goes on along the minus strand of NC_136693.1, from coordinate 15,143,020 downwards.
AACCAGCATATTGCGGTCATTTGCATTATCCAAAGTGAATCTGCTTTGAAGTTGTGAGATTCTGAAAGAAAAAGGATCCACTTATCCCACATGAAAAAATTTTCAAAGCTCATAAATTCAGTGGAACAGATGTACATTATCGTTGGATTTGCCTTTTTTCTCTCGTCTTTGCTCCTGTATTGGTAATAGACTGCCTCATGTCCTTCTCATCCTTAGTGTTTAGCATGTTGCCTTTATGGAAGCTTGCATCCTGCTGTGCCAATCCACACTTCAAAGCGTTCCGTCTATCCGCTAGAAACAAAGCACTGAGAACATATTATGGCAGTCTCTCATTTCTGCATATTTAAGTCAATAGCATTGTCTTTTCTGCCTGTGGCAAAACAGAGACAGGCTGTATTTCTACCCAAGAAGACCATTTCCTCCAACCAGCTTTACCCAACACAAATACAACACAGTACATATGGACAGGGAAAATTTATCCCAGGCTTTCCAAACCTTGGGCTCATGACCATAGGGTCAACCGAAATGTGTATTTATTGATCAATAACAAATGTATTGTATATTAAAAATATATGAAAAACAGGCTACTGTGGACCATAGCCAATGTCAACACAAGAAACTTACAAAGTCTTTGTCCATCTGTCATCCATTTTCCAGAAATGTCATCCCAGCCTTTCTTCCTTTCCACAATAATACACACGAAAGAGCCTAAATGTGCTCTAAAATTAATAGCAATGTATGAGTGTCTGTTCCAAACCAACATACTGTTATGCTGTAGGCCACTGACCTATACTCTAAAATGTTATCAGTAAGTTAAAGGTGTGCTTCAGTCAGTTAAAGGGGTGTAATGGCAGCTCTGTGCTTCCTGTCTTAGCTAAAAATTCTGTCACCAGCTCAACATGCCAGTACCCACTGCGGGGATCTTTTGGCTTAACTTTCTACTGCGGAAGTCAATAGTTAAAAGGTTGTGCCTATCTTGTTCCTGCAACACCATAGCACAATGTGAAATCATGTTACAGACACAAAGTAGGCGTTGTGACGGCTAAGCTTCTTCCTGTTGCTGTTGCTGAATTACATCGTGTAAAGGACTTGAGACAGCACTAATGGTCAGGGACAGAAGGCTGAGGCTGTTTTCCAGAATATGAAGAGGCACAGTGAAGGCAAGCAGGATTGGCAACTCGTAATGATTCCTATGAATTATGCTGGAAAGTCTTATAGAAATGACAAAAATCAGGCAACAAATGAGTGAGCATTAGAGCCTTAAATACTGGCTTGGTTGCATGTGGGAGACAGCTGTGCACACGTGAGGAGAGTTACATCTCGTTTTTACAGCACTCAAGTGGACAAAACAAATACAGTTTTACAGTTTACAGTGAACTTACAAGAACATCGGTAGAAATGTCATGTTTTATTGTAGGCCACTCTAGAAGATTTTTCTTTAGAACTCAAACGCAAACTTCAGTCTGAACTTGTAAAAACATGTTTCAAAGCCCTCACTCTTTTATCTGACTTACAGCATTAAAAGTCCTGCACCAAAGAGATTGAGCAGCAGAGACAGGCTTACTGATGAGAGCAAGGACACTGCTGTCCTTTCAAAAGGCATGAATGCATTATCCAACCGTTACTCTGTACCCGAGAACAAAATCTCCATGAACACCAAGGCTATTACCAACATATGTGAGGAGCTGAAAGGAGAGCAGATCAAAGTCAAAGTAAAAAGACAAGAAATGCAAAAAGTTTTTTTTTTAAAAACAGCTGTTAATATCATGATCCATTTTACACTCGCTCATCAACGGTCAGGGACGATAGCCAAAATATAGTCATTTATTGGAAGGTGCCATTTACCTTTCTGAGCAGTAAATGATAAAACATGCTACAACAGCCTATATGATTCTTTTCTTTCCTCCCCTCCTCCTTCACCTCCTCCCCTCCTCCTTCACCTCCTTGGGATATGAACAAGTCCTATGAGCTGAAACTCTTTCCTGTTACGACTACACGATACTTAACCAAAGTTTTCGGTAATAATGAAGGTTTTTCTTTGTAATTCAGCTGTGGTTTATCCCCCATCACCTTGTACACCATAATGGGAAGGCTAGAGTTGTTTTTAACTGCTCATTTCACTACCAGCAAGCTTCTCTCAACAACAACCTGCTTCCTGGACCTACACTAGGTTCATCATTGCTAGGTGTGCTACTCAGGTTCAGGGAACATGCCGTCGCAATCAGAGGAGACATTTGTGCCATGTTCCACCAGGTGCAGCTCCTCCCTGAGGACCGGCCATTGCTTCGTTTTTTGTGGCGTGATGGGGAAAAGGAGCGAACCCCCGACATCTATGAGTGGCGTGTACTGCCTTTTGGGACTACCTGTAGCCCGTGCTGTGCTACCTATGCACTGCAGCGTCATGTAAAGGATCACAGCAAAGGAAATGAAGAGATCGTTAACTCTGTGCTTCTAGCCTTCTATGTAGATAACTGCCTTCAGTCTCTGCAGTCTTTAGACGAAGCCAGAAAGCTCATTGATCAGATGAGAACTCTTCTCGCTGGTGGGGGCTTCGACATCAGACAGTGGGCCAGTAACATACCTGAGGTCATTGCTCACCTGCCAACAGAAGCCAAGTCCGCAGGATGTGAACTATGGTTGACTGCAAACAAGATTGACCCTCAAGAATCAACCCTGGGTCTTCTGTGGCATTGCAGTTCTGACACACTGGGATACAAAAATCGAGTCATTCCAGTAACTGCGCCCACCTTGAGGTACATATACAGAGTTCTTGCAAGCCAATACGACCCGATAGGCTACATAATACCCTATACAACTAGAGCCAAAGTCCTGGTTCAAGCACTCTGGAAGAAGGAAAGAGGTTGGGACGAGCCAGTCGTAGACGAACTCCTCCCTGTGTGGCAGGCATGGGAACGTGAGTTGCCACAATTGCAAAACATCAGTCTACCACGGTGTTACATATCAGATGGTCATGTCAGCACACCTGTCGAACTACACATCTTCTCTGATGCATCAGGGAGAGCTTATGGCTCTGTGGCTTATTTAAGGGTTGAAGACAACCAGGGCAGAGTTCAAGTGTCCTTTGTGATAGCTAGGTCTCGTGTAGCCCCTAAAAAACAGCTCTCCATACCTCATCTTGAGCTCTGTGCTGCCCTTGCCGGAGCACAGTTAGCAAAGGTCCTGCAAACGGAACTGACCATGACACTACGGCAAACAACACTGTGGACAGATTCTACTACTGTTCTACATTGGATCCAGTCAGAATCTCAGCAATACAAAGTGTTTGTTGGGACTCGAATCGCAGAGATTCAGGAGCTTGTTGGAGCCGACGGCTGGAGATACGTCCCCTCTGAAGAGAACCCTGCTGATGATATCACAAGGGGGAAATCGCTGCTGGATCTAACTAAGCCTAACCGCTGGACGCAGGGCCCAGCATTCCTTCATCAGTCCCCTGTTGACTGGCCAGCTCACCCCACAGTGGTTCCTATACAAACAGAGGAGACGCGTAACACTACATTCTGTGGCAACATCACAGCAACAGGCCCCATGGTTCCAGATCCCACACAGTTTAACTCATGGTCTGAACTATTGAATGCCACCCATCAGTCATTGCACGGGGCGGCTGCTCCAACTATGACTGCTTCCAGCCGGCTCGAGACAGAGGTTGAGGTTTTAGAAAGGTCACAACAGCAGAGTTTTCCTGCTGCACTACAGTCTGGTAAGCCTCTTAGCCATACTAGCCGTTTGCTCCCTCTATCACCTGTTTATGACAAAGCCTTGGGTTTAATCAGAGTTGGAGGCAGACTGAGAAAGGCCGACATGCTGAAAGAGGATGACATACACCCCATAGTTCTTGCACCAGACCACCATGTTACGAAGCTATTGGTAAAGGATTATGACAACCGTCTTTTACATCCAGGTCCTGACCGTGTATTTGCAGAAATACGAAGGACATATTGGATACTTCGTGGTCGGCAAGTGATCAAAAAACACCAGCATGACTGTGTAGAGTGTCGTAAGTGGCGCAGCAAACCCCTTGTTCCAAAGATGGCAGATCTTCCATCCGCAAGGCTACGTATCGGCCAACCTCCATACTGGTCTACTGGAGTTGACTGCTTTGGCCCTTACACAGTGAAGCTAGGACGCCGGCAGGAGAAACGATGGGGTATAATATTTAAATGCCTCACTACACGATGTGTGCACTAAGACCTTTTGTGCAGCATGGACACAGACTCCTTTTTGCTTGCACTAAGACGATTTGTGGCTCGAAGAGGAAAGCCATATGAGATCATCTGTGACAGAGGGACCAACTTTCGGGGAGGAGACCGTGAGTTACAAGAAGCCTTTTCTGCACTCGAACCATCGATACAGCAACAGCTTGCTGAACAAAACATTAGCTTCAAATTCAATCCACCGCTTGCTCCACATTTCGGCGGTGCATGGGAAAGAGAGATCAAATCAGCCAAGGCTTCCCTTCAAGTAGTCCTGAAAAATCAAACAGTTCCCGAAGAGGTCCTGATGACAGTTCTTGTAGAGGTTGAGGGGATTCTCAACTCAAAGCCCCTTGGTTATGCTACATCTGATGTTGCTGATCCGGACCCTATTACACCAAATCTGCTGCTTATGGGGCGGCGAGATGCCTCCTTGCCACAAGCAGTGTACGGCAACAGTGATCTGCTTGGGCGTCGTTGCTGGAAACACAGCCAGGTACTTGCTGACCATTTCTGGGTTAAGTTTACCCGTAACTACCTTCCTACTCTTCAGCTTCGTCGGAAGTGGCTCACATCCAACCCAGACCTCACCACAGACCAAGTGGTCATGATTGTTGACCCGCAGTTGCCGAGAGCTCTATGGCCAGTTGGGCGTGTCACCAAAGTGATCCCAAGCGATGATGGCAAGATACGGTCGGCTGAAGTGAACATAAAAGGAACAATCTACACCCGTCCTGTGGTCAAGCTCATCCCACTCCCTGCAATGCCTGATGAGTGACGGCCACCGCGATCTCCAGCAGGGACATTTGGAGGATTACAAACTCACTCCGTGTCTTTGGGGGCGGCTGTGCAAATTTCCCTGTTCCGCGATGCTGGCTTTCGCGAGATTGTCATTGAACGCACCTCGAGGATCATGATGTCATTGTCATGCGCATCCGACCTGCTCCGTTCAGAGTTGTGCTGCGATGCAAACAGGTGGTTTGTTGCTGTTGTTGTCGGACTTTCCAGCAGTCGTGCGTCTATAAAACTGTAAGTTGTCGTCTACAGTTATGGAGAGTGTGACTTTTATGTTGTTGGCGTTTGCAACACTTTTATATTTATGGTAACAAATCGTTGTTTGTTATAATGTCAATTTAGCACTAGCTTTGATAACATGTGCTGTGTTCTTTGTAGTAGGGAGACCTCTGCTGGACATTATGCTGTATTGTTTGATCACATGTATGCCTGTTTACTGCACGTGATCTATTTATGTTTGATTGTAAACTTGTATAATTGTAAGCTATTAACCTTCGTCTTGTGTTAGGGTCGGCACCGACCCGTTTTAGTTTTTAAATGCATAAAAGAACCACGTAACTTTTTTTTTTTGCATCAAGGCTTTTTGACTTTGTCAGGAATCTCTATTTCAACAAAATAAAACATTTTTTTTGGTTTTCACTAAATTGTAAAATGCTCTGGTTAAAATTATGACCTTGGTGTTGTTAGGGTCGGTTTTGACCCAGTTATAAAAATAAGATTATAAAGCAATAATTAGAGCCAAAATTGAACACACACTGACAGCCAGCTCCTCTCCCAATCATGTGAGCTTTAGGGGATTCTCATTTTACCTTGTTATCCAGTACAAAAACAAAACAAACAACGACAGGCATTTCCAGACATGTGAGGTCAATTCAGTATAGAGTTGGTGACTCTATACTGACTCTCCAATTTGCAGCATGCAAAAATGAAAAAAAGATTTACAGTGAAAGAAGTTCTGGATAATATTTTTGCTGAAAATGAGGGAGTGGACACAGAGCAGCATAGTGATTCGGATGAACAGGTTTCTGAGGAGAAAGACAATGTGGAGTATCATCCAGAAGACACAGACACATCTGATGAGTCTGATGAGGAGTTCACCGGTGGTGAAGCTACTCCTGCTGAAAGATTCAAGTCCAAAAATGGTGAGATCTGTTGGAGCTCATTACATCATGATTTACATGGCAGGGTAGCTGCTGCAAATGTCATCAAAATGACCCCTGGAATCTCAAGGTTTGCTGTGACGAGAGTCACTGACATCAAGACATGTTTTGAGCTATTTATGCCATTGTCACTAAAAAGAGTCATCATTGCTATGACAAACCTTGAAGGAAAAAAAGTCCATGGCGACATGTGGAAAGACATGGATGAGGAATACCTGGATGCTTATATTGGTGTTCTTTTTTTTGCTGGAGTGTACAGATCCTGCAATAAGGCCACTGATAGTCTCTGGGATGCATCGACAGGTAGAAATATTTTCCAGGCAACAATGTCACTTCAGACCTTTCATATGATATCAAGAGTCCTCAGATTTGACAACCAGAGCAAGATCTGACAAGCTTGCCCCTATCAGGGATGTCTGGGACACACGAGTGCAGCTTCTTCCACTGATGTTCAACCCAGGGCCATAGGTGTTGTGTTTTACAACATCCTCGATGTATCTGCATATAATGCATTTGTGTTGTGGACCCACATCCACCAAGTAATGGAAAAATAATAGTAAATATACATGGGTCGAAATTGACCCGTAACACCATAGATGTTACTATAGTTAAAATTATTAAAATGAAAAAATAAATAAAACAAATTTATTTAAGAGATGTGTTCTAATACCCCTCAGTAATAGTCAGGTAACACAACAACCTTTTATTTATTTATACAATTCTCTTGAGGTTCATTTTACCATTTTTTTAAATTGAAATCGAGGGGTATACTGACAAAAAAAAGGCCCAATGGCCCACACCAAAAATATTAAAACCAATATTTTCATGGATAAGGAAGCCTAACAAGGTAACCAAGAGATGAGAAACAAATTGGATGATAGATAATTGTTTTCAGTGTATTTTACAGCTGATTTAAGACACGGGTCAAAACCGACCCGTTAACATAAGAGATGGTAACAGAAAGCTAACACAAGACGAGGGTTAAGCTTTGATTGACATTTGTTTTCCTCCACACACACACACTGATTAAGCTGCATTGAGATTTGTATCATGTTGGATTACAATTAAAGACGATTGAAGAAACTCCTGGATTGCTGCAGTCTTTCTAACAGAAGACTTAGGCCAGACGTGTATACCCCAGCATACAAACAACATTCACATGTAGTTTCCCTTTTATTGCCTCCTTATTTCCAGTGGTATTAAACCATAATGCACTGCAATTACCATGTATTTACCAGATAGATCAGGGTAATAAGGGGACTGAGAGACCTGTGTTGGGTTTAGCTTCACAATATGACAGAGAGAAGGAAAGAGATAGGATCAGGAGTCGAGGGTAATGACATTCACAGCTTTATTTTTCACTGTGAAATCATCTTGTTGACGGTCCCTCTCCTGGATCTGAACTGTCTTGTGAAGGTTCCTCTTCTACGTTGCTGTTTTCATCTGCAGATTCTTCCTGTCTGGAGTCAGGGTTTGACAATGGAGCCTCATCAATGTCCTTCAGTTCCCCTTTGCATAACATCCATGGATGGCATAAGATGTTTTTGATGGTAATTCGCTGCACCAAGTCAGGGTGCAGAATACTTTGAATGAGGTCGCCGGCCTCAGACGAAACAGACGGTACATCTGGCAGGTTCATATTGTGATTCATTTGCATTTCCACCATTCGTCTTGTGTTGCCGATAGCAAAGGGCAATTGTGCATAGAGAAGCATATACAGCACAACGCCCATGCTCCACACGTCAGATAATTTAGGGTTGTATGGAAGTTCTCTCAAAACCTCCGGTGCTAAGTGGGACAAGGTACCACAGTAGGTTTCACTCAACACCATGATCGCGCCTCTGTACTTGACCTTCTTGCTTAGCCCAAAGTCGCACACTTTCAGGTTGCAATGCCCGTCCAGCAGCAAGTTTTCACATTTGAGGTCCCTGTGAGCGACGTTCTTTTTGTGGCGATATTTGATCGCATTACACAGCTGCGTGAAAAGCCTGCAAGCCAAAGGTTCAGGTAAGGCCCCGTGACGCTGGATATACTGTACATGGAGAGGTTTCCATTCTTACAGAGCTCCATCACCACATACACCTAGGGACAAAAAAGGTGAGGTTAAAAATATGCAACAGAATGGAAAAAAAAAGTTCCCCATGACTTCTAGAGGTGGGGAAAATTAAAATAGCGCAGTATTGCCATATTTTGTGTGCCGAAATCATGAAACGACAATAATATCGAATCGTGACTCAAGTATCGTGATATCGTATCAAGGGGACTCTGGTAATGAATTCAGGATGAGCTGATGTGAGGGAAGCAGCAGGTTACAGGTCAGGAATGGGGCGATGACAATAATATCACTAACCAATAAGACTGAGGCGATCAATGGTCGCCAGTGTAGTCTTTTCCCCTCATTAGTTGATAGTGACGATAAGTCCATGAATATATCATGAAGGATCAAACATGTGATCGTGTCAGACTTTGATAACCTGTAAACCTCCTGATGGAAGAAACTCTTTTCCACATGTCTCCTGTGAGCCTCCTATTCTCCCCGACAGGGGAAACTTTACGGCACACTTTGAGTGACAAGCGTGAAAAACAACAGGGAAATTACAGCAGGCTGTACATACATGTGTTTGGGCCCTCCAATCAGTGCTCATTACTGTCATGTCCATGCCAGTGTCCCGAAAATTACTGCTCTCCCTCTTTTTTCCTCTTTATGTTTTCTCTCTTATAGACCAATTATTCCTTTTTCACCAATAATGCATAAAAGGTTTGATGCACAACAAGAGGGAGTGTTGTTAGATGGGGCCTCATTAGGGAGGGAATATTTTCATCTATAATTTTTACATAATAATACAAAGCTGTGGCCACATTTTTTAGTACATTGAAGCATAATATTTTCCAGTGCATATTTAAGTAGGGGAAAGATTAGGTGATACATTTGAACTTGGCTTCATAAAAAAAATGAAAAAGGTTATTAAAATGAGTTTATAAGACTGTAAATTACAGATTTAAAACACACTTTGTGGGAATAAATGGGAATAATTAAATGTACCATTGTACAGAGGAAAGCAACAATAATCATATTTTCTATTTAAATGTTTTTGAGATTACTAACTTGACACGGTTTATTCTACGTGCCCTGGGATCAGTGCTTTAATAATACAGAGCACAGTGGACAGGGATAAAGAGAGAGAGACTTTAAATGTGTGGCCACAGCACAGTTTACACTCGTTAAGGTTCATCACAGACAAAATCTGCTCACTTCCTAAACACACAGCGTGTCTCTGATGCAAACAGTGTCATCTTTGAGTGTTTTTGTGCCAAGCATTATAAAATGATCAAATGACTCCTTGATTTTATTTTAATATCTGGAATTATGTCACCTGGATTTCTGATTTTTTTTCCCCTCCTTTTCTATGGGTTTACATGTATTTTAAGATTGTTTTAAAAAACATTTTATCCAAACTTTACCTTTTTTTATTTAAGAACATGTTTAACTGTTATGAAATACCTTGTATAATTTAACAACATGTTTATTCAATATTGTCTATTGCTAATGTCATGTAATGACTTGTTTACACCCATCATGTGAAAATGGGATGCTTTCAATCGCTGAAATGTGTGAAGCAGCAGTAATAATAGCCTGGTAAGCTGTGTTAGGATAGAAACCATTTGTAATGATGATACAAGTTCTTTGGGTTACACAGCCTTGCTCACACAAATAGCCATGTTCGTGAGAGGAGGGCATATCAAGTTGCCAAGAGGCAGACTCTCTCCGTGGTTGACCCAACCAGAGATAAGCTGCTAAGCTGCAGATGAAAGTGTGAGTGCATGTAGAGAGTGTGGCATGGTGAGCAGCTGTGGTCAGCCAGATTTGGGAAACCTCAGTGACACCACTGTTAAGATACAGCAGAGAGGGGCTTTACTTTGGTAAAGCGCGCACGCACACACTATACATAAATGTGCTAAACCAGACAAGTTGTCCCATATGCCCTCTCTCCCCAGAATAGAGTGCCATCTTACTAAAGGCTTCATATGGCAGAAAAGCCGCTCAGTTTATTTTGATCTCACAGTGTTGATTCACAGAAAGACTTTTAAAGCTTTCCTGGAGTGTGTGCGTAAAGTCAAATTGTAGTAGTTGTCGAAAGTATGTGAATGGTGTTTGGTGAATACTTCCCAGGATTGATAAGGATGAAAAGCTCGTGTTTTCTAATATGTCCCCTTAAAGGGGATATATTATGAAAAATCCACTTTTACAGTGTTTTTGAACATCTATTTGCAAGTGTCTATTGACCCACAACACTTGAAATAAATCCATCCAGTACTTTGTTTGTGGTTTGTGTAAGCCTTACCACACAGAAAATTTTCAGATTTTCTCAGTTTGTGACATCACAAGTTGGATTCTGCTAAGAAAATACTCCCTCCCCTCTCCTGGTTTCTCCACCCATGGATTCCACCTCCAGTCTAGAGCAACACTTTAAAGGTCAGGTAAAGGTCATCTATGCTGATTAAAAAAAAAAAGGCAGAGACACTTTGGTCCAATTCAACATGCAGTAGTTCTTCAGATTCGCGAAATATTGGAGGGAAACAACTTGCCTTCAAGAAGAATCTATTTAAACTTGAGTATAAACAGACTGAATATTATTGTTTGGCGCTGGATGTTTTTGACTATTACATCCATGTTTCAAATAAGCATGCATACGTTTACTGTAAAAAAACAGGATAGAAGTACAGCAACAAATGACAAGAGTAGTCAGTGTTTTAATAAGGAACAGATTCATACTTTATTAAAAGGGTACTTTCCCTTGGCACAGATCTGCTATCAAATAAATAAAGCAATTAATCAAATACAATCTATATAAACTAAACAAAGTCATTGGGGGAGGGGAGGGGTAAGGGGGTAAAACAGCTAGTGCTAAACACATTTTCTTTTTAAAAACAAGTGTCTGTGTGATGACAGAGAGAGATTGTGTTCGAGACTGTTTAAGATTCCTCCCTGATAAGGGATTGCTATGCTGGTAAAATGGAGTACGAGCTGACAAATGGCAAGTGAGATGGCTTGATACATGTATAATTATAATGAATATTCTCTCTGTTCATCCTTTCTGCAGTCTACAATATAGTACATGTGTTTTTATAACTGCCTACTGATGGATGTTACAAAGCAAATTAGTGGTACAAATAAAGTGGCTCCCAATAGTGACGGTCTGCACAACAGGAGAGATGTTGGTGGCGTTGCTCCAACAAGATATGATGAACATTTTTGTTATAAAAAGAGACATTCATTGTTTGACATGAAAAACATTGACATTGATTTTTTTAAATCCAAAAATACAGATATTTTTGCCATGGTGGGATAAAAGACAGAAGAGGGATTTTGACTGAAGCCTAAAAAAGTTTTAAAAAATCTCCAAAGGATGTGAATCTCTCACAGCTTCCTACAATCTAAGTGACAAAACTCCTGCTTTCCAAACTCTCCATAAATACTACTGAGGTGCTTTTGAGCATGGCAGATCCCCTCCAGTTGCTCCAGTAATGCTGCTTTGAAGCTAACTGTATGAAAGAGTGTATCCTCTGTGAGTTCAGGTAATTGTATGAATATGAAGCGGGACATGAAAAGAAATATGGAGTCATGCGTGTTCGGTAAAATGCTCTCCAGGTAAAAAAAAAAAAATAAAAGCTGCAACCCAAGTGTGGGGTCACAGTAAAAATTCCTTCACAAGCATTCGTTCACCGTTTCAAATCGGACCACCCTGCAGGACGAGAAGTCACCTCCATGCAGCCAAGCTACAAATTCCACACTACTAATTTTTTGGTTGAGGGTGAAAACCCTGGACAAAGAGATACCAAGTTATCAGAGTTTCAGCATTAGGACTCATTGTCCATGGAAAGCAGTGTGAGGTGAAGAAGCGGAGGTCTGGAACGCAGCTACAATCCCCTTCAGGGAACAACGCTGTTTCCAACCACCAGCTCCTGTGAGACGAGCCGCCTTACTGGAGCCTCTGCTGAAGGACAGCCTGCAGCTGTGAGAGGACGCTCTGGGTCGGAGGACGAGATTGGCATACACTGCATTCCTGCCTATAACAAACACATGTACACACTGATGTCAAGACTAAAAACCAAGATGGTGGAAGTCGTTTGAAAATGTGATCAACATCCTGCCATTTACAGATCTCAGTTCAGTGCTTTCTTTGCCAGAGACTGAACCATCTGCATGATTATGGCAGCGCCCACAGAGCATCGTAGACAGGATGAACAGTCATTCCCCAGGGCTGGCAGGAGAGCAGCAGTGGTGAGTTATGGGTCAAGTGGAGACTGCGGGCCGGGCCCAGTGTTATCCAGCACCAGAGGAATGGGACAGCTGAAAGAGCCATTGCCCTTACCCACAGCACCACAAACAGTGCCTTGTTGGCTGAGCTCTGAGGCCACATGGTCGCATGGTGAAAGACCTGCTGGCAGCTGGGGGACACGGAAAGAGAGGGAGCAGCCGTGTTAACCCAGGGCCAGGGACGACAGAGCTGCCTTTAAGATAGAAGCCTGACAGTAGGAGAAGGAGAGTCCAAAAGGAAAAACAGAGCGCTGAACAACTTCTAGCTGTGAAGATGTGCATGTGTAGACATGAAGCAGCATGGAGGTGAACAAAATAAAAACATGCTCAGCAAAACATTGCTTTGGAAACACTTTTTGAAGCTCCTGTGAGGAGTTTTTAGCTGGCTGTGAGATAGACTGAACTATTGATGCCTCTAAATGATCTATTAAAGCACTACAAGACCATCAGCAACAACACTGATTCTTTCTATACCGTTATTTTGAATGCTTTTTGCTCCAGGACAGCTTTCATGGGAAGTGATCGACAGTATGCAGCTAATAGAGTTTTTTTTTTTATTCTTCAAGATAAATATTCATTAGGAGTGATGTATTTCATTGTTGAAAGAGAGCGGGCTGAGATGTGTCATCAGTAAGTACTTTTAACACATAAACGGGACAAAAATCTGAAAATAAACGAGGGCTTCTATTTTGTCCACAGGGGGCGCTAGAGTTCGACAAACTAAAAGTTCCTCACAGAAGCTTTAAAACAGAATCCCGAATGGTGAACGAGTGCAACCCAGTATAACTCGCTGAATATCACATTCCATGATTATTACTTTTTTTTTTTTTTTAATTATGTCCAAGGGTTTAAAATGCTGAGTTTGCACATAAAACACAGATGTTTCAAACAGAGGCAAATTACAAGCGCTTTAAATGGAGGTATTTTAAAGGGAATTTTGTTGTTTGAGGAAACACAGTAGAACTGGAATAACACTTTATGCAAAAACGAAGATTATGGAAAATAAAACTCCAAATGAACAGCATGACGGCCATTAACACAAGATAGCTGGATGATATGTAAGCATATGAGTATGGGGGGGGGGGGGGACAGTCTGTAGGGACTTGGAGACGTTTAAAGTGATACTTTACCCATTGAAACATGAATCTGTAGTGAAATTGGGTCATACATGTAGTAGAATTGTGAAATAATATTTTTATTTGGTGCTTTCTTGACCAAGAAAAAGCAGAAAATCCATTTTAAACTGATAAATCAAATACTACAGAGCGAGCCTTCAGGCTACAAGCTATAAGCTAACTTGTTTGAAGATCCAGTAAGACTTCTGAATGTACTTTGTTTGTTTTTCTTTGGAAATGGTGAATTATTGTTTTGTACCGGATTGTTTAATCCGAACAAGGACAAGAAGTAAGTTTTCACCACTTGCCGATTAGTCATTTGGACGCGATGCAATGTTTACATTGGCTGCAGGTGGATGGCAGCAGAGGAAACTGACACCCGAGGTAAGACTATATTTCTGTAGCTTCAGTGGATGAAAACATGAGAAACTGGATTTGTGGTTCTTCCCTGCCAGCCTAAAATTCTTTTTGTGACGCAATATGATGATTTTTGCGTCATATAAAGAAAACTTTCAGGCAAAGTAAAACATTTTTCTCGTCTCAGGTCAAAATGAGGGCTGGATTCACGACCGTTCAACTCTACTACCATGTTTCAAATGATACAAAGCTTAATGTAAATGGGTGAAGTATCCCTTTATCATAATAAAATCATCATCCCTGATCATAATATGGAAGTTGGTCCGGTAGCTGGAGAGGTGCCGGTGCAAAAATATAACTGTCTCCTTGCGAGACGGTGCGATAACATTGTTGGTATAGTTTTGCCAAAATGAGGCAGAGAGTGGTTTTATAAAATGTGGTTGAGTAGGATAAGGAAACATACAAGCTTGAGATAGTGAACACAAAGAAATCACATCATCAATGAAGCTTATAAAATTGATAGTGTATATATATATATATATATATATATATATATATATATATACCTTATGTACAGAAAATGTTAGTAAAGAAAGGTAAGGAGCTTCTCAACACTTCAGTACTGCAGATGGCGACACAATTATTTTAGTAAAAAAAAAAAAAAAAAACAATTTCAAAGTAATTTGAAAATATCTCCTTAGTCAAAGTCAACATTACAAGAATTAGGATAAAATCAGAGGTAGCAGCAGATTTGGGATCTCTGTTTTTTTTTTCTTGTTTTACTTTACAGCTTTTAGCTTTTTCCTTCCAAGTTTTGCTTGTGCTGTATTACATGCTTTAACCAGAATCTTCATTTTCATCTAAAAAAAAAAACTGCCTGACAGCCTGCTTTAAATACTCACACACCCATGAGCACACTTCAAGTGGTTTTTAACAGACACCAGTGTCGTGACACTCACATATTCACACACACACAGACACACACACACGCCCTGCTCCCACCTATACTCCTTCATATGTTTTCTACTTTACATTGCAGTCTTTCTCCCTCTTATCCCTCCTTTTCCTTATAAAAAAAAAAAAAAAAAAAAGAAACCTTTTGGCTTATTGTTCTGGAAGGGCTGGGTTGCTGGTTTGGAGTCTTTCATCAGACAAAGGATTACAGACTCAAGGGACGAGAACCTTCTGGGTTGTTTCATAAATCGTCTCTCTGCACCACCTCTCTTACCTCTTAGCTGTGAACCTCAGTCCTCGCCGTACAGTGGCTCTGAATCAATGTCCTGCTGCACACCAAATGTCTGACCAGCCTCCAAATAACACTGATTATTAAGCTCTCAGTACAGGGGAAGAACCTCCCATGACCCCCTTCTGTCCTGTGTCCTCTACAGATCCCCTGCAGTGCTGCGCAAAGTGTAGAAGTCCTGTGTTGGTTTATAGAGCTCACTGCTGAGCCCTTGCGACCACCTTGTAAATTCAGGACTGGTAAAAGTGATGGTAGTGGTGATGGTGTTCGTGATGGTGGTGGTGCTCATGCCGCTGCACCACTTGTGCCAGTCCCCCCTCATACAGCAAGATGCTGGGCATGTCCCGCACCTGCTCCCTCTCCACTACTGGTCCTGGAGCAGCCACAGGGCCCTGTAAGGCTCTGTAAGCCTGGCTGTCCTTTGACCGCTGCTTGTGCTTGCGGTATGGGGCGGTGGACTGGTGAGGGGGGGTTTGGCTGGGCAGTGCTGGGGGAGGTGGCGCCCCTCTGCTTCTCATCACCCTGCTGCTGATCTGCGCAGGAGGCGTGCGGCTGTGAGTCTTAGGAGAGCGGAGGGCGTGTTTCCCTGAGTCTTGGCCTCGTGCGCGGGAGAGGTGGAGGTTGTCTGGAGAAACGGTGTCCACAACAGAATGCAGGCGGCGGTGGTGAACGTGTGCGTGGCCGTTTTCTGGTTCATGGGAGCGTGAGCGAGTCTGATTGGATGACCGAATCTGAGGCTCTGCCTTTGGCGGCTCTGTGGTCGTGGCTGTGAGGGAAAGAGACACAAGTATTTCTTTCAAATGATAGGGCCAGCATGGACATCAACAACAACGAGCACTTACAGAGAAACATTACTTACTCTGTCACCAAACTAGTCACATGTCAAAGAAGGAAGAAAAGTACCCAACTAAGGGCAAATGAAAGAGCTAATACCCGACTAATGAAGATCCATTTCAAAAGCTCTTTGATAGGGTTATCAGCATGAAGAGAGAGCTGAAGAAAAGATGAATCCTGACACAGAGCAGATCTCTGGTAACACTTTCCTACCTGGACCAGTGTTCAAATAATCCCATCTCATCAAAGATCAAAGCTTATTTATCAATATTTCACTTCTAAGCTGCATGTTCTGTTGATGAACTTCAGCCTTTAACACTTGATGTGTTCTGCATGCCGGAGCCCAAATGTTTGTACTGGCCAGAAGCGCAGTGGGCAGCTACTTCCAAACGGCTCCAAGCAGGTGCCGCAGTAATGAGGGCCCCTGGACGCAGCCTCTAAGGGCTATGGCCAGCGTCCCCCCTCCTGGCCTGAGTCCACTCACCGGCTCCAAAGCGGGATGTGTAGTTTTCGATGCCTGCCAGGTCCAAGTAGTGGTTCCTGCGTTCCAGGTTTTCGTCCACACAGTGGCGTTGGCAGCCCGGCTGGGTGTGGTGGTCACTGTGGTGACGCCTGTGGACACAAGCGGCACCTCTCATTAGCCAGAAGTTTGAGCCAGAGAGGTTCAGTATGGTAGTGTTTGGAGAAAGTCAAACAGTGTCCCTTATGATCAGGCAGCAGCAGAGTAATTGTTAGAGAGGTGAGACTGCAACGAGAAAATCACAGGTTTAAAACCTCAGCTAGGAAGATTTGGACAGTGTGGTGAGAGGGCTGACTCTCCCCTCCGCTGTTCACCCGCCCATCGTACAGTGAAGGTACATTTAGACAAAACTAATTAAAGAGTAGAGCACAATAGTAGCTCCCAAGGGTGAAACCTTTTAAAAACAGCCCCACTCTCAAGACAGTGTAAATTAGGAAGTGTTGTCTTTCATTGTGATTTTTTTTAACACTATATAGCAGACTTAATGAGTAAGATGATAATCTCTCGTAGACTCCACAATCTTCACAACAAAGACTCGAGTGTACGGGAGAGACAGCAGGTTTACCTTAAGAGAGCTCGACTCTTCTTGTCTGCACTCTTGGGGTCTTCTATGTTCTTGTCATTTTTCTCTCTGGGGTGGGACACATCTGCACATGTGTAAAAGACAGGAGGCTATCATCAAAGAGTTCGATGCAGAAATGTGTACACACACACACACACACACACACACACACACACACACACACACACAGACACACACACACAAACACACAAACACAAACACACACAGACATGACTACAGTCACACGAAGCCTGAGAAGAAAGCAACCTTTGTTTTGGAGCTTCACTTTGAAGATCTATACAAAAAGAAAAACAACAATGCTTCATTTATTCTATTTTCATGCCGCAGCCTCTTATAAGGCGCGAAATGAAAAAAGAAAAAGAAAATTGTTTATTAAGGACGCGAGATCTGATGCAGTTTCAAATTAGCATGAAGGCACCCAACGATACTTTCAAAGCTTTCCGTTTGAATCTCTTGACAGATATTTATAGCTAAAACAATAGGACACAAGAATATATACTTTTTGAGACATTTCTTTCCCTGACTACTTGTTTACCACGTCGTCAGAGGGAAAAAAAGTTAAGTTGAACATAGCTTTATTTTCCCGGCAGCTCTGAGAAGGAGGGAGGAAGAGAGACAGGAAAAAAAGGGAACTTTGGAGAAAAGAAAATGGCTGTGGTTATCAAAAGGACCCGGCACATATCTTAAGGTTTCTTTCAGAGTACTTGAAGGCGCTGAGGGAGGGGGGGCCCTTCTCTTAGCTCTGTCGCTCCCCAATCATTAAAAATGAACCCCATTGAGTGGGAGAGACGGAGCGATGCAGAGGCTGCGAGGAACAAAAGCTCTGACAGGCCTGAAGCAGCTACCTTTCTGCACGACAACAAAACGCATCTCCGTGTGAGCTTGACAGCGCGCAACACAAGCGGGACCCCAAAGTGCCCTCTCTCTTCTCCTCCGCCTCTCCACCCGCTGTGTTAATGCCACTCTTACCTGCTGCACCCTGCGTGCAACTCCTCCAGCGCTGGCTGGAGTCAGGAGCCACAGAGAGCTTGACCCTCAGTGTCTTGCTGCTGCTCGGAGAATGGTTGACGGAGGCATCCACGACCTCGTAGATGGTGTGAAGCAGGCTGGTGATATCCTGCAGGAAGAAGAGGTGACGTGGAGTTTAAGCTTGGCTTCTTTTGATTAGTTAGATAAACATTTAAATCAAAGAAAGGAACAAATAAGACAATTCGTCACCCTTAAATCAAATATTGGAAAGCTTTGTTCACGCAAAGCCTGCATCACAGACTTCATGGTCGTCAGGTATTTAAAGAATTGCCTCAGACACGTCAGTGACGAAAGACTGACGTCTGCTGTTGTCGCTCTCCAAGTGAAGCGATGAGACGAGGTTTACGAGGTTATAAATTCATTTAAAGAAATGTCTCGGCAGTCGCAGAGGAGTCTGAGTGAAATGTCAGGCCTGAGAAGAGTTGACTGTGCACGCTCTATACTTTCTCTGATTATTCCCCTCACTCTACATCTGACATGCCCTCAATCCAATCTGTTTATTTGAACCTATCATGCATACATTAGACATATGTAAATACAGGTACAAATGCATGTAAACGCAAAAACAAATTAGCACACATAAAACGTTAGGCGTGAATAGAAGCAGCAGATGAATCAAGAGTCTCAGGAATTACTCGTTGCAGCTCTTTCCATTTCTATGTGACTAATTAAAATAATAAAAAGTCTCTTGTGGTGTTTTTTGGAAACGACTCTATGCACTGGTCTGAGAGTTAACTCCCTCTTGGATTGTAGAAAGTGTGCTCTGTCTTTTAATTGGAAACCTATTCTCGTTTAAACATCTGGAGTGGGTGGAAGAGGAGCCGACGTGAACAATAATCTCCAATCTCATCAGTGATTTACTTTTATATCGCTTCAGCACACAGCGTCTTAGACCAAACTGCAGAGACATCACAAAAAAGACTCCCACAGCATGAGGTTTCTCTCCCTGGAGTTGCCTGACTTATAATCAAAAGGACCATTATGATGCTTTAGGGATAGGTTCTGCATACTACTCTCACACACAGTTTCACCATGAAAAGAAGAAATGAAATGCAAAAGCTTTCAGTGACATTTTTTTTAATGTATAAAGGGAGATTTTTTTTTTTAAATGAGTTGGAAAATAAAGCCTTTGTTTCCCCCCACCGCCACCCGTCTCATGGGCCACAGAGCCACAGGCAACGCCAACAACACTGCACGGCTAACCACACAGAGGACAGCTTCAGTGTATCTGCACTGTTTTTAGTTGTTGTTTTTTTTAAACACTGGCCTTTCTGAATGTGTTCTTGGATCTACCAAAGAGGCGCCAGGAAACACGTGGATGTCACTGAGTGGAGTTCTTCAGAGTGAGATTGGCTCACAGGCTTAGAAACTCCATCCTCATCTTTCTGAGAAATGTGAAATGACCAGAATTTTTTTTTTTTTTTTCTTCTTAAAGAAGGTTCATATGGATATAGTTGATTCAGTCATGTATCCTAAAGAAGGTTAAATTTATACATTATGATACGATGAGAGAAGATACATAATGTTGATTTTTGTTTTTTTTTGTTTTTTTTACCCCTTTTGACTTATCATGACTCCAAGAAGACGATTATTACCTCTCTGGTGACTTTTCCACTGTTGTCAAAGTCGTACAGGGTGAAGGTCCACTCCTGCCTGTTATCCTCCTCCACAGACACAGCACACTCCAACTCCTAAAACAGAGCAGCATTGTACTATCAATATCCAGTGTGTGTGTGTGTGTGTGTGTGTGTTTGTGTAGGTGTGCGTGCGTGTGTGTAGGTAAGTGTGCGCGCGCGTGCGTGCGTGTGTGCGTGTGCGCGTGTGTGTGTGTGTGTGTGTGTGTGTGTGTGTGTGTGTGCCCTGCCATTGCCCTAGTTTCATCCAGAAGGGGAAGTGATAAATGTCCTGTTGGAGTCAACACTCACTTCAAACTGGAGCTGCTTCTGGGGCCCTGCGGGAGATTGGCTGTCCCTCTCCTGCATCTTCTCCTCCACACAGCAGCTGTCCGTTTTCTCCGGGGGTAAAGCCACTTAAATGACACACACACACACACAAACACACACACAGAAAAACGTTAGAGCCTGAGGATGAAAACATTGTGTGCCGTCTTTACCTGCGGATATGTTGTTGCCTTCAAGTGTTTCATGTACTCCTGAGTTTGGCATTCGTGATCAAGGCGTGTCACACATTCAGCAGCTTGTCGTTAAAATAAACCCACAAGCCTACTCGCAGCTTTTGTCTTACTGCCTGAACTCTGAAGTCTTACATTTATATAAATAATATTCAATTGTAAAGTGACACGTCAACTATTGTGTCATTCCGGCAGGTAAAAATATTGTTGAATCGTCAAAAGCAACATTAGGACTGATTTATATATAGATTTATCCCAAGAGGTTCACACTGACTTTGTCAAACATGGAACTGAATAACATTAACATGTCTTTAAGCCGATAGGATATGAGGTGTTTCTAAATGGTGGCGTGGAAACAGCACGTGAACATCAAAAGGCTTCTATAGGAGACCCCCCCCCCCCCCCCGAGTCCTCGGCTCATCGCAGCAAAGCTTTAATCACTTTATGGGATGACATCCATCGTACATTCACTACCCAGACATTCAGTAACAGCAGACAGTCCAGAGGGAGTACTACTAATCTGTCACATCCACTTAAAGTGACGACCTGCGTGGAGCATGACATTTCCTCTATAGTAGAGCTTGATGATAGCTTCTTTCTACGAACATTGATCTGCCTCGGCAGGATTCAAACTGGTGTGGTGACGTGAAGAATGTATTACTTTTCTTTTTTTTTTTTTTCAACCACGTCAGTGAACTTGTGACAGGATGAGCAACACATCGACACTTTGTTTTCACAAACAACAACCATAAATGGTCATGGCAAATAAACAGCATTACTGGCTTTCTAAGAAATTGAAGTAGGTGTGGAGTGAACATAATGTTTCAATTTTAGTCTGTGGCTGTGATCAATGCTGGTGTGTCTTTGGATAGCACTCATTGGAAGGTAATGAATCCTATAAGATAAAAATAAAGCAACAGTCTGGTTCAATGTTTCAGTTTCACTGTTGGATGCTTGCCCGGATGTAATGCTACCAGGTATCCTTCTATGCTTTGAAATCCAGAATTTGTTTGGCACATGACACCGCAGATACATGCACAACATGTAGCAGAGATTTGGGAGGTGTACATATGAGCTCCCTTGTAAGACTTTAAGAGGAACAGATGCCTACTTGCTTGATTCTATAATATGTTAATGCTCCCCCCCCCCCAAGAAGCTTGTTAAGGGCTGAACCCACCCACAGCCCCTCTTTGTTTCAAGTCTGGTCATTTTTCTTTGCACAAACGTTCCTCTCTCATCCAATCACAGCATTGCTCACCACACGCACACCCATACATCCACACAGACCACACCCCTTCAGCTCCACCCTCCCCTGCTCCTCTCTCCACCCGCCACACTTTGAAGTCTCGTTCTCAAACCTTTTGGAAGAGGATCAGACCGGCTGTAAAACAGAATCACTAATTAATTAAGCCAAGTCAAATCTGAAACACTGTTTGTTTGCTCGCCAACGGAGCAGACACAACAGCCCAATTTCTTTCCTCCTGATCCAAAGCAGATCAAAGCAGACCTGTCTCATCCCAGGGTAGGGGAAAATGCCAGAAACGAAAGGCATCGTCCCAGGGAGCTTTTACCAACTTTTTGGAGAGGAGTAGCATTTGGGGGTCCCGCTGTTTGATCATCCGAGGTGCTCAAAGGGAACATTGTGTGTGAGGGCAAATCTGTTCCGTAGCAGGCTCAATATGGCGGTGCGATGCTTATCTCGGAGCTAATGAAATGCCGAGAGGAGTAACAGTAATCTGCTATCGCCCTCCTCCTCTCAGCCAACCCTCCCTCAGCGCAGACATAAGCCGTCTTTTTATGAGAGGAGCTGAGCCAGGGGGATTGGCTGCACATCAGATCTGAGGGGCAAGACGAGGGCAGCCGAGGCGGGCGCCCTCCCAGCCGAGGCTGTTCCAGCCGTCACACTCTGCATACACACACACACACACACACACACACACACACACACAGATGCTACGTGTACACACTTGTTCACACATGACGAAAAGAAGGCAGGTCAGGGAAACTACTGCACACTGTGAGCGATCACGCCTGCCTCACTGATACATTCATATGAACAGCTCAGCTCCGGTTTCTTTAAGGATTTTGAATAAACTTTTGTGTAGACTGGAACTGTTTCTCCTACGTGATTGTGACTCAATGAAGGGCTCAGTCACACCTAGGAGCAAGGTGTAACGCCCGGTTGGTGGGATGGTGGGGTGAAGTTGTTCCGCTATCGATCCACCATCAGCCTGAGTGGTGGAACAGCTCTGTGCGTGTCTGTATCAATTACTGTTTCTGTAGAGCCTCGACGCATTGTAATGCAATGTTACAGACGCAATGTGTAAGTACAGCAGAATTTCTGTTGCTTAACTGCAATCTGTTGAGGATTTAAGCGTCTTAATGACAACCATAAAAGACTGTTCTCTGGAAACAAAATGAATAGCACGCATGGACGAGAGTTTCAAATAAACATTAAAAAAAACGTTATAGAAAGCTCTCATAGAAAAGGCACCAATCTTCTATCCTTGGAAATGTGTTTTTATTCCAAACATACTTCCTTTGGAGGTTCTTCTTTAAAATCAACAGTAAAGAAGAATGATATTTCTTTTGGTTGTTCTATCATCTCTGACTTATTTACATTAAGATGTATGTATATAAATAAGTATGTATAATGGATCAGACCACTACACTACATTGTGTACTCCGGTTGTGTAGGGGACAACATATATCCTCCACAGCTGTCGTCAGAAAGTATAACGTGTTTTTCGATGTAAGAGCCATGCGTTCCACTTTACGATGAATAATTGTCTTCACCTCTTGTTCTGGTTTCAAACTAAATTGATACTATCTTCAAAAGAGTGACATTTGTACAAAGTCCTTCAGAATACGAATCAAAGACTAAATCTCGACTGAACTCTTTGGTGCAAAGCCAAAACGGTAAAAGGTTCATGTCTCTGAAGATCTAACATGTGAAACACAAATGAGACACAGTTGCCTCTCCTTGCCCCTGACAAGTGTATACTTTGAACAGCCACGGTCCATAAGATGGAAATATTTGTGAATACTCTTTTGAAAGTTTTTATTGCAAAATCGCCTTTTACGCGTTCAGAATGATCAGAGCAGTGAGGTCTGATACGCAGCGTATGTCTTGATGGAAGGGCTGACTCAGCGACTGAACCATTAGAAATCACTTCAGCCATTGTGTCTCTGAGATCAATACTTCTTCAGAGATGAAACAAAAGTCATTTTTTTGCAGTGCCTTCCAATATATTCCAAACACGCAATCTTGTCTTTAAATGGGAGGCAGACACGTTCTCCTCCAGCAGCTCTTAACCCGGGATCACATCAGAGGTAAAAACAGGGAGGAAAGAAGGCACTTTACGGGGGGGGTAAGGGAAAGGTAAAGGAAGCCACTTTAGCACATTGTTGCAGCTTAGAGAATGGGTATGGAGCAAAGGGGAGGAAATGAATAACACTTAAAAAAAAAAAAAACACAAGCTGGAGAGCAATTACAAACAGTATTTTTGCAGGTTTTCGTTTCAATCAAAATGTCAACACACTCAGTGATATTTAAGCTTACCTTCTAAACGGTAGTGTTCATTTCCAATGCCCTCAGCGCAGGCTTCTTCCAGAGAGCCCTTGAAATAAAAAAATAAAAAATAGAGAAAATCAGACATAAATCACAGATTCAAGTCACATAAAGCAGAATCATTGTAATTTTATCACATAACAAAACAAACAATTTTAACGAGACAAATCCACAGCACATCTGTCCAACGCGAGAGACGCGGCCAAATGAAAATTAAAGCTTTTATACATCTATATATGCAGTTTCACAACTGTGCACCCAGCCTAAGAAGTAGTTTCAGAAAGTTTAAGAGGAAGGTAATTGCAGGACTGAAACAAACTGAGCATGAGACCGGCAGTCCAAATTGTAACTATGAAAGTAGTATCTCAATCACACTGCAGTGAATTCTGAGAAAGAGGGCTGGTAGTAATGTTATTTCTGTGGCTGGGGAAGCTATCGTCGCAGTGGTATGTTCAGCGGCTTGTTTTCATCCCGGGCTGTTTTCACCCTGACCCTCTCTCCTGGCAGCGCTGTCTTTTAGTGCATACCACAGAGACTTGAGGGACATGCGATCCTCCAGGTTTCCCTCTGGAAAAGTCTGGCTCAGGTATCAATACGCTGACAAACACCTATGTATGTTCACATCCATACACACGCAGTCCAAAGACACAGGTCGGGCCTCGTACCAAGACACACATGAAGGGAAGTTTAATCATAGGTGGTCATTAGATGTCAATCTCTCACTTCTTCAAACAAATCCTTGGGTGAGAATAAAAAAAGATGTGTGATCTGTCTGTACTTGTTTGTGTGTTCATATGTAATGGGTGAGGGGATTTCTGTTTAATCAAGAAGAGTAAAGGGTCAGCTGGTGTGATCCCCCCCCCCCCCCCCCCACCCCCCACCCCCCTGAGACTAGTGCCGAGCAGGCTGACGTACTCTGGGTGGCCAAAAAAAACCCACAGGAGTGATTGACTGGCCGCTGTCACACTGCTCAACAAATGTTCTGATCTAGTCTGATGAAGCTGCTCCTGAGAGCTCTCACTATAGTCTGCTTTGGTATGATTAAGAATCGAAGGTCCAACAAAAGATGAATAGGTGTGTTTCTTTACCACAAGTGAAAGGTGTAGACATTGAGATCGTTTTTAAAGGTCTGGCTTAAACCAAATTTGAATTGACTTTTTTACCTGACAAAATAAGATAGAAAGTCAATGATGAAGCAAATATGCTGAGGGCTGTTCAACCTTTTGCTTTCTGATAAAAGCCGATCAGCAATTAGATTTCTCTGACGGGGATTAATCAGAAAAATCCTATCCAACCTCTATTTGGCTCGAGTTCTAGGCTGGTAGACTTATTCTCGGCCTGGATGCAACTGGTCCATTCCTGTTGGCTAGAAATTGGCCAAGTTCCAGCCCAGCATTCCCAGGAATTATCTTTCTGGGGTCCTGTACCAGAAAGAGATCCTCACGTCAATGAGCAGTTTCCCTGTCATCCAGCTCTTTGGTTTCCTTTTTGCCAGACACTGCTCTAGACAGCAGCCAGATTGCAGGCCTGCAGTGAGTGGACCAGTCTGTGAGACGTCAGCCAGCCAGCGTTCTGTCTGATCCTGGTTTGGAGCTGCTTCCTTGGAAGGTCTGAAGTTGTCGTGGTACCATCCCCTTTCCTTATTCCCTGGAGTCACCGCTGCCCTGCTCCCCAGAGTCAGCCAGCCTTTTTTTTTTTTTTTTTTAGACGATCACATGTTCCAATCAAAGGTCTGTCTGTCTGATTCCTGTATCCTCGTTTGAATCAGAGATCTGTCCCCCCAGTCCCCAAGCTCCAGATGGAGCTCTGGCCTACCACAGTCCCTCAGCGCACAGCAGACCATTTTCCCAGACAACACCTGGTCGTGTCTGGAGTCAGGGGACCTATGACGCCATTATGGTTGACCGATAGTCGGTAAAAAGAAAATCATTATTCTATAAGAACTAATGATTTAGGGTAAAGAGTCTATATTTTCTTTTCTTTAAAGCTTCGAATCATACGAAGAAGAACAGTGGGGGAAATGTCTTTGCTCAGCTTCAGGACAGAGAAGAAATCTTTTTTTGACCTCTTACCCACATACAAATCCTTTTTATCCCACCAGAACCTGAATAATGCACTTCACATTTTTGTCACTTTTATGAGCCGTGACAAACGCTACCAGCTCTTTTTTTTTCTGGATCTTTCATCTTCCCAACAACTTCTGGCTTCATCTGCTTTGCCTGATTTGTACTGCGATTTCCTGACTCACAAATCCAGCAATTCGCCTAAAGCTGTGACAAAGACAGTTCAACCTCGTTTTTTTTACACGAGGTAAAAAAGTGCAAGGAAACATTATTTTCAATACAAACCTTAAAGAAAAAAGCAAAAAATATAATGATCTTTGAGTGCAAAGCTTAAATATACACATTAATAAAACAATCATCTAAAAGGATCAGCCGTTCTGTCTTTCATAAAGAGCACTTAAACCAATTCTACTGAATGTTAAAGTTGATGTTAAACGTGAAAGTAAGTGAGTCGAGCCACGGAGAATGAAGGCCTGATCTCACTCCCCTCAGTTTTATTTGACATGAAAGACCTCAAAGTGGATTTACCCAGAACTGCAAGGCAAGTCATCCTGCTCTGAAAACGATTTCTCAACTAATGAGTAAAGACGAGGCTGCTCTGATGCAACATTTGCAAACAGTGAATCTAAATGATAGAGGCTATAAATAAGACCAGGTCTTGCTAAATTCAAGCCCCCATGGTAAGCATGCATAATGACCATGGATAACTGAATGTGTATGTGAAGCAGTAATCTCTATTTACAGGTTGTACATACATAGAAGTGTAGCATCTGTACACAGGGATCGATTTTCTGTGGTGGTTGGATCTTCAGAGCTTTCTAACTGTTAAACTCCACCATGTGTCGGTCCATCTTCGATTCTCTACGTCAGTGAAGCACATACGTTTTGTTTTTTTTACTTTTAACAATGCGTGTGCTTCCACTAGCTCTGCTGAGCTGCGTCTCCTCCTCCGTCCCAGCTCTGGCAGTTTGGAGCCGTCTGAAGCAGATGCATAAGAAAGAAAGCACCTCGCAGCAGGACAGGAAAACTGGACGTGTACCAATTGTCCGACCAATGACTGGAACCTCAAAAATAGAGCCAATTCTGTGCCAGTCTCAGATTAGCATACGAGCAGAACTATAATGCCTCGGCACAGCGACAACAACACTAAGAAGCCACACGCAGCAGAGGAGAAACACATTGGCACACTCGAGGCTAAACGAAGGCTGTATCCCAGGACTTGCTCCTCATGCTCGAGTGTGACACCCTGCCCATGGCAAATGTGTGCATCCGTGCTGTCAGTATGAATGTATGCAGCTCCTGCCATGTCTCTGTTTCGCTCCGAGGGCTGGGGTAGTATACATTTACATATTCCTTTAATAGTCTTCGGTTACTGTAGGACAACTCAATGAGAAAAACCTCAGCGTGGGATTGAAACATCTGAGCTGCTGTGAGGCGTGTCCCCCAGAACATATAATCGATTCATTCATAATTACGATTAACAGACATATAACATTCTTTGCAACCTTAAATACTATTCACCAGAGCAGCGAACCAAGGAGAGGCAGAAAGGTAAAAGACAATTTTCCAGACATGATGTTAAATGCTCTGTGGAGACCACAGCAGCAAACTTCCAGCTTTCAACAGCAGCCAGTCCCTTCAGAGGTTCTTCAAGCCTTTTGGACAAGTGTTTGTAAAGCCCGCGTGTGTGTGCGTGTGTGTGTGCGTGTGTGTGTGCACGTGCGTGCGTGCGTGCGTTTGTGTGTGTGTATCAAAGTTGTTCATGCTCCTTCACAGAGAGCGATTTATTACTGGACTTTAACACTGAACTCAGTGTGCCTGCCCCATTACAACATCACTCTCCAGCCTGAAGTCTTGTTAGGTTTGGCAAACCTTATTAGTGGAACAGTTTAAGAATTAGAAGGTTGCATGTGCCAAAAACAGATTAGCATTTTTAAGAAAAATAACGTTTACCGTACACATCCTTTGATACGTTTCTTCAAAAAAAAAAAAAAATTAAATCCATGGATCCATGAAAACATCTCACGTGATAAATTTATGTGAGAATAATAAGCTTCTGATTAACAACAACTCAATGAAACTCTTGCATAATCAGTCGGATTAAGAAGTTCAATGTGACCAGTCCAGAAGAGGTAGACAGAGCACAGTCTTGATTGATTTAATTAATTGAGGACCTGATGGAGAGCAGGGTATGATTCTCAGCTAGTCAAGCCCCAATAAAATAAAGTTACAAAAGTGATATCACTCTCTTTCTTCAGTTTTTCTTTTCAGTGTTCATCTTGTATGAGGTTTTTTTTTCGTCTTAGTCCTCTGTCTCTTTTGTTCTTTAGCAATAAAACGTGAAAAGGGCATGAGTGAGTGAATATGAGCAGGGCAGAGACCAGACATGGTAAGTTAAGTCAGCAGAATCATCCTTACTATAGCACCGCAGACATGGACATACTGCACCTTTTTTGTTTTTTTTTTTTAAGTTTTGAGTCTGTGTTCGAGGGCAAAATGCGTACAATAAAGTGCAAGTAATATGTGCTTGTATGTGGAAAAAAAAGAGAGTCCCACAGGGCCTCTTGGTGTCTTCGCTGTCTGCTCACGACCCACCACACAAGCTGACAATTTATGCTGCCGACGACAGCTCTGCCTGATCGCGCGCCAAGGCTCAGCGGAGGCAGGCCTCTGGAGCAAATGCAGCACTACTGGCACTCCATCAAAACGCAGGGGGAAAAAAAATAAAAAACATTCTCATAAGGGCTGCGGCTGCATCTCTGGCCCCGCACCCTTTACCAGAAAACACCTTCAGAAGCTACAAAGTTTGGAGCAGCCAACGCGAACATGGAGGGGGCAGAAACACACATGGAGGATCATTTAGTGAAGTGGGTGGGTCAGGCAGAAATACAGAACAGGGAGAATCTGGAAGGCTGAGATGCAGAGCCAAACAACATGTCTGCTACCTGTGGGCGTTCATACAGGGCACAGCTGAAGGAGCTGACTCTCACATAAAAACCACCACCGAGCACAAGAGCATCTCAGTAAGTCATTGTTTCATTTCTGTAATATATGCCACAGCTCTAGTCCAAGACAAGTATATTAATGGAGACCTACATATATATTAGACTAGAGCTATCTTCTTTTGGTCTGGGTAGCATGGTGGGAAATCAGCATCACCCATCAGGTGAGTTTGGTTCAATGGTGGGTAAATAAAAGTAACTTGACAGAGGGATTTTGTTTGTGATTCCAATGCTTGTTTCACTGACTTCCTGAGCAGAGCCACAAGGCTCCGCCTCCTCCTCCTCGCATCAGAGTTCGTGTCAGTGTCTGGCTCACTGTGTCACTTCAGCAGTGCCCAGCACACATGAGCATCTCCGTTACAGCCGGTCTAACCGCTGCAGGTCTGATGAAACTGACGTCTCGCTTGTCTTGCGACCCCGAGAATTACAACAAGCTGACTGTGGCGGTGACTCGTGGTCAACGGAGCCTCTGCATTACTTTTACTCCCGACAGCTTTATCACTGCTAATCATAGCTCGGCTTAAACTGAGTTTACTCAATGAAAAACACATTCTTTGTCCCACAAGTTCTTCACAATAAAAGCTGTAAGTAAAATGTAGATGGAGGGGGGGGAATAGGAAATAGGGTGCTTCCAGTCGCAACTTAACACAACTCAGACACCTGCAATACAAACACGCAAGAGAGAAACAAAACTTTAAAAGTCACAGATTTAGTTCGAAGCTAAAACGTTCTGAGAAGTGAACACGGCGACTAAACTAAAAGTGAAACTCACAGAAGCCTTTCTAATTATGATCCCTCTCCTCATAGGAGCTCATGCGCTATAAAAAAAAAAAAAGAAACAAATGGATTATTTAACCTCTCAGTTGAGGTTTAGTTGCAGTTAAATTAGCCTTTGAGGATGTATAACTGAATCTCTTACCAGCCTCAAATTATGATAAACTAAACTCCTGCTCATGCTCCTGAGTAAAACAAGGACCATGCCAGTACTTTCTTTCATACTTGAAACATTCACTTCATAGAATTACATATTACTTGAGTAATAAAAGCCCTGATTGTAATGTTATACATCATGAAATGATGCTGCCGGTGTCATTAAAGTGTTCATTTCCAACCATGCTGGATAGCAGCCATTAGATCAGGCTCCTGAATAACAAATAGTGAAAAGACTTCTACAGCAAGGTAATATTCAAAACTCAACGTGTTCACACAGCAGGCCGAGAAACCAAGAAAACACTTTTGTTCAAGAGCTTCAAATGAGCTTTTAGACTTGCAGAAGATTAAATAGTCATCTCCACCTTCCCAGAGAGTAAACTGAGAGACACTGGAGAACACTTGGAATCTGGGGCAGTGGCTTTCCTGCAACATGTGGTAGGTTGTTTTTTTTTGTACTGCTGGAGGACAAAACAAATGAGCAGACCACCAGTTGTAATCAGGCAATGGCTTAATCCTGGATGGCGTGTTTTTCAGTTCATAACACTGTAGTGCTCATCACCTCCCAGCAACATAAACAGCCTCACATAGCAGTCTGACACGATCGCCGCCAGATCGAGCCAAGTTAAAGAGTGTTGATGTGAGGTAGTGAAGCCCCCCCCCCCCCCCCCCCCGAGTCCAGCTTCAAAGGGGATCAGTTTTCACACGACAAATAAAGATGTCAGATAAAGATATAGCATAGCAAAGCTGACGCGAAACAGTCCCCATTTATGGAAGGGTGGGAGACGAGGCCCATCTTCAGACAACACCCACAGACTTCAGAGTCATGGCAAACTCTCTGCATCCTCCCTGAGCTAAACGAGGACTGTGCAGAAAATCGATGTGGCAAAGGATTTCCTTTCACAATGTTACATCAATACAGTTAAAGAATTCCGTCATTCTATTTCCCTTAAACTCCTGTAATCAAAACAATCTCCGCTCTGTAGATGTCTCGCCCTTCAGCACATACCAACTCACCTGAAGTAATGTTAACAGGTTAAAAAGGTATAAAGAGGAGGATTGAGGGTATAGGGTATGGACCCATTTTAATATATCTCATCTCTGTATTTTAATTGTTATTTGAATCTTATTCCAATGATTGCCAGCAGTGACCTTGCATTATCCCTAGTCTGTGAAAGACGACGCTAACAAAACATAAGCATCTGAACGAGGTGCCAAATGGACTTTATGAACATCAGTATATTTGCTGATGTGTGAATCTGAACAGTCTGTCTGTGTCATGGCTGTGGAAAGCTGAAGATCTGACCGGAGATGGTGAAAGCACACAAAGGGAACTAGCTCCTACTTGCATGTATGTATGCAGTTCATTCGTTCGTTTACATAAACTTTTCCACGCAAACTTGCAAGAAGGAGCTAGACGTGTGTGTATGCACTGCTTACTGTGTGTGTCTCTGCACCACACTCCTGCTGCTCTTACACAGCCACTGTTCAAATTTAAAGGCTGGCAGATCCAGGCGTTGGTAAAGTCCTTTTGGCATGTCATTAAGTTTCTAAATTTATGTTTGTGTCTGTTGCAGACGGACAGTGAACACAGGAGCTAAACGGCAATCATAGCTGATCTCTTGTTTTAGTTGAATCCTAAACTACAAAGTGTTTGCAGTGAGCTGAAAATATGAGGCCAGAATTCAGATAGAGACACAGACACACCCTTCAAATCATGAGTGAACACTGAGATGAAACGTTTCAAAATACTTTGATTGGCCTTTTTAATGGGGAGAATCATGCTCAGCATTTCCTTGTTTTTGTTTTGTTTTTTTATTCTTTTCACTGTTAACAGAATTTCAAATGAGCTTGTATTTGTTTGCAGACTTTTTGAGGACCAGCAATGATTAAAAGGATATTTATTAATAAAAAGAAGAAGAACGTTTACAACACCGGTCAAGGGCTTATATTTTTGTTGCCATGATATCAAATCAGGTATTGACACTGTGGGATTTTTTTTTACCAGTATCATATTGAAGTTTTAAATTCCGGTATTGCCAAATCCCTATTTTTGAATATATTTGAATGTTTTTGTTTTAAAAAAAATGTTCTGACTCAATAACACAACCAGCTTTACTTTGAAATGTCCACTAATTTAGAGTATTATAAAGAATCACCATGTGATTATATGGCGACCTCTGCACCATGACACATTTGGTAACGTGACGTCCTTGCCAATACCCAGCCCAAAGCCAAAGATGGTTTTTCTATCATGCTCATGATCACATGAATCAATGGGCTAGATTCTGGTTTTCCTCCAGTAGAACTGATGTTTTGTGTTCCAAACAAACTAACTGAACACAACATAAAACAGATCTCATGATTAGACCGTGGTGTCAAGAGGAAGTCATATCCGCCGGGTTTTACAATGCAACGTTACGCATCTGATAAGAAATGTGATGCCTTTTACAGAGCTCGCAGACTGGAAATCGTTTGATGTCGAGTCTTGTAGGCGCTTCAAAGCCTCACAGCTAATGTTTGCACACTTGTGATTTTTTGTGGCAAATATTACAAAGCCCAAAACAAGTCAACTATTCAACCAAAAGATATGATTTCAAGGCCTGATTAGAGGTGGAAATATTTTCAATATTAAGTGTTTACAGGAAAGCACTTGCAGCCCATGTAGACCCACAGCTGTTTCTTGGCTTGATTCGCCGACAGAAAGAAGAATACTTCGTTCAGTTGACACCAAAGTGATTGATTAATTCTAGTAAGCCCATTAAAACTCTTTCAACTCGAGACGACTCGCATGTCATTTGACGTCTCAGAGGCGAGCATCAAAGACAGACACCTTCTGCCCAGACTCCGTGCCTCCATATCTGACACCCCTCAGTCACGGCACACCCACTTCTCTTCCTGCAACTGAAGGAAGGAAATTATAGCCGCAGAGTCCGGATCCATCACCAGGCAGGTTGGAGGAAACTGCTCTATGATTAAAGTGTGCACGGTCAGCGACACCGAGACTGGAGGGGCTCGAGGAGGCGGCACATGCCGGAGGGGCTTAATGTGTTAGCTCTAGTTCCCGACACAGGTCAGGCAGAGATTCTCCACACACACACACACACACACACACACACACACACACACACACACACACAGACACACACAGAAAAAAAACAAGTCAGTGAGGCTGAGAAAAAACTGTGTGGTTTAGTAGAGTTTCACTTTTAGCTATACACTAAGCTAAATTATACTGTATGCCTGTGTAAATGAACTCTCTGACATTTCTGGATGAAAGGTTTTAAAGACACGTGTCTGTAAAGCGTGTGTGCAGTGCGTGTGTGTGTGTGTGTGTGTGTATTTGTTTGGGGGTTTTTTTCTACACGTGTTGTTTGCGCGCTGAGTTTTTCCCCCTCTTAAGTGCCGCGATTGGATGCCTTCCTTTTGTGGAGCGATGCAAGCGCACAGCCAGCGCTCATTTCTTCACGTCAGATTTACATTGCAAACACTGCCGGTCACATTACCTCACCCACATCAAAGGCTGCCTCCTGAAAGGCTCAGTGGAATATTAGCAGAGATTTACAGCCCTCATCTCCACGCTTCAGAAACATGCTGATCTGAAGTCATCTCCCTCCCCCTCTTCCCTTTACGTGTTTTATGTGTGAAGTTGGCTAACACTTTAATGACCCATTTACAAAACTTTTACACCTGCAACGATAAGCTTTTACAGCTCAGCCGGCCCCCGAAGGCAGTAAACCCTATCTTTGACTCAAGGTAACGGCTTTTATTAACTTTTGAAACAATATATAACCACTGCAGTTTACGTTTATCTCATTGTTTATCGAGGCATTATCTCACCACAGAGGAGTTGAGGTGTCAAGGGTCTAAGTCTTGTTTGTTGAATGACAGAGTTAATGACTCCTCGTGTCAACACCACCTCTAACGCACACAAATGTAATCTTCTCAATATACATGGCCAGAACTGCTTTTACAATATGTTATTTGTTGTTTTGTTTTTTTACTATGTTGGCTGCATTGTCTCCTTAACAGCCATTCATTGACGAAGTTAGGCCGCGTGATTTAGCAGCATGAGCAAAATGTGAGTTTATGAATCTGAGCTTGAGGTGAATCCCTTAAAAAAAAAAAAAATTCTCCAGCAGCCCATGAACTCCGCTTTGGGACCTCACATTCCCAAGAGGAAGCTATGGTTAGAAGGGGAATGGAGACGGCCTGTCGCTTGGCCTTGATTTACAGGTGCTCTCTGTCTGCCAAGAGTAACAAATCACAACATTATGACCCTCTGAGTTCAGAATGACACGAGGTCCAAAGAATGAGAAGCAGAGAGGAGAAAAGGAGTCTTCAGCAAAGTGATGAGACTCGTGTCCAAAAGTTAGACAGAAGGGATGTGACAACCTTTATGGACTAAAAGGGTAGGCGCAGTAAATAAGAATGTGTGCATGTGGGTCAGCCATTATTTCAGGCAACTGGCCAACGCGTGTTGTGTTTACCAGTACATGTGCTCCACTCTGTCTAGAGGGTCTTGGTAATAAGTCAAAGTTGCCTTTGAGGGGAGACGGCGCTTCAGTCGCCTGGGTGGCTTCAGACGCCAGTCTGAAGTGCTCTGTGGTATAGCAACAAGGTTTTAGTCAGCAAGTCTACCTCGCGGGCAGCAGGAAAGTGACAGCCACTTCAACCTTTAACCACAGACAAATGAGAAGAAACACTCCAGTGCTTTGTCATGTCAACAGCTCCATGCAGCTTAAGGATCTGTGCCCAGACTACTAACACTTTTTTTTTGTTAATTGCTGGTCAATCCGAAGTTACCTTTAAGAGAAGATGCTTGTCTTAGATGTCTTTGTTGTTTTCTGAATTAAAATACATCTTAGTTCTGAATTTTTTTGTCATCTGATCCATGACACATTAAAAGCACCACGTGTATTTCGCTTAAAATTGCTTTCTTATCTCCGGATACACTGATTTCTTAACAGCCACAACGGGAGATACTCTGCACTCTGAATCAGATCCAGTTCGACACAATGAAGGAGAATGATTTAGGAGGGTTCATAAAATCTGATCGTTGTGATAAGACCGCTACAGCTCCTCAAAATGAAAGCTCTGACACCTCGAATCTTTTTCATTCAAAACCAGAACTTTTGCTGCTGTAGTCAGAAGCGTAGCTCCATGTCTCGTCTAATGTGTATATGTTGACCAAACACCTCTCTACTCACTGACTGCACAAGTACACTGTGAATCCATAGACTCACACATAAACACAGAGACAAATGCACAACATGTTTGGAGCAGACATCCTGCCAGCCACAAGCCACTAAACATCCCTCACATGACCGTTTAACTATGGACCTGAAATCTCTGTAATTACTGAGTTTTTTAAACTTTTCTAGTAAACACAGCAGCAGAAATAGATACTTCAGCTACTACATAAAAGCACATTGGTGCCAGGGCAAAGTGTTCTATTCATAGCTGACTGGAATTGGTGGCTCGTGTCACAGCTCTCAACATAATGAAGTTGCAGCAGCAAAAATGTGCTGCTCATGCGCACAGAGACAACAGTGCACATATATAAAATATATATATATATATATATAGTAAGTGTACAATTTGCTGTTTGACTTAAGCCCCTCAAAGCTGGAGATTGTATATGTGAGGTACATTCTAAGCTACTGGTAAAAGACCGGTTAAGGCAACATATGCCGCCTTCAAAGAGCGTACAGGATGAAGAGGGTACAAAGACACATTTTCTAATTATAGCGTCGTAAAACTCTATTGCTTCGCCTGCTACTTCCATCTCGTTTTTTTTTTTTTTTTTTTACATCATGTCTTGTCTTGTGAGGGATGTGTGTGAACATTGAACTCAGAAGTATTTCAGGGCCAGTCTAGACTTTCAGGAGTGCAGATGTGAAGACGGCTTGTAATCACTCAAACATCCACATTTTTGTTTTGGATTTGCCTCAAACTGGCATGTTGGAGTATTGGGTTAAACAGTCACAGCAAAGGACTCTTCAGGTAGCTGCAGGGTCGATCTGCTTCATTAAAAGACTCGAGGGTTAAGGTCCTCTTTTGGTCGTGACACCTGTGGAGCGTAAACCCACCAAGGGAGGACAGCTTTCCTTTCAGCGTGCAGAGTCTGCTCCTCTGTTTAGCTTTCCTTCCAGCAATAACATCCCATAGCACACAATCCAGACCTCCATCAGCCCTGGCGCCACAGGAAGAACCAGAGAGCTCTGGAACCGCTGTCTGTGGACTGCACAATGCTCTCCCATCTCTGTTTACCTAAACCCACTTCCTCTATCCTCTCCCCTCAGGTGGCCTTCAAACCCTGGTCAGAAAAAAAAGCTTTCAAACACAAAGAAGATAAACACAACAGCCGTTTACCTACGACCGGTTCGTTGGAAAAACAAGTGGAGGGGAATAATGGCGGGAGCTGCGTCGGTTCACAGTGATTAATGGATCCACATATTCGAGTAAACAAACGGGTGGTGTGTGTTTGTATAATTGTGAGTGCATATTCGCTACATGCTACATGAGTTTGCATGCACGATCCTGTGCGGACTCTCATGAGAGCTGGATATTTACGCAGATGTTGATCTAGTCCTATTTGAGAGCCACTTTGAATACGCAGTCAAATTATTCAGCACTTACTGCGCAGGCCAGAGCGCAACCCGCAGGGGGAACTGATAAACAAACAACAAAGAATTATTCAGGGTTTAAACACTTAAACACCCACTTCAGCAGAGCCTTTTAAGTGGGTGATTAAAATGGGCACTGCGCTCCAACACAGAGCTCAGAGGACCCCGGCTCCACCACAGGAGCCCAGAGTCACTGGGAGTTTCTCCCGAACCTGAAACACTAACACAGCTCTGTCTAGCTTAACTTAGAGCACACATTTCTTACACTAGGAGCTTCATTCTTGATGTAACTAGCATGCTTTGTGCTCTTTTTAGATGGTTTTTTATATCATAATGCTGTGGATATCAAAATGTGCTCATTTATAAAGAACAATAATCCATCAAAAGAATTAGAAATCTATGTTCCTGGTTATCAAAGTTTAGGCTCTGTCTTCCAACATCAAACTATTAGGGATGCAACATTTTTCAGTGTAAATTGAACATTTCAGTACAGCAGCCACTGTTCAGTACTCACTCACCCCCCCGAGTTAATATCCAATCACTATGCTCTGAAGTTGGGGGAAGCTGACCAACACTGGTGTCAGATCTCACACATTACGTTTACACCCCGAACAGGGAGGAGAGGCTTCGGTACGAGGAAGCACCGCCATCTTTCAAATCAGGCCTGTGAGGCGACATGTGCAGTTTGGGTTGAGCATAAGGAAAAGGAAGAGAAGACTGTAAACAAAAAAAAAAGTGGAGTGAGTAAAATGATAACACTTTCAGAGTTGGGCCAAGTTTACAGCAACAGACTACAGCAGACACAATGAGTCAACCGTTTTGGTTCTAAACTTCTTGCTGTCCCTGTGAAAAAGCCTGAACTCCAAAGACTGAAACACTAAAATAACATCCAAACAGCCCGGTCGTCAGAACTGAAAAGCTGTGGTATGTTTGACTATTGTTGCGTCCCTAGAATCTATTCATCAGAGCTGTCCCAAACGATTATGTTTCAAATGATTCATCGAGCGATTCATTTTTCACTTATCGATTATATCACATTACTTGATCGATAGTAACTATTCACACAATGTATTCTGCTGCCGTCCTGACACAGAGCTCCTGGATGTTTTCTCTTCAAATATTCAATCACTGTCGTACTTGTGTGGAATTTTGCAGTCCGCAAACTACCGTCAACATAGCAGAGAAAAATCAAGCGGGACAGGGAGTCAGACACACAGTGCACACGGAGCTGGTGGAATTGACAAGAGTGAAAAAACTGCCACACTTTTGAAGAGCGTGTGCGGGATTGTTTTGCGACATGTTGCTCCTCTGTGCTCGCGCTGCTGTTAATGCACGAACGCACGCCGCTATTGTGTGAATTCTTCGATGAGCTTTCTGGTGCATTTCTGCAACCACTGGACCGGAGTGCGTGACAATAGAGTTGTTTGGGACGACGCGTCGGCGCAAATGATTCATGTCAACGAATGACGCATCGTCCCAGCTCTACTACGTGTTATCCATCGAGGAAAGTACTCAACAATAATTGCTCTCCTTTCTAACCTATTTCAAGCCAACAGTGGGAAGCAACTCCTCCAAGGCTAGCACACACATGAAAAGGTTGAGGATGTGTTAGCATAACGGATGATGTTGATAATGAGTTCTGGATTTGGACTGATTTTCTGCCCAGCGTATCAAAGCATTACTATTTACCGGGCACATGCTTGTCCCACACGATCCATTTCAAACGGAGCCTGAGTCCTAAACAGCAGCTCGTCCCGAAAATCAAACCACTTCTTACGATAGTGGAATTAATGACAGCCTCAAGGGTGGAACCCAACCCCAGACACCAAATGTCACCGTGAAGAGGGTGGTGAGAGACACTTTGATCAACAGCTATCCAAGCGCTCCAAACCGAGCATGTATTTGGGGAAACAAAGCAAAATCGGAGCTCAGAGGATTACTCTGAGATTTAGAGCACATTGCCTCAGAAGACTTTGATCTCTGGAGTACATCCGTACAGCTGATTTCAGACACTCACATTCACGTTGTGTGAACAGATTTACACATAACATGGGAGCCAGTTTCACTTCTGATAACATTAAGATGACAAATACATGAGCAGAATGGCAACTAGAAATGACAGGAGATCTTTGATTTGGCAAACTTTAAACTTTGGTTTTGGTGCGTTGAGATGTTCTAAGAGACGACTAAAACCTGATCATGCATCTTTTGTGTTACGCGACTAGCTCGCGGAAATCTGTTTTGGAAAAGATCTACCGAGAATTATTCTCTCTGCTTTGACGTTTTTTACCAGCTTTTTTATGTGATATGATGCCGGATATGACATCGAAGCTACCTGCACGTTTTCAAACCTCCCAGTCTCTTTGCTATGTTGACGTCAGCCACATCTTTCCACCCCATTTTCTCATGTAGGGGGGAGAAAAAAAAAAATCACAGAGCCCCTCTATGGCCAGGTGCTACCCCTCCTCCCCAAAGGCCAGGGCTTTTCTTCTCTTTAGAGTGTGGCTCAAAACTTTTCTCTCAGCCTCTTCAAAGAGCGACAACAGGCCCTCGGTCCCTTGGGAGCACAGAGGGGGTAGAGCCCAGTGGGAGAGAGACATGCGTCACACAGCACGCACAAGAGGCCAGCCGGTGGGAAAAGAGAACGCTGAGGGAGAGGAGCGAAAGAAGAGGAGAGAGAGAGAGAGAGAGAGGAAGAGGAGTCTGCATTTGAAAGGTGCTTTCAGCTCGCAGACAAAAAAGGGCCTCGCTTTGTAAAAATGACAGGGACAGAAAAAGCAAAACAGCAGAGGTAAAAAGACGAAAGGTGACGCAAAACCTGCCATGTCTTTTATCAGACAGCAGGGGGATGCGTTTAAAAGCTTTCGGCCTACTTCCAAAAAAAATAAAAAATAAAACATTTCTTGAAGAAAATTAAAGGGGCTGGCACACAACCATGAAACAGAGAGGTGGGTGCTGACATTTCACTGTGATTCACTTTTGTGTTTCACTCGGTCGCAGATGTACCTCAGCTTTCTTTTTTTTCTTCTTCTTCTTTCTACGATTCCATACGAGTTGATGGAAGCTCAATCTGGGGCTCTGGAGATGTTAGCAACTCTGACAGACTGTCGGCAACTTTGACTACGCAGAGGGCAGGGCCTCAGAGAGGAGGAGGAGGAGGAGGAGGAGCCGTCAGTGTCACTACAAACACTTTGCTGCGAGCCCCACTTCAAATGCAGTCTCATTTCATCAGCCACAACCACCACAGGGCCACAGGGTGAACGCAAGAAACAGATGGAGCCTGAGGGGAGTGAAAGGAGGAGAGGGGGGGGGGAGGCAGAAGAGGGGGGGGAGGGGACATTTACGGATAGAAAGGAGACATTTTACGAGGCATTACAATTTAAATAGACTCCTTTTTTTGGGGCTCTTTTCTTTCATTTGTTGGCGAGAGGAGCAACCTTCTGAACCAACCATGGGAAATTTGAACTTCCGAGTCAGTAGTGAAAATTTTCAGCTCTATAAATATCTGTGTCAGCAGCATGATTTTACAGGGTGCGTAACATATCAAATTTATGGGTGTGTAGACACCATAGTGTACACAGGGGACAAAGTGTGCCAAGGCTCACATGATGTACATCTCATATGTTGAGAACCACAGATCCACCTGCCCACACCACTCACTCACTGTCCGTCAAACTCAAACAAACCCTGCATCGGAGCGCAGGTCTCATGAATCCGTTAAGCCTTCCAGAGCGTCTCGACGTATCTCTCCATGTTCATTCAGCCGCAACAGCCATTACAAAAAAAGCATTACTGAAGACACACTGCTAATGTGACACGTTCTTCCAATCAACAATCAGCATTTTCACAGGAAACAAGGTTTGTAAAACTCCTCCAAAGAATTCCATGCCATGTCTTCCCCCAGTGTTGACACCTGACCCACATTCTCCTGGACCCTGTTTCAGCTGAGAGGGGCGCTCAAAGATCGGTGAGAACAAATAACTATCTGACCAGGTATTCTTTCAAACATGGACAGCTTTTAAAGCGGAGACAGTTACATCCAAGAGTTCATATTCTGTTTTATCCTCAAGGCAGCACAGGGTCCAGCTTTTAAAAATGTCCTTAGAGAGTGAAGACTTTTCACACACGTGACGATAAAGTTGGCTTTACACAGGCTTAAAAAATGTGTTTTCTAAACGTGTATCCACAATTTGTGGATGTTATTTAAGTCTAATTTAATTTCTTTAAACAGATTTTGTATATAAATAAAGAATTCATATTTGGTGTCAGAAACAGTTTCCTCCTCCAGTGTCGAGGGACTCTTTGGCTCTATCCAGGAAAAGAGTGCGTGTGAGGAGTTAGAGAGGCAGAAAGCATGGGGCAAAGTGAAATATCAACATCCATGAGCTGTAGTCCAGGGATGAATCTGCTTTTTACTAAATAAATGACCATTATGAACATGACAGAAGAGGGAAAATGAACACTAACTTGAGTTAGAGGATTTTAGGTTGACAGTATTCTACTGACAGCTCCAGAAAATCTGAGCTAAAAATAAATCTGGGCCAACTGTAGCAAACATTTAAAAAACCCTGTTGTTTAATGCCTGGTGATCAAATCGAGGAGGAAACATCCTTAATGAGCCTTCGTGACATATGTGTAAACAATCTTCTGTGTTTAGTCAGAAATCAAACTCTAATCATGTATTTAACCAGGTTAGATTATTAAGCAAACAATCAGCTCCAACTCATTGAAAATACACAGTCCTGACATGTACAGGGACATGTGGACACGTCACACTGGTCCTCATTACAGTCCACTGGTTCCATGTTCAATACAAAATCACCTAAGATCAGTTCATGTGTCACTCAATGCTTCAGCTCCGGAATTCACTGTGTGACCTGCTCACAGTCTTTAACATGACGCTCAGATCTAAGAAATAAGGAAACCAACGGCTACATTGTTTTCGTATTTACAGTATTATATTCACAACACAAAAAATAAATATTGATGATGGACAACACCTTTCTTCTTTAATTCGTTTTCGCACTGAGCTCAAACAGCCATCAGGTACGCAGACGTGAATTATTTACACAAACTGAGCTCAACCTAACTGCACTTTTTCCAAGAACATCAAACCAGTTTGCCACAGCCACAAACTAAACACACCAATGTTGTTGGGGAAAGCACATGGATTACTCCAGGAACAAAGGAAGTAGTATTTCTTTTTTGTGGTAATAATGTATAGTAATGACATGGTAATAGTGTGGATTCAAACGCTTAGATTGCCTGAAGCCTATAAAACTTACTGAACACACAAGCAGCAGTGTATGAAGCACGGCTTTCACAGCTGACACACTCAATAACCTAACACCCCCCCCAACACACACACACACACACACACACACACACACACACACACACACACACACAAACAAATAAATAAATAAAAAAATAAAAATAAAACACCCAAAGAACAAAGCAGTTGGTTGGATCCTGTGATAACTGAGTTTATTGATTAAGTTCAAACCTTCCAAAACTCAAACACACTGGATCGCTTGCATGTCACTTCAGGATGCCAGATTCACAAAAGGACCAGCCTCCCTCTCTTCACTAACCCTTGCCTGCGCTTCAGGAAAGCAAAGCTATGTCGGAAAAAAAAACCTCCTGCACAAAACAAAACAGTGATAGATTTAAGGCCATACTCATCAGGAAATCACGAGATATTTCAGCTCCTCCGTGTTCAGAAGTTTCACATTTTGCCTTTCAATGTGAAAAAGGAGTTTTACAGCAGCTAAACGATCCAATCTATGTGTACTTATAGGGGCTTTTGCCTTCAAAATAAACATTTAATAAAGCATCATTTCAAGGGTTGTGTTATGATAAACAGCAAATGGGAGGCAGAGTAAGCTGTTTTTAAGCTGGCTGTGTATTTTACCACACAGCGACTTGCTGATGAAAATGGGATTCTTTCAAAACATCAAGATACTAAAGGAGCTGTTAAATATCTTTAAAGACATTTCTGCCACCTGGCATTACAACATAGCTGCACTATTGTTCAAATGCAAGAAATCCGAAATTTTAGGCTGCGTTCAATATGTATTTCCACTTGAATAGTCTGGCTTGTGGGTGGAGGAAGTGATGTTCCTTTTGTCTTGATGGGCTTCAATTCCTCAAACATGCTGCCTTTGGGAAAGGCATCGCAAACCAAAGAGGCTTAAAGCTCTTGTGAAGCAATTCCAAATGATATTTTCTTCACTTGACAACAACAGCACAGTGTTTACAGCTATGCCAAAATACAGAACAAGCATGACCTCCAACATTTCTTCCCCAGCGTTTA
The DNA here is from genome assembly GCF_947650265.1 of Symphodus melops. Taxonomy (NCBI): domain Eukaryota; kingdom Metazoa; phylum Chordata; class Actinopteri; order Labriformes; family Labridae; genus Symphodus; species Symphodus melops. Next base: position 15,100,212 of record NC_136693.1, on the reverse strand, counting down.
CAATCCACACTTGTCACCAGACTGTCACAATTCGCTTTCAACTCAGGCTTGATCTATGGTTACCTAAAAATAACACCCTCGGATTAGTGCATAGGATAATACAAACATTTGTTCTCTAGATGAGGGGGACGGGAGTGTTCAAAAGCATTGTTTCTTTTCAAGAGTGCCAGCTTGCGCTTTTGAAGTTTCCTTTTCAACTTTGATTATGAGGCTGGTTGACAGAATGGCAGATATTTCAGTGAGTGAAATAAGCAAAAAAAAGAAATAACACACCAAGTGCAAAAGTTTCAAAAAGACACCTTCCACGACATTTGTGGTGCACGCCTTTCTATGCACAGCCTTCAGAAAGTTTGTCAAGACTTTGAGAGCATACGACAGAAAAGGAGGCATCTGACAGGATAAAGGTGGAAGAGCCGCCTACAACCTTGTCTTAATTACGTCACACCATTTGATGAACATTACGGGCAACTTCGCCTCGTGCACAGTTTCGTACTCACCCGCGCAGTCAAACCGCAGTTGTTCTTGTGGTGACAGTCCGGTTGCTCGAGGCGCGAGCTCGTGCAGTAGTATTTCTGCTTCACGAGCCAGTCGTCGATTCCCTTTCTCGCCAAACAGGCATTGACTACAAAACTGTCGCCTACAATAAAATAAGAACATGGTAAGAATCTGCAAACTCAATATTGTAGCGCTACAATCATTTTTTTCCCCAAAAGCGGTCCATGTTCAAAGAGTCGGACCGGGCAATATAATGTTCCTTTAATGAGCCGAGAGTCTTTAAAACTATTTTTGGCTGTTCAAAAACTGCAAAATATCAGACTTTATTTATGTGTCAACAAATCATACAAAGCGCGCTTACCTTCTGGACTCTCCCTTGGTTTACAAATTGCGGCTTGGGAAAAAAGAAAGTCAGAAGACAATGAAGACTGTTACTCGAAAGTATCGCAGCAACACAAGGGCTATAGCTGTGATTTTCTCAGGAATAAGAGTCCTTACCATGTTTCGAGTGCAGTTTACCCATTTCTATGCATCGAGTTTGTGTTGAAAACCATTAGAGGAATATAATCCAAATGTAAAAAGGGGAGCGGACTACGATATCCAGACAGAAGAGCGTCCGTGGAGACGAGAGTAGACTGCGCCCAGGAGGTTACAGGACCGTATGACTGAAAAGCCAAAGCAGCCTTTGATCCAGAGCGACACTACTGAACAGACACACGCAGGACGTATACCACTTCCTGTCAATACTTTCAAGATAAAATATCTCACTGAGAAAAAACCTGTTTTGCAGGAATGAAATATTTGAATTGCGCGCACAGATTTGTCGATATTAGTTGAGTAATTAATAGAATGAAAATGTATGACGTAGTGGGTTTTTTTTAACCCATTAGCATTACACTTCATCAATACTTTAAAACGAATGTATTTGACAGAGCCAATAGTTTTGAACGGCGATAAGCTTTATGAAAACGATGTCTTGGGTTTTTGGAAATTTGAAGAGTAGTTATTTCTAATACTCAGATTAAACCTCAGATTTACATCAGAAAGAAATTGCTGAGCCCATACGAACTAACAGACGAATTTGGTTGAAAAAAAAACGGCCATTTAAACTTTTATCCTGATTAGTAATGTGATATATCCGGTGTTGTCTATTTTTAAATGTCAGACTTGACGCACCTCGCTCGGCTTTCCCCCTCCTCGTGTCTCCTGCCTCTTGACTTCAAAGAGTTGAGGAGGCGTCAAGAAAAAAAAAAAAAAAAAAAAGATCAGGATTCTCACCTGACTAAACAGCAGCGCAGTGCAGTTTAGTCAGAAATGAGGTCTTGGAGCTTCCTGCAGCAGTGGTCCAGGTCAGCAGGTTGACAGGTCAACCGTGAAATCTTTAGTATGTCCAAACATACCATGACCATGAAGTCTGTCACATTTTCGAGACAGTTGAATTTAGTGGTTCACGACTGTTAGTCTATGATTAGTCCAATTATGGGAACAAGGCCACAAATTCACATTAGCTTAAGTTTATGTAATATTATTTAAAATTACACTCTTGATGGAAGTTGCCAGAATCAAAGAAGTCAAATGAATGTTTCAATCCCTTTTTGACTCATTAAGTGTTTTATTTATTTATTTATTTATTTGGATGTAATTCTCAATAGTCTAAACAGATTAGCTTCCTGGAAACAGAATCATATATTGGGTTGTCTGGCAAGAAAGTTTTGAAGAATGTATAATTATATAACAGAAGACAGAAGTCAGTCTTTCATGTGGCTCCATGTGACAGTAATACAAGACACATCATAGGACAGATCATTAGTTAATGTTCTTATTCTTACCACATGAAATATCAATGTAGGGTCCACAAATATAATTAAAACATAGCCCACTTTTTTTTGCAATCTTTAACCTGTGACTGTTGAATGGTCCCAAAGCAGCAACATAACTTCAATGCATGCAGTGATGTAAAAAAAAAACACCACAATAACAGTTAAAGCAATAATATGTATCTTAATGTATGTCGTTTCAAAATCGAGCACAACAGAGAATGTTGACTCTCTAAGGCCCGCACAGCAGTCAGATCGCTTAAACCCACACTATGTAACATTGTGGCAGCATCCCACGCTCTTGCAAGAGGCAGGCACTGCTTTACGGCACTACAGCAGTCAGCAGTACTTGTGCTATGAGGTGGCCAGTTAGCCCGTCTGTTTGCTGTTCGATACGATGGCTGAAACTATAAGAGTATGGTGACGGATAAAGAGAAGAAAAGGTAAATTGAGTGTGACTGAAAAAGTGCTGATGATGCACAGACGCCACAAACAGCTGAACTTTACTCACATGTCACAGGTAGAAGCTGCTCCTAAACGTTCTGCCTGCCTTTATTTACGGCATGGACTCATCAGAGCTCAGGTCCATCATAAAACATAAACTTCAGACACAGTTAGCAATGAATAAACAAACCATTACAACACAACTTATGAGATATACATGGTTGCAAACTAGTTATAATATTGCCCAACAAGTCAGTATTATGATCTTTTTCACTGCTAATGGGAAAGCAACTGTTTGATGGCAGAATAAACAGATTATAATACATATAATAATTATTATATTTAACGGATTGAGTCGTAACGTTAGGCTGCATCATTACAGGTGGCATCATTGTTGTCTCACGTTTTGCAGCTTTACCAGGAGCACCTCAACACAAGTTCTACCTTCAGTTTGCAAACATATAGATAAATATGTCCGTCTTACAATGTCTCCAAAAAGTTTGTTCACCTTGTACCGATCTACAACTAGCATGTATACATGCAGCCATTTAGCCACAGCCTACAGATATCATGGTAACAGTTGAAGGCACATACAGTACATAGTAAACAACGGGCTGCAGACGTTTAGGTTTGATCAAAATCTGGTCATAACACTGTACCTTCTCAGTCGACATGGTTTCCTCATCCTCTGCTTGTGAACAAATGCATGTTGTCTCACCGTTATACAACAGAGCAGTTTGGTCAGAGACCTGCTGAGGAGTTAAATATTGCCGCTTTAAAGACGTTTGCCTGATCTGAAGTTGTTGTTGTTGTTTTATGTTATTTCAAGTCATCCAATCAATTAGCTAAGGTGTGGCAAAAGTTAAGTGTGTCTCCAAAATCTGAATAACCTAAATACTTGAGAGTTTCAATCGCAACAGTAAACTGAAGGTTGTTTGGGTCAGGTTTGTATTATTTGACCAATTTAAAGGTATAGATTTTTGTGTTAATATTTAAATGTTTTGCCAGTGCTTGATGTCTCATTTTAGAGGATCTGTGTCCTGGTGGGTTTTTGTTTTTTTTATTCCTGATGAAATCTAACAACAGCAGGTTGATAAATTTCGTGTGTTCTTTGTTGTTGTTGGGTTGTTGTTGTTTTTTTCAATTTAAAACAAAAATCTTAGCTCCACACATTTATAAAAGTGTTTCGGGATGACACATGTAGCTCAGTCTGTAGAGACGTGGGTTGAGAACCGGGTGCTCGTCAGTTCAAGTCCCGATGCCGATGTTTCAGTCCTGTGTGGAAGAAGCACTAAACAGAGTGTAAACTGAATTTCTTAAATAATAATAATAATAATAATAATAATAATAATTAATTGACCAGCTGAAGCTCTATATGTCCAGTTAAGTTTTTTTCAGGCAGGTGCTGTAGTGCAGTACCACAGTGCAGTTTCTGTGGTAAAGGCAAAGCATTGAACCTTTGAAGCAGCTCAAGTGAAAAGTAATGTGCTGGCTTTGTCAGTTTTCACTCGCTGAAAACACCATGCAGCAAAGACAGAGGCAATATACATAAATACTTGGAGTTCTTCTAATATATTAATAAATTATATTAATATAAAAACAAATGTACCTGTGTTTGTATTGTAACAGTCCTGCCTCTTGGTTAATGGTGTTTCAGAGCGCATTGGAAACAGTAAGTTAAACAAAAGTGCATACCCTCACGTCTAGGGTTTCAACAAATTTATTACAAACGACACATCAACCTCATACATGAAATGCATGCAAAATAATGTCCACACGGACCCTCACTTCACTGCTGAGTTTAAAGGCAAAAGAAAGGTCGAAATGATGTTCCAGGCATCTGTTTGTGGCAGAAGCGCGTTAAGACTAACTTCAAGCACGGCAAACTAACTACAAGGCAACGTCTAGTGACGTCGCTCAACGAGTAACTCGACAGCAAAAAAATCCACAATTTTAACTGTTACAACATCGTCCAATTAACATTTTGATATGGTGAAATGCAGAAGTTGAGTCACATGAAATGGACATAGTTATATATTTTTTTATAAAAGTGCCTACGTAAGCACAGAATAATGCAGGTTACGCAACCATTTAAATTGCTGATGCTTTTGTGTAGAGCCACCAGTGTAGGACTTAGATACACCAACTTCCTACGTCAGAGTTTCTCCATATAGCTAGGCTGAACATATTCCAAGGACTTGTGCAAGTCATTTTGGATGATTTCTGCAGACGTCAAGATCAAAAATGTATTCTGAGCCCTATTTTCAGGGAATGAGTCGGGGGGAGTTTTTTCCACATCTTCGGGGATGGAACAGTAAACGGGACACATGCTTCTGATTCAGCACTCCACATGCATTTTTCTTCTAAACAGTGGTTTCCTCATCCTGACCCTATCAACACATGTTGTACCAAGAGGAATCAGGTCCCCTTTGAACTAGTCTGCCACAGACACACAGATGAGCTTGTTATCATAGCAACTCACGAATTTGCTGGGAAAGAAGGCCTGTCCCTGTGACACACTTCCTGTCCTTTGAAGAGGCCAACGGAGAGATGGCTTTGCAGGCCTTATTTCCAAACCTCGCCTTTGATGCCTGTGAGAGAGGAGGTGGCGGGGCTGTAAAGACAAATTTACATCTCATTGGTGTGAACCCCCAAACCGCCAATCAATCGCCCTTATTTGACATCGCGCTAACGTTTATCACCTCAGAGAACGAATGAAGTAAATATTCACTTCTTATTACTACATTTTTCAAATGCAATAGTAACTAATCACCTGATGTCTGTTTTTTTTGTTCTTTGTGGTGCAAAAGCTTCATAGAACAAAAGCAGATTTCTCAAGGCACCTGCTTGATTGATGAAGTTATTTATTGACCTGGGGGAGCTCTCCCCTTAGCGGAAGACTCAAGCTCATTCCAACATAAAAATGGCATTCACCTCGGAAACAGGCATGCATAATGGGGGGCATTCAGACGACCAGATTCGGGGGACCTAATGATTTGTCTGTGTTTACGTCCTTGTAACAATGTTAGGGGCCTGATGCCTGGAGAGCCTACAGGAGGGAATGCTGCCTGGTGGTGAGTAGGGGGATGTGAAGCTTATAGAAGGGGAGAAGAGCAGCTGCTGGGCGCTTAAAGCTCAAACATGTGACTGATGCTTTTATCTTGAAGAACAAAACGGCATAGATGTTGTAAAGGGCAGAAGACAATCGTGACTGAAGTACAGTGTTGATTCCTGCAGTGGCGGTGACTCAGCCTATTGTGGCGGCCCAGCGTGCGATGTGTCAGGGAAAAGGTCTGCAGGGAAGGAAACACAGCCTGGCATGCGTTTGCCATTCTGCATACTGGACATAGTAGAAAATAAAATTTCATTCAATAATCCTTACAATGCTTCGGTTTACTATTTTGAGTTTGTAGTGTAATTTAGACAAAACAACTCTTCCCTTAACATTCTGTTTTTATCTTTAAAATGTAATCAGAACATAGCCATAAGCTCACTTTTTTTAAAATGTGTGCACAGTAAGACAGAATAGAGCAAGTCATCTGAGGCAAATGAACAGAATTGGTCAGACTTATGAGTGACAAGTAATTTTTCCTAACGTCAGTAAGGCTCAACATTTAGGCCTGTATAATCGACACTTTCTGCTTCTTTACTCCTTTTTACTATCTGCACTCAACACTGGATGCTTTTTTTGAAGCAGTGGGGGTGTAGCCCCATCCAGAACGAGGACACAATTAGTGTATTCAGCCGAAAACAGTGGGGTTCCCCCTTTGATGTGAGGATCAAATGAAGGAGCTGTGTGTTTTTGTCCAAAATGACAGGCTTGCCAGGTTTACTAATGGGTAGCTAATAGAAAGAGAGGTTTATGATGCTCATTAATTACACAGTCTGTCATATGTTGGAAGAGTAGAATACAGACGATCGCGTAAATAAAAAAGAATGGGGTGCAGCAGAGGGAAGTAAATGGGGGGTGGCGATAAAAAGATGGACAGGTTCACTCTGAGAAGGGAGAATTGGAAATGAAAGAGAAAAAGAGCACGGGCAAAGAGAAGAGAAGAGATAGGCAAAAAACCTGACTTGATAAAAAGCAAAAGAAAGAGAAGAAGACGAAAAAAGGAACAGGAGGGGAAAAAATAATCCTTTCCCAAGATAAGAGCAGCCACCAAGACAGGAGCTTCAAAGAGCAGCAGACAGTCTCATGGGAGCGTGCCATAAATCTTTTCCTCCTCTTCAGAGGATAATTCCGTCCCTGATCCGAACACACCCAAGATCTCAGCACCCACCACTCTGCAGGTGTCTGAGGCCCGGTGACCCCTGGGGAGACATGCACACTTCCAAGCGGCGCTGCTGCTTTGAACTGCTTGGACTCATGTCGAGTGGCGATGATGATCTGCACATAAGGTGCAAATGTGAATAGTTAATGAAGAGCGAGGCAGAAAATCAGAGCCTGTCACTCCCACCACGGGGGAAGACTAGTGATCTCTGCTATCAGCTTCAACCAGCACAACTCCTGTGGACCTTCTGTGGACCCAGTTTGTCATTTCAAGCTGAGCCACGAACAAAGCCCTCGCCATCAGTAGCCTATCTTTTGTGACAGATTGGAGGTGTGACCTGTGTGATGTTGCAAGTGGATGTAGCGATGACTTTAGGGTAAATGAGGCTGTCATTAACACTGAGCCGGTCCAGTGACCTGTGTGGGACTAGGTTGCTTGTCCCCATAGGGCCGGGCACCAGTGGGGCCACTCCGCCAGACAACGTTTATTTAGCTAAGCTCTGAGTCTCCCACAGATAGAGGCCCGCACTGCCATGGAATTCATTATCTGGGGCCGCTAACGGGCCACTGTTGTTTTGAATAGTTTTGGCAGGCTTTAAAAATTGCACTCTCTGCTTGGGTTCAATAGCGGAAGCAAATATCAAATTGCATTGTGTGATATGATGTTCAGGCCATTTCGCTCGAGACCCGAGGCTTGGGACCACACAGAAAAACAATGGCAGGCTATTACCAAAATATTTAGCTTAATGTTCTGCCTGTTTCGCAATAACACAGCCATGGACCGGCACATTGGGCTCTCTTGAGGCTCTTGTTGCAGTTATGCTTCCTGTCCACAAACCTGTGACCTTTCTCCTACAGATGCAAAGGAAAACAAGCAGCCGCATTTCTTTTTTGAAGGGGAATATCATGTACCGTATACCGTTTTTAACATCATGAAATTGTTGATGTAATTAGTTATTTTATGTCAATATGTAAACGTGTTATTGTGTCAAAAACAGCTCAAAGTGAAAAATGAATTTACCTCATGGGAACGTCAACCACTGTCCTTCACTGCCACAACAGTCCAAATCCTTTCCAAAAGAAAAAATGTAATACTGGACATACGAGTGTAACAACTTCAACATCTGCTTTCTGTCACTTGTAACTCTATGACCCTAACATTGTCTAAACTATTAAAACCTTGAACGTTTGACCTAAATGAAAAGCAAGACAGCTGGTCAAGTTCAGTGAAGTTTGTTGTAGTTATTTTCCTCAGATATACTGACAAAAGCTGTTGATGGTTGCAGCTGACAGGCTGTAGACTGCATCCTGCTGCACAGCAGAGTTCTGTGAGGAAGTGGGTGTGGCCTAACAGAGAGAAAATTGCTTGACTGCTTGCACCTGAGACCTGTGAGAGGCTCTGATGTTGTGAGAGGGGACCCTGCAACCTCTCTCTGGACAGGTGAAATCCCCTCTTTTTCCATAGTCCTCTGTATATATCCTGTTCTACTATTTTTGTATTGTATTTATGTTACTATTTTATTTGGGGGTTTTTTACTTTTTTTTTTTTTTATTTCTGTATTGCTGCTGCAATTGAGGATCAATAAAGTTATAAAACATCATCGACAAGACAACAAGAAAGGGCGCCCATCGTAAGGAGTTTGGAGACTTTTTGGATATTTTCTGACAAAAACAAGAAACATGATCTGATAATGTGCCGAAAACGAGTGCATTTAAAACATGCTCCACAGAGTCCTCACCATTTCACACAATATGACCTGATAAAAACAAACTGAGAGTAAGAAACAACAAGTGTTAGTGTGGACCGTATTATAAATTATGTATATGGTGTGGACCCACACCATATACTGTATATGAGGGACATATGCTGTTCTGGTCTACTCTAGTGTTGTGTCAGGCCATGACAATAATTAAACCTATGCTCTTTTTTACAGCATAACATGCACTGAATTTCCTCAACTTAAAAATACATCACATGCAGCTCAGTCTGAGTAGGACTTTAATTAAGAGCGCTTCACAACACATTGTTTTGACATAGTTCTTTTCATGTTTTAACTTAAAACAACATTTGGCAAAGCATATTTAACCAGACAAAAGCTACAGAATACTGTCAAAAGCAGGTATGCCTCGACCAGCATTGTCAAGAAAGTACCTTGAATCATTTTTCTACTACAATAAAACACTTCTGAGTTGGCTCTAAGCCTTCCTCGCAGACCTCTGCCTAAAGCTGCTTGGCAAAGAAGCAAGGAGCAAAAGCGGCACTAATTCTTTATTGGCTGGTTTTTACATCCATAAAACAGCTATACATTACAACGAATAAATAAAGCATGTTGATACCTTTTATAGAGCAGTTTTTGGCAAAATCCAATATTGTCTAAACTTAAAAATGTAAGTTTGACAGAACAAAGTTAGGTGTTAAGTTTTCATCTCTTGGCAGGGTTCTTTGGTTCAAAACAAGTTTTATGGATTTGACTTTTTATTTACTGAGGCACCAGTACCAGTATCAACAGCAATGGCATGCTTCATTCAAACCTCTTTTCCTGCTACTGTACATCCACTCTCAGGATCATGTTCTGATGGATAGAAAACTTGTTTTAACGTTATGAAAACAACACAGTAGACATGAACTGATTTACTTCCCAGCTAATAGTTCAAGAGGAAAGTCTGTGTTTCAACAATTCTATGGGCTCTGTGACCTGGTAGAGCAATGTTTTGAGCCAAATGTTATATAGATGCAGGCAGATATAGTATCATCATCATTAAAATGCTGACATTAATTAATTGGGTCCAAATGAGGAGTTTGGTAATTAAATTAGATTTGCAAAATCACTTTGGAAGTACTGGACTGAGATAAATGTTCCCTTTATAATGCTGTCAAAACTCAGGAGATCACAATGATTGTCAAAATCTTTGATGCAAAGAACAAAATCCAGTTTATTGCCAATGCACTTAATAGTTGTCAGTATCAACCCAGTTTACCTAAAACTGGCCTTAAGCAGACAGGTTTTGGCAATTGCAAAAATATTATACAATACCAGAAGCTCATCACTGCATGTTGCTGTTTTGTTAATTGATTTTGAGAATTGAGAAAGGTTAACCCACTTGTGCATCTTTTGCTAACTGTCAAAAAGCAGTTGATTGGATTAATAGATTTGCTTGAATTCAAACTTCTGGAAGTGGGGGTGAATGGCAGATTCTAGTGCAATCCAGAGCCTGAACAGTTGGCCAGATGCCAGTTCTAATTTTGTCTGAAAAGCCTGGACAAGTAGACAAGATAGTCTGTTTAATTAGTGTTTATTTTGTGTTTGTTCTCTTCTTTTGTTCCATGACTATAATTAGACTTATGCTCTTTGATCTTGCAATGTTTAAATTTAAGGTGCCACGAGCAGCATGCGGGCTAGGCATATAAATGTATGTATGACATTAAACTATCTATACATCTGAAAATATTTTTTTGAGTTTTGCTATGGGACACAGAGATTAGTGGAGGGCAAAGCAGTTCTTTTCAATGTACTGAGTTATTACAATCAGTTCAGTAAATGATTTCATACAAAAGATTAGTTCACCAAAACATTCAGCCAATACTGAGTTGACTGGACAGGACAAATGCAACTATACTTCAACTTATAACGTAAGTTTAACGTTACCATTTTGTCTCGCTAAATGGACACTAACTTTAGTAAAGTGTGTATTCACTCGTGCTTGTGAACACACACTTTTCCAACTGGCCATAATAAACTCTAAACTCTCACAAAGAAACAAGTAAAATAAAATGACTACATATATAGGTATAGATTTTGGGGTTTTTCTTGTTTTTTTTGTTTGTTTTTTCCCTCTAAACCGGAAAGAAGGAAAGAGGCGGGTTCAGCAGAGGGCGTGGTGACCTCCGACCTCCCCGGCGGCTCTCCGTCATGGGTGTGGGAGGCAGGCAGGTTCAGCATTAAAAATCAGAGGGGTATCATCATTATTGCCACTGTCATCCCTCAACTGGTTGACATCTTTTACCCAGATCAAGACAAATGCATGATATATTTGTGGCATATCTACTGCCAGCTCTTTACTGTTATTTTACAGGAAAATGATTAACAGTGTATTTTGGGTTCACTTCTCTCCTCGTGGCCTCTTGCATCATCCCTCTCTGCTCTCTAATAGGCGTGGGGGAGGCAGTTGGGACTCGCGTGAGGTCACAGCAACCTCAGAAATACAAGGGCCCAGAGTGGAATAGTGTGGAGCTAAATCTTTTACCTTTTTTTCACTGACTGCATTTTGTTATATCCATTTTCTTTCAATGTTTTTTTTCTTTTTTTTCTTCTCCAGGCTGCACTTCTCATATTGCTGTACTTGATTTTTTCAGTGTGCATAAATTCACCAGGACTTCATTTTGAATGTTGCCTCATTTTGGGTTTGGCCATGATAGAAAAGATATTGTCGTAGCATTTCAGTCAAAACAGTAGCCTGCTAAATGAAAAAAAGAGGAATGGAATATTGTTTATTTAATCTGCATCGGTGCAGATTTAGGTGATGTTTTTTCTGTGCAAGCTATGAAAACATTTACTTTGTTTACACTTTTCACCACTGTCCTACAGAGAGATACTTGTGTTACAGATTGTGCAATTAACAGTAACACACATGGACTGTGTCTTCCACAGGAGGAAACTGCCGCTTCCTCCAAGAACAACGTGTTTTCCATTCAGAGCCGATAAAGCCGACTGGACCAGACAGTAATGCTTTTTTGTCTTCAAAATGGTGACCAAGGTCTGCTTGTTTGTCTTCAAATATTCCTCCATCAAAGATGCAGAATTCTGCCTGTGGAAATAAATGACCAACCACAAACTCCTTTATCATGAAAGGGGGCATCACCTTCCAGGTTATATTGCAGTGTGAAACTGCAAAGTGCGGGACTTAAACTGATGCTCCTGAAAAGATGGATCAAAATTCAAGAGAACATGACTAAAAATGATCAAAGTTTGCTGAAATACCCTAAAATGTTTTTTTATGGAACTCACCATGCAGCATCATTATTTCTCTAAAGCTTCTCTAAAATAAGAAAAAGATTAGCATAAAAGCAGTTATGTTTCACAGTGTTTAATGTCTCTACTCATTAAAGATGCACAAGGACGTCGAGCTCATCGATTGTTGGTGTGGCTGTGAGAGGGCCCTCAGCTGAGAAAAGGGTGCAGTCATCCAGTGATGCGTTACGTGAGATGCTTTACAAACAGTGGGTGAAGTGACCCCTGAAGCCGGGTCACCGCACGATGCCCCAATGTCCAGCAAGACCCCACCTACTCCTGCTAGAGGGGGCAGTTGGCTCTCACAATAAGACAATTCATCTCTGTAATGAAGTCGTGTTCCCAGAGAGAGAAAAGCTGGTTGGCTGGATGGCTGGTTGTCCAACGACTGGCTCTAATGGCGGGGGTGAAGGTGAAGGTAAGATGATAGTGTTTGGAGGCTCTACAGTGGCCAGTGATGAGGTAAGGACCTTTGTTGCTGGCTGGTCCAACGAGGAAATTTGGAGTGCAATAGGAAGTGAATCCAGTGACTATTTAACATTAACAAGATGCTTTCTGAGATCATCAAACGATAATTAAACAGACTTTAGTTTACATATTAGAAGATTTACATTATATAATCGTAAACTACCCCATTTCATTTAATGTAACTCTTGGCGTTGCTGATCGTACGAGCTGCATAGAATAAGGGACACGGCTCGTCAGTTTTTCATGCAAGATTGTTCAAGCTGTTGAATGTATTGGTAGTTCTGGTTCTTGCAGTTGATGCCAGCAATGTTACCTATTCTGTTAAGTAGTATACGGATAAACTTGTCCAGTTGACCAAAGAACACAATCAGTACAGAATATTTTGTCTTGTTTTAGACAATACAAGCACAAGGGTTCATACTGTAGCTGGAACACTTGCAACAAATGTACAGCTTAATGCATTTTACAAAGGACTTTCTGCTGTGTTGGGCCCATTAAATTAAACCTTTTTCTCTGTGATTAACTTTTTTATGTGTTTTGTCTAAGCAGCATGTTGTGATCACCTTTTGCCTACTTTGTTTTAATGCAACCTACCTCATTGTGTGGAGCTTTCAGTGCTCCACAGACACCACCTGTCTAAAATGTATAGACGCTAATTTAGTTTTCAACTCAACAAACTTAGTACTCAAAATAAATTTAAGTAACACTGCTTATTTGAAACAATTTAATAAAAAAACAAAAGTGGCTTGAAGGTTCTGTTTACAATTAAACGATTGATCTGTTTTTTAGATAGATTGGGAGGATTATGTATCTTGAGCAAAGCCATGTGCACTATGAGTGTTTCTGTGTTTTGTAAAAGGCAACACGACAGTCTCACTTTGCATGTTGGGAAACATCTGGCATGTGTCACAACATAAGCTCTCACTGCGAGGTTCCCAATGTCAATGGCCATTACAATCAATTTGTGCATATTGTTTTTACTAAAGTGACTAATACATCACACTTTCATTGGGTCTGGTTTATATAAATGTGTTCAGCTAGTAGCATTACATTGACTGTGAATCCAGTACAACCACCTACAGTATATGAAAGAGAGTGGGATGGGAAAACAGTGCAGTGCACCCTAATCATCTGCAGGCAACCGTTTTAACAACGTGTTTTCAGAATAATATAATCTTTGTTAGTTTGCCAGGATATTATGTGATTATGCAAGACAAGTCAGGCAAACTAAGCTTAAGAGTAATACTAGGCTACTCTGCACAATTGTATACATTTTGTGGAAACATTTCAAAAACACAACCGAAGCTCTCCTATTCCTCTCTAAACGGTCCAATTGTCAAGCACAACCTGAGTCTCAACACTCTGCGTGTTAAAACATTAGGGACATCGATTATTGTAAATGAAGTTTTCTTTGAAAACTCCCACAGACAGAAGATGATGTCAGATCTGTATATTTCAGTTCTCTGTTTTGCATGGCTGAAATACAAACACCTTCGATAACACCTTTGCTGTCTCACATGACCACAATCTCACCAACACAAGTTAAATCAAAATGTAAAAATTATCCTTCAGTAGCTTGAGGTCCTCAGATATTTCACTTCTCTCTGGAGCTGCAATGGATGATTATTATACATAAATGAGTCAATTCATGTTTAATAATAATTGTTCTACATCAGAAAGCTCTTGAAAAAAAGGACAAAGATGATCCATTTTTCACTATGATACTGGTCACATGTCATTACAACTGTTAGCACAAAAGTGCCTTTAATGGTATCCATGTTGTCTCTGCTCTTCTGTATCTGACTCTTAGGCATCATCACTGCTATGGACCCCTGACCTTAAAATGTTCCTGCTTCCTTATCCAAGATTAGGCATGTTTTATCAGTACAAAGTACAAATCTCCTTCCATCTATCAGCGCAAAAATGCTTTTGAAAAATGGAGATATGGCTCAGGACAAATCTGCGAGGATGAAAAGATGTTGACTCTGAAGCTTTAGACCTTTTGTTCAATGTATCTTGATGTATTTTGTTGTTCTTTCATTTTTGACCTGTCTGGGTTGTTTTGCCTTGTATACTATTTACAGCCTAAAGTTCAAACAGAAGTTTGTGAGACTGTTTGGTTTAGTCCATAAAAAAATCAGTGCGACCATATTTTTCCTACTCAAGCTCAGTTCAATCAGTAACTACAAATCAGAACATTGCTTTCTATATCAGAACATCGAAACGTTTCACTGGCATAGTTCTGCCTTCCAAAGATTCCTCTAAACCCTGCTGCTGTAATTTCAAGAAATTTGTCATCAGATGATCATAGACAAATTCACACCTTGCTAGAGACTGAGGCTGTGAGCCTCATCACTGGTTTGTTTTCTCGAGGTCTCGGATTGGTCCTCTCAGTTTCATAACAGTTTGAAGTCCTGTCATGGAGGCAGAAGACTGCAAAGCTGTAATTGGAAGCAGATGAGGAGGCCCCTGCGTGCCTCCATGGTGATGTCAGCACTAGTGAGGGAAAAGCAATGGTGGGGTGGGGGGTCATGTGGAGAGTCAGAAAGTGTGAGAGGCAGTCGACTCTGCAGTTCTGCAGGTGGGCAGGAAAGCTCACATTATAAGTAGTGAACAAAAAAAAGGATGGGCATTTCAAAAACCTGATAAATGATGGCCTGTTTATCTTGTTCCTTAAACAAATTAAGACATTGCACTGCAAGATATGTTTATACTCTACAAAATGATTTTACCATGCATTGCCTAATCACAAGCGCAATTTTTTCTTTTAATCACAAGTGTGGAATTCTTTTGTTTTGCTCCACTTGTTGAGATTCTGTGATCTGAAATGTTAATTCGTTAAGCACTTTGCTCTTATCCTGATCCACACAAACTGTGCCCACCTGGTGCTGCCCTGACCCATTTCGCTGCATGCAGGACGTTTGCATGAAAGGAATGAAACCCGATGCCAAAATAAGCATCAATTAAAGCTGTCAAACACTACCAAAAACAGCTGCAGCTTTGAACAGCACGACCAGCAGGCTTCAAAAGCCAGCCGCCTTTAAAGGATTGCCTTGCATGTACGAAAGGCCAGACTGAAATTAGCACGGCCAAGGTTAAAACAGGAATTACCTCTGCTAATGAACCAAGGCAAAATGATTTCCCTGTACAGGAGAAATTGAGATAGATAGAATGATAGGATAGAAGGATAGAAGGATAGATAGATAGATAGATAGATAGATAGATAGATAGATAGATAGATAGATAGATAGATAGATAGATAGATAGATAGATAGATAGATAGATAGATAGATAGATAGATAGATAGATAGATAGATAGATAGATAGATAGATAGATAGATAGATAGATAGATAGATAGATAGATAGATAGATAGATAGATAGATAGATAGATAGATAGATAGATAGATAGATAGATAGATAGATAGATAGATAGATAGATAGATAGATAGATGAAGAGCTGCAGTGATTTATCAATAGAGTGTTCCTGTCTGATTGTAATCAGTTATGGCTCCTCTCCTCTTGTCCATTTACTCATACAGAGCTCCCATTGAGTAACTGCCACGACTCATTACTGCTTCAACGCCAAACAACATTTGCCTGGACGTGGTTGTCCCTGAGATCTGTCTTCCCTCCATTAAGCTGACACTGATAAAGTCAGAAATATGAAATCACTTTTAAATCATTACAAGGATGCAATCAGAAGTCAAGAAATGCAAAAGCAGTAGCACCCATTTCAGTTGGGCTATGGAAAATAGCTCCGTGCAATGTCTAAAGTTATTAACATGCTAATATGCTGACAATGAAGGAGGTTACATCATAATATTTAAGAGGAATGTTCAATTGTGTTAGCATGATCCATAAACCAAAGTGTTGGACAAACCAAATGTTAATAACACTAGATTGAATGGGAGGAGATCATTCTGCATGGAATATGAATGATTGTGTTAATATATTATATATTCTGACTACTTGTCAGAATATCTCAATTAAAACCCCAAGTGTAAGCCACTGGAGGAAAGGTCAGCTCGGCTACATCATCAGGATTCATCATGTGGTTTTTAAAACTTATTTCAAATGTTAGTGTCACCAAAGGAAAAGTCGTTATCCTCTGATTCATTCCTTTCCCCAATTAATGTCTGTATGAAATGCCTTTGCAAGTTGTTCATTAGTTGTTGACATTTTTTGTTTAAATTAAGTTTTTAAATGCTGATCATACAGATATGGCAATTCAACACACAGTTAGCATCCTAAAACAGGAGAAATAAATGAAGGATAAACATTGACATTGCATTTATCCATGCAGACTTTAACAGTATGCAATTAACTTAAATCAATCCGTCTTAAGCCCACACTTGAATAATGTCTGATATTGTTTCTATATAAATCAATGCAGACCTCTTCAACCTTTACAGAAAGTGTACATTGCCATTTACATTTTTAATTCCGAAAAGAAACCCTTGATTCTATGTAAAATTTTATAGTATACACAGAAAGCATAGCAAAGGATGCTTCCACGCTGTAAGGGTAAACACACTTCTACATGTCAAAAAACCAGCAACATTACCATATTAATAATGTGTCAGTGAACATCAGGATAGAAGAAATAAAAAGCTTTTATCTGCTTTGAACTGACGTCCTCTGGAGGAATCTTCTCAGCAAAATGTTACTCTGCCCTCTACATTGTAGATTACCCCTATCCCCCTTCAAAATGGGACTCTTCTAATATGGTCAAGGTAATTTTGACCCACTTAGGTTGCTTTGATCCCAAACCTTTTCTAACAGATCCTCCACATAAGAGTTCAAAATGATTTTGTTGTTGCCGACCACAGCCTCTCTGCAAAGATTCAGAGTCTAAGCTAAAGCTCTTCCAAGCTGCCTGAGTTGCTGACAGCCAGCAGAGTTGAAAGCACTTTTTAATGCTGACGATCAGTGTGAGCGACTGGCTGCTAATGGGTTGCAATCCCTGTTTTTTTTTTTTTTTTGTAGGGGAAGGGGGTTGGTCTCTGTCTTGTACTTTGGGGGAAAGAACAGTTCTTTATTTCCTTTCAAGAAAAATCTGTGCTTTTCAAATATTCTTGTTTGCTCTTGTGTTCCTTGGGCTTTTGCTGAGCTGTGACTCTCCTTTTTAAAGACTCTCTTGCTCTGATTCTGGCTGCTCTGTTCTTAGGCAGCAGATCAGCTTGGAACGGTACACATAGTCACTGTGAGCTGACAGCAGCGAAGCACTGTCACATCGGCATTACAAAGTAAAAGATATGTGATTAAAGAATCTGACGAGCTGATAGAAACACAAGGGAGTGTTGGGAGACAAGTTTACAGACTCTTCAAAGGTGATCTCAAAGCCTCTGTACTTGGAAACCTGTTCCCTGCCAGCACAACTCTCATGTCCAGCTTCCTTTATGAATGGTGGATTAGCTCGCCGTCTCAGTTTACTTTTATTTGCGCCAGTAGAGCAAAATCTTTACACTTAAGCCACACTGCAAATTTGATAACACGCTTAGTATAATGATACTCACGGGGGTCAGTCACATTTTGGAATTAAACCCTTTTAACAACCTTTAGTGTAAAAAAGAACAGAAAATGACTGTGTAACACAACTGCAGATACTGTAAATTGTTCTCCATTGTCCACAATGTGCAATACCCACAGTGATAACCAACATACATACTAGTAAGTAGTAACTGTAAATATTATATTTTATGTCCCATCTTTAAGTCATTTGCGCTTGTACATAACTTATTTCATTCCTATCTGGTACTTATTGTTTATTTTAGTATCTCTATTCTATTTTATTTAACAGTCTAAATTATTTGTGTACTTCTGTACTATGTTTTAGAGCAATGGTAACAACCAAATTTCTTCCTTGGATTAATAAAGTATTTCTGATTCTTAATGATGGATTCGGCAAATTTCCTATTTCGCTGATACCATTAAAGTTTCAGGTCATGGGCGTTTTCTTGTTGTAGAAACAAGTCCTGCTCCCAAGGCAAGACTACTCCAATCAAAATCAGCTTTTAATTGGAAGGTTTGGTATTGTCGAAGTGGTGTTATTTGAGATATTTGACAATCCAAAGTTTATTAGCCACAGGAGATGGCCCCTTTATTGAGAGAGCAGCCAGAGTGAAAGCACAGAGGCTTGTATATACTGGGTATTGCTGGTGAAACAGTTTTTTTGTTTTTTTGTTTTTATGAAATCCTGCATCTCTTCTGATTGATCATACCTAATAATCTTCTGTCCAAGGACCTTTTCTTGCTCTCTGTTTCAAAAGTCAGAACTGAGCTGGGGGACAAGGTGTTAGTTTGCTGCTCCTTTTACTTGGAACAGACAACAAAAAGACGTGAAACCCTGATACATTTATGGTTGTGGGCTATCTTTAAAAATATTTGTTTTTTAAATTTGCTAACTTTGTTGTGTATGGCTGCTCATTGTTTGTTAGAAACTTGGCTTGCTGTGCTGCTGCCTTTCTAAAATAGGAAGGCTAAGTTCTTTGTAATCTAAGGTTAATTAAAATTAAATAAAAATACAGCTTTACAGATGGGCTGTTAGCTTATTTCAGTAAGATAAACTGCTGATAAAGCTTAAGAAAATCATAATGTGTTTATCCTCCTGAAGCACACCGATCAGCTGTTTGGGTCTGTAATGTAACGAGTAACACCAGTTTTGATGAGTAGACTGATAATTATTAAGGTTAAAGCTGATAATTAGGCTTTAAGGTTAGTGGGTAATACTACTCAGACTACACACCAAAACCAGAGCACCTCATATCTTGTCCTTTGATCCTTTGTGCATATTCATATAAAGATCTTTTGAATTTCCCACCTGGAGACAAACAAAGTATTATTATTTTACCTTTGACTAAAAACCTTATTAATAACAGTTTGATGCATTCATAGATAAATAAAAACCGTAATGGAAAGTATGTAAAAGATGAATTGGAGAAGTGTATCATGTATGGTATTATACTTTAATCTATTGACCAATTTCAAAATGATTTTACTTTGGAAAAATGAAAACCACTGTGGCAGAGCATGTTGGGCATCAGTAAAAGCCAGTTTCACCATACAATGGGTCTTGTGTTCATGCAGCAATTGATCATACTTCTGCTCACTTTCTTTTCTTCTGATGTCTTAAGATACCACATGAGCACTTTTGTTTCAATTTACATTTTGCTTCACCACCACACTGTCTACTGTCTAATGGACGGCACTAGTCTGTACTGCTCTGGAGAAGATATTGAGCAGGCCTTGAATACAGTGGAACAAGAATGAACAATTAAAAAGAAGTAGTTTGACATTAATAAGCTGTCATTGAACCTGAGCAAAACAAAATGTATTATCTTTGGCAATAGAAAATTTAATAAACAGGTTAAACGTTGTTCTACTTTGTTTCTTTTTTGCATCTATTCTGGTTTAATGTGCTTTTTAGTTGACTCTATAACTTCATGAAATTGATTGAATAAACAAATTTGCTTCAGGGATTTTGTTAGAAATTAGGCTGTTTAACATAATATAAACATACAACAACACAGAAAATAAACCCAACCATATACTGCAGATTCATTTATCACCACTCTCTGACAAACAGGAACTCATTAGGACAACATCTTGAGTTTTCCCAGAGCGCTCCCTTAGAGGGACTGCCACTTATTTTCTTGGGAGTGGAATTTGCCCCAGCTCTCCATGAGGAGAAAGAACAACTTTAAATGTCCATTAAAAAATGCAAGAAGTATGCTAAGAATTCATGTTTTCCCCCTGGGTTACATTTGCACATTTGTGGCTAATGAAGAACCATTTGTGCTGTTTCACTGTGTTCTTAAATGAAACCCTAATGATAATTGATTCATAGTTCTCTGTGGCAATTACCACAGTTCTTGGGAGAAATGAAAGAGACTGCCAACATGTTCTGCATTAATAGCATAACCTTCATTTGGACAAAAAGCAGTATGATGTTGTACAACAGGGACTGTTAATTTGCTGATCAAAAAACTTGGTGAGTTGCTTTAAAGGGATTTATTGGCTTTAATATTCCCATCTGCTTATACCAAGAGAATAGAAACAAAGACCTGACTACTTTATTTTACTGAGGTTGCTCAGTATTGAAACTCCAAAGACAGATTATTGGAGTGTAAATAAGTGTCCATTTAACATCCCTTTCATTCAAAAAGAAAAACAAAACTTTGAAAGCTGGTTTATGCTAATGTCAAGCTTAATTGGCATTAGAAAAATTGCCCTGGCATACGGAGGGGCTCCAAGATTAGCCAGAAGAGAAAGAACAAGATAAAGCCTTCAAAAGGACTATTTCAGAGGAATTATAACGTCCTTTGAACATCATCCAAGTTTTAAATACATTAAAAGCCTGTTGGCATACATGTAAATTAAGCGGTACCAAAGTCTTCCAAAGAATTCATGGTGAATCAGACCAAGGGTGCAAGGATAAAATGCAGGAGAAATGTGTCCCAGAGGGAGACAGGGAGAAATCCAGCCATCTCCCACAAGCCTCCCTTCTTGTCCTTTCTTCTCTGTGTCCATTCTGCTGTGAGCCAAGTGGCTTAACTTAGATGAAAAGAACAACAGCTAGGAGCTCCCTTAGCAGCAGAGCCCTCATGCCGTCCAAAGTGCCAGTGATGGAGTATTGTGTATCACATTCAAAAGCCTGTTTAGCAGCACTAAGCACAGAGCACCAGGGATTTTGCTTATTCCTCTGGCCGGTTGCAGTAACACAGGATAGACTTGGGTGCAGGAATGTTTTTTCCTTTCCATACTGTACATTAACAGAAAAATACTGAGTGTTCTTATGTTACCACCTGACCATCATGTCCCTGCTACTTAAGTAAAATAAGGAGATCATGCTAGGGTTAGATAATTTCATCACTTGACGCTATCAAAAAAAATCTTAAACATTTCAAATCTTTGAAGTCGACACACTTCTTTATGGTGTGTTACTACAAATGAACAAATATATTTTGGTATAAGAGGATTCAACAAGTAGGCTTAACTTACATGTAGAAACATGTGGCTGATACAAACCAAAGGATTAACAAAGAAAAGACTCTTCACTGGACTACTTTGTAGTTGTCCAATTTCTCAAATAAACTGATACCCTATATACTCTAGCTGTGTTCACATATGCAGTCCGGAAAAATTCTAGATAATTTCAGCAGGACTGCTCCTGAAATTCTCCTGATCTCGTTGTTAAAATGTGCACCTCACAGCTGGAAACTATTGGCTGTTGGATGGGAGGAGGACGGGATTCTCCAAAGGCAAGAAATTATGTAAAAAGAACAATGTTAAAGTGGTGGACAAACCATCGCTTACGGATATAAACTTCACCAACCCTCCCACTCACTTAAGCTGAAATCTCCTGAAGACAAAGTACTAAGGGGCTGGAAAGAGAAACTGGTAAAGATTCGAGTGACGATATGTATCTGTGTGTGTATATTGCACTGTGTTTTATTATGTGCTATAATATGGCCAAGAGTTGAACTGAACTAATGTACAGTGGTTTAGATGTGCATTCATGATGGATGATTGAAGCAATATATAGAAATAAGACATGTTTTGATGCTTGGCCATTTACAGTTCTAACAAGCAAGCTTTAATTTGATAGAGTTTATTGAGATTAAGTTAGCCTCATCTGATGCAGTATTATTTGGAGTTGCAACAAAGTAATACATAAATGAGAAAAATCTTTGGTTTTCATTAATAAACAATCAACTGAACATAACCCTAAAGGTTTAGAGCATGAAGCCAAAAGTTACATGTTTCAAGAGGAAAAACATACTTAACATACATTGATATAGTAAGTGCATGTCAAAAAGAAATGTGAAAAAATGTCAAATCTGATTTAATGTCCAACCTAAAAGTAGAGTCGCATTATCTTTTCTCAATGTTCATTGAAAACAAAAGCCCGTCAGAAAGACTGAGTGTTCATACTTAAGACGCCTGACATGTTCAGCACGATCAAATCATCACGTCGCCAAGAAGATTTACATCTCAAGACAAACAGTGACATGAAAGCGCTGAATCTTCATGAGGCTGAAGCACTTCATTTAAAGTTAAGAAGATTTAGATCAAAAGGTTAGAGAGAGAAAAAAATTCACTCAATGGGCGACCCTCTGAAGAAGAAGAAAAAAGTGGCCTTCACAGTGCTAAGCTGTACAAGTTCACAGCTATGGCACGACACAGTCCATTCCTTCACAGCCTCAGAGAGATGAAAGGAAAGATTGTCTGCTTGCTTTGATTCAAACTTGGCTGAAAGAGGTCTGAAGAATGCCTGTCAAAGTTTGTTTTCTGAAACCTAAAAAGTTCTTCAATCAGTGCCCAACTCCTATTTAATAGCATATTTTAAGCCAGCAGGAGTGGAGATTCTATGCAATGTTTATTGTTAATTACTTTGGCGGTTGTGATGTTATTGGTTGCATGGGGATTGAATTTTGTTTCAGGGTTCTTAAAACCCTCAGATTTTGTGTTCTTGAAACAAATGATCAAAAACATTAATCTCCTGAAAAGACAACACTATATCAATACGTGTATGTGTTTCATATCCAAATGTGATGTGAAAATAACAAAGCTTAAAACAGCAGAGTGCTACTTCATCTGATCATGTGGGATTAACAATGTTGTTTAAATGGTACCTTTTTTACAAATCTGTATCATGATGTTAATGCAAGGAAATCCCAAGGAGAAGTGTTTCTTTTCAGGGTCATGCCATTAAATAAAATCACAGTGAAGTAGTAGTTAACTTACTATTTGTGGTTAAACCATTTTTTTATTTTTGTTTATTTAAACAGATAATTAACCCATCAAAATCGCTTTCACATGGGTGACCTGGAGGGCAGTAGCACATGGCTTAATAAATAGTACATGATTAAGAAACAAGTTACAGACAATAAGTTAAGAGAAATCTTAAAAGATTGCAATGTGCAGATCCGTTTACAGATAAAGTGTATAGTCGTGATGACAGATTACAATTCAGAAAGACAGGCACTTTCCCATTGTCTCGTGTTGTTTTGTCTTTAAGTTTTAGCCAAAGGCTTCAAGTAAAATCAGGTCGGCCATTTTCAAGTGATATTAGAGAAAGTTCCAAGCAGAGGGAGCATTAAAACGGAATGCTCTTTTTCCAAGCTCAGTGCTGACATGAAGAACAGAACGTTTAAGAACATCACAGGAATGCAAGGCATAGTGGCTCCTGCTTCTTTGAAGGAATGAACATAAATAATAATAAGAGCTTTATAAAATCAGACTCAGCCAGTGTAAATACCTTCCACCTTCAAGGATGACCAATCAGATTTAGTGTACAAGTCACAGTGATGAGTGCAGCGTCCAGTCACAAATCTTAATGCACAGTGATATACAGAATCTAATGACGGTAAACATTTGGCCGAGGCGCCCATATACAGCACATTGCCACTTAGTAGTTACCTAGGGGTTAGTTTCCCATTTGTTTCTCATTAAGTATGCAATGTGTACCTTACTGTAAAGTGTTACCTGTTCTTCATGACTAATTATATTATGACAATTCAATCAATATTTCTTATTTAGTTTTGTTAATTTAAGGCAGACAAAAGAGCTACTTCATTTATTTATGTTTTTAATTGTATACTTAAGAAAACGTACACATTACAACTGCTTGTTCTGAACATAGGAAAAAACTTCAGGGTTAAAAAAAAACCCTAGTCTAGCCGCAGAGCATCAATAAAATGCTTCCTTCAATTCGTTTTTAAAAAATCGTTTAACTGAGTTTACTTAGTTGAAGAACATGAATTTCACACGGAGCTGATCAGACTGCAGAGCGCAACCCTGAAGGAAAAGCTAACCATAACCCTCATATGGCCATATGTGCCCCAACTCTGCGTGTTTGCTGGAACAAAGCTAGACTGTTCTGGGATCAGGAACACAAATAGACTGTTCTGGGATCAGGAACACAAATAGACTGTTCTGGGATCAGGAACACAAATATAGACTGTTCTGGGATCAGGAACACAAATATAGACTGTTCTGGGATCAGTAACACAAATGTAGATTAATCTGGGATAAGTAAAACATAGGAAGGCTGTTCTGGGATCAGTACCCATAATAATAATGGTTACTACCCTTATGGGTACCATCAGGTACCCATAGCAAGCCCAGCTAGTTTGAGCCCCAGGTGGGAGAAACCCATGTGGGTCTAAGCTAGGGCCTAGGTA
The DNA here is from genome assembly GCF_947650265.1 of Symphodus melops. Taxonomy (NCBI): domain Eukaryota; kingdom Metazoa; phylum Chordata; class Actinopteri; order Labriformes; family Labridae; genus Symphodus; species Symphodus melops. The sequence goes on along the minus strand of NC_136693.1, from coordinate 15,075,522 downwards.
ATGCCCACCTTTTAGCCCATCTGGGCTTGCCCACATGGGGCCACCATGGAACCCCTGGACAAAATTAACCGGGACCCCAGCTGGGCTGCCCAGATGAGGCCCATTCACCTGCTCATATCTGACCCACATGGGCCCTGCATGGGTGTGTTGACAGGGTACTGGCAGGTACTATCAAACCCCTGCAGATGATACAAAATGCAAAAGCATGACTGGTCTTCAATCTACTTAAAAGAGCATGTCACCACATATTGCTATGCCAATGAAAGGCGTCTTATCCAACCATCACAACAAGGTCCTAAGACGCTAACTAGACTCTTCTCCTCTTTTGATGGAACAAACTTCCAAACTCCGTTCATCCTGCAGAGTCCCTTTGCACCTTTAAGAAAAAGCTAAAGACCCAGCTGTTTCATGACAACCTATAAAGATGATGACAGGGGTTGATATTATTGATGATGATGATAGTAATAACTATGGTTTTGTGTGGTGACAATGATTTAGGATGGTTTCTATCCTGATTAGAGCTCTGAAGAACAGCCGTCAATGTTGTGCTTTGACTCAGCAGCTGAGTGTCCAATTGGACTCAAAGCTGTTCGCTTGCTCTTACTGACATTGTTTCCTCTTCTCTAGATCCTTTGCTTGTGTTGTTTTTACGATGTCTGCTAAGTGAAATGTAGAATTGAAAATAATAACATGCTTTGAGACACACTACACATGTATCTAGCACACTCTGTCTGTATGAATCAAGCTCGCATTCAGGCATGCTCATCACAGCAAACCCATTCATACTTTAGACCTTCAATAAACATACTTAAATTACTATATACCTAGCCTATCAAAAACTTGTTCTGAAAAACGTATAAAACATCTGTACATAGTTTCATTTACTTTTAATGAGTATTCTTGACTGTCAGGATAGAAATTAAAAAGAAAGAAAACTAAGACAAATGGGGTAATGTTTGAGGCTCAGACAACACCCTCCTCCTCGTGACGTAAAACCAGTATAAGATAATGCTACAGACCAAACCGTTCCATTACAGATATGATTTTAAACTTAACTTTTGCTAAATTAATTAACATCAACTGATAACACTAGCTTTTTAGTGGTTTTCTAAATAATATTTAGCAAAACATTGTAGAAAGACACTTTTATGTTTAACATGTACTATCATAGTCATTTTAACTTCTCATATCCATTACAGGAGCACATGTCCACTGTAGAGAGAAATCCTGTACAGCCAACGTGTTTGACTGAACACATGTTGTGGAAAGTTTGAGTTCAGTCTGGTTTGATGATGGCTCTGGAGAGAATCACACATTTCTAAAATTCCAAAGCTTTAGATCAGCCTGACAAGGGTAACTGTTTGAAATAAATCTCTCAAACAACTTTCCATGAGAAAGCTCAAAAACCAAAAGCATTTGATTTCAAGTTCTCTCTCTGATGTGCGACTCAAAGTGATTCAATATGAAATACTTTCAGAATTAACTTCAGAGGAATCTGCAAGTAAACAATAATAGGAAACAATATTTAATCACATGCATTTGCTTGTATTCATGCCTGCACATCAGAGAAGCTACTGCCTCTGTAGTGGTGGATGATGCTAACTTCAAATGCGGATCACTTTAATTGACAGAGTGCTTCATCTTCAAACTACTGTTGACAATCCGCAATTCATAAGCATAATAATTACATAAATAACACATATGAAACGCCTGTGTGAGCCTGCAGAGGGTCTGAAAGCATTATCAGAGAGAACACTGCTCACTGTGATCACAGTCTCTCACGGCTCAGCCCGTTTGAAGGAAATGCAAGACCAAGATTACAGTACAATGTTTTGTTGGTGCCTGCAGCTCTCAAATGTACTTAAAAAGCACTGATTAACTGTGCAATAACTATCATTATGATTGCTTTTTAGCCAGTTGGTATTACCACCCTGCCTCTTCCAAAGGACATCAGCACCACCATCAAACTGCTGAGAGGGACCCAGTGTTGTCACTTTGGTGCTCTGATTCCAGATGTGTTTAACTTTTGAGAATAATATCATAAAGAAAACAGCAGAGCTGAATCTTCCAATGAAGCACTTTTCTGCCACTCAAGTGCAAGTGTGTACACACGTATTTTTCTGCCCAAAAAGGATGTGTTGAAAATGTAGTATGCAGTATTTTTGTCAGATACGCAAGGGTTGGGTGTGTCCTGTGGTATTTATACTAGAAGAAAACACCCCTCCACTCCAGCTTTGGATCAGATCTTGGCAAACTCACACTTATATATCTACATAAGCAGACAGATCCAACCAAAAAAGGTAAGTGGCTCAACATGCTGACTGGATGGTCATGCTTTGGATTACACACTAACTTATACACTTAACTCACTTAATGCCCTTAAATATGGGCTCAGAACCCATCATTTCTATCTTCCTGACATGTTTGAACTGTTAGGTTGTAAACTAATCTGTCCTTGGATTCATGTTTGGAAGAGTGGGCTGTGCTCATGTCCTTTTAGTACGATGGAAAGCAGAACCTGCTCCAAGAGGGAAGAGAAGTACTGTGCCTTCACTAATAGCATAGTTTGTTTGAGCCACACATAGGTAATTCTTGGCACCAAAAAAAAGCACTGAATACAAAACATAAATATATTTTAAAAATTCCTAGTTATTCTTGGCCTATTAGACATACAGTATGTGCTATACACGGTTTAAACTATTCTGACACATAGAGTTAATGACAGAAACTATTTAATGCACCATTCCACAATATTAAAAGTTTTTAGTTTTTCATTTTCCTCATATGTAAGTATTAAATTGTGTTTAAGCTCTCCAGGCACATACAAATGACAAATGATTCATTTCTCATCTCCTAATTTGTGTTGCTTTTATGGGGCGACTCTATGCCTATTCATTTCATTTTCATTCGGAATCGTATATATTTTAGAAAAACAACATTTATATACAATGTCAAATATGCATTTTGTTAAAATGTGGAAGAATGCTGGAAGATGTCAAAGGTCTTTAGTCAAATGGCTGTTGTCATGTTTATTCTCATCACTTGAATTAAAGTAAAACAGCCTTATTGTAGAGAGAGAGAAGAAGCTTATGATCATGAAATTTTGGTGACATATTTTTGTCCAGAGCATTTCAGAAAACAATCCAAAACAAATACAATACAAATATGTCAGAGCTTATTTACATGGATCATAAATTGCAATGTTATTTTGGTCCATCATGCGTATGAGTAATCTGCAATGTTAGTGTTAAACAATTAATACTCACTGGGCCTTTGATGACACATGAGGAACATTGGGATTTGCAATCCATTGTGCTTTGTACATGTCAAAACATTTGATGAATTAAACATCGTTATGGGTGTCAGCTTCTTTTGATGTTCTTTTCAAACCAGGGTGCATGGCCTAAAACAATACTATATTTGCAGAATTTACTCTGATGAAGGTCTTAAAGAACTCACAAAAATGCGTCGACTACACGAGACATTCACAGACAAAACAGACTTATCTTAGACAATCAATTTTGAATATTGCAGTGTTGTATGATAAATCAAACATCTACTGCCTCGTCTCGGGGGGAAGCATGCATGGCACATAGCTGTTCATTCCTGAGACATACATATGTGCTGTGACTGCTCCCATATTGAACACATCTGCAGAGTTAAGTGCTGCCAAGGCCAAACTTCATTTTTTTCTTTTCATTCAGTGTTTGAAGCCAGCAGAGTAATAGATGAAAGATTTAAGGTGTTGATATTTTTTTACCCTCTCTATAGCTCCTGGCACATTTCCATCTTTTTCCAAAGTGGTAACATTGTTGTGATGTATATTTGGTAGCCTCACAGGCTGCTTAAAGATTTGCTAATGAACATCCTCTACAGTGATGTGAAAGTATTCCCAAGCCAATCCACAACCTAGCCTGCAGCTATAAACGATACTCAAGCAAGTGCTTCACAACATGCCACATTTAGCAGTGGACACAAGTAATGGACTTGCCTCTTCTGCATGGGTAAAGTGATTTAAGCCATAGCAGGTGCCTCAGAGCGCAAAGAGTGGCTGCACAAAGAGCGCTGCTGTCTGGGCTTTGTAGGCAGGATATCCACAGATGTGGAGCCAGACCAGATGGCATGTACATCTGAGACAGAGAGAGAAGCTGGAGACAGAGGGATAAAGACACACAGAGTCAGAGGGGGACAAGGACAAGGGCCTGACACAGGCCTGCATTAAGCTATGCAAGTGTAGCCATGTAGGCCTGACATTTAGCCAGCCCCCGACTCTACATTGATTCGCTCTGTGTAGCTAAAAACATGCCTGCGGGCAGCAGAGGACAATGACTGCCTTCTCCTTTAACCAGCATCAAAAGTAGATGAAAACAGCCACATTGCGACCGTCTGAAGTGTAAAAACATATATATGAATATAGCTCTATGCTCTCTGGGACTGAAGACTAGCCTTTAAACAAATTGGCCTTGTTGAACCATGTCTACCCCCAAACACCCACCTCCAACACTTTATATCCGGTGTATTTTAGTCTGGAGAGAATACAAGATATGTTGAAGAGATAAAATGAATAGAATTTATAAAAAAAAAAAAAATCCCCTCATTTTGAGTCTTTTCACATCTGGGTCCATGTGGTACCATAACAATGGCACAAAGAGAATATGAGATGAAAGTGTTAGAGCGATTTAAATAACTTTGTTTGTGAAACAGACGCCGAGATAAAGACAGACAGAGAAAGAGAGCAACAGGAATGTGTGTCACCTAATTAAAGGTTCAGCGCAGCCTGTGGGAGAGCCAGAGAGAAAGTATTACCCATCTGTAGTTACAAAGCTAAGCACAGACGGCTCTAATCTTTAAACCTGATTAGATGCCCCGCTATGCTGCTCAAAGGCTAATAGGGTCAACTAATATTTGTGTATTTTGAAAGCCAAAGGTCAGAATAACAATTAGGGTGTTCAGCTAAAAAAATTAACCAGATTTAAAAAATGATTTTAAACCATATAGACAGATTGTCAAGATTTTAATAACCTGCATTACATTACTTTTTTTTTCATTTTCAGCTATTCATGTTTTTGGTTGCTGATTAATCCTGGAGAAAATGTTGTGATGGTGTCTTACAGTAATTAACTGTTTAGTGAAATAATGACGTGAAATAAAATGTCCACTGACAAAAATCTGTGATGAGCTGTTTCCATTTCAAATATGTATGTTATGGATGGGACCCGTGATGACTAAAATATCCTGTGAGGTAGACTACTGACAATAGCGCAGTCATCGATTTATTAAACCTGAAAGATTTGGAGATTTTCCCTGTTTTTTTAAAAAGCACTTCTGCACCATCTCATGCTGCTTTCACTGACACTTTGGAGTTAGAGTTTCAATTAAATAACCATCTACCCATCAGATCTAGGGGGCCACTCGGCTGGCCAATGATATTTCAGGGGTCGTAACCTCCCTCCCTCCAGGCCCCCCCTTGACAGTTTGTTTAAACAGCACTATTAACATGACTGTGTATCTCTCTTGACTTAAACAGGACTCTATTGAAAGGAAGATCCATTAAATATGGAATTTCTGTCCAATTTGTCTTCAAAAGGAGTCAAAGAGCTCGTTATGTAGGAGCTTCTCTTTCTTGACTATTAGAAAGAGATGTTAGTCATGCCTGCTTATCTCACAACCTTATGAGCACAGGATTAGAAGATCAAAGGCTGACTTGGGTTTAATATTATAGAAATTTTAAGCTCCTTTTTCAGATGCACTTTGGACTGCGCCTTTTATCTGCTACCAATGCTCAGATCAAAATGTTGAAAATTCATAATCAGTTTATTCGCTGTCCAATGTGAAATTTATGTCTACACCTCTTATATGAAGGGTGAGGGATGGATGTAAGCGAGCGCTGACCTATTTCAAAGTGGACCCTTTAAGACCTTCAAGCCAATTCCCCGTTGATTACACGGGCTTCAGGACTGACAGAAATAAACATGGAGCTAAGTTTCAAGAGAACTTTGAAGTTGACTAAGCTGAGAGCAGGGTTGTGCTGCTTGCCAGAGCTGGACAGTGACTTCTGACTTAATGAAAATATTCTGTAACCGCTCAATTATACACTTGAAGTTTTGAGGGTTGGAGAGTGAAGCAGACACAATGGATCACAAAAGCCAAAGTCGGGAACTTTCTGTTCCCAGTAGCTGTGGACCAGTCTAACGAGGATGTGTGTTTCTGGCACAAACTTCAGAGGGTGAAACCGGCTTTGCTGTCTGATCGTCTCATGCTCATTATTCCTCGAGGAGAATGAACTCAGTAATAAAAGAGGACACTGACTTGTAGAAGACAGAGCACTGCACAAAGTGTTCTTGTACGTCGTCTTACATATTTTTATACCTCAAATTGACAATGTGTTTCTAAAGCATTAAAAGATCTAAGAAATTCCCTGGTTTCGATTCTTTTTTTATCTGTTTCAAAGTCTTATCGCTGTATGTTTTATCCATGCTGAACTTAAAAAGAACAAAAACAAGCAGCCCAATACTGCTCGAGGATAAAATCATGACATACGCATTTAATTTAAATGTAATTCATTCAATCTCATGTATGCCAGCATCAGATTTAACATTAAAGGGTACGTTTTTTTCAGCCTCAGTCAGTAACGATAGCTCAGCTAGATGACCAGTGTCAATAATTCTTAAGTGTAGTGTCTGTCTGCTTCTTTAACGACAATTTCTTTTTTCTTTTACTACATGTAAGTGGAGGAGATGACTGAATGTGGACGATTTGAAGTTGTTACTTCTTATACTTCAGCAAACAAATGTAAAGGGAGAGTCATTTGACTATATTCAAAACTATACTTGTGATGTGTTCATGATAATATGTTAACACTAACACTTGTGATAGTTCTTTTGTAAATGAAAGAATATTGATAATGATTACTTATTGCTTAAAAAAGACATTGCTGAGAACTTGGCGGTTTGTGTTTGGAGGTCAGTTTGCTTTAAACATATCTTGTGTTTTGCAATATTTACTTTAGATTACTCTCTGCCAGTAATGAAACAAAAGTGCATAGTTGAGACTATTCTCTGAAGTTTTAACTGGATTAAACTCAAACCTGACATTTAGGGTTGATGATTAAGATAACTGGAAAATGATGTGCCATTCAACACCATTAGCTGCTCTGAAAATAACTCAATGTAATGGGAATAAAACAAAATGAACTTAAATCTCTTGGTTTTTTTAGGTTTTAGGGTGGACATTTAATTTCTTGGAGTTGTTTTATGGCCTTCAGATAAAGGTTTATGCATTTAAAACCTGCCCTTGTGCCTTGCTATGGTCATGTGGGAGAGCAGTGTTTTCTCCTCTTCTTTGGTCTTTAATAGATAACATACACTTGGATACATTAAGATAAGAAGCAGACTAAAATATTTTTCGAATTATCTTCGATCCCTGCAGTGCCTCACATCTGGTTCTCCCTTGGAGAGAAGAGTGCCAACAAAAGTCTGCAACCTAGAAGTGCCAAAAGAAAAGGGGGTCAGTGAGTTTTTTTTTATTGCAGTAAACAATCATTTTAACCAACCGTGTTAGCCTATCAGTGCAACATCATCCAATAGCTGAACAAGAGGAGACGTACGTGCAATACTGGTGGCAGTGGGTTCAGTACAATGTGTCTGTCTGTCTGTCTGTCTGTCTGTCTGTCTGTCTGTCTGTCTGTCTGTCTGTCTGTCTGTCTGTCTGCTCGGAGGCATGTTCTGCAGGTTGTGTTATGAGTGAGCAGAGGAACAGCAGAGAGACAGGCCTAGCTGGAGATCATTAGGGCTTGTTAGTGTCCCCGTTGCCTGGGGCCTGGTGAGGGGCCACAGTTTGGGGAACCTCTCCTCTGATCCTACTCAGAGTGAAGGGGGGGCGGAGTGGTCAGGGACAGAGGGAGGTTCAAGGGGAAATTTGAGGGTCTTCACCATTTACTGTACAACAAACCCTGGAGACATCCCAGCAGATCTGCAGGTCTGACTTTCATCTCCGTCACCCTCAAGGCCATTAGGCAGTTTAACTGCGAAACGGCTGCTAAAATATACATCTCTCTCAGTGTCAGCACATACCAGCTCTCCTCCATCTGCCTGCCGCCGCCAATTGATTCAATATTTAAATCATCGGTCTCTGTAAGCGTTTGATGTCAGCTCTTAACAAGCTCTGTCTCTAACACTGACATGCCTGTGGACGGAGCGGCTGTTTACTGTCAGACATGGAAAACGCTGTCTTCCATTGTTTCTGCGTATGCCGACAGGAACAATGAGACTATTTTGTTTGAATAAAAGCTCAGAGACGATGCTATAGATGCCAAATTCTGTATTATTCATAGACCATTTCTCCAACATTAACCTGTTTTCTTTTATCTCATTTTTGCTGGTGGCACTTCTTTAATGTGCTGTGTTTTAGCTTATTGATTGTATATTTTATTTTTGTGTTGTTATTCATCTTGTTTTTACTGATGGCTATTTTTATAGCTTGTTTTGCAAATGGTTACCCTTTTATCATTGAGCACTGTCTTCACTTTGTGTAACATCTTACAGTATGTTGTGCTGTTGATTGAGTGAAGGAGACTGACTCACTCACTGTAAACCAACTCTGCCCGTGAGTACAAATGAAACTTAACCTTAACCTGATCCATTCAAACAATTTGTTTGTTAATTACTGTGGCAAAGATTATATACAGAGAAATTACACAAATAACAGAAATACAAGTAAAAATATGCATTTCACCTCTTTTTTTGAAGAAGAAGAAGCATTTTGAACCTATTACTCTGAATGCATTTAAATAACAATTGTGCACCCTTTTCTCCCTCGCATGTCATGTGTCACTACTAATCATGTTACCATCATGCGATTGGATGGTTCATAAAGCTCCAGCATGTGTGTAAATATGTTCACATTTGGGTATGCGTGCAAATCTTCTCATCTGTTGGGATTCCTCTGTGAACAGCTCTCATTCCCCAAAACGCTGACATTTAACATGCAACCCCCCACCGCTCTGCTGTCTTATACTTGATGACCTTAGACCTATGTCAACGTAAGCCTTTAAATCTGCTAGTTTTCACAGAAGCTGTCAACAGGAGGTCATATCTGCAACTCCATACACAACAACTTTAAATCAGTAAGCAATAAAGGTTTGCATGTTTGCATTCTGGTATATAGTGTTGTACCGGCAGCTGCCTCAAGACATATCGTATGTCCAATCGTGATCATGTTAATTCCAACAGAAATAACAGCAATAGCTTAATCTCATGTGGTCACACAGAACAGTGTTTTGAAAAATGATTCATTTTGATCAGATTTTTATGGCGAGGTCACAATGTCCAAAGTTAGAAATTTAATAATGAGCACATGAGGGATGTTAGGTCTTCAAACAAGATCAAACAAAATCATACCTTTCATTTCTTTGTCATTTGGCATCTACAATACATTTGTTTATCCAAGTAAAACACATCTGCTTTTCATCTTTGCATAATTCACATGCACACATTGCCTCTAATGCTGCAGTGTCTTTATTACTTGTTTTTTTCAATATCGCAGTCTATAAATTAAATCCTTTTCAGTTACTTAGTTGCAATATACCATAGGGATAATAATATTACTTGGATTGTATTTACACATGTAAAAAAACTACTGAAATTTCAGAACAAAATGTCAGGGTTAGACGCACGTGTGAGGGCACCCTGATTTTACACAGATTCTTCTGCCAGCCCCCTTGTTAAATGTCCGCATTGTTGTGATCATCGTGTGAGTGCAGCAGGAAATATTCATGAAAACATGAACTAAAAGCCGGCAGGCAGGGCTGACACAATATATAAAACTGATGGGATGCCTTCTCTACTTGCTGGTATATTCTTTTCACTCACTCAGTGATACTGCAAATACCTTCAACAACATGTAGGCAGAAACTGTCATTAGAATTGGCTGCTGTTGATTCATCGTCTCGTGTCCTTTTTAAGTCATGTGCTGCATCCCGAGAGCCCCCCTTCCTACACTCCCTTCCTGTCCAACAGTGAAGGGAAGGGAAGTCTTCACATGTGAACATGCAAGTCAGGAATGTTTAAGGGGCGGCCTTTACTGAGATGTTCAAGAAATATTCAAGATTGCATGTGTGCAAAAGGCTTCAGAGAAACAATGGAGCTGTGCATGAAGGAATTTTAGTGAATGTCATTAACTTATCACAGAGATGTTTCAATGTTTAAGAAAAGTAGCTCAAAAATTAAGCATCATCTAAATTATCTGCAATTTCCAATTAACCTGAATCCCCATCCTGAACCTTCCAACCCAATTCCTTTCACTCCTTCTCCTCAGACTGTGTCTTAATGCTGCGCATGTCGCCACATCCTCAGAGGAGAAGTACGTCCCACCCCCTAGCATGATCTGTGCGTCTCTGTGGGCCTCCCCCTGGGTAAAAGACCAGATTAAAACAAACAGGACTTTAATCAGTGGGCCCCTCTTCCCTCTGCTCAGCTTCCGACAGAAGGAGCCCTCTCCAGGAAGGCTGCCTCAAATCAAAGCTTCCAGCTCGCCACTTGCTGCTTCGCCGATCCGTATCACAACAACAAAACCAGCAGAGACAATTATTTATTCCTTTTGATGTGGGTTTTGAAGTTACCCCACCTCTTCCACTATGCCACCCCTCTTCCCCCTTGCACAACCTCAGCACCCTTCTTCCTCCACCCCTCCTCTTGCACGCCCAGCCCCTCCAGCTTTCAGTATCTTTTACTCCCAAGGAAACAAGGTCATGCTAGCTTCTCCATAAAGGAGGCTGCTTTGAAGGAGCAGCAGTTCCAGACTTGATGGGTTTTTTTCCTATTTCACACAGAGGAAAGTGCTCAAGAGTTGCTGCATTTAACTCACCCTCACCCTGATGAATTTGTCAGGTTGTAAATGTCACTTTCACAGTCTAATGTGAATCACATTCCTTTTAATTGCATTGACTTTGTTCTGTTCTGGGTCATAATGTGATTATCCACTGCTGGTTCAGCAATATTTCTTTTAAAATAATGTAAAAAATGCTAAAGCAATTGGGGGATTAGTTATGATTTGTTTCTTGAAATGGAAATGTTGGCATACATCAATATAGTTTACAATTAAATATTTGAAAGTTGCTATTCAGCTCAAATTACCAAATTATCTGCTAAAACGGTCTGATTACACTCCAGCCTCATCAAAAGGTTTGGCAGAGATATAACTCATTAAACATGCAGGTGGTAGTCATGTTTCCATCATTTATTTCAAGTTGTGATTTCTAAATTAGTTTAATTGGAGGGAGGCAGTCTTATTATTCCATCCTAAGTGTGTGCCAGACTGATTTTTACAGGACGATATCATGTCCTCTGAAATGATGAGGGGATTTTTATTTTTCAGTCATTACCGTTCTTTTTGGTGCTCACTGCATCTTTTCACAGTAGGAAGTTCTCTGAAAATTTGCACCAAAACTCACAGAATTATGCTCATGCGTCTTCACTATTGTATTCACTTACAGGATTCACTGCATTCTTTGTTGTATTCATGTTTTAAACAATCTTTCCATTACTCTTTAAGTTAGAGTAATTATGTGAAACACATTACAATGGTCTCTTAACTCTTTGTTAGGTGATTGTGAAGACAGTCAACCCAAGACTTTCAGAGTTAAAGGAAAATATTGTTTATCAATCTTTTCAAATCAATAAAAATGTCTACTTTATCTTGTTCTTGTTGAAAACTCAAGTAAAGAAATGAGGATCATTACAGACTCCAATAAAATTGCTTTCCACCAGTTTGCCATCAGTCCAGTGATGACAAGGACAAAACAGCTTGCTGTTGAACTCCCTCTGGGGCAATTAGCTCTACTGAGGTTAAAAAAAAAGCTCCCTTTCTTATATTGTATTAATCATCAGCGAGTCACCAAAGGTGAAACTTTCTCTGTTTGGACAACATTTTAGGTATGCAAACTACATCGTCCAATAAATGTGGTCCTTGTTATAGGCTATTTTGGTTCATAGTACTAATTGAGATCATGAAATGTGAGAAAGGTTTTTGTTTAGGTTCAATCACAAAATCATGAATGTGATATACAGTCAGGTGTGACAACCTACATAGAGTACAAACTACAAATTCATGTGATGCAATTTGTCAGTCTGAGAGGGTTTTCTTTTGTTACATTTCAAATATAGAAGCTCATCAGAATATCAAGGTTCTCCATGTGAATGAGGTCCCTGAATAGTGATACCTGGCTAATTAAGCATTTCAGTTTTTAAAAGGTATTTTTATTTTTCCTTTTTGTCTGGGTTTTTTTTCTGTCCAGCTTCCTTTAATTATAGTCAGTTAATTACCGACTTTTAAATGGCTTTCGTATTCCCAGCTGTGCATAGGGAGGAGGAATCTGGCAGTGCTAAACGTGAAACCACAGCTGACATCCAGACATTGTACACTGCTATAACATAAAACCAGACCTCAATGGACACAACACACATCTGCAGCGACTTCAGGCTGCTGCTGGTTCAGGGAAGTTTGTGATATCTGAGCTTAGCTAAATGTTTTTGTTTAGTTTTTGGACATTCATTTTGATCATGGGGCTATTATGTTACTCTAACCCCTCGTCCCAATTATGCCCCTATGCCCTAGTGATGAATTACGCAACCTATAATGTTCCATTTCCTCCCTCAAGTTTGATTTGGGACTATGTTACTAACCACCCTGTCTTTGTTCCCTGATAACAACTCCTCTGTCTGGATCTTTGCTCACTTGAACTCCTATCTTAAACTACATTGTTTGTAATTTATGGGCAATGCATTATTTGTTTTGGTTTTCTTTATGTATTTCTGTGTGGGCCAAAGTGGGGGTTTTGACATGTGAACTACAGGGCTGGTGGATCATTACCTCTGAGCCACAGCCACTCTTATTAATCTCTAAATCTGTGCATAAGCACTGTTGACGCAAGTGAAAGAACAACATTTAGAATTAGCTAGCAGCCATGGTCGCCCTTCCAATATCCCTGTGGAGAACATACTACTCTGACGCTGGACCCATTTCTGGTTCTTTTTGTCCTTATTCTAGTGATTAACATTTTAAGATGTTGTTAAATTTAGTTTAGCTTTTGTTATTTTTTTAAACATCAGCAATATCAACAGCTGTTATGAACATAAAAAAATACTTTTTAAAATAGATGCACAAAAATGACATTTCCTGTCACTCATGTCTAAGCAGCAGCATCTGAGGCATTTCACTGTAAGAGGATTCAGCACTGACACAGAAGGTTAATCCATATCAGAGTCTGAATACCATTAATTAAAACAGACATGTCACCAAGAAAAAATTCTGTATTGGTGCAAAGAGAACCTGTCAAATACAAAGTCTATCGACCATCTCATACAAATGAATGGTTTTCTATTCTTTAGTCTGTTAGATGGTGTTTTAAACTTCACTAAACACCTCAACATTGTGTTTTTTTACACAATGAAAGGGCAGATAACATAGGCTGTATGTGTTTTGTGGAAATCACCAGTTTGACAGGCCTACACAGTCCAGTGGCTTGTCAAGAAAAGGCAATTGTGTTGAAAAGAAAAGTGTTGAGGTTACTCTGAGAGCAGCTAACAAATCCCCTCGGCGCAGGACTTGAGTTGGAGTCTGCAGACTATGACAGATCCCTGCTCGCTCCACTGAATTCATCCATATTGTGTACATCTCCATGAAAACGTGTGAATGTCTCCAAAGACTGTCCATATTTACCGACACATTTTGTCAGCAAGCCTGTGCATTGGGGGGAGAGGGAGGGGAACAAGGTAAAGAGTTTAATGTGACAGATCATTTGTTTAAAACAGAAACACAGATTAGATGAATTGTTGCTTCGGTAAAAACAAAATTATGTGTACCCTGTCTCAGGAAAGGTTGAGTCCGTTTTATCCACGTTATCTTCGACCAAATGTCAAATCTTCAGAATTGTATTATGAGCAGACTAGAGATGACTTTTGCTACAATGGCTACATTTACAAAGTTAAAATCATAGCTGGACACTGGTCCACTAATGCATTTAATGATAGTTTTCACTTTTTATTCTTTCATTCTGAAAACTGATAAACAAAACATGTAACTTGTCACAGACACAGGTTGAAAACAGGGAGGGAGGACCCAATTGCAGATAAAAAAAAGACTTGTTTAAACAAAAGGCAAAAACAAACTAACTCAAATATTAAATCCAAAATGTCCAAAAAAAACATGAGGACAAAAATGAAGTGACTCACAGGAGCAAGGGAGACAAACGACATGCTACATGTTACCAAAGACAAACACACAATGAACTGTCACAGAGGGAAAGAAACACAGAGACTAAATAGACAGAGGTAATCAAACACAGGAGGACAATCAGCGCAATCAGACAGGTGGGAAACTTAGAAGGCGCAAAGAACACAAGACCAGAACACTTGAGGACAACCACAAAGTAAAACCTGACACTGAAAACACAAGGAACACCTAAGACTAAACTAAGAAACACTAACACACAGGGAAACATACTAGGGAAAAAGTGAGAACTAAAACAAGACGGGAAATCATAACACAATCATGACAACTTCAGTTAAATTTGGTTTTAGTTAATTAATTTTGGTTACTTGTATTTATTTTCTCCAACTCAGGTCAGCTGACCTCACCTGCCCCTGACTCTCTGAAGAGACGTGACTGCTGCTCTGGCCGGGGAGAGAAAGAAAGTCTCCTTAATGGCAATTATTGGCAATAGTAGCCTAGGAACTGTGAATGGAATGTCCTGATTGGTCAAATGAAGTTTCATTCAAAATGTCTGGGTGAAGAAATATACATCAGAAAGACATGTTTGTTTGTTTGTCAGTGGTCTGACAGAAGCGTAGATTGTGGCTGCTGTGTTGGTTGGATCTTGTAATGGTTTACGCAGTCAGAGTTACAAAAAACCAAAGCTCTCCAGCAATGTGAGAGTCACATAGATAAAACAGGGAGTTAATGAATGAAGAAGGTACATGTTGAAAATATTTTCATCATGTAACGTGTAATTTATAATATGAACAGAAAAAACAAATTAACTGATGTTGAAGTTAACATATTTGTTGACAGTTACATTTTTGATTTACTGCACCCTTCTCTGGTTTACTCTGAGGACCTGCATAATATCCAGATGCTTCTGGACAGAAGAGAGAGAGCTCCAAGAGCTTTCAACCCCAAACATAATAATAATAATGACAATATGCCTACCTTCTTTTCAATTAGCCCTAAGACCCACCTCAGCGATGAAACAAGATAGATAGATAGATAGATAGATAGATAGATAGATAGATAGATAGATAGATAGATAGATAGATAGATAGATAGATAGATAGATAGATAGATAGATAGATAGATAGATAGATAGATAGATAGATAGATAGATAGATAGATAGATAGATAGATAGATAGATAGATAGATAGATAGATAGATAGATAGATAGATACAGATTCTGCAGGCATCAGTGTTAAAGTCATGTGAACTTGCAGTGCAAAGACAATGTCACTAAAAATCAGGAATTGATGAGTCTAAAATGAGTTGGTGTCTCCTTCCTGGGTGTTAATTACTGCATAAAAGTGTGAGAAAAGAACTGAGTTCCTCTGATTAATGTTGCGGCTGTCAGCGAGCGCCAGGCTTGACTGCCACATCAAAGCCGCCACAAACACAGGGAACTGGTGGCATTTCTTACAAAAAAAGCACAATCTTCATCTTTCCTCCATCCTCACTAGCTTTACCCCACACTCAGCCCTGACAATTTAGTTTGAATTGAGTCACTCTCTACAGGGGAGGAAAGCTTTGAAAATGCCTCTTTATCTGTGTTGCTGTTCTGCGAGCACAAAAATACCGACTGGACCGTTTGTCTGTAGATTTTTAAAAAAGAAAAGAAAGGCAAAGAAAAAAGGCAAGCCTACCTAATGTTTTCTCTTGTTTTTTCATGAGACACTGTCTGTGCGTCGATCCCTTTATCTGCCTTTCATTAGCGTGTCGCTCGCCCTCTTAGTGGGGCGGGTGTCTGGGAGACAGTCACTTTCTCCCAGCCTGTGATGTTTCTGCAGATTACAGAGGGCCTTTGAAGCCGTTGCACTCCTCATTGCCAGGGCCTCAGACGGGCCCATGCCATCTGTCAGACTGATGGCAAAGTAGCGGAATGGGGCTGAGACACCCTCTGTGATCCACACTTTTGTCTTTTATGAGTCACATTTGGATGTCACGTGAAAGCCACACCTTTGTAATCTGCTGCTGGGCCCTGCCTGGTTTACTGGACTCTGCAGCATACAAACACATACACCCACAGGCAGGGGGTAATAATGGTTCCTCCGTAATTACTCTTACCTGTGGGCATCAGTCTCTAACTGACACAATTATTGTCATCCCCTCACAGTGATCTCCGGTTTCTCCCCGCTTTTCCAAGGCCCCTGAAATCACTGTCATGTGGGTCTTTTTATGCCAAACCAGTGGGAAGGATTTGATTGTTCATGAGTTTAGGAGACTAAGTTTTTCTGTTAAAGGCTGAACTAGACTGCAGAAAAACCAGACACCAGCAGCTAAAGGTTTGCTTTACAACAAAAAAAGAAATACACTTACTACACTGGCTTTACTTCTGTATTCAGGGTACAAAAATACAATTTATATTGTGTTTCACTTTTGTTGTTTTTGTAGTGTGCTTTTTTTTGCTTGTTCAGCACTTTGGTCAACCAAGGTTGTTTTAAATGTTTAATCGAAATAAAGAGATCAACATAACAGTCTCTCAGACCTTTGACTATTTCTACAGTTATTTGAATTTTTGTATCTGCCGCTATGGGGGAAGGTGTCACATGAGGCACTTAATAGCATGTTGCAGAAACAGCCACTTGTGACATTTTCTAGAGTAATCTGTTTTTCTGGGATGGTGGCTTGTCAGGGAGCGCTAGATAAGAGGCAGCACCTCAAATTGTGCCACTTCCTGGGTAGAAATGAGAAATTCTCATTAAATTTAGAAAGACCATTTTCCAGTGGCTGTCTTTCAGTTTATATAAACTTTTCAAATGGCTTAAGATCTGACAATAGATCGTCACCAAGCTCACAGGCTTTAAACACACAGCACTCCTTTGTACATTTCCAACCCCAGGACCACTGTCTTCGGAGGCAGACGGAGAAGAAAGGCACAGATCGACATCCACCTCCACCCTCGCTCCCCCACCCTTCCTTTCTTACTCCTCCTTCTTCCCGTAACACAAACACAGACTTGCAAATGTATGGCCCATGTAAGCATTTTGATGTGTGTGCTCTATGAAAATGCACACACAGACAGCTGCCAACAACCATCCCCTGCAGAATCAAACATCAGACTAGCCTCCTTACAAAAAACCCTCCATTATAGTGGAGTTTTGAAAACAGAATAATGCATTAAGTACCTTAAAGCAGAGGGTGATGCTAAACTACAAAAGGATTAAGTAATCCCAATGAAATATACATTAGAGTAATTGGATCAGAGAAGATTGTGGCTTGCAATTGGGGGCGGCAGATGCTAAGACGAGCAACTTCAAATAACTTCAACAGGGTGTCATCCAAGATGCTGACAGCGAATGCATGATTTCATAGTTTGAGGATGCTGTCGTTATCTTTTTTTTTTTTTTTATCACTTATTGACTTTTAAATTTTAAAAAAATATAATCATCCCCAGTATTGTCTTAGAATCTGTAGGTAAGGTAGGATTTACAGCCTTACTTCATAAAAACTCGAACATTTTGGAAGCACACGATTGGTCCACACCTTCATTCAGAGACCTGGGCTGGATATAAGACAACCAAAGAACGGCAACATCTTAGCAACAGTGGTGGACTGTAAAAAAATTATAATCAAAGCTACTCAGAAGAGGTGTCGTGGTCACAGATAAAAATAGTCACCATCACACAAGGATTTGACAGGGATGACTGACTGATGCTCAAAGATTTTACCATGACAGAATGTCAGGAAGGAGAAAAACAGTGAAGCAGAATGATTGGCTTCCCCACTTTGATGTTTGCGTCTGACTTGCTTGTGATGGCTGGTTACATCTTCAAACCCATGCTGCGATGACAGTTGTAATGACCCCAAACATTTCATCTGTCATATCTGAACAGCGCCTTGACAACTTCAAGTGAAAAAGAGATTACTTCTGTGACCAAACTTCATGCCATATTCTTACATCTCTCTTTAAGTTATTAATTTGCATTTATCACAGGCTTTAAAGTTGATTATCCCCCAACCTCATCACTTTCAAATCCAACATTTTACACAGTGGAGAAAGGCTGGGTGTCAGGGCTACGAAACAATGAGAGAATGTAAATGTAGCAGAAACATTTCTTTGTTTTTAACTTAATAATACATTCAGGCAATAATTTCTATTTTTAATCATTGTTTCTGTAAAGAACTTTCAGTTGGGGTTGATTTTGCACCTCTAGTGGGCAAAGTCAGAATCCTGTTTATTTCCAATACACTTGTTTGTGTACGTGCATGATTAGTGGTATAATGTGATTTAGTTAAGTATAATGCTACTTCTTATCTCCTTGCTAACGTACTCTCAAATATTATCATGCATTATCAGTGTTACCACCAAATAACCATTTAACAACAATCAATCTTTATGCTTTTTTTTTTGCAATTGTATCTTATAAAGACATATTGGTATTTTCTATCATTCTTTTTTATAACCAGCTAAAATGTTCTCACAGGAGCATTAACTTGAAGTTCAAGTAAGGATAAACAATGGTAACCTATGTTTATGATAACAGCTGTGATTTGACTGCAAGTCAACCTTGAATGTAAGATGTAAAAATGTAAAACAACCTTAAGTGCTAGTTCTCTATTGTTAAATCAGCCTGTTTGTATCTCCATTGCTGGTTCAGCTGAGACATGTGAAATAGATAAGCTGTTTGTATTATTGTTGTGTTCACATGGAGTGACCAAACACCCCTTTTCCATCACATCAACAGAGTGGTAGGCAGTTTCCCATGGTTCTGCTGGGATGTCGCTTTCATGTGGAAACGGTCTCTGGGTCCCCTCGACCCCTCTGTTGTGACAGAAGATAATAAAATTCACAGCATCTGCCATTTGTTAGCATGTTTGGTGTAACTGATCTCCTTTTAATCTGTGGACTTCCAACATGTGTGCAGCTCCACAGCTGGACTGAAGCAGATGGATCCCACGGCCTCTCTGGGGCTGCAGCAGGCCTGGCTTGGGCCAACATGTTTCCTTGACTTTTTTGAGAGCTTTGGAGCTTAAGACAGAGAGTACTGAGGAAGATTACATTTGATCACTGTTATCATAATCATTTTCTTGTAATGAAATTGCTTTTTCAACTCAAACACCTGTTATGTTCTTCCTGAGTTGCTATACATCTGCTAAATGCTGTAGTGTGAGTTAAACTATTCCTCACCTTCTGGGATTTACTCTCCGATGGAAACAGAAGTCCCACATTTCAAGTATCCAACACATTCTTACACCAACTCAGATCATACGAGAATTATTTTTTCTTTTCAAAACGCTACAGATGTATCAAATTTGATGGATAAGAAACATTTTATTTGTGGTTTTCCATTACAAACTCAAATAGTTGTCAAAAAAATATTCTATCACACTTCATGTAAACCTCACCTGGTCAGTCAAGGTATAAAAGCAAAAATCAAAGCCTGAAATGTTTGTATAGTAACACGATCTGCTGATGTAGCAAGCAATATTTAGCCAAATGTATTGAAATGCAATGTTTGTATTTATATAACATTGGGTTACAGGCATATATAAGCACAACATTTCTGTGACTTTTAAAATTCCTCTATTAAAAAAAAGTTTTTGGGCGTGGTAGCTGAACCCTTCTTAATATCTGAACTTTATCTAAAAATGTGAACAGTTTGTGAAAGATGTAGTACAGGGCTGGTATTTCTGGAATTACATCATATGATAATTTGTTGTGGATGGTTTCAATCAGAAGACTCAAATATTAACAGTGTCAGAGTCACCTCTTCATCTGACAACATGGATGGCTGAAATGGACTCAGTCAATCTTCATTTTGTACAAACCTTCTTCCCCCGTCCTGAACCCTCGTCATAAAACCTGGAGTGTGCCTCAAAGAATGCACACTATCTTTCCTCAATGATGAAAACATCTGTCATTCATCAGCTGGTACAATATGTGTCGATTTAAAGGAGCATTACCGCTCTGCAATACGGGAAAGCTCCAGTTGTTCAGACTAATAACTAAGCAACATTGCAAAACCTTTGGAGGTTAATTTGGGAAAGATCTGGTTAAAGTAGAACAGAAATAGAAATGTCAATATTATAAAGTAGGCTAAATATGTGTCTCTCTAAATGGTACATGATGGCAGACTGACTGACTAAACAATTGAGTCAAAAGGACTCTCAATAAAGTAGAACGTTTAGCTTTCCATAGGTTAAGTAAGTTTAAAACTAGGCTGACTTCGCCATCTACCGATGAAGGAGGTGATGGTTTCAGGTGGCGCTATCACCGCCACTACGACAGGTGGCGCTGTCGGCCTGTTCGCAACAGTAGTGCTTCCGCTATCACTGGGAACAGAGAGCGACCGGTTCCTGATAAAAATACAAACAATGGGCAAGAAGCACAAAAAACACAAGTCCGAAAAACATGGATATGAAGGTATAATCAGCATATTTTAAAAGCATGCATTGAATTATATAGTTAGCTGTTTGTTATTTTAATTAAATCAATAAATTCAGGTTCGGCTGTTGTTTGTTGCTTTAGCAAGATAGTGCTAACCTAGCTAACTGTTAGCCTGTCTTTTTACACATGCTTCAGAGAGTAATAATGACCTCTATCTACAGTATACTTCTGCCCAAAGCCAACCTTTGTTTGTAATACAACGTTAGCTGCTACTTTAGCTTTATTACAACTACCAATATGTGAACTATGTGTTGGTGTCAACACTTTTTAGCACGATACTAGCCTTGTTGTTTTTATTTTGATTGTTGTTTTGATGTGTGCTGTTGTTTTGATGTGTGCAGAGTACGGAGAGAGACCTCTGAAGCTTGTGCTCAAAGTGTCTGGAAATGAAGTGACGACAGGAAGTTCAAGCCGGGACACTTTTTATGACGAGCAGCCGGCGGACTTCGACAAACCAAAAGACAAGAAGAAGAAAAAGAAAAAGGATAAAGACAGGAGCTTTGGGTCGCCTGAAGATGACAGAGGAAAGAAAAAGGTGATATTACTAAACCCTTTTTAGTCTACATCGACTAGTGTGTAATAACCTGTTAGTTTTTAATCTCCTTGTATTTAATGTTAGATGACAAAGAAGAAGAAAGCACAAGACGCAGGTGGAGATGACGACCGCAGCAGAACTCCCATCCGATCAGAGCTGGATAAACTGGAAGGTAATCTCCTGTTTCCTCTTGTTTGCAAGTTCATACCAACATCGTTTGTCCTTTGTTTTTAGTAATTCTATGTCTTTATGTCACTTGCAGAAAAAGAACAGACACCTCTGCAGGAAGCTTTGAACCAGCTCATCAGGCAGCTCCAAAGGTGCCGCCTCATTCAAGTATTAAGATAGAGCTAACTGAACCTCCACCCACCTCCTTTAGAGTTCATTACTGTTAAAGTCATTTTATGTGTAAAACAACGTGTGCGTTTTCTCTGTAGGAAAGACCCCAGTGCATTCTTCTCGTTCCCGGTCACAGACCTCATCGCTCCTGGCTACTCCGCCGTAATCAAGCGGCCCATGGACTTCAGCACCATGAAGGAAAGAGTAAAGAAAGAGTGCTACCAGTCGTTGGATGAACTTACGGTATCTACATGTACACAACATTTTCAGCCCGCAATGTCTCTCTTTTTTTTTTGCTGTTAATTTAGCAAACAGCATCAGTTCATATCTGCTCTCCGTAGAGTTCTTTGAGTGACTTGATGCCAAGTTGTCATGTTTGTGTTCTCTGCAAGCGACTGTATATTGTAAAACATTGTTAAGAAGACAAAGAATGCTTGATCCTGCAACAACAACAAGTAAACCTACTGACAGCAGTGCTGAACAGAGCCATTTTCACACTCAAAGTTCACCCTTGAATTTTCCCTGTACATGTTGTCATGGCTTAAAATTATAAAGTGATATACAAGATTAATCTTCATTAACAGTTCAGTATCAGGAAGTGACCAATCAGACTCAAATATTAAAGGACTAAAATCAGGACCATAAAAACGGGTCAGGGTATCCCTTTAAGTGTGAGATTAAATAAAGACACTTAATATGAATCGCTTGTTTTTGTCCAGTGTTTGATGATTTTGTGTCCCTGATGCAGGTGGATTTCAGGATTATGTGCGAGAACGCCATGATTTACAACAAACCTGAGACCATCTACCACAAAGCAGCTCGGAAACTGTTACACTCGGGAATGAAGATCTTGAGCCAGGTGTGAACATAGTCTTGTCCTCTTGTTTGGGTTATCTCTGATTATATGATATACAGTGTATTCCAGGTTCTCTTCTTTGAGGGGGGGGGGGTTGCTCTGAAGGACAAACATACAGGAAGTAATCTGGTATCCGTAACAGACTAAACATAATGCTGATGCCTTCATGTGACCCATAAAAGCAAACCAGACCGTCCAAAGAATATGGATTATTTCAGTATTTGTATTTAAATGTCGTCATCACTGCCGCTGAATCAGTGTTACATGGCAGATTTAACAGCTCACAGACCAGAAGTGCATTAGAGCAGAATGTCCATGAAAAGATTCAGAGTTAGTGATATGAATGATTAAATGGCAGCAGCTTGTTTTTTAGTTTCATTATATAACTTTATACATGTTCTGGGACCTCAGTTATAACCGCTGAGTATGCAGTTAGTCACAGGGCAGGCAGTTTGAAAAGATCAAATATGGCTAAACTTCTTTTTATAAATATTGTAGAGTGAGAAAGACTGCTGTGGGTGTGTTTAACACACAAACACTGCAGTTACACTGCTTTTTGACCGTTCTCATCAACAATGAAGTTCCCTCAACACAACAACTTCCCGGCAGGAAATGTTCCCGGCAGGTTTGTTGTGATCTGCGTGTGGACTAGGCTTATTAATGACATTGAATATTCTGTAAATAATCAAAAACCATGTAGGTTGCAGAGATTTAGTGAGACACGACTAACTTACAGGATCACAATAGAATTACTACTGCAAATTCAGTCCTCACCTGAAGTCCAGTTCCTCTCTCATTCTCTGACAGAATGTCATTATTTTACTTCCTGTACTGATGTTTTTTTTTTTAAATGATTATTTAAAACACATGGGGGTAGTAGATCGCTTCAGAGTCATTAACAGTCAGGTCCTCTCTCTCCCAATCATCTGTCTGCAGGAGAGGCTGGAGAGCCTGAAGCAAAGCATAGAGTTCATGTCTGGCCTAGATCCCTCTGCCAAGCAGCTGGCACAGTCCAAGGAGCAGGGAGCGTTTGGAGTGGACCAGAGCGGAGAGAGACCCAGCACTGCCACAGACAGCAGCGAGAGCTCTCGTACACCCGGCACACCCAGGTCCTTCACCCTGCTGCTATCAGATGCTTCTCTTTCCTGTAGTCACAGCCGTATGCCTCTCAAGCTCAGAGTAATAACATAATCACATATAAATGTATAAGTCTTAATATAAAATATATTAAGTAACAACTGGCCTCACGTCATGATGTTTAAGCTTGAGATGATCGTATAGATGTCAGCATGTTGGTGGAAACGGTTCTCTCCTGTGTGAGATCTGTGGGTTTGCTTTCACCTGACACCACATGAAATACATTTCCAGCAGTGGAGCTGCAGGCAGAGAATCTGAGGAATGCCTCCCAGCATGCAGGGTCTTGTTTTTTTTTTTTTCATGGCTGTGAATCTTTGAAATCAGTGTTGTTGCGATTAGTCGCGTAGCCGTATCGGATATGACTCACCGTCAGAGAAACCTTCACTTTAAGGTTTTTCTTTTTATTCAGCTGCTTCCCTCCGTCTGGTTTACATCAGATGATACTGCGTATGAGATCTTCATGGCATCTATTGACGTCAGCAAGGCCCTCACACGTAGATTATCTAATGAATTACGTTTAATGAACGTAGAAGTTTGATGTCACTCATTCAGGTGTTTAGCTGCAGTGTGCAAGCTTTTTATCCCCACTTTAAAAAAAAAAAGCTTCATCATTCATGTTCAGTGTGTTTCTTCCGCAGCCTTTCAATTTGTGATTCATTTACAGACACGACAAGGACTCCAAGGACGAAGCAGCAAAGGCAGAGAAAGAGCTTGAGGAAATTCGCAAGGTCATCGAAGAGTCTGGTGGAAAGCTGTCCAACAGGATGCTGCAGAGTGATGTGAGAACACTGAACAAATGATTTCTTTCCTTTTTCAAACAGACAATACGATACAACTCCAGTTCTAAGTTGACGACATAAAAAGAGAGAAGTGTTGGGATGTTAACAGACCTTGGTGGAGATCGTCTCCATTCTTGTTCAGTATAATGGAGGATTTTGGTTTTTTTTGGGGTGGAAATGTGTAATTCTTCATATTGCGTAATCCATGTTGAGACACATGAAGGCCACTTCTCTGACTTCTGATAATTATAATATATTTGTTGCAAAGCTGGATTTTGCACGACGGAAGTCGGATGGCTCCACCACTCTGGCGATCCTCAACCCAGCAGATCCATCAGTTGGAGGTCAGTTCACCTGAAACAAATCATGTATTCATTCTTGAATCCTTCATACCACCTTAACACCTACATTAGATAATGTATGTGTTACACAAGAATACATCCACTACAAACACTTGAGTCATTTTGAACATACAGATTTTGTCTATTAAAGGCTTGGGTATAGATGTTCATACATCTGGTTAGTTTGATTAGTATCTACTTCTGGTTTGGTGCAGTCCACGACATTGAAATGAAAACATCAATCATTCACTGGTTCAAGCTCTGACATGTGAGGTGGACTTGTTTTCTCATGTGTCGGCTTATTGCTTATAGATTTAAGGAGAGCTGCTAGGACATAAAAAAATGCACCTTGTTGGAAACCTCTTAGATCTGAGGATGCAAATATATCTATCATTGTGGCGGTCGGTGAAATGTTCAAGCGTTTCCGTTGCAGATGTTGGTTACTGTCCTGTCAAACTGGGCATGATGTCCAATCGGCTGCAGAGCGGCATAAACTCCCTGCAGGGCTTCAGGGAGGACAAGAGGAACAGAATCACTCCAGGTACATCATTGTCTGCACATTGATGCAATCAGAGACCTCCCCCTTGTCGGTGTCGGAACTCATGTGACAATCTCCACAGTGTCCTACGTCAGCTACGGCCCGTTCACCTCCTACGCCCCCACCTATGACTCGAGCTTTGCCAACGTCAGCAAAGAGGACACTGACCTGATCTACTCATCGTACGGCGAGGAGTCCAGCATGCAGGGCTCAGACAGGTATGTGCAGCACGACCACAGACGCACTCCAGCTCTGTGCTATTCACACAGAATGTCACTGGAGGCATTCCTGGCTGATTACTCTCCAGATGTTTCTCTTTTGCACTGAGCTCATCCTGCTCAAATTCGGAGCTGCAGACTGAGTCTCATCTTGACTTCTTACTCTCTGGTTTCATTTGTATAAATCATCCCACGGCACGCTAATGACAGCATCAGTTTACTGTATCTCCCCCAGAAACCCCGCTGAGTTACTTTGAGTGTGTGTATCCAGACTAAACATTGAAGGTGACTGGATGTTTAGTGTGTGTGAACATCTACAAATGACCTTTAATGTTATAAACATGTAAAAAGCTTGGATACTTTATTAAGGATTGTTTACAGTTTGCACTGAGTATCTGTGATTGCTGTCATTAGTGTTTTACTACAACTGGAGTGAAATCCCTTCATACACACTCAATGTCTGAGCCTTTATTTCTCTTCATGAACAGATTTCAGGAGGTTCAGGTTCATTCCTGCGCAATCATTTGACAAATTGACATCAACCTCTCATTACTCTTTTCCAATGAAGTGATCGTGTTTTTCATCCCTCTGCTTAAAAGAAAAACCCGTAGCTTTTGAGTTATTATGTTTGTGTGTTTGACAGTTTGTCGGAGTTTTTGGCCAAATCCGACGAGTACGTTTACAAACTGGCAGATAACATCCTGGACGCAGTGACGAATGGAGAGCATTCAAAAACCCTCGAGGAGACAGACCAAGTAAGCACCTCATGTGACATTGAACCTGATCCAGGTGAAGTTAAAAAGCACAGGATAGAAATGAAGAGTGCTTCTGAATGTTATATTCTCTCTCTCTTTATTGCCCGATCAGCATGTGGAGAAGGTAACGAATACCCCAGAGAAGGATGACATGGAGGTGAGTGTTGGGAGAAATCCGGAGCTGATGCCCACCAAAAAGCTGTCCTCTGATAAACAGCATCTGTGCCTTTCCATGCAGTATTAATAAAATAACCATGGTGTGCTTATGTAATGTTGGGAAGAGGAGCTCCTGCTGCACAGCTCATATTCTTGTATTTTACCTCGTGTGGATACTTCTTTTCAATTTGGCATTGAAGTCGGCCTCTGCAGACGATTGCTGCATCAACCAGCTGTGTCAACACAACAGGGGCTCGCCTTTAGCCATGATCCATCCACACATGGAAAGAACATTTCCCTTCAAAAGGCAGCGGTGCGACTCGCTCATAACTCGCTGTTGAAGAATTTGAAGAGGCCCATGTTTTCTTCCAGCGCCTGCTGGCTGGGCTGGAGCTGAATTACTCCTCAGAGTGTCGCAGGAAACCAAAGCACATCCCCCCCCCCCCCCCCCCCCCCCCCCCCCCCCCCACCAGTCACACAGCAACCCTCTGTGCTGCCCGTTTGCTGTTCTTGGCCGCTCTCCAGTTTACTCTCATCCCCCTGGCCGGGTGTTGCAGCTTTTCATTAGGTTTCAAGTTGTATCAGCGAGGAAGCAGCGTGACTAAAGAGACTTCTAAAGGCCTGGATGTTCTCTTGAAGCGTCAGCTGTCTGCGTTGGCATGCATTTTTTTTTCTTTTAATATCACTCAACATGCCCCCCCCCTCTCTCTTTTTTGTCTTGTAGGTAGCTGAACCTGAAGCACCAATCAGCAACAGGCCAAACATCCTACAGTCTGCTGCAGGCCTGCAAGAAGCTTCAGAACTCTCACAGGGTAAAAGTCCTGTAACATAAAGATCATTTTCATCATACATCTGGGTATCTGCAGGTTTTCAAATACTAAACTGAATTAACTTTAAAGCTGTTACTGAAGTGTACACAAAGAATGTTTTTCCCCCAAAATGTAAATGGCGTCATTTACAGATTATTCACTCCCCACTCTCACGGGAGACGTGAGCTGAACACAGATTTGGTCAGCACCTCAATATGTGAACAAAGAATTTCATAACTGTCTAAAAGCAGACGAGCCTTTTATCCATTCAGCGCCCCCATTAAGAGTCCTCTCAGATCTTTCTAACAGCCCATCAGAGTTTTTCTCTCTGTCCTCACAGTAATGTTACAGTAAGGAACAAAGGATGTACTGTGCAACACAGAGGACAGGTGGGATTTCCGACCAAGTAACATGAGGAACTCAGAGAAGAAAAAAAAAAGTAATAAGTGAATGTGTGCTCTCTTTCTTTCTGTCACAGAGGCCCTGCACTTCCAGGTGAAACTAGACGAGACTACAGAGCTCCTGCGAGACCTGCAGGAAGCTCAGAAAGAGCGCCTGAGCACCAAGCAGCCGCCAAACATGATCTGCCTGCTCGCTCCGACTGCCAAGGAGCTCGAGCTGGGTAAGAACCTTTCAGTCGCAGACCTCTTTGTTCTGAATTATAACCACGGTCACAGCTGAAGGTTACCAACACCCCAGTTAAATCTTGAGTTGCCTTTTTGCGCATATTGTTCGTCTTTAGTTTAAGATCAGAGATAGATGGATCTCTGTTTCAAATAAACAACCCTCACCCACAGGGACCTTTTCCTGCAAATAACTTCCTGTGACAGTTCTGTAAAGAACAACGCTGGCTATAGCTACCAGTCTTTATTACTGATGTGGGAAATCTGAAGCTACAGTTATTTCCTGGTGAACCTATAGCTAAACAAATTGACCAAAAGGCATAATTGGACAGGCTCCACAGATAATTGTATTTAAATGTTTTTTTTTTGCCAAAGAGCATTGTGATGATTTTTTCTTAAAAGTAAATAAATTAGAAAAAAATATATATTTCTTAATGTCTTGTTTCTTTTCCATGTCTCTGTCTGCAGCTGAGAAGGTGACTGGGAACCTGGCTGAGTTAACAGGTCAGGTGGCCCCGTGTGATGTCAGCAGCGTGTACGGCATCAGGAGGGCCATGGGCGTCGCTTTACCTCCCGGACTGCCTGAGACATTCATTGACCTCACTACAGGTGGACAACATGAAACTTAATGAATGCTGTTTGAAACTTCAATAAATGTTTCAAAATGTCATTAACATCTAGTTTATACTTCAATGTTTTCAGTGCGGGACACGGCTGAACCAATGGAGATGTCCAGTTGTCAGGACACAGCTGCAATCATGGCTGTATGATTTGACTTTAACCACAGTCACAGTTTGGTCACTTAGTTTTTGTAGAACGTGTGTTTTTGTGTCATTTTTATGCATTTCATTTAATAAACTTCTTTTTATAAAAAACTTTGGCTCCTGTTAAATACTGAATGCAGACTTAGGAAAACATTTATTACATTCTGTAACTGTACAAAAGTCAATATCCACTTTTATTCACATAAAGGTCAATACTTTAAAATTATTATTCTTATGTAACAACAATTACAGAAACATGATGGTCTCAAAAAGATAAGGCCACGAGACAGATCAAGTTTTCAGAGACGCACACGGAGCGATTCGGATCAGTTCAGGAGACAGTCTGAGCTGAGTTCAGAGAAAACTTCACAGCAGGCATGTTATGTCACAGACTAAAGAGCATCACAGGTTTCCCTCTTTGCAGCATATACGCAGACAAGCAGCAGCACTCAAACATACAGCACATGGATTTGTGACTGTTTCTTGGAAAGCATCAAATATTCTGTAAGAAATTTGAGACTTTTTATTCTGCTTTTAATACACAGCTGGACCTCCATTAAAGGTTTAGTGAAGAACATGTTTTTAATATGGATATCTCTGGTGAAGGCTTGAAAGAAGATTTTTTAAATCTATTTCTGATAATGCTCATTACACAGTAACAGAGCAGTGGGTCAAGACTTCAGTTTCAAAAGATGATCCAAACAGAATCCAATGTTTAGTTTTTAAGGACCAATGAGGTCTTACAAATGAACGACTCAAGGTGGCAGTGGTAAAATACATATTTTAACTACCGATAAACAAGTTAAAGACAAAAGAAGTACAAAAGGGACTGACCACGAGACATATATCTGTTTGTGAAAGGAAAAGAAGAGGATTGTACTTTCTGACCACCTCTCCACCATCCTGATCCGTCTGAAAGGTCCAGAGTTTCAAGTGTTGATTCGTTTTGACATCACAAGAAGCCAGCTGCATCAGTCACTTTGTGCTGTCCAGGAGCGTTTGAACTCCGACCCCACTCCTACACAAATCTGGCTCCATTTCGGCTTTCTTCAGCAACCTGGCCTCAACTCATCCCCATGCCCTGTTGCTTGCTCATGTCTGTACACACAAAGAAGGTTTTCAGCTCCCCTTTGCCCTTCACATTAATGAGTCCTCGACACTCGCAGGAGTAGCCCAGCTTCTTCAGCACCTTCGTTGTTTCCTCGGTGACCTGGAAGACAAAGAACGCTTAACTACTGCTAAGAAAACACAACAGTCTGATTTAAAAGCCCATCAGGGGACGTGTTGAGAAGTTCCCTGCGATAAAATGAACACTTCTTAAACACCTCTGAAAGAGAAAGGAAGAAATATGACTTTCTTTGGAGCTACAGTGAATGTGAAACAAAGCAAAGAAGAAAATATTCCGTGTGATGACAGTATTAATTTGACTTGCTGTTGAAAGAATTTTCATCCCTGCTCCGAGTAGATACAAATTAAAATAGAGCCAGAGAGTGAAGAGATCTTCGACACACAGCGTGTTTGTGACACTGTGGGACCTGTTTAAGCAACAGGTGAAGTGTTACAGCTCTGTACCTGGATCTTTCCCAGCTCCCCGGTGCTCTCCATCCTGCTGGCCACGTTGACTGTGTTGCCCCAGATGTCATACTGAGGTTTCCTCGCCCCGATCACTCCAGCTATCACGGGGCCATGATTTATGCCTGAAAAGAATGAAGAAAAAAAAAAGGGAGGACAGGATGAAATATCAGATGGAAGAGTCATCTTAAGAGCTCAGGCTGAAACATATAAGCTAGAATGGACAACCTTAAGAAAATGCTTTCAATTATTAATGCAATTCTGTTGCTGTACAGTCCATGATTCAATGTTCAAGGACATTCTCTGTTTGCTTAAGTAAAAACTAACACCATAGCTACCTGGAGAGACAGAGAGGACATCTGCAAACTAAATCCAAAGTTTCCCTGAGGAGCCACTGCATCTGTTAAGATGTTTGAGTTTTAACACTAGAAGAAATATCTGCTTCACAGCATACTTGAAATCCCCTCTGGATCAATAAAGTATCTATCTATCTATCTATCTATCTATCTATCTATCTATCTATCTATCTATCTATCTATCTATCTATCTATCTATAATTCTCTGGGTTTGCTTAACTTGAATTCGAGTAATACTGAATTACAGAAATCCATTTAACACTTTATTCGTAAGCCTCACAACCGTGATGACGTCACAGGGCAACACAGCAAAAAATGTGAAAGACAAAAACAAATACAATTGTTTTTATAAATAAAAACAAAACATAGCTTATTGTATTCAGAGGTTAATCAGCTACATTTGTACTTTCTTGTGTATAGGAGCTAGCTTTTGGTAGCTAATGTTAGCTGAATGAAATATTGCTGGTGAGATATGGGGGAAGCAGGATGTGGTCTATGAGCCCTCCTGGGTGTGTCACAGTGTTATGGTGCCTCACAGTACATTGTGTGCACTGAGATGAGCCCAAAAGGTTAATATAGATGATGAGACAACAAAACCAACATGAAATAAAACAGTGAGAAGTGGAAACAATGTGAACACAAAGTAAGAGACCAAAATAGAGCAGAGTAGGAGAGAACCAGCTCAATGCTGCCCAGGGCATGAGGCTGAGTTCACATTCAAACACTTCAAATAAATAAAACCAAAAGTCACCGACAAAACACTCGACACGGAGTGAGTCAGAAAAACAAAAAACATCCTGCAGAGAGACACAAAAAAGGAAGTTCAAAGACATCGCGGGCTACGATTAGATTTCTTTAAATTCAAACATATTCAAACATAAACCAAAGATTTTTTTTAAAACTTAATTTAGCTGAATCATTGTCATGTTATTATTTATATCAAACATAACAAGGACCACTCAAGAAGCCGCACACTTCCCTAACATTGAGCATAAAGTGCACAGTCATGTTCTCTGTTTCAACTCAGCTTGTTGTTGCACTGCTCTTACATAATGTCCCTTTATTTTTGTGCTGTAATTGTCACCTTTGGGTGCAGTGGTAGGGCTGAAGAACCGTTTACTTTCAGTCTTTTCTAAAAGGTGCAGAGCAGTTCTAACCTGAGTTTTAAAGCAAATAATAGAACTTAAAGAGCATATCCTATTTATACTTCAAAGCCAAATGAACCTGACTGCAGAGAAAACAAACGTTTCTCCACACTGGTCACAGAAAAGCTTTTCTTTCTTATAGACCTGAATTCAAAAAGTAGACC
The DNA here is from genome assembly GCF_947650265.1 of Symphodus melops. Classification (NCBI taxonomy): domain Eukaryota; kingdom Metazoa; phylum Chordata; class Actinopteri; order Labriformes; family Labridae; genus Symphodus; species Symphodus melops. Next base: position 15,043,784 of record NC_136693.1, on the reverse strand, counting down.
TCTTTGAGTTTGAGAATTTGGCTTCAAAAGTCTGACAGTGTGGAGACTAGTCGATCATAAGGAACGTGTTCTGCTGCACTCTGCAAAGCTTGAGCTTTTATGTCTCATGGAAGTTTTTCTCTTCAACAAAAACTCTATCCAGATCAGCTTTGCGGCAGTCTGTCCAGACTACAGAGACAACATCAGATCCTTTTCTGCTGACTTCTGTCTCAACTCTAAAAGCCACTGAAACATTATTTAAAATCATTATCTTTTACAATCAGCTCCAGGATCCTCAACCTGACAGTCAGACATAAAGCACAGGCTATACACGTCCGTCAAATGAGAAAGTACAGTTAAAAGGTTGCTGGAAGGAAGAACTAACACAATAGCCAGTCGCGTCTCGCACAGTGTAACCAGGGAAACCTGCCGCCTGATCGTGCAAGCTGCCTACAGTGCAGTACAGCAGTCATCAATGAAAGGTTCCTGCTCAAGCTGCCAAACAGCTGAGCACACTCACCCACACGCAGCCTGAAGCTATTGAAGGAATGTCTGTTGATGCCGTCCAACTTGCCAATCAGAGCGATGGCAAACTCCACCATGATCCCGATCTGCGCCTGCTGTCGCTCTTTGTCCTGAACAGAAAAGTTCATTCAACAGATTTCATCACAAAACGTTCATGTCTGTCTGACAAGTAAAAAAAAAAATAAAAAATTGTGATGGTTCTTTGCAAAGAATCGAGTCAACACGGTCGCTGTGACCCAGGCCTGAACCTGGTCTGAGGCAGCAGCTACTCCACCTGATTGTTCTCCTGACCAGGCGTCCCACTGAGCCCTGCAGCAGCCATGTACGTGCTGCCAATTGTCTTGATCTTCTCCACACCGCTGAATTTGGGCTTTGACAGCAGCTGTTAGTCAGAGAACAAACTCGAGTGTTAGATGTGTGGGAATTCCTCATTTCATCATTCTGAGTCTTCTCTTATTCCTGAACTTAAATAACAAGACTGTGCTTCGTCTTCCCCCTCCTTTGGATTCCTCACCTCGTCAAAATCCGCGATGATCTCGTTCAGGAGTCTCAAGCATTCTAGTCCGTCTTTATTTATATCACACTCGGTGTAAAACTCTTTGAAATCAGGAACCGAGGCGAACATAACACACACACAGTTATAGGACTTGTAGTACAGGTCCTGTTTGGGGAGAAAAACATAAAAGTGAATAATATTAAACCGTTACCATCTATAAAACAAACTATCGATAATACTTACATAATCATACATGTTCATAAATATGCAACTTACTATTTTCTTTTTGTCCCAGATCATACAGTGCAAAGTAAATATGAGTCATGAAATATGCTTTTTTTTTTTTCTCACCTCGTTCTTTTTATTCTCCCCGACAAAAAGTGCTGCCACGTGGGCAGGCAGCACGTTCTCCAGCAGCAGCCGGTTCAGGTTCTCCCTGGTCTCAATCTCGTCCTGCTCTGTGCGGTTCTTGTACTTTAGCAGGAAGTCCTGGCGAAAGCACGACTCATTCTAGTATGAAGGAACACAGAGAGTTTAGAGTTCTTGCCTTCTTTCCTCGCTTCTCGTGCTCCCAACTGAGATGCAAGCCAACATGCAGGTTAAGACGTTTTAAGGTGTTTTTTTTTAAATCAGATATGTCAGCTTTGGAGCATTTCCCATTGTACAATAATTGTAAAGAACAAAAAGGCAAATATTAGAAAGACAAAGTTGAATTAATGAAAGAGATTAAAAAGGTCTCATTTGTGTGTTTCAATGATCTTTTAGTCGTGGTTTGAAATGGGGGGTTTGTGATGAATGGGAGACACATTGTAGAAGCAATGAGAATGACCGAGAGGTCAAGGTTGACTTTACCTGCTGTGAGATGATGAGCATAGTGACCAGGAACAGGGTGATATAAATGCAGCTCATCACCTGCGGGTGCTTTACCAGCCCCAAACATCTCAGCACAGATCCTGCCTCAGTGCTGTAGAGCAAACATGAACGTTCAGATCCATTACATGTCTACACATAAATTATAATTCCTATCGAAACCAAATGTCTACATGTAATATCCCTACATGGAACGGAGCTTAAAAAGTGGTTCTCACTAAACCGCTGTGTTGAATTGATAGACTCTATTTAAGTCCCACCTGTTGCAGTTACAGCAGTCGGATCCTAGCGGACCGCAGAGGACATTTTCGTAGTCCTCGAAGAGTTTCCACCTGATACTGAGGATGATGCTGTAGTATGCTGCAGAGGCCAGGCTGACGAAGAGCACCTTGAGCTCAAAGCTCACCCGGAGGAAGACTCCACATGCAATGAGTGAGAGGATACAGCAGTAAACTGAGTACTGAGGAAGACAGAGGAGAGGGATGGAGTTAGAACGGGCTCGTATGACAGCAACAACAACCACTGTCGTTAGCATTTATTTCAATAGCGTCAGTGTGTGGAGTGCAATAAGTGAGGAGACAAGAGAGGGAGACGTGTGCAGTCACTTTACTCTCCACTTCAACATGTAAATCCCACTGTGCAGCGAGTGAGGTCAAAACCACCACACAACGTCCTCTAAAGCGGGACACCTCTCTCTTAAAGGTACAGTCCCTTGGTGAACGTCTTTGAGTCTTACTTGTGGGTCACATTGCTATTTAAAAACTATAATATATTAAAATAAATGACCTTTACTTCTCGTAGTTCAATGATTGCATTCATTATAAACTATTGTTTTTTATAACCATAAGGTATTTCATACAATCATTGCTGCAAATTGAGTATTTTAATATGTACATATACAATTTAAGACACCAAAGGCCCCATTATTTTATGAAGGATAGGAGATATTCATAATAGGAGATGTGACTGATGGATGGGGGCGTAGCAGCTGTATGTCAGGAGGTTCTTCTTCTGTGAGGAGGACGACCCAAAGTTAGTTTGGGAGAGCTTTCCACTATGGCATGTTGCTTGCAGGAGCAGGGGATCGAACCCTTGACCTTCTTTACCAACTGAGCAACAGCCGCCCAAGAAGCAATGAGAATAACAGAGAGGTCAAGCAGCCCTTTTGAAGCCACTGAGAATACATCCAGGTTTATACAGTCTATGTGAGGAACTTTAGTATGGTTTTGTCGAAGTGATGTGTGTGATCAGGTTTTCTGCTGTTCCAGTCTACCCACTGTTTGCACATCAGATGATGCACAAATCCACCCTCATGGTACCAATTTTTTTTTTCTCTCAGTTGAGCAGACACATGAACAGGTCTGTAAACGCTATTTAATCCAGTCCAATAGACAAAATGAAATGTCACCACAGTTGAGGTTTAATAAATCCATCACTCACAGGCAGACAGAAGAGGCCGTCCTCTAATCCCTGCTTACGGGAATCATTTGTGGGACACAGGTTGGCATTATCACTCGGCCGTTCTGTCCCACGACTCTGGACGAAGCACTGCAAGGGGGGGATCAAACTGAGTTTACTGACAGGCAACACTTTGAAGTCCAGCATGGCAGCTATTAAGTGTAGCACAGCCAGAAATAGCACAGAGTACATAATGAGCCTCTCATCACTAAACATGAGTGTGGTCATACCAGGTTGAATACTGCCACGACAATGATAACCGTAGTAGTGATAGTAGCAAGAGGGAGGCGCACACACGGCCGCTTTACCACCGCCTCCGACACAGCGGGGAGCCACTGGCATCTTGACAGCTTCTCTGGAAACAAGTGCTGCAGAAGATAAAGCGATGGGAGGAGAAAGTAGGGAAAAGGTATGAGGAGCGAGCATGTGACTTTTCAGTCTTTAGACATCACGTGGGAGAGACTCAGTGCTGGCTATTTTGAGTGAAGGAATCTGTCTGAGAGGAGCAAACACTGCCTGTCAAGGACCCAATGTCAGAAGTCATCCAGAAGTCCAAGGTTAGCTATAGAAAGCTACAGGAAGGTGAATACAAGGGATGACTTACATGACATGACAGACCAATTCTGGCTCTGAATGTGCACTATACACATTATTTCCCAGCGTCTTTCTTTGACCAACCACTTACTATTTATAATATGTTTGTGCTATTTTTGATCTACAAACCTTTTACAAGTGTCAGTGATGCTGGATAGCTCACAACTGAAAAACAAGTGAAGGGAAAGAACACCTTGATGTTGTCTTTTACGGCTTCCCTTTAAACGTAGCATTATGTCAAGAATGCGAGAATGCTAGTTTTGTGAGTAAGAAAATGTAATACAATTAGAGACAAAAATAAATGTTCTAAAATAGGAGAAAATATAAAATGTTAGATTAAAACAAAATTAAAATTAAAAATCTACTCCAGCCCCACCAGTCGTACCAGTTTAATATCTCAGGTTTAACACTTTTTTTTTTCAGATTAGAAATCTCTGCTCTAATGACAATACGGACAAACATTTCAGGAGGGAGTTTAAGGAAGTCTACTGACAGTGAGTACACTTCTGCTCAAGGCTCTCTGAACTTTTTAACATTTTTTCATGCATGGCCTTCAAATTAAAGACAAAAAATTTATTTTTCTCTTCTACTGTAGAAGGAAATCACATTCATGAATACCAATCATATGCAAAAACAAATGTGAGTCATGCACAAGTTATTTAGTTCAGGGCCAGGCCACAATTATACGAGGTGGAAAATTTACACTGATCTACATTCAGCGTGGGTGACTGTAAGAGCTATGACAGGTTTACTTTGCCTCTGAGGCCTTTTCTTTTCCTTTTTCCACATGATGAAATGTTAGCTGGGACCAGATGAAACTTGCACTTTAGTCACTTGAATATCAGAAAGTCAAAGGTCAATGTAAGACTCCACTCATACTGACCTGTAGGTGACTGGCAAAACAGATAGCCATGGTAAGCAGCAGCACACAAACTAACACTCCAAATATGATCCCCAACATCTGTCGACTGAAAAAAGTCAAATGGTGAGTCAGAGATGACAATTCTGTGATGTAGTTTTGATCTGAAATAACAGATCAAATGTCTTCATACTCACTCTTTCGTAACAAACATCTGAACCACAAAGATACAAAGGAAGATGAAGGTGGCACAGCCTACATAGTGCTTGAACATCGGCAGATCCAGGGCTCGGTACTAAGAGGAGGAAACACAGATGAGAACACCAGAATGCTGCATCACAGATATACAACAATGAGATTTTTTTTCAATTATCATTGTGTAGCTTTGATTTCAACCAACCTGCTTTTCTAGCTCTTTCTTTGGAAACCAGAGAGCTAGACTGCCGGTCTCTTCAGACTTTGACCACTGCCTAAGAGAGAAGAAGGAAGGAAACAATTAAATAATGGAAGAGAGGGAAGAAAAGAAGGTACAAGAAAAAAAGGCTTCACATTTCCGGTGTATTGAGAGTTGTTTTGTTTTCTTATAAATAGAATACAGCTCAAGATCACGCAGGTAATAAACAGCTGCGACACTAATCTCTTTGGATTAACAATGAGAACAATAACTTCAAAAAGCAACAATACAGCAACAATGTCGGTAACAGTAACCAGTAGCCTTGTTTGAAAAATCATGAAGGGAATATTGCATTAGCCTTATTAATGATGAGTTACACATTCCCTTACATGTTAAGATCTCATGTGAAGGACAGTCTAGCCCCCTTTCCCTCAGAGTTAAATATTGAAACCAATATATGCATATTAAAGAAAAATAGAGACATGTGTGTGCTTGTGGATTTTCTTACAGAAATCTGAAGCACTAAGACTATCTGTCTACAGGTATGCTTGTTGCATAATGATGCTGTATTTAATCAAAGGGGTGCTTTGAGCTGAATGCTCACTACAGTAAGGTAACTTGCTAAAAAGGCGATTCTAACGTGCTTATGTAAAGCAGGCATTAAACCCCTCAATCCTGAATTTTGTCTTCCTGGTTAATCTTCATTTTCAATTATTCTCTGTGTCATTAGTGATCACAGCAATATAATGCCTCTTACCGTCAAAGTGAAACCTGTTTTGCTGGATTTTCTCTGCTTTGTAAAAATGCTTAGAGATACATCACAGGCACAAAATGTGATTTCAAAGTCAACATTGGCGTACTTGCTGCTGAGCTCATCTATAGTAGTCGTCATCTCATTGTGCAGCTCTTCATCAAATTTACTCTTCTGGGATTTGTTCCTGCGAGGGAGAGAACAGACACACTGAGAAAAAAAAAAAAAAGCACAGAGCGAGGGGCTAAAACACACAAAAGTACTGGAACAGATGCCTGAAAAAAACCAAAACGCAGATCAGGTCATGCAGGTTACTTAGTGTCCAGGTTAGCTGTGCATACGGGCAACTTGGTTAATGCAATTCTGAGCATTAGTGAGAAAAAGTTTAGGTTTTGTGTCTGTGAGAAAGTTGCCTCGAGGGAATGTGCCAGATGCAAATGTGACATTGTCTGCAGGATTCAGCGGGAGTGTCTCTCTGCCGTGCTTCTGCTTGGAAACCCCCAACCCTATCAGGAAGGAAACACTCTCACAGATGCACAGATCTAGATATACACAAGCCCCAGTCAGTGATCAGTGTTAATAAGAGCATGTCAGTGTGATTACAGAGGTTACAGGTTTCCTGTTGGCTTTGAGGCCCACATGTTGGCTGTAGCAGTGAGAATCAATGATAAAAGACCAATATTACACCACTTCTTAGGTTAGTGTTGGAACGACAAGGCCGTTCACAAAGGCAGTAGTTCTCACCCTGAGAGGCCCTCAGACAATCTTTTAAAAGGTAGGTATGTATTAGTGGAAAGTCTTTATCTTTTCCAAATAAATCAGAAAAAACTATAACAAAAAAGGAATAATTTCAACATGTGTGTAATAATTCATGTTTTGGAACTAGTTTTAAGCGCAGTCATTGCTGGGAGCTAACCTGTCGTTTAAAAAAAAGATGAAAACTCAAAGACTGTTATTTATAGTGACTCCTTTCTCTTACAAAAAAAGTGAATATTAGAAAGCTCCATGCAGTTTGGGTTCATTTTTTGGGGTCAGAAGGCCAGAGGATGAGAACTACTGCCCTGAGCGCATGTGGACCTTGTGGACCATGAAGGCCCCACTCACTTATAGCTGCTGAATGGAGCTGTGGACAAGGAGAACGGTTCTTCTAGAGACTCATCAAAGCTGTCAGGGCCCAACAATAGAAAATTGTTTTAAAGTAAGAAAATGAAAACTTGAATATCATGTTTTAAAATCTAAGTATGCAACCCCACGAAACAAGACAGTTAATATTTTATGAACATATGGGAAAGTTCGGGCAGGGAGATTTGATGTGCACGCTGAGATTCACTCTTTTAAAATGCAGAATATCTTCTGAATAGTGACCAAATATGTAAAATCATCATTAATGCCTTTCGAGGTTCCTACCTCTCAGGGATCTTGTTGCCAGGGGTTGATCGTAGAGGGATGTCCTGGAATAAACACGGACAACATTCAAACAATAAGAATGCATGAAAATACGAGTCCTGACAGCCAAACCCACCACAGCTCAATACATCTAACTAAACTACTGTAAGTCACTGTCTGGCTTCCACCTGTCTTAGATAAACCTCTCAAAAACTAAGCCGATGTTTATTATGAAATAATACTTTTTTTTTTCTTTTTTGACTGACCGTGTAAAGGCACAGAGGAACAAACACAGTTAAAAGACACACTTTGTTATTTTGTAATCACAACAGCTAGACTCTACTTTGAATCTGCACACTAGTCTTTGACCTGGTCTCCAGCAGATGAGTAACTGCTGCCTTTAAAATAACTAAAAAAAATATGTGTACCTTCCAGCGGGGCTTGCCGTTGACAATGCTGTCTGGGGTGAAGCCCTCTCGGTTCTGAAGGTGGGCAAAAGGTTTGACTGCCCCCCACGACTCCAGGTAACGGGTCATACGAACAGACGCCCTCATTTTCAGCCCGTCGTTCACCCGAGGTTTGCGACTATTCAATGATGGGTCCTTGGACTTGAGAAACAAACACAAAATCAATATTCCATTTACAGGACACTTTGGGCATTTAGCTAAAGCTCTTAAGGCTGAAAACTAGCGAGCACAAGCCTCATCATAAAAGTCATCAGAGAATACGCGTGGTTAGAATGCTTTCACCAAAGCTGTGCAGTCCTCTTGATTAAGTAATGGGACTTTCTAACCTGCTCTGCATCTTGTTGTGGATGACTTTTGTAACTACTTGTTGAGCACGATTGCTCCGAGTAAACAGGCGTAGGTCATCCAAATGTTGTTTTATGTCCTAAATGTTGTATGGAGTGGCGGGAATATGTTAACAGAGTGATTTCTTGCCAATAGAAGCGTATAAACATGAAAGAAAAAAGCGTATGCAGTAATGGGATGACAGATTCCTCCCACACATGAAGACCTGTAGACCAGATGCTTCATCTCAATGAAAAGCAACATTTGTTTAACCTCATTGCTCAACCGCATCATAAAAATCCCAATGTGTTGTCTGTACACATGAACTTTTAATTGATATGATGATGCAACATTGTCACATCAGTAATTATGAGTCAGAGCCTCTATCTCACTCTCTACCTAACTAGGTGTGTTTTCAATAAAGAAATCAGAACTTACCCTTGGATCAATGACTAGGTAGGTTTTGATATTGAGTTCTTTTAAGTAGGAGTCCCTGCAGTGGCCGTTGCCTTCTTCCACTTCGTAAGCCTTGTTGAGATGTTTGAGTGTGGCCTCTGTGATGTGGACACGCCTAACATTGACGGAAACAGTGGAAACCAGCAATGAAATCCTTGACTTGGCGTGTAAAAAGATGATCTGACTTGATGAAGTTTGTGATTGTTGAGATAAAAGTGAAAAAAGATTAAAGTTGATACGTTATTCCAGAGGCATTTTTACTGTCGGTCACATGATTGAAACTGAACTATAGAGGTAGCTGATGGAGTCTGAATCTGAATTGAATACTCTTTGTATTACAGATTTTTTATTTGTACCAAAAGAGATTTTGGTTGATGATATTGCTAATATGTGACAAAGTTTTATCAGGATTCAACTGTATGAACCTCTGACCTTTAAAATGAGTCAACAAATGTACAACTTGAATTGTGCTCCAGCCACTGGTAAATACACAAAACACAAGAGAAAGCAAACTTTCAGTTTTTCTTACATGAAAAAAAAAAAAAAAATATATATATATATATATTCAAGATATCGCACTAAACTAAATTTCAATAGAACCAACAAGGAGAGTCTGACGCTCATAGGAACCAGTTAGATGATTACACTGATTGTCATCGGACAAGTAGAAATGAATGTTGTGTGCAATTGTATTGTTTTACAGCAAGGGTTGACTAAACCTGAAAATACTATTTCAATCAGATTGAAAGAATAGAAATAGTGCCACTTACCCTGGAAGGCCTCCTGACTCCATGTGATTGGCCAGTGTGACATCATGAGACCAGACATCAAATTGCCACTTACGAAGGCCAATCACACCACAGAGCACGTTGCCTGAGTGCACGCCCACTCTCATGTTGATATCGACTCCTGTGGCCTCCTGGACTTGCCTGGAGGAGTTGCACATCAATACTGTAGCTCAGTGATATTCAAGGTTGTCTCTTTGTGCACAACAGTCTTTTCAAGGTACAATGAAAGTCTGATGAACAAACATGATGACCTAACAGAGTCCACTGTCGTTTTCATGTGCGTCTATTTCAGTTCCGTTAACTTCCGTTAAAAAAGTGGCTACTGGGCTTTTTCACAACTGGTTAAACTATGAACCGCTAGAGCAGAGTCAACATCTATTCAGACTTTCCTAATGCTGCCATTTGTTCTTTAATATTGCATCTCCTCTTAAACACTAAGCATAGTTAGATATACTATTGTGTTAAACAGATAAAACTCCATGTTCCTAACGTTGCTAACATTGGAGACAGTTACTGTAAGGGTAAAGGGTTATGGTTGGCACAAACTCACTTGATGGCTTCACACATGTCCAGGCCCATTTTCACGCAGTTCTTTGCATGTTTAGGCAGAGAGACCGGCAGCCCGGACACGCAGTAGTAACAGTCTCCAAGGATCTTGATTCTCATGCATTCGTTTTCCTACATAAAAATAAAACACAAGAGACCTCACAACTTCTCTCTGGACATGATTACCGCTCGTGTCGTTCAAATAGGTGAGGCTCCAGCCTTAAAGGGAGTTTGCTGTTAGCAATAATACAATTTTAAATGATGACTCACCTTGGCAATTTGGTCAAACTTCCCGAATAACTCATTGAGCATGATGACAAGCTCCTTAGGAGAGCAGTCGCTGGCCAATCGCGTGAAGCCCACAATGTCGGCATAAAGAATACTGAGAGAAAGAAAGACCGACAGCAGTGAGAATAGTATCACAATATCACACCCCCATACACAGAACAATCCTCTGAAGGGCCAGACATTAAATACTGTAACATTCAACATTTGGATCAACTCACCAGGTAAGATCATCATTTAATGTATAAAATATCTAAACTTGGTCTTGCATGGCTGAGGCTGAACCTCTATGGTCTGTCTGCTTAAATGCCTGGTGTTCCCATACTCCCTCCTGAAGCCTCATGACTTTTTTGCTGGGGTCATTTTTTCCTTCTCAAAGATTCAATACTCTCAAAGACTCATTATTTTTTTTCCACCAGTGTGGGTAGGATTTAATTGTGCTCCGTCTGTATTGATGGGCAATTACACATGGTATCTTCCTATTCTTTCTAGTTCTCTGACCAGCCTCTCCTACCATTATGACCCACAAGACAGTTATGACCACAGAATTAGGACTGATGATATGCGCAACTCGTGCACAGAGGCTACAGTCTTAAAATGAGCAGCCGGGCTTTTCCCCTCGTCATTCCCCAACCCCTCTCTACCTGATTTCTGGCTCTACTGTCCTGTCAGTCACTCTTGTACTGGCATAAAAAGCCCCAAAACCTCTCGATCCACCTCCCCTTCACTATTGTTGATCTGGTCAGAGAATAAAAAAATCAAAATGTTACATGGTTTTAAGATGAATGATGGCCTCGACATGTAAGTTATAAGTTGCTGCTCAGTAGACCATATAAGGACATATATATCTGGCACATCTGACCTCTGACCCAAAGAACACTAAGAAGAACAGCTGGAAGTTTGGCAAAAGCCTCACCCCTCAGAGAGAGCACCTGACCTGCCGCTCAGTCTTAGCATGGGAACTGAAACTCTAACCCTTGTTATGAGAGTCTCTGTGAACACCATGCACATGTCAGTGAGCATAGTGTTCACCCCATGAGGGGAAATATTGAACATGTTTTTGGTTGGAAATCAATGGGATCACACTAACATGTTGTTTTCGCAACAGTTTGATATAAATCCAAGCGTTCGTAGAGTTCACATCATTTAACACTGGATACAGAAAGAAAACACTACAGTATCCACCCGTGTGTGTCTGTGGTGCACTACATAAAGGCACACTACATCTACAAGCTGCCAAAAGCTTGAGTCATGACATGAATGACTGTCTGTCTGCTGACCAGCAGATGGACCCTGAAACTCCACCTGCCTGGCTGCAGATTACCAGGTGCCTCATGAGACAGACAGCAGAGCTAATGACTGATCTGACTGGGGTAATTATAGGGGGAGGTCAGCGATGCAGCCTATCATTCCACACCTTCTTAGGATGGGTCTTCCTAAACACGATGACTGCTGCCTGCACAATGACCTCTTGATTGGCAAGTCAACTCGCATTGAGAAACCATGAAGAAGAGCTGACCGTCTTTCCCGTGCCCGTGAGAGGAGCTCTCAATAGGAATTCCCTTTTTGATGTCGAACTGAGGCTGAATCTTGTCCACAATTATCAGTCAAAATGAGCTGGTGAGCCATCTGCCAAAGTTCAGTATGAGCTGACCCAATATTTGTCAGCACTTTCTAAATCATAAAACAAAGAGCTATAACTGGGTCACTGCTCTGGAAAAAAAAAAAACCCAGACAGACAGTAACAGTAATAATCTCCATCATTACCAGAAGCAGAAAAATCTACTTTGGTGTGCACGTCTTTGCTTTCTGCCATATCCAATGTGAAGTCAAAGTATAAACAGTATTATTACAATAACAAAACAACAAATATGTGTCTGATCATTAAAGGCACTTTTTAAAGACACATTCACACAAGACATTTATGAGGCTTTAGAAATAAAGCACACACCAACTTACACATTTAGACATCCACAATGTGTTTCCCGTCTCTGGATTAGTGAAGTAAAACTTCTTCTTCTTTAAGCATTTATAAACATTGTAAACCTCTACAGTCAAATATTCCTTTCAATCAGTTGGAATCAATCTAAACTCACCTATCATGTTAACAATCTCAAACAGGTCTGTCAAAATACTTCCTTCAATTTTGAACAAAAAAAATCCTAATTGTGAAGAGAGACATCAAAGTGTCTAATCTCGGTCTTCTTGATTGCTGATCAATAAGCCATACTTCTTTATAACTATCACTGCCTCTTTATGGCACTCTGTGGCCTTTATGGTATTAAAAGTGGTTTTGCTGAATTACCTGACATTCTCGTGCCTCTTCACGTAAAGACTATGAAAATTGTTATCTTTGACCAATCGCTGTTGCTCTTCTTTGTCCTTACACTCCTGTAAGCGCTCCATGATTGCCAGCTTCATCTTCATGGAAATGTAGACCGGCAGCACAGACTGCAGCAGGTTCTCCTGCAAAAACAAACACAAGCAGCATGAGTCAACATTGAAAAAGTCAGACCCCCAGACCCCCAAACAACATCTCACTCTTTCATATTTTGCTATAAACTTCTCCCTATTCAATAAACTATCAGAACATTTTACAGTTCAATATTTTGTTTTCTTCTTCTTTAAAGCTATGGTAGTGATACTGTAGTATTTGCACCAAGACCATGCTCTACTATTAAGGCCATATTCATGTTTTTCAGAAGAATTGAGAGCATTAGTGGTTAAAAATGGACCAGATGTGTTTACAGGGTTAAAAGTTTGGTATCAATAAAATCATGCTGTCTTCATAGCCAGCAGTGAGAATCACAAAATAGTGGAATCATTTGACAGACTCTGCCAGGAACGGTTCACACTGCATTAATAAAGGTGTCTTTGCAACAATAGCCAGAGGCCTGTTCAATGGTCAAGATCTGTAGTGAGTTTTGTTTTTACATGCACTCACTGCAATCAAAACTTCTCTAAAGGATGTAAACTGGAAACCAGACATGAGATGACCAATGACGAATGTACTGTAAAGGTGAGATGAAACAAAAGCACTGTGTTTGTGTGTGTGTGCACCGATGTGTCAGCGTGTCAGTAAGAAAGAAAAGCAGGGCTGTAACTTTTTTTGACTTTGTGTGTTTCTGTGTAAAAAAATGTAAGACGTGCCTATTTATTTATTCTATGAACTTCTGTAAAGTGGAGTTGAACTACTGGCCCATACAAAGACAGTCATATAGCTTTTTTAAGCCACTGATGTGTTCATTTGGCTATATACTATAGGTAATCGTCCTCTTGCAATACAGATGATTTGCTGATCAAAGACACTGGCAACAAATCAAGTATATTTTACCCTTATCACTGAATCTGGTCCACCACCACAATTGCAGGTATGCAAGTTGTGTTATACAACCATAAACTTGTGCTCAAGTTTGATTGGACACGATGCTTTGGAGGAAAGCAAACGTTCAGATAACCTTTAATCAGCCCACAGGATCTCATGAATTAACATGTCATCATTTTCCGTCAGTCTCTTCCTGTTAAAGCTTGCACAAGTCTTTTATTTCCCTAGAGGGTTTCTGGAGCCTTTTCAGGTTGTCAAAAAAAATATCTCAAGGGCAAAAAATAATGAAATTGAATATTCATTTGATTTGGAGTGTTATCACAAAGAGATGAACTTGTTTTGACTCAGAACATTCCAGCTTTTCTTTAATGAAAACTAAAACAACACACAAATAGAAATTGACATTCTGAATTACTCAAGGCAAAAAAAAACATTTAAACATGAGACAGTATGCGCATAACGTGGCCCCAGGTGTTGATACATGTGTAGGTATGATTCATTTTGATTATTTGAGAATCGTTCAGACTATCAATTTGTGAATGAGCACATGAGCCACTGTGCTGTAACCTCAGCTGCTTTGATTCCCTGTGGCGGACCTCTTATAGGGTTCAAATGACCCTTTAAGTTTCCCTAATAGACAAAAGTACCCCTCTCTGAGTCTGAGAAAATATGATGTGGAAAAGTGCAAGACGTGAAACTTAATTTTGTGCCGTCTATAATGTTCTAATTAGAGCTAAATTGTAGTAAGCAAATCAAACTCTTCTATTGTTTTCCTGGACTGGCTAATGCTAAGAGTTGTTTGAATAGAACACACCCTGTTTAAATGTATGATAAAGTCTTGCAGTGTTGCAATAGTGTTGAAATAGCTAAGAAGTTCCTCCTTTGCCAGTTGTGTCCTCCAAGCCAGCGGTAAGAGAGCTTGCCAACACTGTGCAGAATGTTACAGAAGTATTTCCAGCCTGTGCTGTAACAAGAACCCAAACCTGTGAGGAACAGGAGGTTAAAGTGAGTGTAGAAGATGTTGCTTCTGTTTTCTCAACTGTCCATCTCTCGCAGTGAGTTTGTCAAGCAACAACAAGAAGATTCATCTTTGAAGGAGGTTCTTGACTCAGGTTGGTCCTGTTAATGAAATGAACAGTGCTGCTCAGGTGTATCTCCTGGTGTGTTCAGTCAACAAACCAGATAAGACTTAAGTTTGATCTCCTCAAACGATTCTGGAAAATAACATTAACAAGAAAGGGGGCGGTGTAAGGTGGTTGGGCATGCTAAAGTTTTCCCCTGTAACTGCCAACATGGGGGCCATTGAAAAATATTAATTTTCTAACTACAAAGAAGAAATTCATCAGACTTCTTTGTAAGTTATTACAGGGGTTTTGTGAAAAGTTCTCTGTAGTTGTAACCCCTTTGATTTAGTGAGAAATTTAAATTGATCAGATTGTTGTCAAAAAGCTTTTGATGATGTTTAAAACTCTCCTTAAATGTGCTCCTCACGCCTTGACGAGCCCTTTGAGTTAAAGTTAGATTCAAGCAATACAGGTACCGGTGCTATGCTGTTGCAACACGATGCATCTGCTATGCCAGTCACTTACTTATTTACGCACGTTCAATACTTATCTGTGTTATTCTCTTTTTAACAAGTTATGAGTGCCAGCGAACACACTAGTTCCCTTCCTGAAGCTTCACTTTCCAATATGACACGAATGACACACTTCAAAATAGTTGGAACAGTGGCAACACAAACTGGAAACGTTGCAAAATGCTTAAAAAAACACCTGGTTGAAAGTTTCAAAGTGAATAAGGTTAACTGGCAACAGGCAGGTAACATGATTGAAAAGAGCATCCCAGAGAGGCTGGGTCTTTATGGAGTTCAGATGAGGAGGAACTCTGAGAGGTTGTGCTGGGAAATTGTTCAAGAATGTCAGAATTATCGTTTTTTAATTTACAATTGCAAAGAATCTGGGGATTTCATTGTCTAAAGTACATAATCTCATTAAAAGATTCAGAGATTTTGAAGAACTCTCTGGACACAATGGGAAATGGCCAAATAAAAAATATTAGATGGCCATGATCTTTGGTCCCTCAGGATGGCACAGCATTAAACAGACATGATTCTGAAGCAGAGATCACTTCATGGATGCAGGAACACTTCCCAAAATGACTGTCTGTGAACACAGACTGTATCGTGCAAAGAGGAAACCCTATATAATTCTAAACCAGAAACACTGTTGACTCTGTGTCCAGTCTCTGATGAGTCAATTTGTTATTTCTGTTTAGAAATCATAGACACCACATTTCCCTATCTAAAGAGGAGAAGAAATAAATGATAAAACATCATCACTGAAAGCCTGAGTTATGGGAGTGCCACAAGGTTCCATATTAGGACCGCTGTTGTTTAGCATATACATCAATGATCTCCATTCTGTGTGTAATTATGTGGGGATCTTGATGTATGCAGATGACACGGCCCTACTGTACATGTGGGAAACACTAAGCGATACATGACTCTTAATATTGACTAAACACTAAATGTTTTTTCCAAATATAAATGTGGGTGGGCAAAATGATAATAAACTCAATGAGTGTAAGTTCTTGGGTGTCACTCGAGACGACAACCTTATTTTAAGAGTCATATTAAAAAGATGTGCCATTAAGTTAAACATAACATAGCCAACTTTAGACATATTAACAACTCACTTACAGTCAAAGCTTTTAAAATGTATTTGAATGCTTTGATTTTTTTCTTACTTTGATTATTGTATGTCATGTTAGTCTCAAGTAAACATTACTGTCTAAAAGGTCACGTCATAAACAAGCCCTTAAAACTCTGGACAGGCAACCACAACAGTATCATTATTGTGATGTACTTGATAAATATTAAATACTAAGCTTTGACAAATTAATTGTTTATTCTGATGTCCGCCAAACGTTCAAACAGAGATTACAGTATTCCTAAACGAGGCTCCGCATTAGCACAATCTCTTTTTCTTTTAATGCCATTAAAGAAGGGAATAATCTTCCAACTACTCTTAAACTTTGCACAAACTTCTGCACTTTCACCTGCAAAGTCAACAAAATTGATTTTAAGTCACCAGTCTTGTCAGCATTAATGTATCATCTCATTTACATCTCAGGGAAAATTTTAATGTCTGTATATATTCTTATGTCTTACTTCTGTATTCTTTCTTTCTTGTGTGTGTGTGTGCGTGTGTGTGTGTGTGTGTGTGTTTGTTTACACAACTGGTTGATTTGTATTTTACTCTTGCCATCACCTGCCCAGGGACAACAGATGGAAACTAGCTAGTTAGCTAAATCTGGTAAAAAAGCATCTCTTCTCTTCTTCAAATAAACTAAAGCATAGGCTCCAAAGGGCAATGTTCTAGTCTCACACTTTAAAAGACATGACTCCTCTTGCTGAAATCAACTTGGGAACACAACGTGAATTCTTCATTGGCGCTTCTTTTTTTGTTCATGTCCCTGACGGCTCTCTCTTTCTGGCTTACTTTGTGCACCGGCCTTCCACTTTCAGCCCCAATTCAAATAGAACAAAAAGTCTGAATGTTAACGACGATGTCATTCCATTCTTCGTATCCTGCTCGGCAACACAACAGCTACCCTGTCTGCACATTTTATGACCGTACTAAGCAACAGCCATAACAAATGACTAAAGGAGGAAGATTTATTGCAAAGTTAAAGCAAGTGAGCAGAGACGCTTTTAATTTAAAAGGCATCACAGGAAAATGTAATTTGAAAAGGATTTGTTCCTCTCAATGAAAACATCCATGAGAGAGTCAACATGAGGCCAGCCAAAGGCAGAGATTAAAGATGAAATCAAATGATTAAGAGTATAGCAATAACAGTTAGTACACAGCTTGTTGCAGTGTTTGTCTGTAATGTTTTGTTTGAACAGGCAAAGCTACTAAAAACAAAAAGAAGATGCCATCAAAATGTGTTTAGATTTGACAGTCAACGTTTCATATGCCTAATAAAACTGTGGTATGCCTTTTTTTAAATATGTGATTAAATACAACCTGTTTTTTCATTCCAGAGCTAATTCAAGATCTTCAATAAAGGAGAGTTTGATGAAGGTATCAGGATCTAATTCAACAAAATGTGTTTTAACAGAGGGGTCAACTTAGAATTCCTAAAATTAAACATACATTATACATTTCTGTATTTAAATGCCCTGATGTGTATAACATACATCTCAACTATTTGTTTTCTCCATTTTCTTTTAAGTGTAGTTGTATCTTATATTTATTTATTAAATGTATTTATCTTGCATGTGATCTTTCTTAATTAATTTCTAGTTGTTGAATATAAAGATGTTCATTTTTAGGATACACATGCTATGAGAGGGGGCTCTCTGATTGGTTAGTAAGAGGACCAATTAGAGAACCAGTAATGGCTCAATTAAGAATTTTTCCACCAGTTTCAGTGTATTTAGTGAAATTCCCCTATGCATTGTTGCACGCACGCACGCACGCACACGCACACCGTACTCTTACCTGTTGTCTCTTTTCTATCTCCAGCTTCATGCGCATGCTCAGGCACCTCAAGGTGTCTTGAAAGGTTTGCCTCAGGGTTTTCTCCATCAGGACCTTGTGGAAGGCTCCCACCACACTGCCACACAGAAATACCACTGCATTGGACAGCAGCTACAGAAACAGAGAGCAGACTTTAGTATATACACAAACAATCAGGTATAGGATCAGTGTGTGTCCCAAGTGAAGTAGGAATTAAGAAAATAAGCTTCTTTTTGTCAACGTAAATCCAGATTTAAAAGTCTGCTATGTAGATGCATTATTAAAAATATAAAATTAGTGTATTAAAAAAATCAAAGAATTATAAACAATATTACACAATATGTTTTAACTGTAATTTATAAAGAGGACACACTTGTCCATAAAATAACCAATATTGGCTTACAGTCATAATTTAGAGCTGCCGAGAATACACAAGTGTTGCAGAAGTATTTCCACAACATGTTCCTTTTTTTTCTGTTCTGGTTTTACCTGGTTGGCTAGGTATGGAGGGGACTCATCGCTGGAAATAGTGAGGCGCAGGGTGAGGACCAGGATGTGGGACAGTGAGGTGATGATGCTCAGCATTACAGCGTACCACAACTGGAACGGCAGCATGGTGTACACAGTAAAAATGATGAAGAGGAAGAAAGGCACCTGGAAAATAAAGGTTTGATTATTTTCAAGAAGTCCTCTGTTGTAACGTTAAACCAATGCTATCTCAAGTGTGTCGCACATCTTTTAAAATGTTGTCTACGTATAACCTGTTCCATGTATACTTTCTACTGTGGAGAGCTATTATCGACAAATACAGCACTCAATCATAGCCTTACACACTGGACTTTATGATGAACCAATGCAAGTTTCTCATACATAAATATCCACACATTTGAGATGGAAAATATTTAGTTTACAAACTACAGTTTAGATGTAACAAAAAAAATGAAAAAGTTGTTTAGAGTTTGTTTTACTGTTTTAAACTGTGAATAGTGTATTTGCTGTGTGGGACTTCTTTGTCTGCAAGTTTTCTTGTTATATTGTAAAAGTTCAGGTTACCTGGTCCCAAGGCAGGATAATGGGTCCACTGAAGATAAAGGTGTAAGCCATGGTGAGGTGTGTGGCCCAGATAATCATGCCCAGCAGACGCCTCCATTGTTGTGAGAGCATCTCTGTGCACACCACAACAAACACTGCCAGGAACACACACAGGCTGCCGCTCACCACGCTCACAAAGGCACAGTGTTTTTCTGCACTCTGCTCCAGCAGCAAAGGAGAGGGAAACAATAAAGAGACGTTATTGCAGTTGTACAGTCATACTAATTTCTCTGATCTTATAAATATGGATGATGTAAATACAGATGATGCTGATACTACAGGCAGTTCCCCAGCTAACGCAATTCATGCAAAAGTATAGTACAGTAAAGTACAGTATTTAAGTCATATTACAAGGCGGGCTGGGAATCTATGGGTGTCTCACGATTCGAATTTCGATTCTTGGGGTAACGAAATAAAATACATTTTTGGAAATTATGAATCAATTTTAAATCTTAGTCGAGACGAATCTCGATTTTTAGTTGAATCTATTTTTTTTACCACCTCTATTTACATGTGCATAAATGCTTTGATATAACAGTGGTCATTTAATTTTATAAATTTGTTTTTGAGACAATTGGTGCACCTTGCAAAGGAACAAAGTAACCATGAAATTCTTGCAGGTACAACGATTGCAAACGTTGAAAAAATGACGCGATGCATGAAGACGAGGAAAACTGAAAAAACATGCAGGATAGTTGCCCTACAAGATCACCCACTGATACAAACATTGGTTTTGATTAATACCTGAAGAAGTCTCAAAAAACATACTGGGATAGTGTACCTTTATTCAGGACAAATCTGTTATTGAGTCCTAACCTTCATATATAGAAAGAACTGCCAAATTATAAAAAGCCTACAGACGTCTTTGTCCATTTCACGTTTAATGCATGTATTTCTGATGAATCTTGTACAATACAATTAACAAATAAATCTGACGTTTTGAAAGTAAAAGAGTCTCCTGATGCTGTAGCTGATATTTTAGCCAGATCAGTGATACTTCTGCAGGATTTTCTTCCTTCCATTTGTCTGAGCGCCATGCACTGTTAGAGTCCAGGCCACCATCTTCCTGATTGAGTTACTGTACGGTGAGAGGCATCATCTTACTGGAAGAGATTGTGTGCATGTATATGTGCGGAAGCATGTTTGTCTGCACATCTGTGTGTGTGTGTGTGTGTGTGTGTGTGTATGTGTGAGAGACTGAGTGCTATGTTGTGCTTGTTAATGAATGCATTACTGCAAACTGCATGTTTGGGAGGTGTGCAGTTTGCGAGTGGGCGTCTGAGGGTAAACACAAGGGAAAAGAAGGGGTTAAAAGAGCGCTCATGAGTGAGACGGATGCACGAGGTCAGTGTTAATACAGCTCTGCGCAGAGAAGGCCATCTCTGTATTGTGTGGTGAGTTTCTGGTTACCATGGCAGCATTGGAAAATGCCAGATCTCAACTGAAGCACTTTGTACTCCCTATACTGCTGTGAGTCTTGACAAAAGATTTTTGTAGGTGGAAAAAGAATAATTATTCAGAAAGAAAAGACTGCTAAAGACTATGTGTGCAGACACAAATGTATACTCCTATGTAATATCTGCAAACATCCTCCTTTCATTCATTACTACAAATATAGGGTAAACCATTTATATATCAATATATTGTCGTGCAAACTGAAAGAAAGTATTGCTTCCATTAAAACACTACTATAGATCTCTAAGTAGTGCAGGTCCATTTCCATTGACACTAAATGCTACACAAAAATAAAGGTTGACTAATTTGAATGTAAACTCTGTGACATGCTACTTAGTAGTACAAAGACTCATTGAATTGAAATTAAATGTTAATAACCCAAACAACAGACAGCTCAACATCGTCACTGCATCCAGTCAGAGTCTGACAGACGGCTCAGCCTCTCAGTAAAACTCTTCACCCAACGTGAACTTGAGGAGGAGTTATAGAAGTTGAATGTGACTTTCTGACACTCCGGCCCTCTCTTTATATTTAAGATCTTCTTTATACAATATGTGTGCCAACTTTTTCCATCTACCTCTCCTGTACCCCAGGCAACTGTGTATGCTGGGAGACATCTGAGAAGAAAGATGTGGGGGATGATATGTCCAGGGAGTCGGAGTAACCGCAGTAGTGTGGAAGGGAATTAGCATAAAACCATCCCACTTAACAATCTAGGAATAACTCTCCAAGTGAAACTGTGTGTTTGTGGATGTTTTTTTTATGAGCTAGAGACTAAAAATACACATAAACAAACAAGTGTAAGTATATATATGAAGGACTGAGCCATTCAAAAAGGGCTCTGTGAGGGTGAAAGATCTTATTGTACAACGATGAGAGAGAGGGAGTGTGCCAGAGACTCAGTAACAACACAATAGGCGGAAGGCTAAGAAGGTTTTTTCAACAGGGGAAAGTAAAATAATCTCTGATGATCAACTGCGAGTTCATTGTAAGAACGGACTGGTCAATCTGCTGCCTGCCATCTTGCCAAAATCAACTGCATCAGTCTAAATCAATGTCTGTTCCTGTCCTGTCAGAACCATAATAAACTCTAAACTCTTTCACAGCTACATTGTGTCTTCTTTTCAGCTTTCAAACATGTGACAAAACATGATAAAAACTGTGAATCGAATCTCTCTCCTCATGTCAGCATCCTCTGTTGATTGTTTTAATTTTAATTTTTTTTTGGAAGAAAAATTGAAGCGCTGCTAGTGCAGCTGCAGGGCTACTGGTCTGTAGCAAGGAAAGCAAAGACAATGTCTTTATTCAAAGTAGCAATGGTTAACATGTGCCTTATGTTCCTCCACAGCTGTCTTTCTTATCCGCCTCCTCACCCACTTCTCTTCGGAAATTAAAATGCATTCTCTATTTGCATCTCTACCTCAGCGATGTCCTCCTTCACATGCAACCTGTTACACAATCACTCACTCATTTCGGCTTTGCTGCACTGGCAGTGAAGGGGGGGGGGGGGACTCTTACATTAAATGCTTTATTTAAGTAGCTGTTCTGTCACATTTTCAGAAGCAACCTGGGGAATTCGACCTGACCATCTCGTGGCATTCTTATTGGAACATTAGGCTGGTGCTGCCGTCATCGTGCATCACATTAGTTTTCATAATGTAGTTCAAAAAATCCACTTTGCACCATTAAAGCATTTACTGCAGGGTTGTGATGCCACTTAGCACACTCGGTGTTCTTGAAAAATACTTCTTTTTAATTCACATATATTTTCTTGAAGTCACACACATGCATTTCTTAATCATCTTAATAAAAACACAACGTACCACATGCTCTGTAGAAAAGAATGAATCATTTCTGACAAACATCCTGATATCATCGTTTCAACAGTAATTCTGTTTTTAGGCTTAAATGAATAAAGCCCATAAGCAGGTTGAGTGGACGACGATTGTTAAAAATCCATCATGCAGCTGCAGCTCGTCCAGAACCCTGCCGCCAAAGTCCACACCAACACCAAGAAAGTGGAAGACATGAAACCAGTCCTCACATCTCTATACTGGCTCCCTGTGAGTCAAACAATAGATTTGAAAATCCTGCTTCATTTACACAAAGCACTAAATGACCTCTGGCCAAAATATCTTATTTTGTAGTCCGCTATGAGGCATCCAGAGACTTCGGGTTCTCTGGTGGAGGCTTACTGGCTGTTCGCAGACTCAGAGAGCAAGCAGAGTGAGACAGCCTTTAGTTTCTGTGTCGCTCACCTGCGGACCAAAACAAGTCGAGAACCTGAGGCTCGCTACATCAGTAAGATGACTTAAAAACTATTTGATCACGTAATTCTTGGTTTCTATGCAATGCTGATTCACATTTATGTATAGTGCTTAAAGGGATTTTAACCTATCTGCATTAAGCTTTGTATCATTAGAAACCTGCTAGTATTTTTGAATGGTCGTGCATCGCGCCCTTATCTTCCCCATAGACGTAAAAGCTCTTTATCTTCTCTAAAAAGAAGTCCTCTTGAGTCATCGGAGGCTGCTTTGATTAGAGGGGGTGAAACTACATCTCTGGTTCCTCATTTTTTAGACCCACTTAAGCTACAGACCTATTACAGATCAGTGGGCGGGACCTCACTGCCAGAATATAAAAGCAATGTTAGCCATCTTGCTAGGAAGCTATGCTAACAGACTCTCTGGAGAAAGGTGAGAAGAACCGACAATGGTGAAAAAAGTATGTTTCAACTTCAAAATTTGGGTTTTCAATATAGCGGGTATCGTGCCTCGGCTGCACCGGGCTGCATCGGCCTGTCTGCGGCGGTGAGGACGAGCTGCCCAGACCGGCTGGAGCTGGAGCAGACTGGTGGTGTCAGTGCTCTCACTGTTTGCCTATAGACGCAGACATAGAGTCCGTCTGATGCCAGGAATCTCTAAGATGCCGAATCCTTCTGGAAAATAATGAATGGGTAACAAAGTATCCCTTTAATGTCTTATTTCACTGTTACTTTAACTTCTTGATCTTAAACCTGTCTACATGACCTGTAAGCCGGAGCACAGTCTGACGCCAATTATGTCCACGGTTTCACAAAGTCCTTCACATGATGCGCTGTATCAGAATCACTTTGGATTCAACTCACATTTACAACACTGTGTTGACATGAATCCAAGATGGTGGAAGAACACCAGTGAAGGTGTGTTGATAGATGTGTAATTGTAACAAGGTAAGTCAATGTGGTTGGTAAAATCTAAATTAGCATCCACAAATGTTGTTTTTTATTGTAACAGATGCTTTCACTAGCTATCATCTTGTTTTGCAATGTATTGTAAGGTCCAAAACATTGAGAGGGTTGTTAAGTACACATTATTTTCAGGAACATGTCTTTGCTGAGCTTTGAATGGTCCATTTTGGGCCTTTTTACCATATACAGAGAGAGTTAGTCACTCATTTTTGATAACAGCCAAGTGACAAATGAATGAATTGAATTGTTATTCAAGGACTCTCTTCATCCAATGTGATGAAAATGTGTGTAATTAGGAGGCTATTGTTTCATGTCTCTCTGGAAAAAGTAGGTGCTGGAGTTAATTAAAAATCAAAGCCTTGATGGATCATGTTTCCCTTGCTGTGGAATTATTAGGGTAATGTTAAATAAACTTTAGTCCATTTTGACGTTTTTAAGGAGTCATGGTTAATCAAAATAATCATAGATTTATGTCTCACTTACATACATTAATCAATGTGTAAATAATGTTGAATCTTAAACAGATGTTAATTTTTTCCCCTGTGAAAGTAAAGACTCACCAGTCCAAGTGCAAAAAAGATGATGAGGAGGATCACACAGGACAGCATGGAGAGGCCCAGCAGGAGAACCAGCGGCTGATACTGGCTAATGCAGCAGAATTTGCGGTAAAGTGCCTCATTTTTCAGCTCCTGGTCATTCAACAGGTACTTCCCCTTAGCCGGCATGGCTCTGATTTCTTACAGAGGCATATCAAGTGTTAAGCATTGGAGAGCCGTTTATGTCTCCACAACTTCTGAGTTTGTGTATGTGTGTGTGTGTGGCGGGGATGGAGTCGTGGAGGGGGATGCCGATAGTTTGTTGGTAAGAGCTCCACAGTTTAAGATCTGATAGGGACCCAAAGAAAGCTCATGACGCACAAATTAAACTTTTGTTTTTCCTTCGGCATGACATCTTGAATGTTGCAGCTCTACCCACCAGACCTTACTGTGTGAGCCTCTCTCTCTCTCTCTCTCTCTCTCTCTCTCTCTCCACTTCTCTTCCCTCCGCTGGTCCTTTTGTGTTGTCTATCCTCTGTCTGGAGTTGGCAGGCAGGCTCGTTTCATCATTTGCCAGCTACTGTGTTGCTCCCTTCACTGGGTTTGAGTAATAAGCCCAGGACTGAGAGAGGCAGGGGAGGAGGGGAGGGGACTTTAAGAAAGAGGAGGAGAGGGATATGGAGGAAGAGCTGGAGGAAAATCAGAGTTGGTAAAGGTCGAAACAAAGGTCATCAGTGATCCCAGTAGCTGTCGTAAAGTGCGGAGGTCAGCAGCTCCACTTCTTCAAATCACCTGGAATGAGACGACATGAAAGAGAAAGGTTTAGAGGCACACCCTGACAAAACAGACACTGTGTGAGGTCAAACTTTAAAATGAACAAAGATCATTATCCAATTATAACAACACTTTTTTAAAAAAGTGGCAATAAAAAGCAGACTACAAATCAAGTCAGTGACGACAACCTGAGAATACTGTGGGAATGTGACATGAATGTCCAGATCCAGGGATGAGCTTACTCTTATTCATACCTGAACTCTATAAAATGTCCAGAAATCCAGAAATCCTCTTGTCTTTTTTTCCCTAGGGTCCAGCCTGTTTTTGGCCAGAACTTTTACAGAAAGCAGTTATAATAATGGGCAGCACTGCTAATGAGAGCCAGTGTCTTTTTTTTTTTTTTTTAGGTCATTTGCTGAACAACACAGCATTGTGAAACCAACTTTTATACAGTCACAACAAAACCCTTGAATCTTTCTCGGCTGAACCGACAAATGAGACAGATCCTCAACCGAGGGCACAGCAATGAAAAGAGACAACAAATGCAGAAAAAGACCTTTGAGAATATATATACACGAGAAGAATCCAGGTGAAAGAATAAGCAATCCATAACTGTACGTATCAGACAGTGTTTTATAATCGGCTTTATTGTCATGACATGCATATTGTCTGCTTATTATTAAGGACAATCAATTTCTAATCAGTCACAGACTACACAAACAAATGTCTTCTGTTCTTCATTTTCAGATAAACCACAAACCCAATGAAGTTTTATAATCCATATTACTCTGGCCTTTATCATCAGGAATAGGAAGCAACGGTAATTAAAAAACCAAACCTGGAATGTGAGCCGTTTATCCTCTCTCTGCCAGTGTTGTATTTTACGGTACCGAGCCTGAAAGACCATGCCACGAAGGCTTTGTGGAAGCATACACTGTGGATATCTCTCTAAACAATTAGAGCCCTTTAGCCGAGCTGCAGACCTGACAATCACCATCCATCACAGGGCGAATGCAGTGAGCTAAGGCCAACATCACGGTGAAGAAAACTGTGCTAAAATTCTTCGGAAAATGTTACGGTTCGACACCGTAAAAAAACAAAACAATGAAGGGGATAATGTACAGCTGCCCCTTTCCAGAAAATAAGAGCTAAAAGGTATTCATTTCCATGGAGGAGATATTCTATTGGTTTATAGTTCAATAGAAACAATGTGAACTTCGCACTGCTGTCAATAGAAACCTAATTTCCTCTAGTTGCTAATATCGTTGTGTGCGGTGTGTGCGAGTTATTGCCTCGTGTTTGTCTCTCAAATAGCAACTGCAACGTATGCTGTGTGCCATAAAAACTACAGATTAGAGCAGCTAAAGGAAAGGCCTCTCACACACACACACACACACACACCTGTCACATTGTTTACAAGTGAATAACAAGCTTGAATGCTTCCATCACATAGTGATAAAACGCACCAACCACAGTAAGCATTTTTATAACATTGCCCAAATGTTTACAACACCTTTTTACTTTCCCTTTACTTAACGAATACAAACCATCTGCGACCTGAAAGAACGGAGCCCTAAGTGGGTGTTTACCCCGGGGGAAGGATTCACTCCTAATAACTATTATACCAGGTTTGAATCTTAAACCTTGGAACTTGTGTATGCAGTGCTGAGGTCAAGTTATCTTAAATCGAATCCTGAACGCAACATATAGAAAAACATATGTTTTATATAAATGAAGGAAGAGAAAAGTAAGGTAGATATGGTACATAAAGTTTATAGGGAGACAATAAATACAACGTAGCCATAGTAACCAGTGGACCACAGTGTTACTTCTTTCTCCCTTCTTTACTACTTGGAGGAACAACTACATGGAAGTAATGCAGACGCTTTTTATCTTAACCTTTAGGCCTGAATTTGCATTGTGTCTCAGAAGTTTGTTGGCACACAGATCAAGCAGTCAGTGACAACACTGAACATGACTAGGAAGCACGCCCAAGTGTAATCATGGACTTAAGGTATGACTACAACATGTCAAGGAAGTAAAAGGTTACTCAAATTGTCCAATGATAATTGATCAGGAGTACTCAGTGAGTGGAATTCAAAGGGTTTGTCTGGTCTTTAGACTGTCATTTGACACAGCAATAACTCTCATTTACCCAATGTTTAACATCCTCCCCTGAACAGGCTTTTTATGCTCTACCCCTACAGTTACCATGGCAAATAAGCAGCACTGTCAGACCTGTGGTTTTAGTTGAACACAGAAAAAAGGGATGTATGCTTCAATAGAGACAAGTCTCTCAACAAGTGTTGATGAATAGCTTAAACTGTGCCGCACTGACTGCCAGCTCTTTTACTTTGAAAGCTTGGAAATGTAGGGAATCACACAGCAGCCTTGTAAACTGGCGTCACTGAATCCTGGCACAGCAGCCATACAAAACCCACTGACGTCACTGCACGAATGCAGGAACCAACATGCAGGCCCTTATGTCAAAGAACAGAGGAGAAGTGTGACAGAAACTGGGAACTGTGTGTGTGTGTGTGTGTGTGTATAACAATGCATAGGGGAGTTTCACCACACTGAGGTTAATTGAGCCCATTATTGGCTCTCTGATTGGTCCTCTTACTCACCAATCAGAGAGCCCCCTCTCATAGCAACTGTTGCTAGGCCACTTCTGGTTAGGCTAACTTTCCCCTGGTCCGTATGTTTGTGTCATGGTGAACTGAGACCTTGACTTTGTTACTACAAAATGCTTAAAGGTTGTAGTTTTTTTAACATGGTTAAAAGCTGTGCATGGGCTGACACAAGATATAGTCACATTTTAATCCAGGAGGGTTTTTTTTTTTACCCGCATGGATCAGTAACATTTAGCACAACTTGACAACCCAAGCATCAGACATTTGTCATATTTGAAATAACACATTTTTTTGTGATTTCGAGCTGTCCTCAATCCCTCTGCCCTATCTCTGTCTTTACACTTTCACTTAGGCCAAGTTTAGAAAAGAATCAAATCAATGAAATATAAATAAAAGTCAGTCAAAATATGGACAGACGCCTGGCAGGAAACAAGGCAGACGGGGGAGATCTGTCACTCAGCTGGATACAATCCAGCCCACCCATATTATTTCCAAGGTAACACAGTTTGTGTTGTTTTGGCTTTGTACTTAAGATTGTGTTGACCATGGGCCCGTAAATCTGAATGTACCTGTCACGTGTGTCTGATAAAGTGCTAAATGATTTTAGAAAGTGTCAATTTTCTGTTTGAATTCTGCACCAGAATGGTCAACCAGTGTCTTCCATGTAATCACCTCACAGGTAACAAACAAATCTTTTTTAAAGATCTGGTCACATCTTCTTTGTGACTTGGCCAGCTTTAAAGCCTTTTCAGTGAGAGCAAACAGGCAGGGCTCTTTCCTCAGCAAATCACTCCGCTTTTATGGCCCTCTTTGTGTTGGCATTCAATACGCTTGGACAAAAAAAATAAGAAAAAAAAAGAAAAGAAAAGGGGGACAAAGAGTGACCTCTGTAAAAGAAAAGAGTGAATCGTATTTCTCAGCCCAGGGTTAAAGGTCAGCTTAAAGTAAAGGAACAGAATCATGAACATCCGCTGTCGAGTTTGCTAACTCCCATCAAAATACTCCGAGATAAGCTTTGGGCTCTACTTCATTTCTACATCCAACACCTGTATTGTAAATGTGTGTTCACCTCAAACTGAACACATTCATGTGTGATAAGTTAATCATTGGTAGTTCCTTAGCACTCGAAAACACTCCTTTACATAGCAAACTTTGATGGCTCCATTTGTGTACAAAAGAAATACATCATAAACAGAAAAGGAAGAGATGTGTTAAATGTACTCCATTTGACTTTCAGTCCTCTGTGAATGCTGGCTCTCTTTGCCTTAGCCATATTTGGGCTTCTGTTTATTGTAAGGATACTTGATGGGTCAGATGAATTTGAATTGTGTAAAATGAATTGTCATCGTTAGCAGAGATCTTAGACTGCAGTGGATTTCATTCATTTCACAGATAGAGCTGTGATATACAGAGCGACAGGCTCACTGAATGTTTGTACGTATGCAAGCTCTCGGTCTGTGTTCGCATTTGACTAAAAAGCTTCGACGTGCCGAGGTGATGTGGGAGTCTGAAAGTAAGTAAGATGTTCGTCCAATTCGCTGTATCAGCATTTTTTTCAACTCTTCACCAATAAAAGAAATTAAAATCAAAAGTGTACAACTTTGGCTTCACTGCTCCTGTCTTTCCCTCTCCACTTTGTCTGACCAAATGTTCCCAGACCACAACACTATCTGATTGGCTAGACATTAAACATTAAATCTTAGAAGCAGTTTGTCACAACTGTTTTCCAGGCCTGGAGAGGTTTTGAAAAAGACAGAAAAATATAGAAAATGTACGTTAAGCAAATGTCTGATTTATAATGCTGTAAGTTGAGAGTACAGCTGAGGGAGGGGAGTTTTTTCTACCATGTGAATGGTGACACTTTAAATCTGCTAGAATGTACAATTTGACGTTAATGCATGAAGTACCAGATGTTTCTTCAATTAAATGAGATTCCCTTTACCAAAAAAAAGCCTTTTGACAATTTGTATGCAAGAATATCCCCCAGGGTCAATTTAAAACATTTTTTTTTACCCTGTGAATGAACAAATTAGCTTTGACGAGGCTTCTTTTTTTTGTGTAACCAAACAGGCTTTGATTTGACAATTTATTCCATTCCTTACGCGTCTTGTAAAAGTGTTTGGTTGAGCCAGTAAGATTAGTTACACAGTATGTACACGGGGTAAAAGGTAGCACCTTCGCCTCATTTTTCACCAGGAAAAACCCTGAACTTATCAATCTGGTTCATCCGTCAGGGATCTTCTACCTGGGGACAGAACAGGGCACGATGTAGGTCGTGTAGAGGCGAGCGGCTCTTGTAATCCAATCAGTGCACGGAAAATGAAACAAAAATGGTATTTGTCTGATAAAAAGTAGGCTGCCTTGGAAAACTGACGTCACCAAGTTTGAAAAGCATACCACATTTACAGTTTACACATTTTGCTTGACAAGGCTGAGGAACATCTGATTCAGGGAGTCCAAATGACAAATTCTTTCCTCGTCTGTATTGGGTCAAGGGGAAAGCCAACTATGTAATCGTGCAGGAGCTTTCCCTTACACAGAGCCTTTCCATAAACAGATGACTTATGTATGTACAGCAATGCACATGGCTGATTAGATTAGGCCTCCTGTCCTCTCCCATCTCCCTTCTCTTCTCCCAGTACTGTCTACTGGTATTGAATTAGCCCCATTTGCCAGAAGGAGCTGCTGAAAGCTAATGATATTAACAGGATGCTATCTCAGTGCTGATTTAAGATTTAAATGCCACAGCTTTTAATAAATAAAGGAAGTGCACGCAACAATACCACATGCTCAGTAGCTGGCCATTAATGCTGAAGTGTACTTCCACATAAGAGAGCTAAGTCCCATAGCCACAAGTGAAACCATCCATTGTTCTGCTTGACAACTGTGATGAACGATAACACATCACGTTAAGTTTAGTGATAAATAAACAATAAACGAAGAGTGCAGATACGTTTCTGTCTTTCTTCTGAATCAATAATAATTCATCTGAGTGAAGCTTTAAAGCTCGCTGCATCAAAATGGTGTGAAAGCAACACCATTACACCCAGGCATCCATTCAATAGGTAAATGTATACTGAGTGATAAAGGGTTGTTTGCCTACTTTAAAAGTGTTTTTTTTTTTTTTTTTTTACAATTATTGTGATAAAAATCAGACTTTCACAATGTGTTTATGGCTCATAGAGCAATAACAATGCAATCGCAAAAGTTATGTGCCACCCAGTATTTTGCTGAAGTTGCTCCGCCGCACCTGAACTTTTTCTGAACCCTTAAACTGCGTCGAGCACTTTTAACCGTGAATTCACAGCGTGCAATTTAACCCTCAAGACCTGGGAGAGATGTTTCTTTATCTATGAAAACAGATTCAAACTAAAATGGTTACCCACCTCACATCATGTATTTCTTCACCTTAAATGCAGTGGGGGGACACTATTCTTTCTAGAAATACGACTGGGGTTTTTTTTTTAGCATAAAACTCATTTTTAATGCGCAAGCATAGAAACTGACAGACGAGCTTTGTGGCATGCTTTGTTTGTCTTTGTCTGATTATTTCTCAAATGATAAATCATTTGGAAACACTCTTGTGAAGAAAAACAGGGAGGAAAGAAATCTGCTTCGGTGAAAGAGACCATTGTTTCCAGCTGGTGTGGCCAGCCACATCCTGATTTAAGGTTTCATAACTGGACCTGCTCCATCCTGCTCCATGTGGAGCAGTAGGGCCCCTCTGCATGCCCGGCCCCTTCCACAATCACCAATAAGAAAACCATAATTACCCCTCAGTACGCCAGCCAGTTTACTGCCGGCTCAGCCGTTCAAAGGGAAACTGAAACGTCTGCAAGCAGCACAGCGGAGAGCTGTTTACAGAGCAAAACAAATCCTAACGTGGACATCATGCAGAGCTGAACCACAGTCATGGGTGGCAGCTTCATATCAGCCTGATGATGGTAATTTTCCTGGCTGCCATAGAGGCCTGGCTGCTGACAGGGCCATCTGGTTCATGTTTTCTAAAATCAATCAGTCATTACGAGTTCTTTTTTTTTGTTTCACTCTTCATGATTATACTGGACTTGCAACCTTTTAACTCCACTGTTTGACCTTCACTGTCCCTGGAACACTTTTGTTAAACAGGTAGCTGATATAGGTTAACACTGCAACGTGTTTACAAAAGGTTTACAAGCTGGCCTGGTGTTAATGTGAGCGGCCCTTTGGTGCTGCAGAAGCGAGCATTAACTGTTCTCCACACACGACTGTCGGGCACTATAGGGGGAACATGTTCCATGATGGTCCTCCTTATTAGACATGTTCTCTGTTATCTATGGGACGCACCAACAATAGAGGCCACACCAAAGGGCTTAAGCTGAGAGACAGTCTCTGGAGTGCTCTAATCGCTTGACCCGCAGACCTGTGTGTGTGTGTGTGTGTGTGTGTGTGTGTGTGTGTGCCTTTTCATTAAGAATTTAATTTATGCCGTAGTTTAAATTAAGATCCAGATTGTGTGACTACTTTAAGCTAAGTTAGTCAATATATATATATTGACTCAACATGAAGTTGATTTTCACGATTGCTCTTTGAATAATGTGAAGTAATATACATGATAAATCTTTCTTTGTATAGGAAAAGAGAAATTCGAGTTAGAATCAAACGTGAACAGTGTTCAAAAAAGTTGGCTCTTCATGGACAGCACTGATGAACAAATCATCCTGTAGTGTAAATTATTTGGCCAATTACTTAACCTCAGAGAAATACAGGAATATCATGCACAATGCAACGATCTTTAACACAGCTTCATCCATAAACATAAACTCCAGGACAGAAGTCACATCGGTGTGTAGGATGCTGCCTGATTTTTGAGGATCTCCCAAAGGGAAAATGTTTCTAACTATTTCATTCTTGTTTTTTTTATACATCTGATGATTTGGCTGGAATGGCATCCCAAAGATTGATGCACATCATGCTTCCAACTCTTCCTGACATCTTCTCATCAGAAGCCATATACAGTGACAAAATATAATCAGAGCGGCTGCTTTAATGGTTGCATCTCACGAGGCCAAATCTGTCACTGACTGTGCACACATAAAAGAACTTGAAAGAAGACTAAAGCCGTCACTAGAGAGTCATAAAAGGCAACATCACAAAATGTTACTGCCTCAAACAATTGCCTTTTCCAGAATTTAGTTCATTATGAACAAACTGTCGTTAGGCAAGTGTCGACAAAGGAAATAAAGCTGATAAAAAATAGTCAAATGTTTCAACACAGACCTGATTCAGGTTAGCATTGATAGCTAGGAAGTAAAGTAGCAAAACAAGGTTAGACCTCAAACAAGCAGCTGTGTGAGATAAACGAAAAATAAATCAGCACTAAATATTCTTCGGACAAGGGGGAGGGAATGTTTATTGAGCAAAACAAGGCTTTTAAGAAATATAAGGCAGTGTGTACTGACACACAAGCTGCAATTCTTTTGACACATTTGGCCAAATGTCAGCGTCACACTCTTTATCCGCTTTACAACGTCACCTCTTGGC
Organism: Symphodus melops; assembly: GCF_947650265.1. NCBI lineage: Eukaryota > Metazoa > Chordata > Actinopteri > Labriformes > Labridae > Symphodus > Symphodus melops. Next base: position 15,010,516 of record NC_136693.1, on the reverse strand, counting down.
TTGTCTTCTGAGGCAGTTTGTAAACTTTTTTTCAGGACTTGGGACTTAAATAAATGGTGTTTTGGATACTGCGGTCACCATGGGCCTGTCTGAACTTGCTCCTTGCTAATGTTTGCTAGAAGTCCTATTTTCTTTGCTACAGCTGCTGCAGACATTTGAGGGCGGAGAGTCAGGAAAAATGCACTCGTATTTTGTCAGACAAAATACTACATGAGTGTGAGAAAAACTGAGACGTGTGGATGTCTGTGGATGTATCTGGTACCTGCAAAAAAAAAACATACTTTTATTTAATACTGGAAAAAGCTGTTTGCAATGTACTTCTTTGCTTTTCTCTTGGTGTGTGTGTGTGTGTGTATATATATATTATTGTTTGTATATGACAGGATAACAGCAGCATGGATGTGGTTTAAACATAAAGAATCAGTGAGTATTGCCAAGTACACACCCTGTGCACACACTCTTGTGCCTAGCTGCACTAAACCATCCGTTCAGAGCTAAACTTCATGGTTCAGGCACAGACTGTGATCGCAGCCAAAAGTGCCATTACAAGAGGGGTGAGGTGAAGCAAGCCGACAAGGCATTAAGCCACATTCTCCTATCCCTCCAAAAACTACTGATGACTTGCCCTTCAGCTAAGTACTTAAACCCTAAGAGCCCCTGCAAAGATGCTGCGAGCCATCAGTAAATAACTTAGATTGGTGACGCAGTGGTACATTACCATGAGCACTTCCCATGTTTTCCTTTCAGGTATTGACATCTGTTCCGCACTTAATCAAGGCCCAAGTAGCAGAAAGTCTAGGACACTTTGATTGGTAGGACAAATATAATTTCCTCATAAATCATACCCACATTTCAACAAATTCCACATTTTACAGTTGATTTCATTTTTATTGTCTTATTCTGTGATTCTGTCCGGGCAACTTTTGATGTCATCGCAGAAATCATCCCAGCCCTACTGGTCCCATCTTCCACAGTCCTTTCCCCAAAGAAGTCCATAAGAGTATTAAGTGTAAAAGTTTCACTTAAGGCGAGTATTTAAGATCCAGCTGCTCAAGCACAATCTCTGCTTGGTCACCACAGAAAGTGGAATTGTGGATGGGGGGAAAAGACGGGGAAAACAAATGCTGACTATACATCTGCTATAAGAGCTCCATGGTATTGCACATTCTGCTGAGCCTTCAATTATAGCTGTGAAGCAGCACAGAGGTCAGACGGTGGGAGTGACGCATAAGGAGCACTGAGAGATCTCATTACCTCAAATGCCTCTTGAGAGCTATAGATGACTGGAGTGGATGGAGTCTGAGGATTTATCTAATTGCATCCTTCATTACTGAGTGTCTACATTAGCACACTTAACATTTGTCGTCCTGTGCAGCCTTTTCATACATACGCGCGCACAACTTTAGAGGAGCCTTTCGTTCAATGACTTGGAGGCTTGAAAACAGGCTTCTCCAGTGGCCTGCTAGTCTTCTCTGGTTTTTAAAGTAGGCCTCGTCTATGCCATCCTACAGTATGGCGTACGGCTTGAGTTACACTTTTCGTGAAAGCTGTCCCATGTTTTGCCACTGACAGTCAAGGAATGTGTGGAAAAGCCTTGTTGTTCAAAGCTTCAAGTAAGGAATGTCTCAGTGTCAGTGGGCAACAGCACTCTTCTTGTGGTTTCTGTGGCTGAGGGAGAAGGAGAGTTTTTGGCTGAGTCGGGTGAAAGCTTGGTTACTCCCTCTTCATTTCTTAAAGGGACGAGCTGGAGATGACTGGAGTTTCACTGTAGCCGCTCCCAAATACTGTATGAGTCAAAGTCTCTTTCTGTGCTTCTTGTAGGAAGTCTGGGTGGGAAAAGCTAATCCTGTCTGTCTGTCTGTCTGTCTGTCTGTCTCGGTGTGTGTGTGTGTGTGTGTGTGTGTGTGTGTGTGTGTGTGTGTGTGTACGGGTATGAGCCTAGCAAGGACTACTATGAATATTCAGAATTTTAACATGATTAGTTATTAACTATGCAGCTGTTGTCTTGACAGATTGTTCTGGATTAAAGAAACAATAACGTTTTCACCTTGAAAGAGAAGTTTCAGGTTGATTAAAAAGCACAATCATCTTCAACAGGATGGAGTTACAGACAGCAGCCTGATGAGTAAAGGGGAAAATATTGAAACAAGATGCCCCTCATAGACAATGAGGCATGTGTGTAGGGAGGGATGGCATGGCACTGAGCAACATCTGACTTTGGATGTTGTACACACCTGCTTGTTGGATCAATTCATCTTGTTTTTTAACAAGATAACACCAGGCTTACTCATGATTTCATTCAAATAAAATACAGGGTTTTTCCCCGCATTAAAAACTCGGAGGTTGCCGCCTCCGCTTAATTTCATACTGCCACCAGCACTCATCAAGGTGTGAAGGGTGCAGCGCTTGGTGAATTTTTCATAACTCACTGTGCAAAGGGGTGGAACGTTTCCGGTAAATTTACGGAATTTTGGAAATATTCCAAATCGGACGCTTTCCATGGGAATTTACGGGAATTAACTGGAAATAGAGGGTAATTTAAACTGTATGATATCCATGCATAAATATAATTATTATGTTTTGTCCTAAGCAGACATTCAAGAAAAATAAAACACAATAAAAAAAAAAAAAAAAAACATTTTAACAGATTTAGCCTTTAAAATCATCCAAACTAACATCCCTTTATGTAGTCCACAGGCTAAAATGTGTGGATTCAATAGTGGTTCTAGAAACCACCTCTGCATGTGATGGAGGAGTGCACAGTGCATGTAGGGGGCGTGGCCTCAATAACCCTGCAGTAAGCTATGTGATTTAGAAATACCACAGATTTACAAAAGAACTTTCTACCTACAGTAATAATACAATAGTAGTAATAGTAATACAATAATGGAGGAAGTGAACAATGTTGAGTGAGTAAGTGACGGGCAAAACACAGGTGAATAACTTCTCTCTGTTTTTCATGTATCATCAGACACCATGTGAATGGTGACACTTTAAAACTCTTAGAAAACAGAAATATGACATGCATGCAGAAAGTACCAGATATTTGTTATGCATTTATTTATTATTCATTTTCCTTTAACAAAGGAAAAGGGAAAATAAATACAAAATATTTGCCACATAAAACCCCCTCAGAATACAAGAATGATGGTTTGATGCTGAAGTTTTCCAGGCGGAAACCCCCAGACCCCCCCAGGCTTAACAAAGTTCAAAAACATTGCTTTAACGCTGGGATGGATACTTTAGCTTTTATGTTGTCATGAATTTAATATTAAACAGGGCACAATAACTTGTATAACACGTGTTTTACTGTGAGATTTGTCCTTGAAATTTCAAATGAGCATTCCTAATGATGCTTGTGGAAGTGTGCAGCCAGTATGCGCACAGTACATATGTGAGGCGGTGCAACCACCGCCTCACTTTGAGCCAGGAAAAATGTAGAAATAAATATAAGAATCTTATGTGCACCTGTTAAGCAAACATATTTAAAGGTTTAAATAGAAATACAGTGAAGATTGCTTAACATGTAAAGTGTGTACAACAGGAACTGTGTCAATAAACGTTTCTCAATGTTCTCAACTCACATTTAGGGATTCTTTCTCCCACCAGCTAATTTTAACTTTACCTTTTGTTTTCTTTAAGCTATCAGCTGTTAACAACCATTGACTGACAACCTGATTTTTAAATCCAAAAATGTAAGAGTGTAATAAATAAAGGAATCACACACAAAGACAAACTCAAGTTCTTCAGTGTTATCCATCTGCCTCTCTTTTTTTACATTCCTCTCTGAACATCCACAGAACTTGAAGTTTTTCTAAGCTCCGAGACATTTTCAAGTGAAGGCAACCATGCCCTGTCACATGTAGTGGAGCACACAACATCTCACTTCCTTGGCAACCGTGACTCATTTCCCTAGCAATGCAGCAAGGACAGCTTAATAAAAAAAGGGAACTCACAACCACTGCGTAATAAGACACAGATGGACGCTTTTTGTTAAGTCAGGTCAAACACTGATCTAATAAGGACAGATAGACAGAAAAAAGAAGTAAGAAAGAAAGTATTGATTGATAAGAATATGGCTCCTGCCCATGTAGTTTGCTGTAGGTGCAGAAGATATACTCAAACAAAACCCATCTTTAAAAACAGTGGATGCCACTGGAAGATAAACATGTGCATGAGCAACAGACACATTTATGTTGCTGTAATTTTGCTAAAATATGAAAAGGAAAAAAAAAGCCTCAAAAGTCAAATCAAATACTAAGTGTTAGTTCATCTTTCATTAAAAGTCACCAGGTGTAGGCTCAGAGCCTGACGACACCTCAGAAAGCGCTGTTGCACTATTTCAATCAGCCAATCATCTTGAAGATAGGTTGGGTCCTTGCTCCGTGTCTGATCTGATTAAGCTGATCATCCAGACACAACATCCTCCCTATGATACACATAGTGAAGGAAAAAATATTAAACACAGCAACAGAGCAGTGTTGGTCATACAGCAGCCACTGTCAACAGACTGTTGTCATAAAGGCAAGATACACTTCCAGCGCTTTCACTCTCACGGCACAGGCGCTACATCCAAGTGTTCACACACACACACACACACACACACACACACACACACACACACACACACACACACACACACACACACACACACACACACACACACACACACACACACACACACACACACACACACACACACACACACACACACACACACACACACACACACACACACACACACACACACACACACACACACACACACACACACACACACACACACACACACACACACACACACACACACACACACACACACACACACACACACAGCGCCCAACAGAGTGTAAAGTTCTGCACAGGCTTCATCTGACCAGCAAAACTCATGTGAGTAGCTGACAGTTGAGGTTGGGTGTAACCTGAGCAGCCGCTGCCATATTTATCCTGTCAGCAGCCTTTGTGAACAGAGCATTTAAACCTACAAAATAGTACAGGACTTAAAGGTCACCAGGACTGTATGTTTGTATTCTTGGCTGTCACTGCAAAGCTTGCTCTAAAAATTATTGTCTTCAGTGCAAAAACATATTTGCCGAGCCTTACTGGGGGATCGAATGGCACACACATTCAGTCTACTATAGCAGTCATTTTAAGAGAATATGTTAATACTAAGAAAGCATCAAAACTGATGGGAAAAACGGTGCTATAAAGTATCACTGAGAAATACAAAAACCTTACAATGAGCACTCTAAATGTATTGTACACCGAACAAGGAGATGCCTGTAAACAATAACGCGATCAACAACAGCAGTAAAGATTCAGGATGTACTGAATAAACTAGCGAGGAGACTAAATGTAATGTTGACTTATTTGAAGAGATTCTAACATTGTCCCTCTATGTCAGGGCCCCCGGGGGGAAATTCAAGGAAATTATATTTGTTTAAATTGTGATGTTTTCTTTGCTCCCCTTCACCGACCTGCCCCAGCTGACTGGACCCCAGAAAGATTTTCCCTTCATCCCATATATGGGCGGCCGTGCTCACAGCTAACAACCGTTGGATCGTTGTCAGTAATTAAAACTATTAATCAGGATAACGTGTTGAAATATTTCTCATTTATCTTTTCAGCATTTAAATTTAACCTTCATCTGAATGAGAAAATGTGTCCCAATAGTCGTGACATTTATTAGATTAATCATTAAAGAGACACTCACTTTCAATAACAAGACTACATAAAATGCATTTACATCTCACACGGTCATTATTGTATGTGTGAATGCAAATCCAGTTACACAATAGATTTGACAAACACGCAGAGAAACAAGCTGCAACTTCTGGCTGGAGCAAAAGGGCTTCCTGGGACTAACTGACCGATGAAAACTTTGTTGTCCATCTCTTCTCTGAAACAGTTTAATCCTCTACTTGAATGATGATCTAACATCCTTTAAGGCTTTTTTTTTTAATTGTGTGGGACGGGTGTAGGCTGAGATGTTGATGTATGGTGCAATGTGAGGGACTACCCTCAAAAGGGAATAATCAGAAAGAAGAGGGATCCTTATCGGCTCTGGACATCTCTTCACACAATCAGATAGAAATGGTTTGAAGTGCTCCCATTGATTCTACCTGGTTGCATATCTCCGTCTCCACTGTTTTCATTGGATAGGTCCTCTATAAAAGAGCGAAACCAGGCAAATCCACTCATTAAGCAGCCAAGCACAATGACTGGCTTGTTGGATCTGCTGAGGACCCCAGAGTCCCGTGTCAAATAAACATTTCTGAAAGAGTGTCATTACAAAACAGCAGTCACAACGTGCACCCCTTGGGTCCCCACTAAACACAACCAATCTTTACTTAATGTAAGAGGTACATACTATTGATAGAAATGTTTTAACACTTACCAATTAACTGACAAATCCTCAAAATGTGTCATCACAGAGCTGCAAAGATCCTCCCTGACTAACGGCTGTTTATCTGCTTTACTGCAGATTTCTCTTTTCATTTTGTGTCCTCAGTTACCGACGTCTTTTACAGGTCATGCTATTTTCCAGTTCCGAAGTCAGTTATGCAAAACTTGGCGTCTCATTGGCTCTTCTCCGTATGGGGTGCTCTCATAAGCATTACATAATGTCCTTGAACTATAGCAAAGCACAAAACGCAGTGAAATCGAAATGGGGAAAAGAGACAGAACACGACACCCACACATCTGCACCATCAACACTCGCATCAGCATTCACAAGAGGCTTGCATCGTTTCATACCAGCTGAGGGGGATTTCAATGTTAGGCACGAGGAAGTAAGCCACACAAGGTTATATCATAAAGGTCCACATGCTGCTTAAAGAACATTAAAGCTTAGTCGTTGTCCTACCCACGTGAATTATGGGCATCTTGTGTCAAAGATTTGAATGCATTCAAACGATTCCACATGTTTTCACATCCAAGTGATCGGCTTTGAGCGTGTGCTTTGAATCACTTCATTTCGCTGCTAGACTGTGATTAGTGTTTGGAGTCTGTGTCCAGGGAATGACACGGTGTAGCTGACAATAGGTGAAGAAGGTAAACACTAATGGAACTCCAAAGCATCCCATTGCTGTGGTTTTGATCTTTCTCTGAAGAGCAGAAGTAAGACAGGGCACGGCCTTCTCTGACCTCTAAAGAGCTTTCACAAGCAAGATACATTAAGAGTCTTGGACCAAAGTTGTTGACATTATTGTTGGTTAGCTGTGAAAGTGTTTTCGTGAAAATTTATGCTACTAAAAAGACACTTACTATGTACATGCTGTAGTGTAATTCATCATGTTTTTCAGGTCAATCACCAACGTGATGATTCACACACTACGTTTGTCAGATGTGTGAGGGAAACACACTTTTTGCTCCAGTAAACCAAAGGTGGGGAACTGGTGGAGCGAGACCTGCAAACTGGCTTTACAGTCACTCCATGAAGAGGACAGCAGTTTAAACTAATACGAACTATGGATAGTATTCACCTGTGTATACCTGAAGCACAGACGTTATGTTGGGAATCGGAAATAATATGACATGATGCATCATATAGAATAGATCTATATTGTCACTGCTATATAAAACAGGATACATACACACAGCTGACAAGACATACAGACACTGGAGATACATCGACAGTGTCTGATCAGAGGTTGGTAGCAAGTATCCACATCGTCAGCGGACGAGAACACAGAGACAAATAGCTAACACTCAAACACACCAATTTAGAGTTTTCTACAGAAACCAACAGATAGGGACAAGTTACAAACCAATCAAATTACAGGTTGATCGAACTTTTATCAAAAAAAAAGATATTTATTGTAAGAAAGAGAGATGATAGTGGACAGTCAAAAACTGAGATTCATTCTCCTACAGATTGATAACATAAATGACAGGAAGCTTTTAAGCCTTGTATAGTGGGGAAGCTTCCTGGTTTCAAAGCACAATAATGGGGGGGAAATCCATTAAAAGTTATCTCCGCCGTTAACTTCTGGCTCACACACTTACACCAGTGTGTGTGTGTGTGTGTGTGTGTGTGTGTGTGTGTGTTTTGAGCAGAGGTTAGCTTCACTTTAAACAGATCAAAGAAGCTCAGCCGGTGTAAAAACAATCCAGACATGTAAGTCAGTGTGAATCACTGACCGAGGACCTGATGACCAATGTTTTCACTCTCCTTTGAGAGATGTGTTTACAACCTGCTACGTTCAATAGTCTGAAGTGACACATACCGTTTAAGTGCATTATGATTACATCGCAAAAAAAATAATATAAAGGTGGTATTCAAAGCTAAACGTGGACCATGGTGTCCTTTAAGAGAGCTTGGCTGGTTTCTTAAAATTCCTGATTACAGGGAACATCTTTTTCTCCTCTCTTCTGGGCTGAGTAGCTGAAAACGACGAGATTCTGTTTTATTCATCAGAATTTCCATTCTATGACCTTTTACCCAGCTAAAGTCAATAAGTTTAAACATAACACCAGAAACATGATCGTGAGAAACACATGGTGCATGGCACCAGGAGACAATACAACCCCTTTACCACTAACCCTTCACTGCCAAAGTGGGAAATTATTCATTTTTGGATCAGTACGTTATATGTTGGGATCTGTTCTGTGATTTTTTTTTTTCTGTAACAGCAGGAAGACAAAAAAATGACCACATTTTTGGTGCAAAAAAAAATCCCCTCTTGATGATGTGATATGATGCATATTGTTTAATAATAATAAGCTATATTTATGATATGGTATCAACCAGACTTTCCAGTGGAGTCTGACAGGTAGTCAATGGCACGTGAAATGGACTGGAGCGTTTCTAAACTTCTGACTTCTCAAATCGCTTTGACACTGCAGGTCTCATTTACTCATACACTGCCATTCACACACATTGACCTGCCACTGAAGCAGCGGGGGGGCAACTAAGGTTCAGCATCTTGCCCAAGGACAGGGCCCAGAGACCCTTCTGTTAAGACGAGCAGCAAACTGACACACATCCATTCAGGACACGCTGTCTTTACTGCAGTTTCGAAGACTTCTTGAAGGCTGCTTGTTTCTGGCTTGTTTTTAACAACAGTACAGCTCAACTTGTTGTCTTTGTGTTGCACAGATTTGGAGCAGTGATGACAGACTGATTTGCTCAACAGCTGTCTTAATTTGAGATAAGAAAGGTATGGCATCTAAATCAAACAGTGCATGCATAGTGCCTGTATTTGAGCCTTTAGCTGGGGCATCAACAACACTGGTATTGGAACAACAAACAAATAACTCCCAGACCGAAGGCTTTTCATATTTGTTACCCAAACATCCAAAAAAGTTCAAATACATCTGAAAACGATGATATCGTTCATAACTTGAATGAATAAAGCAGCACAGGAAAGGAGAAGAGCATTTATAAGATCCACAGCAGAGGCTGCACTGAAGGAGGATTAGTGCTCATCTCTGGCTGGAAGCATCAGAGTCAGAGTTAATGAGTGCGATTAGCCCCCTGTGAGTGCTCAGGGATTAGCACACTGTCCACCATGAGGAACCCGTCTCATTTCAGACTAAAGAGGAGAGAGAGAGAGAGAGAGAGAGAGAGAGAGAGAGAGAGAGAGAGAGAGAGAGACAGCTGGAAAGAGGGGGGTGAAACATGATGAGAGAAAAAGAGAGGTAGGATGGGGAAAATGGGAGAGAAGGGACCAATGGGTGCAATGATCCGATTTATGAGTGGCTAGAAGCCTTTGGAAAAAAATCATGGGGTATAATGAAAACAGAAAATGCCTGTTATGTGACACGACATGTGTGTGTGTGTGTGTGTGTGTGTGTGTGTGTGTGTGTGTGTGTGTGTGTGTCAAACCTCCATTAGATTTCTATACAAACAAAAGACATGAAGAGAGAGACCCCCAGTAAACCTTTAGAGGGAAGATCACTTTCATTTCTGTTTTCATTTTTATTCACCTGACATCGCTCGCTTTCTCGTCTTTAATTCTATTGTCCTTTTATCTGTTCAGTCTGGTTTAATGGAGTTCCTTGTGAACCACTTTGCAGTATTGGATGGACACAATTAGTATTATTAAGTTAATCATTATTGTTTTGAAAAAATCATCTTTAAATGCTCTTAATAACTGAAATTAGAGCTGAACTTAAATGAGGACAACAAAGATGCTCAAACTGAAAGCAGAGAGCATGCATCTGTCTGCCGAACAGAGTGTGTCACAACAGTTCTAAAGAAAAACCTGCAACGTCTTGCATCTACATTTCCTGTGGAGGTTCCCCATATTTCCTGTTAAGGTCACTGTCCTTGTCAAGCACAGACTAAGACTATATGCAGAGCCGGCTGCATGAATGTTTCAGGTTCGCCACACAACTTCTTCAGCGTCAGATGGATGATGCAAACATAACATACATTTGGCAACTGATGGGTTTCATTTTGAATATTACTACTAGTGTTTGGAAATATTGCAAAAAAAACATACACTTAGTACTGATCTTCAGTAGGCCTGAAGAAAGCAGACACTTCATTAGATGAATTTGAATACAGACACAGGATGTCAGGTGCTGACCAGCCTGCAAATAAAGTCCTTATAAATGACATTCTGTTACAATTTGGTGTCAATAATTTCCTCGACTTTTAACAAGAGCATACTGGGAGTTCACTCTCATTGTGGCTTTCATCCTCTAAGCACTATCCACTTTTTTCACCATTTTACAGTGGAAATGTGCTCTCTCCACCAGCAGCTAAAACAATTCTCTTCAGAGGGGAAGCGTGCATTCACCCTCGCATCTGCAAAATCCGAGGTGAAGTTGGAATGAGAAATGGCTGACTACTCGCGGGCAGCTCAACCTGGACATTTCAGGATTTTTTTCAGGAGTTTTGTTCAAGTGGGAAAGTATAAATGCAGAGACAAGCAACCAGCCACTCTCTATGCAAACTCCTCTCAGAAAAGCCCAGAGATTTCAAACCAGGAACCTTCTTGCTAAAAGGCAACAGCGCCAACCAATGTGCCAAGTCAAAATATCAATATAATCTCACTTATTGAAATTAATTTGAGTTATATGTTTATATAGATATTGTTTTGTTTACCAGCCCTTAAAGTGACAAAACTCAAGAGAAAAAGCAAACAGATTCCACACTGCTTCTTGAATTGGTTCAAAAAAGAAAAACACCTTTTAGTCAGGAGCTGAGCAAAAAAGGGTGGTCAGATCAGCAGTGAAGTAAGGGATACACACTGCATCCATCTATGTGCATTAGTCCCAAAAAGCCAACATTAATCAAATCACTGTGTATCAATGACAACAGGAAGTTCATTTAAGACTCTTTGGAATAAGTGTTGTGTTTTTGGAAAACCCCAGCTGACCTGAAAGTACTTAATCCTGACTCTGAGAACCACTGTTTCAAGCTGCTGTCATAGCAAGATGATGCTGCATGACATAGGAAAAAAAGAAACACAAAACAACTCCACCACTGGTTATTAAGAGACTCGTTACAAAAAGAAAACCAAAAAACAATAAAGACAGTAGATTACACATCACTCCTGCAGGGTTGCTGTTTTGTTTGTGCTGCACAGCCTATAAGACAGGCCTTATCTGGACTCATTAAAGTGTACATTTATTCTCATAAAACGCATAATTATAACAGGGTTCTCATGTCAGAATGAGATACATCACAGCATGATCATGGATAATTGCACACCAAAAGGCAAATGCCAGTGAACGGTGTCACAATCTTTTTTTATGGAAGAGGCCTCTCAGCAGAGCGTTGATCCACTGATCCATGACCATGAACTTATCCCCAGCCTCCTATGGAAGCGCTCTCTATTCCTGTGTGTACATTATGCTGGAACAATTGAACGTCATACTTCAAAACCAACAGAGCACTTGCCCCCTCATTTGATTTTTCACACTGGTTTCATTGATCTAACATAACTGTTTTGTTCTATTAACAGTTTAAGTACACTGACTTTAAAATCCTACGCTGACTAGATAATTATAATGCGGAGGCTCTATTCAGCAGCGTCCTCTGTTTAATACGGCAGCATTAACAAAAGAATACTTATGTAATCATCCCACTGATACGCACCCCACACACACACACACACCATCATCATGCTTATGCCCATCGTGACACTGTATGATCCATATGGACAAAAACATGATAAGAAATACTGAAAGTGTCTGCAACGCATTATGAAATGTCCCATGTTGATAATATTTACACATTACCCATCTCTAGGTTTGTTTAAAGCTTGACAGTGAAGTTTCATAATATACATTGAAGTCATTTTTTAACTGAAAAATGCAAAATATCCATCGGCATTTTTCAAATGTGAGGACTTGCTGTTTATTGGCTTACAGTGATTGATTGATTAGCTGTAAATGTTGTGTTTATTATTCATTATCACGCTGGAGCTAAATGATTCAATACAGCAAAGCGTAGCTGTAAAGGAAGTGTTTATAAATTGTTCAGATATTGTGCTGTTTTTTTTATGAGAGGAGTGTGTTATCATCAGAATAAAAACAATGTAAGATGTATTTTGTTTCTTGTCCAGATCCTACTGAAATTATTGGGTTGTTAAAATCATGCAGTCACACTGGAAAAAAACTGACCTGCACTACATTTGCACAAATTGTTTGATAAAATGGAAGTTATAGTTACATTTTAACCTCAACAACACCAACAACATAAATGTAGCCTATTTACTTTTAGCCAAAACAGCTGCTGTGATCTGATCACGTTCAAGTTAGCCAGTCAATTTAAGACAATAGTCTTTAAAACAAAGTAATTCAAATAAAATCCATTGAGCAACATAATGAGCGTTATTTTGAATTCTGTAAAAGCAAATCACTTTGTTGTCTACAAACAACTAATATAAAACTATAATGGCACACAACACAGTAGCGCAAAATCCCCTCTGTTTAACATGAAAGTCATGTGTGAAGCATACCGACAGACACTGAAGACCAGTAAAGGAGCAGCACTGTTGAAAACATGAACTGCTAAAGTGCTAAACCCCCGAGCACGATGTTCAAGGAAGTGATCATGAAGAGATAAACTCTTTCAAGTCTGGACCACTTCTTCATACTTCAAACAAAACGACGCACTATGTCTTTAATCCCACCCAAAACCAAGCTTCACAATAAAGCAAGGTGCTTGAAGTCATTATGACAGAATATTAACAAATTATTTCTGCTCCATCCTGTATTTTACATCTCAAGTCTTCTTTACACTGGATTACAATATGAAATGAAATTAACACATTTAATAACTGATATTAATATTGGACAATTGTCTAGAGGATGTCAACAAAAATAAACGTCAGATTATGGCTGAGGTATCTCGTATGCAAAATTGACATTTAAATAACGGAAACTGAGGTGAACCAAAGTAAGCAGCCTTCTCGCTAGCCTCTCTAAAGTCACCCAAAACGCAGCAACGTCAATTTAAGACTGTGGATGACAAGAGGAGCCAGGTGAGGGGCGAAAAGAAAAACAGATTAAAAAAAACCCAACAACTTAACGTCAAAGAATTTAAAGGCTTCGACTCCATCAAAAAGCTTTGAAAGAGAATAAAAACTTTTCTTTAGCTCACAAATCGGTCTTTAAAGTCTCTCAGCGAGGTAGCAGTGAACCTCTCTTCTTTACGCGCTCTGTCGTGTAATGCCACATGGTATGATAGTGCACAGTCTAACGTTTCACCAGGACACTTGTAAGAGAAACACAAGCTTTAGTGTCTTACCTGACAGAATTATATCCGCCTTGTGCAGAAATGTACAAAGATAACCTGTAGGTACACTCCCAAGGAGCGCGTGCTGCGGTCCCCGATCTATTCCTCTCCAAGAGTCAGTGCGCGCGCGTTGCTCTCAGTGAGATAGAAGCCCCTCCCCTATCTACTCTCACACACGTTCAGGCGCGCGCCCCGCTCTTTTTTTCATATACCGTCCTGTCAACATCAATGTGTTGGATTCACAGTGTAAATACATGTGTAAAAAAAAAAGAAAAGAATGTCTCAACATGAGGTTAAATTGTACAGATTTTATTGCATGACTTGTAGCTGCAGAGAAACAATGTTTCAGATGAATACAGTTGGGTTTGAAGCCTTCCTGCAGTGAAGGAAAATGCTCAGTGGACTTTTAGATGGCTAACTTTTCTTTCTCCTTTTTCGTCTGCCACGAGACCAGCGCTTATATACTGCATTTAAACCTCAACTGTAGCATTAAGAGATGGGGAGAGTAGGAAAAATCCTACCTTTAACAGTAGTAGCCTGTATGTTTAAGCATTGACTTATCAAATGTGCTTTACTATCTTAACACAGAAGACTGAACTTGGTCAGCTGCGAGCAGGACATTCTGTAGGTGCAGTAGAGTAAAGTTATCTTATAATGTTTTTTTTTCTGTTTTGTTTTTTTATAGCGGCTCCTGTTTTGTTTCATTGTGTGCGGTTTTTTTTGTAGCATTTCGGAGAGAGACCATAAAAAGGGATTGTGATGTGCTTTGGTGAGTAAACCTCTCCAACAAGCAATCGACTCAAGGGTTTATTTGCGTGCAGCTGGTCTTTAAATTGAAATATCAATCAATCCCAAAAAAATAACCCGCAGAGATTTCAACAGTCCAAATGCAGTATACAAGGCCAAACTGTGTAGGCTAAAGACTTGGAGCAATAACTCCATCTACAGGCTAGTAGATTTACTGCACCAATAGAGGATGAGCAGGGGGCATCAAGTGTTTGTTGCTAGGATAGTTGTATAAAATAAAATCAGCTCCCTTTTAAAGTAAGTAGACCAGCCACATATTAAAACAATAGTTTCACTCTTCAGCGGAGTAAAACGGTCTCTTAAACTTTGCAAAGTAACTTGGTCAATCAACTGTTACTGAAGAAAAAAAAAAAAAAAGAAGATAATTACTGTACCAGAAAATGTATCTTCCCACCACACCTTCACACTCATATTTCAAATATAGGACTCATAGATATGGGCTCTAATGTTAATCATACATGTATCCATACTATATTCATAGAATTAATAAAAAATAAATACATTTGACAAATACAAATGATTCTGGGTAAATTACCAAAGGAACAGATTATCACCCACAGTTTGTATTGTTAACACGTTTTTTTCAAGTGTAGGATTTCTCAATAAAACCATGATCATTCCTCCTCATTATAAAATATTCTTTAAAGCGTCTAAACTGTGGCTGTGCTATTGGGCTCCATCCAGACATCTATACGACTGTATGTGAGCACTGGCTCACTAAAGGCTAACTGTTAACACTGTAGCACACTCACAGGAGTAAAAGTAGATGCTGATGATTTATGTTGGCAATGGGACCCAAACCAGCTTTCAGCTTTGGCCAAAAATCTGGGGGCACAACATGTGCACGTTTACATGTCTTCAATCGGTAGCTCTTGTAAAAACGTAATATGAAACATTTTCTTCTTACTTATATTCTTTTTTCAAGTTTTTTTTCCACTTGTTTTTTTTTTCTTCCTTTTTTTTTTTTTTTTTTTTTTACAAATCTTTGTATAACCTGTTGAGACTTAACAAAACAGATTAAACAAACGAAAAATCAACCAACGAAAAAAATGTCATGCATAAGTTATATCCCATTCTTACTGATTGCATTTGGAAGTTATCATTTAAAAAAAAAAAAAAAGAAATCTGTGTAGATATTCATCTGTTGTTCAACATTTTTGTTTTTGTACATTTTAAGCCATTTCTTCGTTTTTATTTTTTTTTTGATAACATTTTTGATCCTATTTTCCAGCCAGCAGTCCCATGTATTGCTGTAAAGTTAATTCCAAGCCCACGGCATGTCTACTCCTGTACAGCAGGAGGCGCAAAAGCCGTGATGCATAGTTGCTGGCTGTGAAAATGAAAAACAAACACTCCATAAAAGAGGCTCTTGGGAAGCAAATGTGGGTTTATCCTTTGCGATTTCAGTTCAGCTCCAAGAAATTAGAACCCATTACCTATAACAGTTTTTTTTTTTGTTCTTTTTTTCTGCTAGAAATTGTTGCTTGTCATCCCCAAAGGTTTGATTGAGAGACAGAAACTGCAGATCTCTTAATACTTCTATCAACCTCCTGAGGCTGGAGTCTGGCAGCAGAAGTGGACAGGACAGTCAGTCAGTTGCAGACAAGGAAGGGGAAGAGGGGTAAAAGGAGGGGGCAGACGAGGTCACTCCTATCTGCAGAGTTCATCTTGTGTAGAGTCCCGCACATTTTTCCTCTTTTTGCTGTTGCCTTGGTGGTGTGGTTTGTTGCTCTGGTGACTTTTGGTGCTTGAGGAGGCACTCTGCTGCCCATGGTGGCCACTCTTTTGGTGGGAGCGAGGCACCCTGGCCTGGGGAAAGAACCACAGAAAAAAAATATTCAATGTTCCTGCAGAAATTTAGTTAAAGCTTACTGCTTTATTACCCTTCATCAGGTAAACGTCTTGAAAAACACAGGACAAAATCTGAAAATATGTTCAAAGTCAATTGAAGTGTTGTTTTCAGGATTGTACATTTCATGGTTTCCGTTTCTTTTCAACCTTGTGATGCATTATGTTGTATGCGTGAAAGCTAGCATACCTTTCCTCCCTTGTTGTTTCCAGATGGAGTGCTGGTTTTGAGGCTCTGCGTTCGGTGATTGTTGACAGCAGCAGACTTTTCTCTGTGGTTGCTGGAGCCCCGGCTGGGCTGCTGCTTGGCCGTCTTACATGGTGTGCCATCAGAGTCCTGTAGAGAACAGACAATATGGAGGAGTAGATGGTATGACTAAAACATTTTTTCACAAGGTTTACTCATGAAGCTGCACATGTGTGTTACTGTGCGTGTCTTTGTGTAAGCATCCAAGACTGACCGCGTCACTCGAGCTGGACGCTGAGGATGTGGAAGAAGGCGACAGCGGGGACGAGGAGGGAGAGGAGCGCAGTGAAGGTGATGGCGAGGAGGAGTTGGATGAGGTTTTGCTGTGGGGAGCCGACGGCAGAACAACAACGTCGTCATCGTCGTCATCATCATCAGGGACGTTGTTGTTGTTGCGTTCGTCGAGCTGCTGAGACTCAAACAGTTTGACATCATTTCCTAAAGAGACAGAAAAGGGACAATTATCTTAACACTCCAGAGTTAAGCTCATACAGATGTTGCTTTAGTACCAGGCCAGGTCAGATTCGACTGAAGTATGCAGCTTAACACTCTCTTTTGCATCTTTTCTTCATCTTTTTTTTTTTTAAAGACTTAAAAAAATGTTTTTGTTCTTGTTTGAACATACTGTTGAGTTGCAGCTCATTCTGAGTCGGGCTCCCCCAGTTCTTTCTGATCCATTCCCTGTATTCATCCACCTCCTGTGTTACCCGGATTATTCGGCCAAGTATGCTGCAAAAAAAAAAAAAACAGACGTGTTAAATGAGCAGAATAAAAGTAAAGGTTACCAGAAACAATGTGATGCTCCGAGTATGATGAAATAATACATTTGATGAGAAAACACTGAAAAACCTAACATTTTCATTAGACAGGTGTCTAACTTTGCTCCTTACCTCTCCGTCTCATTATTGGGGTAGTACTTGGCGATTGGGGACACGGCGTGGCTGAGCACCACATAGGCATAGTCAAATGCCTGCTTCACCTGCATGGCACCATATGAACTCCGGCCAACATCGTTGTCTGTTGGACACAAGACAGATTTATAGAAATATGTGAACCAGGCAAGATGCCAATAAATGCTGTGATAGTATTGGAGTTTTAAGAACCCTCTAAGCTAGCTCTTTATGAGCTCAATGTTTCTACCTGGCTGCAGAGGGTCCTCGATGTAGAGCATGGAGGGCCTGTAACCATCCATCATGTTCCTCTGAACATCATCTTTGGCGACATAGCATCCTCCATCTTTTATCCTGATACCCGTTTTCAGGTAGTTAAAGTGGCGACCATAGAGCTCAAAGAATTCGATGAGGAGGACACCGATGTTGATGTTTGGACTGCAGACATCCTCCCTGTAGTGAAGCTGGAAAATACAACGTGCATGTCAGTTACTGTAAATGGTTAAGTGAGTGAAATTTTCCAACTAAAATTGTTCCCATTTTAAACATTATCTTCAACAGTTCCTGACATCTTTCACTCCAAACAACAGGATGGATACACTGCCCAGAAAAGTGCTATTTCAGGACATTATGATGTCACATATCTCCTTCTTTTATTACTTGAACCTTTTAGACACATGTGGGATATTGGCATAACTAAAGAATTAATTCACAAATGAACCTGAAAGCACACTGCGTCTGGCCACTGCTGTTGCTACTCTAACAAAGAAAAAAAAAAAAAAGGACAAAGATCACTGATAAACATTAAGAGTTCTTGTTTGTGAGCATGTGCAACGTACCTGCAGGAAGCTGACGGCCATGAGAAACAGACTGTAGGAGCCAATTCCACCGGTAAAGACCTCATTGAGGTCCCTCTGCAGCAGGAACTGCTTCAGCACCAGGACCAGGTAAGGCAGCACAGGATATTTCTACAGGATAAAGGACAAACAACATGTTGTGAGGACATGATAGGAATAGCTTTGGGATGCCTACAGCTCCCTCTAGAGGACAACAGGAATATAAAGTCGAAGATGTTCAGGAGTTCACCTTGTTCTGCAGATACCACAGATCACCACATGTATGATTTAACTTTAAACTTTTAAAAGTGTCACATCAGAAAAGTAAATTCAGCCTGCGTTTGACCTATGCAACCTGAAGTAAGTTATCAAATATCTACTCAAAATATATATATATTTTTTTTTTATAAAGTCACGTTTCATCGATAGACCTTCTGTTACGTATGTGTAATAAATATTACATCATGATTGTTAAGATAAACTGTCTATATATGATCACAGTATACCTACACATAGAAAAGAAAAACAGAAGAGTTGTTTTTAATGTTAAAAGAAAATAATTCACATTTCAATAATTGATGACTCTTCACAACCTTCAACACTAAACAGACATCTTGTGTTAAGAACTTTACCTCTTTGAATTCCTTGATGAGTCGAGCGGCTTTAACCCCACTCTTCACATTAAAGCTGATGTCCACTTTGACCTCAGTGAAGGAGTCTGTCAGTTTGATGATGGGAACCTGGAGCACACGCGTTAAAATCAGTAGCTGACGCTGGCAAGGCAAGTTCATTCATCAGTGATATCAAACTTCTTTCTATCCATGATTTATGATTCCAAAAACTGAAACTGGAAGTTGCAACACAGTAACCATTGTGAGTGAGTCTTACCGTGGCCTTGTCCAAAACTTTGATAGAGTTCTCATCGGCAATGTTCCTCTTCCGGAGAGCCTCTTCCAGCGTCCAGAGGGGAAGGGTCTCCCACTTCCCAAACACTACCAGGTCAATGTCACTGATGGAAAGGAGCAACATTACAGGTCACACGTAGCATTTCTCTTTTTTCACCACGACATAATGATGACTCCAAATGGTGTAAACACAAGTCCTTCATTTTTAACACGCACTCTCCCGGTAACCACACACTTCATTGACTCAGAGTGATCGTTATGAAGCTTTAAGAAATGACTAATGGACCCCCCCCCCCCCCCCCCCCCAGATACTTTACACTGTTTACAGTATTCTCTTCTATATTTATTATTTTGTACATTCAAATAAATAAACTGTGACCGCTGTGTAAGAGTTCTTACAATGTTCTCCTCCTTTGACGGAAGTGATCTTATTTACAAGTCACATCTATGTTAGTGGTATGTTCAATTACTTACAAGCAACCACTAAAAAACACAAGTCCACTGGGATATACACATTCACAGATGAAGGATCAAATCATTGTAGCTTAAACACAGGCAAAAAAAAAAGCCCAACTATTTTGCTTGTGGGTTAGGAGAAGTAAACAGACAACCACGCACACACACTCGAACAGCTTAGTCCTATTTTAGTGCTCAGTATGGTGTCAAGAGTCCACTAATCAAGGTGGACTGGCTGGGTGTCGGCCACAGTGCTCTCTCAGAATAAAGCATTAAAAGGAGATCCAGGATCAGCCATGCTAAAAACGATCGACTGGTTTGGCAGAGAACTGACACCTTCACGTAGTCTGGTATTTTTGGCAGAGAGCCAATTTGAAGTTACATTTGGGCAAAGACAAATCAAGAAAACATGCGTTTAAAACTCCATGTTAAAGGGGGGGGGGCTTACCTTGTTGGTAGATAAAGACCAGTGCTGAAACTCCCAAACACTTGGACCTGTAGCAACAAGGCACATGGTTACACAGTTATGAACATTATTGTCATGTGTTCGTGTTTTGACCCTGTAAGTAACAGGCTGAGGAGACGTGTGCATGTCACTCTCGGATGTTCCCACACTTCAGTACAACAAAAACCTGTTCTCACACCTGTACAAATATTATAAATGTACAGCTAAACTCATCTTTGACATGATGACATGCCTAAACAAACCACAGGGGTGTGGTGCAAGTCAACCTGTCAGGGGTAAAAGGAAACTGTGAAACACTTAGGTTGCATTTCAAGTAAAACCCAGGGTTGGCAAACATGAATCAACAGAGGTGGATATGAAGTGATGTTTTTGGCCACACCATTGTGACCTGTGGCCCCTCTGGAACATTACTTTACTCCAGCCTTTGCCAACCTTGGGGTCGAGAACCCATAAGGGTTTGTTTTTAATCCAATTTAAATGGCTACTCCTAAAATTATTGATCAATGAAAAATATCTTGTAGCATTATTCCTGAATTAAAGCTACAAGATGTCATCCAGTGGGGTCGGCCCTATGGGCCCACAAGGGTTAGGGAACATGGGGCCTAATTGGGAACATAGGCATGCTCCCCATCCAAGTTTAGCATGAGCCAATATGAGCCGAAGCCCATGCTAAAAGCAATCTCTCTCTCTCTCTCTCTCTCTCTCTCTCTCTCTCTCTCATGGGTCATGTGACCAGCATTCATTTCCAGCCTTGTTAATAAACGCTCACCTGGCTGTACACTTACTTTGTGCACCAATCTCCTCCAAGCTTTTCTGCCTCTGTCCACAACATGATACACTAAATAATGAGCTCGGACATTAATTTGGACTTGCAACACAGTAGAAAATCAGGACTGAAAAATATGATGTATAATCATTTTGAGCCAAAGAAGGCTGGGATGGGAACCACTGCTCAACTCTCTCAAAATGAAGACAATTAACTTCCTGTGAATCAAATAAGTCTGTCTCTTCAGCTTTCTTTGATTCATCAAGTTTGTCATGAAGCTCGACCTCAGTTGGCTGGTTTGGCGTCCTCCTGCCGCGCAGGCTATAAATCCTGGGCATCTGGCATCCTTGATTCTAAAAAGATTTTTTTTTTTTTTTTTTTTTTACCATACTAGCTTATGTAATGAAAACCTTTTCTAAAAGCGGTTTGTAAATAGAGTGAGCATGCAGCATGCAGGAGAGACAGCAGTGAAGCTGGTGGCGTGCTAACAGAACACTGATGTTGTAAGAGTAATGAAAGAGATGATCCCACAAGAATCAGACCACAGGATGTTAAAATCAATAATTATATGTTACTGTTTTTTTTTTAAGGCAGTACCAAACTGACAGAGTGAGCCAGCGGAACATAAAATCAGCTGGCCCAGACTCTTTCCATCATGTGTGAGGAGTCAGGACAAGGTACAATGTCGAGCCCTGATCAATACGTTTCTTCTTTGCCCAAAAAATATTCAAGGATGTTGATTTACAAAACTGATCGCTTACCCTTCATGTATGATGTGGATAAGGATCATGAAAAAACTACAACATCCACATCCGGTGCACAAATTGGTGTGCGAACAAAAATAGATTTAAGTCCTGACCCCGCTTTACTCCCTTGAACCCTCTCCCGACATCCCACGTACAAGTAGAGTAAACTCAGGTTTACAGCCCAGTCACATGTGCGGGCTAAGCTGATTGCAGGGCCGTGTTTGTGAACGAGAGCGTATAAAGCCTAGAGTTCACTTTGAGAGGTCATGGTAGGCGAGCTACTTTTTAACTTGACACTTCGCTCGTCAGAATTGGAAAATCTTAAACTAAACCACAATAAAGCAGCCATCACAGACACTCACGACCTGTGAAATGTCCCTTGTTGCAGCTTCAATATACACGGGTCAAAATACAAAAAGCACAATTTTACAGGTGTCAGCAGGATATCTAGGCAGATCAATTAAAGATGCATCACACTGAGTGGATGACTAGGTTAGCCTTTCTCACGCCCACAGTCGAAAAGCAGTAAGAGCAGGCAGCAGGCAGCAAAATGCTCCTTTTTTTAGGAACAGCTAAGCCCAGAGCAGACATCCTTTGAAGCACACAGCTCCATCAGCGGGATCTAAGTCGGCACGATCAGGACTGCCTGAGGTGGTGCTGACAACCTGACCCAAACAGAGCACTATGCAGCTTGATATAAAATAGAGCCTAGTTCATTAACAAGTCCCAGTCGGCCTGGCCGATGAATTGAAAGATGTTTACAGCTAAACGTGTTTATAAGTGATCAGTAATCTTCCACTAATCCATTTTATCCTGCCAAATATAAACTGATGTAAATGGACTAGAGATCACAGCCAAAATTCTTTCTCATAAAATCAGCTCTGTCAATTGTTAACATCAAATGCAAACAAAAATAACAAAACACACAATGGTGTGAGGATTTGGGGAGCTGTGTACCTCAGCACTGGGCCACAGGTCATGGATGACTCCCTTTATTCTGTCCACCACCTCCAGCCTCATCTTCTCCTCCTCCGGCCGCGGGGAGATGTACTTATAGAAGTCATTGACCTCCTCGTGTAACCTGCAAAGCACAAAAAAAAAAAAGACAGTGTTATGTCAGGAATGATCTCCTTTCAATGGTAAATCCTAAAAGAAAATGTTCAGATCATTTCTATAATATTCATGAGGATGATAAACTGCAGGCAGTTGAAGACGAATTAGCTTTATTGAATGCATGATCGTTGATATACATTTTACATGTAGAAAGACATTAAGTACAAATATGTGTACATCACACACTTCCTTATAATTCTACTGCAAGGGAGTGGTCCATACGAACCAAGACACAGAACACAAACCGTCAGACACGGGTGTCGATTAATGAAGACGTTTAGCCACTTCACATTAGATCCACAGATACTGAGAGATACAAGCATTGCAACATATACCAAAAAGAAACAAATCCAGAGGTGCTCTCATTCGTTGTTCAATCTGCTCACATTTCCTGCTCGAAGCAGAACAAGACATCATCTGCAAGGCCAAGGGACTGGGTGCCAACAGCTGCAGATGTCACCGGCTGACAGGATATCGCTAATGGCTCAGTTATTACCACAGGAAACTCGACTTTCTGCATGTAATAACAAGATTATAACTTTTCTCCTCACTCCCTTTCACTTAAAATCCAAACTATGAAATCGTAATGGGAATTTAAGATCTGTTGTAAAAGTCAGGCAGCTGAATACTGAAAAAACTTTCCTTGGTAAATGAAAGTCTCTAAAAGAAAGCAGGCGTCTCCCATTGTCTGAATGCTTCTATTATTTTCTTTCTTCCTCCGTGAATGTTGGAGCTGCTTATGAGCACTCGGGCAATAACATTCTTGATGTCAATAGAGAGGTGTCGACAAAAATTGGGAAAACACAGTGATGTAGACTTGTCATTTACAGGTCTCTTATGACGGCAAGGTTTTATTTTGCCAAACAGAAGCAGCAGCAGTCTGCCCCGAATTCACCTTTTCTTTTCAGGAACGCAGCAGAGCCCAGCAAAATCAAAACAGGAAGCTCGACTGTGTCCACGTATTATGGCAGTAAAAAAAACAAAAAAACCACACAAAACAAAAGGAAGCTAAGCAAGGGCACTGCGTTTGTCCTTGGGACAGGTCACCTCGCCCACATGCTCCGACCTTTCACTGACCAGTCCACACAAACACACAGGGACAAGTCTCTGTGGGTGGACAAACAGGAACACAAACATGCAGGCTTGTACCTAACTGCACAGTGCACATTAGCACCAAACGCACACCTACACACACTCCCCCTGAGCAAACTGTTACAAAGAAAACTCATATTTCTAATTTACATGTACAACCCCAAAACACTGGACAAGAAAAACCCCGACAGCGAGCAACACACAGAGACAGAGGGCTGTTTGGACTGAAAGAGAACCACACGTCTTCTTTTAGAGTTCTTATATAAGCTGACCGGAGTAAAACATTTCACCTGTGTTCATTTCAGGGACTTAGAGAGGAAACTGAGGATTGAGACCCAACACTGAAGGGTCGTTGCTTCACTGACCATGTCAACTTTTCAAAATAAAACATTGCTCTCTTAACAAAATGCTATAGATCTGTTTTGTCTGAGACCGACAAACGCGTTTAATCTGGCAGTATTAACAGTGAGACGGACAAATACAAGGTTGTCGACTTTCGCTTCATGCAGGAGTTAAGACTGTGACTGTTAACTGACAACAGGTCTACATTTTGAGTGACTGGCACAACAACGGCAGAGCGCTTGTTGAAAAGACACTGGGCACTGCGCTTTTCATCCAACGCCCTCTGCCCATTAAAAACCACTGAGCTGCTGCTGAGAAAGAAAAAAAAAAAAAAGGTTTAGGTGGATGTTTAGGTGGGGCCTGAGCTCTCTTCCATTTCAAGGTAAATGAAACTCAGACAGTTCTTCAGTCTGCATTTGTTTGTATATCAAAGAGAGCTCAGTCCTGTATCATTCAAACACCTCAGCCTAAAGCATCGCAATGCTTTCAGTTCATGTTGTGTGTCTTTTATACCTTCAGGTATTTGAGCATGCTATTCAGGTTCTAGGCCCAATGCAGTTTCAAACACAATCTATTATTTTCTTTTTGATAAGCCTTCTATCGCAAAGCTATATAATAAACTGTAAAAAAAAGAAGAAAAAAAAAAGACTAGTACAATCTACATCATGACAAGTGAGAGCTTTCAGTCCAGAGCAGCAGCACTGATAGGTTTCATTTCACAGCAAACAAAACTCCATTGCACCCTTATCATCACATGACTACCATAGAAAACACCCGTCACACCCCGCCCCCTTGGCTCAGGTTACATCTCAGCTCTGTGCTTGTGCCTGGGGAGGCACATGCAGTCTTGGCACTGCTTATCCGATAATCCTTATTGCATACATCGTTGTAATGTTATGTAATCTCAGGGAACAGGTTTCCAAAGAGATTTGAAATCAAAAAAAAAAGAGAGAGAGAGAGAGAGAGAGAGAGAGAGAGGATCTTTCTCATCCTTAACCCTTCCTTTCCTGACAATTCCTACGGACATGATTATTCTGGCCTGACTGAAATGTTGCACAACATTGTCATTCCTGCAATATTCCAGTGATAGTTGCTTAATGTTTAAGTAAATACATTTGTATATATTGAATTGTTGATTATCGCTTCACAATGCACGACACCTCGGGGCGTCATTCCTTCCGGGGCTTCTTAGACAGAACACAGAGGCTTTATCAACATTCGACTGGGCCGACGGTTGCAAAAGGAAAGCATGAGACAATGGAAATGTAAAGCACAAAGGCAAAAAGAGAAAGAAAAGAAGCAGGGAAAGCAGCGACAAGGGGGGGGGGGGGGGGGGGGGGGGACACACGTGAAAATGATAGAGGGGCCGGACTGACAATAAGGTGAAAAGGAATGAAAGACAGGGAGGGACGGATGATTGGGTGTGGCACTGAGATGCCTTCATGTGAACGAGGGGCCATCTGTTAAGGTCGGGTAGGAGGAAGCAGAAAGCATCAAACTGAGCACGATTTACTGACAGACACCAAAAGATCTCTCAAAGCTCGTGCAGCAAAACTTTCAAACTAAATACTAAAAATCCAGCTGGATGGAGACAGCAGTGTTTGTGTTGAGAAGCAGTTGCCTGAAACACTGAAGCTCATAAATAAAAGGTCTAAAGAACAAGTGACCACTGTCCAAAGAAGAAGAAGAAGAAGACGCCACTTCGTTACCCTACTTTTCTCAAAGCCTTTTCAAATCGAGGGCCTGGTGAACTTCGGTGACATGAGAGGGTAGAGTGTGTTACAGGACACTTATCCGTCGAGGTTGACGGGAAGGGAAGCGAGTGACCGCATGAACACAAGCGGAGGTGTCCCCGTCCCGCAGATGGCAGATTCATTAATGTTTCATCAATGAACTGATCGAGGGTGTGTTAAGTCTTGGCCACTGAAACAACACAGCTCCTGTTACACAGACACGCTGCTGCTGGCATTGGTCAGAGTAGAGTAATGCTGCACAGAACGCTGGTCAACACGAGATAACACCTGAGACAACAAACAGTGTCACACCAGTGTCAGGATACACCTTTTGTTTTGGGTAATCAGTGTACAACAATCATCCTTAACTCCAATCGTTGAACATGATGGGTTTCTGCTGATTACACTTAAGTTGTAACTTAACTATGATGGATTTCACTACTTTGAATGTTAAGCACTAAACATTACCTTTTCTGCTCTGGTTAAATTTAACACACCCATATCCATTTAGGCACAGTTGGGGTAGGAACCTCTCCGATTGGCTGCTCAGCTAAGCGAAACTGACAAACAGAAGCGCCAAGGGCTGACAAGGGCAGACATTATTCTGTTCACAAGTACACAACCTGTATTACGAGTGTCGACCGACCGATCACAACAACTGTTTATCAACATTCTTCTTGTCCTATCCTGCTTTCCTTTTCGTTGGAACGACCAAGCAGTGTAGCAACTACTTCTGTGTACTGTTGCTCAACCACCTCTCAAAGATGTTACTTTACTGTTGGTACAGTATGTACCAAGTGTTGCCAGGTCTACTTGTTGAAAGACTGGAACTTAATATATTCTGACAAAGACGCTCCGAGAACAGACGTCGTAACATTTGAATCCTCCGTCCCTTTTTTTAATTTTTGTTTTTAGATGAAAGACTTTGGGCTTGTTTTTCTGTCGTCTCTTGCAAATATCTTCAGTCGTGTTTTTTTGGGCTTGTTGTCTAAAGTGTCGTTGTTTATTTGCTCTGCTCCCCGTTTAAACTCTTCTTCTGATTCTCTCTACAGTGAAGCAAAACACAAACGCGATATTTCGTTTGCCCTTTTTCAGGATCTGTCTGGTGACTACGACCTCGTTTCTTTGGTTCTTTGGTTACCACACTCACCAAACAGAAAAACTAGCTGCATTTTGTCGCTTGGCGGGAGTTATTTTGGACACAGAACATTTTGCACAAACTCTCTGAGCCCTACATGACTTTTTTTCTATTGTTTTAAAATTCATATAAAAATGTGAAGCATTGCCCAAAACATTTACAGTTTATAAAACGTATACGACACCTTGTACATTCCTAATTTCTAAACTGTTTGTAGCTGTCCTTGTTTTATCTCTAAAACTCAGAGAACTCTAAAAGTTGTTATACTTGATGTCATGGCAACACTTGTGCATCATCACAAAAATCAAATAAAATCAACAAAGCCACAACATTACAAATGTGTTGTTGTACTGAACACGTGCTGAGAAGGTCACAGTCTGGACTTACACACTAAAAAAAAAAAGGTTGTGTGTCATGCATTGGCCTGCTGCCTGGGAAGGATTTCCATGGGGGGGGGGTCTGAGTTATGGAGAGCTGCCCCCCACGTGCTCGTGTTCAGAGGGAGCCTGTATCACCTAAAGTCCAACTGAGCAGCATGAAGGCTTCACTCTCCACATGCTAACATGCTTCGGCTTCGAGCCAACCAGCAGGCAGCGAGGGTTAGACGGAGAGAGGAGGCAGTAGAGACGTCTAATAATGGAGCCTCAGTCACACAAGTGCTATCTATGTACTCATACTGCTATTCATAAACCTACAAAAGACAGCGATAAGAAATGGCCATAAAAGCATGAGCCAGCGGTACTTTATAGGTAAGCGATTACCTGATGTCATTAGCCTGCCTGTAGGAATGTAAGCCATGTCTGTAAAACGTGAGCCTGGAAAAGTGAGGACCTCCAACTAGTGAAGTCAAAGGCAGAAAGCTTCCAGTTTGTTTAAAATAGGGATTCCTAATGTATTTTTCATCTCACCAATTTAAATTGTCCCTTTTTGTTTATCAATTTTCAACTGTCCGTTACATCCTTACCTCCAAGTGATGTTGTGCTTCACCAAGCTAAACTAGCTGTTAGCTTTAATCTTTCAACTTCAGCCTTACCCTGCCACTTCTTCCATTCTGGGTCAAAGATGCTAATTTCTTCACGACAGTAAGAAATCCAAACTATGTTCGACTACAGAAGTAATCACAGGCCCAACAGTGACACTCTAGAGAGGTTCTTAAACGCTTCGGAATAAAAAGGAAGTGAACAGTGTGAGAAAACTACCAACACTCAAAATGTAGTGGAGGGCGATATCGAAAAATACATTAAATATATTTTTTTATGGCAGGATCACGATTTTATCAAGATTCTTTTTCAGACTGACCTTTAAGACTCATTTCCCTATATAATGTTTTTCATAGCACATCGACTGAACTAATGAGTGTATTATATTCGAAAAATGTGTTTATCTTCAGCCACTCTTTGTGAGGACATGAGGGGAGGTCTGCCTCTCTGTTTTCTATCTTTCTCGTCAACTTTTATGAACAATTTTAAAGTTTTCTGCACCACTTCAAATTCATGCTTTATTACCGTGTCCTGTTTTGTGTCTTTAAATCCATGTTAATGTTCATCAGGTACGTTTTCACACAGTGATGCATCCATTAAAAAAATGTGGACTTCAGTCGTCTGTGCTATTTAGCCCTGCAGACCGTATTTGTTCATGACACGACACGGGTCCACTTCAGTTTGGCTTGGAGACTCAATCATGATCCAGAGTGGCACATGGTCTAAGAAAGTTTTACTGAAAGAAGAGTTTAATTCATACAGATGGAGGGACATCGCTGACAGTCGCCATGGTTACTCACTCTCACTGACATCATCTCAAGCAGCGTGCAAGGAAAATAATGCATGAAAATATATGAGTTAATAATAATAAATAAAAGCAAAAATTAATCTGAGGTCCGGACCTCACTGATATCATCACCTCCCTCCGTTACATAGCGATATTTCACTCTCCGTTCCATTATTACGACTGGTGAGTGGAGAGGCGAAGAACATCTATCCTACAACTGAAAACCTACAACCGAACACAGGATGACACCACCGACACTGTGTTTTAAGGCCACTCCAGCTTCCTTTGGCCCATACGTACAAGATGAACAACTTGCACACCACCTAAACTTCGGTGAAAATGTCCCTTAGTACTCCTAATCTGACTGGACGGACACTGGAAGAGTTCAACTGTCTCTTTCAGAGGGTCGACTTTGTGGAAGTGTGGAGCATGTAAACACGGATCCCTTTCCATCATGAGGCGCGTTGCCTGCTTGTTCTGTTTCAAAAAGACTGTAGGAGAGTAAAATACAAAAAAAACAACTCATGACTCCTCCGCTAAAGTAAGCAACAAACAACTGTCCTGTTATAAATGCAGATAGATTTCCCACACCGCAGTTTTGGCTAACCTGCTCATTTTTAAATGTGACTGTAGGGAGGTTAATAAAGAAACACACATTGTTCTAACCCTTTTAAATCTTACCATTAATCCTAAAAATATATTTATTTATATGCAGTATGGAGTCAAGAGATTCCCTTAACAGTGTATCTCTAATCATTTCAGTAATTTATAGACTATAACAATTCTTCAGTAAAACTTGTCACGTGTTTTATCCACACGAGACAAAGAGGCAGAAAACCTCTCTACTTTTACTCTCTGTTAATATTAAACTTTTCAGTCAATTTTCATACTTTGTCATTGCTGCTAATGTTACACATACTCTGTTATTACTGGCATTGTCGTAAATCGTTTTTTATTCATCATTTGTTTTTCCCTAACCATCTCTTTCTTCCTGTATCACCTTCTTGCGCACTTTCCAAGCCAAAACACATTTTCGGCAGAGGCCCCGTGTCCACCTGCCGTTGTTTCCGGGCAGAACAGGGCTGGCCGTGGGCTCAGGCGTGCTTGTAAGAAGCATATGTGTTCTACCTCCCTCGTGTCTTGGTTCTTTATAAATCAAGTTCCTTAGCTAATATAGTTAACATCATGTGATTAAGTTAAATGTTTTCATTACATTGTGTTGGAGGTAAAATGGTTTTAAATTTGGTAAAGTTAAAGGGCAACATAGTGGACTCTCATCCACATCATCTACTTCCATGTTGTTCTTTTTTACATCCCGTCTTGATTTAGGAGAAGACCGTCCCCGCCCCCCCACAACAGGGATGGTCTCCTGCTGTGAGCTGCATGTGTAAACAACCAGATCAGGAGGATTTTCGGGTGTAGTCCTGCTGAAATTCTCAGGAGTTCATATGTGAAAGCGGCTTGGCATTGTGAATGTTTGGTGTGGTTACACAGAGAGTAGTCTTTGGTAGCGAGTGAGATCGAGGCTGTGAGGTTCAGGTCCTGGTATTAGCAGAGCTAATCACTAAAGAATGTCCTTATGCAAACGCAGAGCTTCCTCATAACTATAATGTGGATCAGCCAAACACAGTGCTGCACTCTCTGGTGCTCTGCGTGTCTACACATGTCAAGGGGGGGGGGCAAACCTCTGCACCTTAAAGGTCTTTAACACACAACTATTTCCTCTGAATATAATGTTATTTAAAAAAATGGCGAGGAAAGGAGCTCACATTGTAATTATGTTGCATTATATTTACCTTGTGACTAAATACGACTGAAATGAGCGACAAGCACAGATGAACGCTCTGTAATGAATCAAACTGGAATAAAGCCTCTAGTTTGTGACTCAATTCAACATCTCACTGAATTAAACAGCTCATTCATGAACTGAAAACTCTGAGTGGACACAATTCAAATATCCACTGTGGCTTAACTATCTCATTCCCAACCTTACTTTTTTGATGTGGTCAGTATTTTGGGTTGGATATTATGCAGACCATAGACAGTATAACCATGCTCCCTCCACACCAATAATATAACAGCCTGGTTATATTTTCTGTTAACCAGTGTTTTACTTTATCGGCTTTCGCCTTTATATTGTGATTGTGTCCAATGAAAGGAAATATTAATAAAAAGGCACACATTGCCATTAAAGCCTCATATTGGGTATTTTGTTGCTTTTCACCACTTCCTGCTTTTGACGTCATACCCTGCCCTCCCTGATACGTTTAAGTGAATGTTGGACAAACCACGTATGATCCTATGATTCCTTTTGAAGTAAGTCTGTGAAAGGTTTGACAGACAAGAGATACCCCATAAAACACAATGTTGGTTTTAGATAGTAAAAGAAGCGGAGTGCTTACAGAATCCTCAATTAACACAAGCCAGAAAACGTGTCATTACAAAACACCCACACAAAGTGGTGTGAAAAAGTCTCATCTTGAATATAATTCTGATTTCAAATGGTATCAGAAGTTTTATGAAATATTAAAGCATAATAAGTCATTGAAATGTGGTACTTTAATAAATCTGCTTTATGCTATTGAGCCTCCAACCCTGCACATAACTATATTAAGTTATCCAACAGTGGATTGAGAGGGTGGGGATGACACTGAGGGAGTAGCCACTTCTTCAGTGTGGGCTTTTAAAAAAGTCATCTCTAACAGGTTTGCTGTTCAGGATCAAAGTGACTGACTCATGTGTGTGTGTAAATCTTTCTTACCCGATGATTCCTTCAGAGTAGTTCCTAACTTTCCATGGCGTCCCTGTGAAGCCGTCACAGCTTCCTGTGTTCAAGCTGCTGCTGCCACTGTTCAAGAGGCTCGAATTGAATCCGAAAGTGCTGGCTTTATTGTCTCTTTTTCTTTTGTTGGGGTGTCCGTCTGTCAGCCCCCTCCACAGCACAGCGACCCCGCTGCCCTGCTGCTGCCCCCCTCCGACCACACCGCCCCTGCCAGCGGATCGGTTGTTATGGTTGCTATTGGTTTCCAGTGGTATAAAGTCCCGTTGTTCCGTTATCTCTCCGTCCCCCGTTAAGGTCGACATCCCCCGAGTCCTTGCTTCACCGCTACCGGTGTTTGCGTCAAGTACTCCGTTTCTGCCGGTGAGTACGGCTCCCGACGCCCCGTTCACGATCGCTTTCAAACTCGCCGTGCTCTGAGATCCAGTACTGTAGCTGTTATTTACATGCAAGTACCCGAGTCCCTGTGTCGTCTCCCAAATCTGCATCCACAGGTTGTTGGCTGGTCCACGTTGTTCTGGTTGAAACCAGGCGATTCTCGGATCCATCAAACGACACTGTAGGCACACCGCCCCCCACCCCCAAAACCCACCAACGAGCAGTGCTCAGCTCGTGTGCGGCTAGCCAGGTCGCTAGCTAGCGTTAGCTAGCCTGCTATAGCCTCGTTATAGCTGCCGCTAGCCGAGGTTCTCCGTTACTTCTACAATCCAGTAAAAAAATAAAAACACGTTCTTAAGCAGCGACGACAAGAACACCTGTCGGCCACATTCATCCACAGGAAAAAAAGACACGAGTAATGCTAGTGTTCAAATGTGTATCTCTGTCCAAACTCGAGGTTGTAGACAGTACACACATGCAGCAGCTGCTTCACTGACCCTTTCCTCCTGATCCTGGCTCCCTCAATGGCGGAGTGTACGCTGCTAACGCGCATGCGTCATGTCAAAGTGGGCGGGGTTGATATTTGTGTTACGCAACAGACAACTGTTTGTGGTTACATAACAAAGTCTGATTTATCTTTCTCTCATCAACGTGTTAGTACAAGTCAACCCAATCAATTTATTACCCAATAGTATATTTAAACACATGATTGAATTAGATATTTATATTGGCGATATCCCCCGATTTTACCCGCCTATTCGGTCATTTTGATGAGGAATTGTACATTCTGTAACATAAGCTGTATTTTCTTACATTTGAGAGGCTAGGTCGAGGGCATTATTATTATTTTTTAATACTATTTATTTGATTGTCTTAAGAGAAAAAAAGGCATTTTTTGAAAGAAATCAAAAATCATAAAAAAAATCAGTACAAGCACGAACACATGACATAGTATAGAACATATACTTGAAAGTAAGTACCTGTTCTGCACAGACATGGACATTTCTGTCAGCTCTGCCAACAACAGAAAAAAGAGCGAATATAAGGAAGAGAGACAAGAAAATAAACTGTGATCACAGCAACCAAGCAGGCCGACTTAAAAGAATTCAAATTAATTGATTACTTTAAAAAAAAAAATGTAATCAGTTTCCTGAAGTTCTTTGATTTTTCTCTAAATCTACAGACATATCAACCATTCAGTCCACATGACTTATCACCATGTAATTTGTATGAGCTCAGATACCGAGTAGGACACAAATCTATTTCAATACATCAACACCCAGTGCAAAAGAAAAATGACATGAAATTTGTGAAAAACCAGGATTTATTAAAGAATCACTAAGACATGCGTTCATCCTCATCTAAATGTTCTTACTTGATAGCAATATTTCATTTACATATGTACTAGAAATGTTGTGGGAAACCAGAGACCATATTCTAAAAGTTTAAAAATGGCACAATATGCAAACTTTGTAAGTTACTCCAGTCATAATTATGGATCTTTTACAAAGGACAGAGCTGTCAGTTGTAACAGAGATTTTAATGGTTATTGATTGTTGCGTTTGGGACGCCTATTTATTTATATTTCTGGATGGTACCTCATAATGATGGGCAGTAATATTAACCCAGAGGTAGATGTAGAGAATATGTGTGCATTTCTAAAGATATGTCTTATTAGATGTCCATGCTGTTACAACCTTGGCAGTGTAAACCCTTTCAGATGAGTAAATTACTGAAAAGACGTAGTAACCTTCTCAGCAAAACAGTCTGCTACAATTAATCTGTAACAAAATCTTCTTTTTCAATAAGTACCTGAAATCATAATTTATTCCCATGAGGGCTCGTAATTTGTACTAGCTCTGCTATTTGTACTAGCTCTGCTTCTTTGACATTGCAGCAACTTGATTTGCCCACGGAAGCATTAGGGAAAAGTGAGGATAAATGCGTCAAAACCTGGTTTCAGCTTTCTACAAACAATCACTTCAAAATGTATGAAAATATACAACTCCAACTCAGATGAATGATACACATCAGCCAGAGCAGAAAAAAACTGTTTTTACTGCATTTAGCAGTAACTTAAAACTAATATGTCATACCACTATGTCTTCTTCACAACACATAAAGTCACATCTCTTTGTAAAATAAAACATAATTATAGATAATATTAACATACCAATCCAAAAACAAAGGCTAAACCATCCAAGATATACTTGATGGTCTCAAAACCGTACTGTGTCTCATGTTGTGTTGCTGATAAAACATGTCTCTGAACCACACAGGTTTAACTCATCCCGATGGTAAGAGCTTTAAGTCTTTATTTTTTCACCGCCTTCTCCAGATAACCAATGAATCTTCTCAGGTTAACTTTGATGTTGTCGAGCACACACAGCTGCTGAGGGCTGTACTTTCCTCGTCCTTCTTTACGGATCTAACAGGGAAAAAAATACATTCTTACTGCACATGTAAAATGTCACATTTTGAAAACAAGAATGTTTGTCATTTTTATCAACTTAACACAGAAACAGATTATTTTATTTCATTTACAATGTATATTGTGCCATAACATAGAAGGGGAATTCAAACTGCTTTGGTACCTTTGCCTTAAAGACAGGTTGAAGTGCCTTCAATGCAGGTAGTAACTGGATGTTTTTAGCAGCAATCTCTGCCTCATCTCCATCAGCAAAAACATCAAACAAAGCATCCAGAGCTTCTCCATTCACAACCAGGTCAGCATCCCTCATAGCAACTTGAAGTAAGGCGTTTCCAATCATCTGTAGAGGCAGAGATTCTTAGAGGATGAAACCAATATTCAAAGAAAAGATAAGAGAAATATCATACCTGAAGGGTTTCAGCAGTGCCTTTCTCTTTGGCTAATGTGCTACCAGTGATGCCCAGAATGGCAACAGCGTTGACCCTCAAACTAACAACTTCACAGCGTGTTGCTGCTTCGCTCAGGCTCATCAGCTGCTGGGGGGTCATGCACTAACGGGAAACAAAAGCAACAAGGCAGAAATTAAGCTTTCCAAAATACACATTAAGCAGCATTCAGTGAGATGGCAGTTAATAAAAAGTGTAGCTTCTTTGTTTCCTCTGTATTTACTCAGACACAATGGATACTTTTACATGTGCACTATTTATTCAATCCGATTAAAATCATTCCAATTGGGGATTCCAATTTTACTGTTTATATTGGACGCTGAATAAAATGCTCAGATTATGCCAAGCGTGTTCAGAAAACGGCATTAAATCATAATCAAACCATTTTGACATGCACAGACTGCTCTCACTGAGCTGAAAGTGAAAGGTGCTAGATATCGCTCCAAAGTGGACACTTTTTTTAACCTCTAAGTAATTTGTATAAAATAAGGTCGTATGAAACCGTATCTAAGAAAGACATGAATAAGGTACATTTATACATAAAACACAAATATGATCCAAACCAGGCTGGTGAGAGAGGGTAGTCGTCACAGATCAAGAGTGAAGACTAAACTTTCAAATGACACAACAATCATTCATGAAGTTCTGCGCTCTGATCATAGACTGTAAACATGAGGCTCTGATGGAAACGCGTCACTTTAGTGGGGTAGACTTGCGCAGTCAGGATCCTTTCACCCCAGTCAGGCAGACCCGATCAGATCGAGCGTGCACATGGATCCTGATCCAAACAACGGTCGGCACAAACCACCCCTCAGGTTTCAGTCTGTTCTGATTGACATGTTTACATGCAGCATGTTTATTCTGATCAGGCTGTTATTACGATTATTTGTGTCCATGTAAACGCAGCCATTGTAAACAAACGTGAAAATGTCTTAAAGGGCTTCTCTGCTAATATTACACTAGTTCCATTAAATTGTCCTGGGTAGAACTAGTTACAGTACTGTGTAAAAACAGTGGTATTTATTCTTTGGATAAGTTCATTGAAAGACTTAATTATTAAACAATCATGATGGCATCAGGTTCCTTTACCTAAAGGTGCTATAGTCTTTTATACTATAGCACGTTAGGGACGGCTGTGCGTACATATTCACAGAGACATGGCTGAACGAACGCATCCCGGACTCCGCCGTTCAGCTTGAACAATTCACATGCTACCGTTTGGACAGAATCCTTATTAAAAGGAGGAAAGAAGAAAGGTGGTGGAGTCTGTGTCTACATCAGGGATGCTTGGTGTCGGGATGCAGCTGTGGTATGTAAACACTGTTCACCGCTGGCGGAGTTTATGATCGTAAAGTGCCGTCCTTTCTATCAACCGAGGGAGATTACAGCGACCCTGCTCGTCGCTGTGTATATCCCCCCCTACTAACAACAACGCGGATGGAGTCGATGCACTTTGGGAACTTTACAACGCCATCAGTGAGCAACAGACAGCCTACCCAGACGAATTTTTCATCATCGCGGGGGATTTTAACCATGCAAATATCAAGACGGTTTTACCCCACTTCCACCAACACGTGAACTTCCCCACAAGAGAAGGTAACACCTTAGACATGATTTACACATCTGTTAAAGGTGCCCCCAGATTGGCCACTCTGACCACATCAGTGTAATGCTAATGCCAGCTTACAGACCCAGGGTTAAAGTCACCAAACCAGTTCTGAAGCAGGTATGTGTGTGGCCAGAGGGGGCTTCTGCTGCACTTCAGGACTGCTTTGAAACCACAGACTGGGAGATGTTTAAGCAGGCAGCCACCTACAACAAACACACAGACATTGAGGAGTACTCTGACACTGTTACCTCCTACATCGGCAAATGCATTGATGATGTCACCACCACCAGAACCATCACCACCCGGGCTAACCAGAAGCCATGGCTGACAGGAGAGGTACGCGGGCTACTGAGGGCCAGGAACATCGCCTTCAGAGCTGGGGATGCAGTCGGCCTGAGAACAGCGAGGGCCAACCTGTCCCGTGGCATCAGGAAAGCTAAACACAGCTACTCACTTAAAGTAACCAGACACTTCAAGGACAGCAGAGACGCGCAGAGCCTGTGGCGTGGTATCCAGACCATCACGGACTACAAACCCAAGCCACAGACCTGTGACAACAACACCTCTCTGCTGAACGACCTAAACAGCTTCTTTGCCAGGTTTGAAGCGAACAATAGCATGCCCGCACAGAAGACCACCCCTCCTCCCCACGACCAGACCCTGTGCCTGACTGCAGCCAGCGTGAAGAGAACCTTCTCCAACATCAACACCCACAAGGCTGCAGGTCCAGACAACATCCCTGGCCGTGTGCTGAAGGACTGTGCAGAGGAGCTCAAAGATGTCTTCACAGACATTTTCAACACTTCTCTGAGGCAGACTGTTGTTCCAACATGCTTCAAAATGACCACCATCATACCCATTCCAAAGAAGCCATCACCATCCACTTTAAATGACTATAGACCCGTTGCACTGACCCCAATCAATATGAAGTGCTTTGAAAGATTAGTCATGGCCCACATCAAATCCTCCCTTCCCTCCACCCTGGACCCCTACCAGTTTGCATACCGGGGCAACAGATCAACCGAGGATGCAATCTGCTCTGCTCTTCACCCAGCCCTCACCCACCTGGACTCCAAAAACTCATACGTCAGAATGCTGTTCATAGACTTCAGCTCAGCATTCAACACCATCATCCCTCAGCAGCTGATCGGCAAACTGGACCAGCTGGGGCTCAGCACTTCCCTGTGCAACTGGCTGCTGGACTTCCTCAGCGAGAGGCCTCAGACTGAGCACTGGGGCCCCCCAAGGCTGTGTGTTCAGCCCCCTGCTCTTCACGCTGCTGACCCACGACTGCACTCCATCCTTCAGCAGCAACCACATTGTGAAGTTTGCGGACGACACAACAGTGGTCGGTCTCATCTCCAACAACGATGAGACGCACTACAGGATGGACGTGGGCCAACTGGCCACGTGGTGCAAAGGTGAATATCGACAAGACCAAGGAGGTTGTTGTCGACTTCCGGAGGGCCCCCACTCCCAAACTCCCCCTGACCATCGACGGTGCTGCTGTGGAGAGAGTGAGCAGCACCAAGTTCCTGGGGGTCCACATCAGTGAGGATCTCTCCTGGACAGCCAACACCACATCACTGGCCAAGAAGTCCCAGCAGCGCCTCTACTTCCTCCGTAAGCTGAAGAGAGCACGAGCACCCCCACCCATCATGTGCTCCTTCTACAGAGGCACCATCGAGAGCATCCTGACCAGCTGCATCACTGTGTGGCTGGGGAGCTGCACTGCTGCCAACCACAAGACCCCGCAGCGCACAGTGAAGGCGGCTGAACGGATCATCGGTGTCCCGCTCCCCTCTCTTCTGGACCTCCACGGCACCCGCCTCACCCGCAAAGCAACCCGCATTGCACCCCTCACACAGCCTCTTCAGCCTCCTGCCATCGGGGAGACGGTACCGCAGCCTGCGGGCCGGCTCTACCAGACTGAGAAACAGCTTCTTCCACCAAGCTGTCAGGAAGCTGAACTCTCTCCCCTCTCTCCCCTCCCTTCCCTCCCCTCTGCCCCCATGAACACTGAACATTGGAACCTCCTCCTGTTTGAACATTGAAACAGAACCCTGGTCACTTATTGCACATTGCACGCATGCACAAGTTTCACTTTTCTTATAATCTTGTTTTATACTCCATTTTATTTAACTTAGTACTTTTGCACATTTAGGTTTATTAATGTAAATATTATTTATCTTTTTTACCTTATTTTATTTACCGTACCCTTTTTATCTACATTGCACAGTGGGGAGGGGGGAAACGTAATTTCGATTTCACTGTATGTCTGACATATTTTGGAATTGACAAATAAAGAACCTTGAACCTTGAACCTTGTATGTAACACAAATAGTTTTAGGTAACTCTTTGTTTTAAATGACCAGAACAAAGTTTGAAGCTCTGGTGTGTTCTGTACCTGGGGGATATTTTTGGAGGCAATCATCTGTAAAAGAGAGCGCATGGCACTGATGACGGCCTCGAGAAACTCCTCATCTTTAGGTATCTCTGAAAAAAATTAGAAAGTGAAATTGTTCTTTGTTAAAAAATGTAAAAATGCTGCAAACCTTATCATTCTATCAATACACTTCCACCGTCTACTGTGATCTATAGTGATAACTCCTTCACCTGTGTATGTGTATTTTAATGAAAAATTAAACTTATGAGAGAAATTCTAAATGTGGCATTTGTCTTGTATTGTGATTTGACACAAATGTCAAACCTTGTGCCCCAAAGACGAGTGTTGACAGGTGCTGTGCTGCCTCCTGCAAGGCGGCTGCTCCTCCCAGAGACTCTGCGTCCATGGTGGAGAGGATGCTGTGGAGGCAGGTCAGCGCCCGGGACTGAACACGCTTCATCCTGAGGGAAAGATGAAAAGATGGGCATTTAAGATAAAATCCTTCTGAACTAGACCATGAACACATTTTGATCAAAGATAAAGGATGAAAGCAAAAGATTACTTTTTTATAAGGCTTCTCCAGGAAGGGTTCTGCTTACACACATCCACAGCTTCCTTGCTGGGAAATCCACTCTTTTTGAGGACCTTAAGAAAAGAAAGAAAAACAAGTATAACTAAAACTTTAAACCACCAAGTGGGGTTTAAGAGCAAATATGTGAGAGCTCTATCAAACTGTCTAAGTCGCTGAATAAGTCCAACCTGTGTGTTAACAGATAGGTGGGGTTCACCACATAATCAGAACCCCATTTCCTGTTTGTAATTAAAGACAGTAAGATAAAGTAAAATCACATTCACATGCTTTCGTAACTGTTCCCCCCCTGCACTTGTGAAAGATGCTTAAGAGGATACAAACAGGTTTTTGCCTTTTCAGGGATGCTCTGGTTGATTAGGGCTGTGTGAACCTCAGCTGACAAACACAGTGGAGACATTAGATTTGACACTCCGTCACAAAGACCATCAGGACCTAAGTCGCTTTCATCGCTGCTCGACTCCTCCTCCCACTCATCGTCAGATGGGTCTGAAAAGGGAAACAAACACAGAATAGAATAGATCAGCAAAATACAACACACACACACACTATATATATATATATATATATATATATATATATATATATATATATATATACACATACACATATATATACACACACACACACAAAAATAACAGAGGGGTTACAGGAACTCAAATGACTTGTGTCATGCTTATTTTGTTATAAAAGTCATTTTTCTAAGCAAACAAATACTGGGTAGGGTGTCATAGGACATAATGTTGATGAAAAGTGCCTGGGGTCAGCACTGCTGTCCATGCCCGCAACACTCACCATCAGAGCAGCACATGTTGACAATGATCTCCAAGGACGTTTGCTGGGCTGTCAGCAAGGCCGTTGCCTCCCTCAGCTCCTCCTTGTCCCTCTGGATACAAACAAGCAGCCATGTGAGTCAACAAGTTACCAAAATGATGACTGTTAGCACCGTTGTCACCCAGTCTGAGTTCAGCTGTCTGCCACAGTGGAGATTCCTTTTACACAACATGTTCAGACTTACCGGTACCACCTTTGAATTGTGATGCACACAGAACCTGCTTCAGGAGGGTTCTTGTGGAAGAAAGATGAGGTTTGAATAACATAATAGAAGGGGAGCAGTCAGTCTGTTGATCACAAATGTACCTGGTGTTTTCAGCTATAATATAAGTTTGTGTTGGAATGTCACCAGAAATCTTTACTGGTATAAGAGGGACAGCTCCCCGTTCCTGGGGTCTGGTCTGAGGACTATGAGTGGGTGGAAGCCAAAAGCTGCACCCCACATAACCCTGGCCAATGCACCATCCCTTTCACCAGGCAAAACTGCATGCCTCCAAAAAACAAAAGTTGATTGTTACCCTGTCGGACACCCAGGCTATCTTAAAAATACCAAAAAACCAAAGGGTAACATTTCTCCAAAAACAGCCAGGCAAACCATGTTTCCATGTTAATCAATCTATCTAAGAATTTGCATGTAACTTGGATTAAAGTGGCTCGTTCATCTCTTGAGAAATCTGGATCAGGTTTGATTTCTAAAGAATTGATCTAAACTTTGCCTTCAGTGGAAAAGAAAAAGAAAGTCAAAGGCC
This sequence comes from Symphodus melops, assembly GCF_947650265.1. Classification (NCBI taxonomy): domain Eukaryota; kingdom Metazoa; phylum Chordata; class Actinopteri; order Labriformes; family Labridae; genus Symphodus; species Symphodus melops. Next base: position 14,969,467 of record NC_136693.1, on the reverse strand, counting down.
ACATGGCACTGATTTCAAAGTATGAAATAAGGGCTCTAATAATGTCTGTTCATTATGTCCTCTGTCAAGCTGTGATTTAGCCAAACGTAAGCCTCCAAAGTTGTCCTGTCGTGCCTGCTTTAAAAACTTGGATAGATATGTAATCTATTAACTCAACAAGCGTTAATATAAAGAAGGTTATAATTATTATTAAGATATTAAACTAGCTAATAATAAAAGATAAAACTCTTTTGGCCACTCTTTAACTAGAGCTAAAAATATAGTTAAGTGAAAATAATGGGGAAACATAATTACTTGTAAATATTGAATACTTCAGATGATTACACATCTTATATTAAGAAAACCTGTTTAAAGTTTTGTTCCAATGATATGTACCAGACAGGACCTTTTGGATATAATATTATAGTAATGATAATAATAATAATCATCTTTGAATGCTCTCTGCTGAACAAACTACTGAACTAACTGAACTAACCCTTAACACGTTCTCCTTCTTATACAGCACTGCTGCTAACAGTGAAACAGGATTCATAATCTCTTGGACAAGTACCGGTATTATTTTACTGTGTTCAAAGGTCAATGTGAATTGCAAGAAGGGCTCTGAACATGTCGCATTCATAAACAGCAGCAGACCAATGTAGCACCATAGAAGAAATACCACTTACAGGCAAGAGGTCGGAGAAGTCGTTATCAGCTCTCACTGCTTTTCCGTTCCTCTTGTGTTTCGGTGCTTCCTCCTCCTCTTCCATGTCATCCTCTGCCAGCTCTCCTGCCACCTGCTCTTCCAAGTCAGCAGCTGGTGTGCTTCTGCTACGCACATCTTCTGCTTGTCTGAGTTCAGGTATCACTGTACCCGAATCCAGGTCCAGGCACTGTGACAAGGTGGCCACCACGGCGTTGAGGGTCTGAGCCTGACGGGCAGCCGGCAGACTTCCTTTCATGTTCCACAGAGTCCCTGATGAAACAGTGGGCAGATTGCATCCCTTTAATAAGACAACCTCTGCTTCATAAAGGACATTTTTTATGTTGCTTATAAGACTTGTTATGGAAACAAGTTGTCATTTTTAATGTTTTGATTAAATGACAAGTGACAAATAGTACCTGCAGCTAATGTCCTGAAGAGGACATGTGCCATGCCTGGCTGAGATGACAACAGTGCGTTCTCCAGGACTCCAACCACAGCAGTGTTCAAGCTGCAGAGCAGCTCTGGGTTATCCTCAGTCACCGTGTGCAGACAGTGTGCTGGTCCAACACAAAGAGGAGGAAAAATTAAAATACTTTTTAGAAAACAATATGTGCAGTATTTTGAAATCTTAATTTTGAACAAGTCAGTAAAAAAACTACTATAGGGCATATCGTAAAGTCTAAATACATTTCTGTAAATCAGAATTATTATGCTTCATATTGTCATTCCTTCTAAAGTTATGCAGGGCCACACACTATGTATTAACAGTTCTATCACATGCAGATAGATCACCTATGCTTTCTTCTAGTTCCTGATTTTATTTCCTGCCATCATTGTTCATAATTCTGAAGCTATATGAGTGTCAAATGAAAATATAAATACCGCTCTCATGTTACTAACTCCAACTGTTAGCTAGAGGCAGACCCTGAATGTAAACTGACTTTGTTGTTAAAGTTCTCTTTAATAATGCATTGTGTATATTTGAGTTCATAAGGTTACTCTTTTCTTGACAGACTGTCTACAGTTACCGCTGCTTTTAATTGAACAATACTGCCACCTGTTGATCTCAAGAATATTGTGACATGACCCTACTACAGTACATGTCATCTGCTGCATTCATGTGCTGCTCGCGTGGTCCAAGTTTACGAGTTAGGAAGTCATTCCTCCAACTTCAGTGCGTTCAAGTGATTTCGGTTCGGAAAAAAGTCAGACTGCTGTAACAACAGCATGAAAAAAGAGCTGATGCTACGAAGAAGATCTGGAAATGTAACTGTTAAAAGTTATCTTTGAGCAAAGAGTTGATGCGCAATACGTGAATTAAAAAAGTATGTTCACAAACCATATTTTGCCTCCGATTTGATGACGATTCTGACGTCAAGTCAGGCCCCTAATTCCTTTCCCAGTTTCTGAATTATTGTTCTGACTTGAGCAGGTGTTCATGTGCATTTTACAAATCGGAAACTCATTTTTCCGATGTGTCCGATACCACATGAACGCACAATTGACCTACAAAAGGAAACTTTAAATGCTGTACACATGAAGAATTCTGTGAGTCTAAATGTAGGTGCTGTTTGGGGTAAAAATCACTTTATGGCAATGGGAAATAAACCAGAAGGACTGAAACTCTGAGTCCTTGTGCAATTACTCCTTTTTGGACCAAAAAATAAATTGCAATGAACCATACATCCTGTCCAGCAAGATGCAGACAACCCTTTATAAAACCCTGTATCAAAACTGGTCGACAATATATGAATTTAACCTACCAGCAGATATGGCCAGTTGAATGTTGTGTGTGTGTTTCTCCATGCACTGGACAACCACATCAAGGAGACCAGCCTTGTTGAACACAGACAGAGCATGGCTGCTGCTCTCACTGGAACACAACATGAACCACACAAGACAAATGCACATAGAAAGAGATTCTGCATCATCTATTCATCTGAAACATTCCTGGGTAAATCGTAGCAGTAACACTGTTGAATTGGCTTACCATAGATTCCACAATAGGTTAACAGCCTCGTTAGCTACATCGTCAACTGCGGTGGTGCTCTCAAATCCAGCACAGCACTGAAAGACAGTAACATGCTGGGTTTGTGGTCGATGACAACTTTAGGCCTCGAGCACTGACGACTTTGAGCTTCAATTTGATGCAAGAAGTTGGTGGGGCTGTTTGTTAAAGAGGCAGACATTTTTCCCTAATAGCAAATACTGTTTATGTGCCTGTCAATTAAGCCTGACTTGTGAATAAAGACTGCAGAAAGCTAAAAGCACTGCTGATAGGGAGAATTTGAATTGGTGCAGTGAGCTAAAAGCAGTGGCAGAGTCTCACCTCTCTAAGCAGTGCTGTCAGAGGAGTCATGACGTCGTGCTTCACCATGTCCTCACACACCTCCTGACCGCCGCATGCACTCAGATTCCTGTAGGGGGGGAGGGGGAGGAGACAGACACACTCATCATATTGTCTGGGCAGTTTCGCCGCTGGACATGATTCTTGTTTGGGTGTGAGAGGTAGAGCTTGAAGGAGAACTGCGAGGGACTGTTTTATTTTGATACATGGAGATGGAAGTTGATTTAAGGTTTACTGGAGGACAACAGTCAGTCATACTTACAGCCACTGACTGAGAGAAGGAAGATGATAACGCTAACTTGTATTAGGTTTAAATTGTTGTCAAATTTCATTGGCACCGAATACATTCTTCTAATATGAAGGGGGATAGGAATGTTTTGGTTTGGCTGGAGCAAACGTAAGATGCAGATGAGGAATGAAAAATTGAATTGTCTACAGTAAGTAATATAGTACAATAACACAAGACTCAAAATGCGAGCTCCTTTTTCCTTTCAGTTAGACCTTTCATTTTAGGGCGACACATAAATACTTCTGTACCCCCATAATGCAGTATTACTACAGACATAGTGTGAGCTCAATCAAAATGGGAAAATAACAAAAACATCCTACACTCAAAAAAAACAGCTAATTTAAATAATTTACTCTGCATCTAAACTCTATGAAAGTTTACTTTACTGGTAACTAAACGTATACATTGAGACTCAAGCATCTTTTAGGCATTAGTCATTACAAATACAGAAAGTAATGTCAGAATCTTTGCCAACACTTTCAAGCTGTATGAACAATAAATTACAAGTTTGCCTACATGATAGTTGCACAGGTTGAATTAACACCTAAAAGACAGCTTTGGATATATTTCATGTTTCCAATTAGCTACATAATATTAGTCAGCTCTGTTACCATCAAGGCTGTCTTCTTATACCGCTGTTTGACCAGAAGCTAAAAATATTTCGGTCAGTGTCTGAGCTCTGGTGACATCCTCTGGTCAAAATGTTGGTTGTGAGAAGAATCTATTTAATATTAACACAGTTTGTCAAGTAGGTAGCCCATTAATCTGTTTATTAAATTTAAAGAGTGGCATAGACAGATGTTGATGACGTTAATCACAAACTATACATCGTTGCCACAAACCTGTCGTGGGCAGGGGGCCATTTTAAAAGAGGAACTTATACTACGATGAAACCAGGGGCCTGAAGCAGCTTTAGGCTAACTGTGGGTTTTTAGTCCTACGGGGGTCGTTTACTTCTCACCTGGGTATATTGGCATGGTAACTTACACATAACCTGAAGATAAGAGATCAAACTATGAAAATCTCCGCCTACTGACCAATCAGATCTTTAGATCATGGAGCTCCCAGAGCTGATCGAGAGGGAGAGGACAATTCATGTGTCCCACATGATTTTACATTAGATCCGTTAAGTTAATGATTATTTTTCACTGACATCCTTCATCCTTCAACAGAGACTGAAAAAGCGACGGAGCATTTTTGTTGAAAATGTACAATTACAAATATCTTCTTGTGGCTTTAAATTGTATTTTTATATTTATATTTATATTATATTTTTATATTATAATTTGTTCTTACAGCTGTGCAACTTTATTCTTTGGGAGCTTGTTTGTCTTAAAAGTATTGTTAATATAGTTTCATCAGAGTTTGTAGATATGAAGGTCTGCTGATGGCAGACGCAGTGATGATTGTGATTGGTTAAATAAAGCTAAGTCTGCTTTTTAATGTGAATGTGCTCTTGTCAACTCTGGGTTGACCTATCAGGTTGATAAACAGCTTCGTAGGACGGTGAAGCACGATCTCTTATGTCAGTGTTGGTGAAGCCAGATCACCCAAAGAGACCCTGGATATGTGAAACTCACTTCGGAGGACAGGACTCAAGATGGTTTTGGAAGAATGATCCAGCTTTGATTCAAACATGTGGCCGACAGTGCATCTGTGGGTGCAGTCCACACCACGACACTACAGACTCACCTGAGAGCCCCAGTGGCAGTCTCCCTGACAGCCAGGCTACTGTCCAGTAACATGGGCCCGAGGCGCCTCACAGCATCCCTCTGAAGGAAACCTGGGATGGTCTGACTCTGCTGCACCACCCGAGAGATGCTGGCACATGCAAACTCTCGCACGTCTGCACTGGGACTCTGCAGCTATGAGAATACAGGTAGACTAAATAAACATCAACTTTCCAACAAACAGGTTTGATTTACACTTTGAAATAAATATCCATAATGCTGCATGTCTCAAAGAAGTCTATTTAGACTGAATCGCTCTGAACAAAACGACACGAGTCTTGAAAGTTGACAGACATTTTTAAATCCTCATAAGAGGACTTACTAGTCCCGTGGACAGTTTCGTTTGAGCACGAGTGTGACATGTGTCTCCCTTATTATCTCTAAATATTTTTTTTACCATAAAGTTAAACACAAAGAATATGTCAGCCAGTGTTTCTACTGAAAAAAGGATCAGTCAGTGTTTATACTTTCTCCAGTAACTCCGCAGCTGGACAGCAGTCTTCATCGTGCTGTTCCTCTGCAGGGTCTTCCTCCTTCACAGCGTTCACCGGCAGCCCGACAGCATTAAATTGCGGACGTTTAAATTTAGTCGTTTTACTTTTACCCATCGTTATCTATTTTAAAGTGCTAGCTGCGCATATACAGTGATTTTTCTTTTAGTTATCTGACCAAACCTCATACGATCATTCCGGCTCCTGTCTAGTTGGAGGCCATGTGGAAGATTGCACCCTGCCGTAAAGTGATCGGTTCTAACAGAAAGCACGTAAGCTGTCGCAAAACCAACTAAGTGCACAACCAAACACGAACATTTCAGCTCATGAGGATTTTTATAAGGAGCCCCCAATAAGCATAGACAATTTGTTAACATGTAGAGATAAATCGGACAGGTTTGCACATTTTAAGTATTTATTAGGTAAATAACTTTAAAAAATAGAAACATTTTGATAAAATACATGCTCAGCATCAGAAATAAACATATCAAAAACAGATGAGCTTCTGCCACTGTGCGATCCACCAGCAACACAGTTAAAAAGGCCCCTTCAGTTCATTTCTTCAGTTCGGTTTCTCTTGTTTGAACCACCTCAAGGATGATAGACACGGACAGACCAGTGGCCGACAAAAAGCAGGTCCATTATCTGACCTCCACATTCAAGCTATTGGTTACTGGATGTTTGGTCTGGGCTTGAGAATAAGTTTCCCAGTCTGTAAGAAGAAAGACAAAACAAGTTTAAAGATTTTTACAAAAACAAAGAAGAAGAAAAAAACACACTAACCAGAGTTAAAGTCCCAATTTTAATGTGTTGACTTACATCATCACAGGACATGTTGTATTCTGCTAAAACTGTCCGACAACGAGCAGCAATACTAAAGGAGCAGAGGTTAAAGATGTAGACCGAAAAGATAAAAACCGTAACATAAAGGAATCAACTAAAACCAAAAAAGTTTAACAAAGTTCTTACAGTTTTCTGTCAACAGCTAAAATGATTTATCTCAGACTGACAAAACCTTTCCACACACTCCCTCATATCAACAGCAGCAGAAAAGGATACATTGATGGTGCCACGACCCGTTTGTGTATACCAGCGAAGAAGAGAGCTATAAGAGTGATGCAGCTGATGGTAAAGAAGGGATGATTCCAGAGTGATGAAAAGAAAGAAACCTGTAGGCAACAGAAGAAAGGCAACATGAATTATTCAATTTACAGTTAAACTAGCAAGGAAGACAAAAGGCAAGTTTAATATATCTTTAAAGTGTCTGTGTCAAGTACAAATGTGGTTAATAGGAGACCGAACCTTAAAGGACACATCTTTCACACACTCTACTTTACCACAGAATAAAAATCAAGGATTAAGAATGATCACAGTATTTAATATCTTACAAGCTAGCGTAAATTCTCTAAACAAATTATTTGGTTTTATATGACACAAAATCTGTCAGATTTACTTCCTTTTAGAGTGCTTCCAAAATCATCTATCATCTTTTTTCCAGACTATATTTAAAAAGATAATCCTAACAAGTGCTTTCAATGAATTGTATGGACAGATACTTTAAAAAACAGAAACATTTATGCCAAATACTGGATTGTTTGTACATTTTATCCCTCTGAATATAAAAACTATGTGTCAGCTTATTAAGTCATTAAAAGACTCAATGATGTGATTCTAGTGCAAGATCATGTGCACTGCTGGTGGCTACATGACTAAATGATAAGATAAACCAAGTTTATTTTTAACCAGAAGCAACAAGATTAAAGTAATTTAACCACCAATACTTGCCTTCTGAGTGTCTGGATCAATTAACCAGTTCCAAGCCCCAGTGGCCGTACACACCGACACCACAATCAGAATCACTGAAACAGGAGAAAAAAATGTAGTTAAAAAAAAAAAAACATGCAACAGTTTTATATTAATATTTGTGATAATATATTGCAAATCTTTAATGGTGATTATAACTGACTCATTGTTTTCATGTCTGTAAGAGCTACTCATGATTCTTTGTATGACTTCTAAGTTTAGATAAACAGAGGGTTTACCTGATACCTGACAAAGTTAACATGTTCAAATGAACAGATACTTACTTCTCCACCTGCCTGTAGCAGGCTGCAAACAGGAGACATACTCTGTCAGTCTTCTCTCAAAAGCCTTCAGGTCTAAAACAAAAAACAGGCTCCTTATTAATCATTTGAACTTAGTCTATTATAAAAAAATGTAAACTTGACTAACGTGAAATACTCAGATAGGATAAACGCAGACAGGACAGTCTGGCTGCTGTTTCATGCCCACACGTTTGGAATAATTTCAATAAGCTCAAAGAAGATTGCTGACTTTTTAGCAACACTCTGAGAATTATAAAACAAACAGATAATGTGTTGAGGTTGAATATGTCTGCTCTCATCTCTGTTGAGCTAGCCAACATGCTAAGCAGACAGTTAGCCAGCTTTATTCATTGCCCCACCAAGCTTTGAAATCAAATATTATTTGTTTGAATCCTGCTTGATATTGTGTCGGCGAGGCTAACACACATCAGAGAAGTGTCTTTTTTATAACGAGGTACATTACGATTATTTTGGTATTAGTTACCTTCGGCCTGTTCCAAGGAGTTCATGATGTCTGCTGCTCCTGCTTCCCCTCGGCTGATAGACAGGACGTACTGACCAATCCACATTAGCTGTTATGCTCAGCCTTAACGTGATTGGGTAATAGACAATGACTGGGATGGGCGGTATAAATACCTCCGCCCCCTAGCACCTTGTCTAATGACGTCCTGGTACCGACGGGTTTAGGGATTCATGATTTCGTGGTAACCTGACCTGACCCTGGCAAACATTTTGAAGAACAGATCCGAACAGAAATGAATACACTTAGTTTATTAAAATAAAAAGGGGGCAATGCAACATTAGTGCTCATTAAACATGTCCTCTTAACAGATTAAAAATGTTTATCTTTATTGTGGATACATTTATTCAGGGTTATACAGATTGATATAACCATATTAGACTAATCACATCAATGCTTGATATGTTGAATAATGCTTAGCAATGTTAAGGTAATAGTTAATTAAACAACAGTGTATAATAGTTCATAAAATGTTGTGTAAATTACATTTTGATCATTGTAAGTCAACAACTATTAAAAGTAAATAATTTCTTTACGTCTGGTTTGTGTCTGTCAGACATGAATAAAATAACTCTTTTTCACCTGCCTCAAGAAATCCTTCCTGAACAGTTTACAAATGATTCAAAATGCAGATAAAACATTTTTAATTAGGCCCACATTACAGTCATTTTATCTCAGACTTCATTTTGAAATTCTTGCTTTAGTTATGAAGCCCTGCATGATCAGGCACCTGTTTATATCTCTGTCCAGATCCATCCCTGAATCAGCGGTATAGGCCAATTAGGTCTTCTGACCAGTCTACTTGTGTTACTCATGTTAGACTGAAAACCAAATTTGTGATCATTTTCATTTGTGGCTCCAACACTTTGGAACTCTCTTCCCATACACATACACTCTGCAGCTCCTTGGGATGTTTTAAATGCCGCTGAAGAGGCACCTTTTCATATCCGCTGTGATTTAATTTAATCTGGATGTTATTAAGTGATGTAATGTTGTACAAAGGATATTTTTGTACATGCTTTATTCATCTTAGGCTCTGATTACAGCATACTTGCTTACCTCACAACTCTTATTCTGCAAACAGAATACATCAATATTGGGAGGTGATTATTTGTATGTCTCTACTCATTATGAGAGATTATTTTCAAAGTGTATAGGATGCCTTTTTTGAAGCAGGCTGCAGTTTGTTTAGCAGTTTTATGTTGAACTTTTCCCTAAGAAGTGGCTCGATCTCATCATCTTTTATGTCTCTCATGTCAAAGACATCAACACCTTTCTCAGGTTTATAGGTGACCTCACTGTATGTCCAACCAATAAGTGCTCTGAATCCTGTTGGAGTTTGCAAAGAGCATATGGATTTATTGGTGAACAATGAAGCAGGGTTGGTCTGGAGACTGTTGTTGGTCTCAAAGAAAGTATTGATCTCCCGAGGCTCCAGTCTGAAGCCGTAGATCAGATGTACTTTTGTCTTGTTCACAAGGCTTGATTTAGCAAAGGCCATATTGAGAACCTCTGGTTTTCTTGCAGTCTTCTCTAGCACCCAAAAGCCCCCATTTTCTTTGAGACAAAACACACCCGCTGCTTGAGGTTGATCCTTCCCAGAGACAAGCTCCAGGGGTTCCCAAATTTGGGAAGACACCCCAAAGCTTACGTCTGCTAAATAACGCTTTCCCATAATGGTGACAATGTGGATAAGATGAGATTCAATTGTCTGAAAGTCATTGAGTGAACTGTTGAAAACTCTGGAGCCACAGGTGAAAGTGTCAAAGCCCATTTCTCTCAGCACCCAGCCAAACAGGAAGTTGCTCTCCATGCACCAACCCCCACGGCTGTTCCTCACGATCTTTTCAAAGATGACCTCCAGGTCCAAGACAATCCTCTCACCACAGTGAATGCTCAGGTTTTCAAACGGCACTGACATGGTGTGTTGTTTGTGGATCAACTTTAGTGTTTCAAGATCTGGCTTTTCAAATGAACCATGGAAACCGATTCTTCTGAAGTATTCCTCCAAAGTCATCTTGCCTGTAAAGTTAAGCATTTTGCATAAAAGAATATCTTAATCAGCAGATGTCCAATATGTTAAAGCACATAATTAAATTTCAAGATACACTTTCTCAAATTAAACATTAAAATTGTTTAAATTTACCGTTTCTTGGAGAAATAATGTATTCTGAGGATGCAGTTTCTCGTATAGCCAAAGTCTCCACTGGAATGGTTATGCAAGTTTATCCAAGGCAACTCAGAGTAAAAGAGGAGGGATTTTTTCAGGAAATGAAACCAGACGGGAGGTCACTGGTTAATCAGTCGTAGATGTTCTTTTCTTCTGTAGGACAAAGTACAGGGAACAGCAGATGACAAACTTAACACCTCTCATATTTCTCTTATTAGTTTATTGTGATGTTTTCACAGTTCAAATGTTGAAAGGTTTCTGTATTGTCACTGTTTCAGCCCGAAAATATTATAATATACAATATTTTTGCTTGAATAATTATAATTTGCTTGAATTGTTAGCTTGATTTACATGCACAAAAACCTTTTGTCGATTTGTTTTGCATAGTTTATTTAATCTCAATTAACAAGCACACTTTAAATCTTTGAAAAGGACTAAAGAACTGAATGAGTTACAGTCATGGATAGTTAGGACTATAAAATGTGTGTATGAAGCACAAGTTATGAAATTATGTATCATCAGCTTCTCCGATAGGCTAAAAATCCAAAATTACAATGGAACTAAAGTTTCTGTTTGTGTTTGGAGGGAGGATCACAGTATATCATTATATTTAGGCACTCGTACTTTTTAACAGACTAAATATTAAACAGAATGTTTTGGGACATTATGCCCACCTAGACCCAGCGAAACAAATTGGGAGCTTGATATTGATTTTGCTTTGCATGAAGTATTGGGACAGCTAAAAACAACTTGCAAAGAAATAAAAAACACCAAAGAATTAATTAGTTATGTGGATTTCCTGTACCCTTAAAGAGTCCCCTTTAAAATATTGAATATCCAATGTGAACAACAAAAGACACTGGAACCATCAACCACAATACCCAAACAAATAAGATGAAGATCATTTTTGAGTCCAAAGAAAGAGAATGAGACAGCCAGTGAAAGCTGAACTGAAGACCAAGATGAGGTGTGCATGTTTCTGTACTCATAGTAGGCCTACAGGCTACAGGAAACAGGAAAATGAATGACAAAGACCAGAGATGACTAGCAAGCAGATTGTGTAATGCAAAACATTAAAAACGTGTTTGACGACACTAATGGGAATTTCACCATAGAATTTAGATAATGAAATAAAGATAACTAAATATGACTAAAACAACAAAATACACGAACTGGCTATCAATCCAAATACAAACTTATGACCACATCCATTTCTGAAAGCAACAATAAACACGTTGTGCCATTCAAAGTCTTAAGTAAGCAAGCATGTAGTGTTTCACAATCGTTTATAGAATCGGTTATTATTGCCAAGTGCAACAAGGAATGTGTCAATGCAGAAGTAGGCTACTTGGCCATAACCTAAAAACCGACTCTGAAGCACCATGCTTGGTCATTATGTCAAGTCATCAAGTACACACATGGAAACACACCGCAAAATACATGCTGTACTGAGACCTTTTCAGATGAAGTTTACGTCATCTGTGCCACATAGCATTTTATATTTTTAACTTGATAGCATGTTCCATATTGATATCTGAGTGGTCTAGTAATGCATTAATTCTCCAAGATGGGAAAGTGAATGTTTAACATTACCTAACTTTTTAACCAAGGCTTAATTCTAACCAGTCTAAAATATTGCTTTAGCAAACGTAATTTGCTTGTTTTAAGGGTTAAATACCACTCTGATGTTATAAAATAATAATCGTCTACTCCCTAGGTCACAAATGTCGACAACAACTAAATGAAATATCTATGTTGACGTGCACTATTTTAATTAATAAAGACATTCTTACCTTTAAACAAAACACTGTTCGTCTTCAGTGCGTTCTCGTGATTTCTCTTTGGAGAAAAAAAACTAAAAAAAAGCATGGGTGCAACGAAGACCATGAATGTCTCTGTTATGAGTTTTGTTTATGGAAGTAAATCCGACAGTCTTTGAATGCACCATATGTCCTGCAGATCCTCCCACATGTGCCGTCCGGTTCTATGGGCGGAACCCTTTCCCAAACTTTTCTTCTGGCTCCTCCCCCGAACTGCTCTTCAACTTCCAAACTCACTCCAGATTTATTCCCAATCCATGGTGTAACTTCTGCTGTATTAAAGTACGTTATTCTCCAGTGTACATCACTAAAAAGAATCCAACCACTCATTGCATGTGATTAGACTTCATTTAAAGTTCGTGTTTTTCTTCCAGGTAGAGGATTTATCTCTCCTTGAGACCGACATCAAACCTCATCCTCATGTTTTGATTTTGTTGTCCCGACTGCAGATGGCTAGGAGGCTAACTTTAGCTTAACCGAGGATTTATTGGAAACGGGCGACAGAGTCTGGCGCGTGGAAGTCAGTAAACCTTTTGTTATACAAGTGTTTAGAAATGTGAAGGTTTTCTTTGGAATAAACAGAAAACTTACTCAAAGACTTTTACTGATGTAACAGCGGTGAAGTTGGCTAGCTAACGTCGTGTGGCTAACATGGTGGAGATAATGCATACCCCATTTAAAAGTACTGTTGTGTTTAAAACGTTTTTTTATAGGGATAAGATATTTTACTGAAAAAAAACAGGCTAGATAGTTCAAGAATAAAAGAGCTATATAAGATTGACTCAACAAGTTATGCAAGCATCCAAACCCTTTTGCAGCTGAGAATTTATAATATATATTTATTTGCATTTATAATATATTTGGTTCTTCTCACACTATTAAAATGTTAAAAGTGAGCACACTTTACTGTCTGAAGGGCCATTATTAAATATATGTAACAAAAACAACATGATGTTGTAATATTTGATAAGTCTTATTCATGTGTGATCATTTATGTCCCCTGGTATTTAAAATGTACTCTTATTATAAATTATTAATATTATTATTATTATTAAAAAGGCTCTTTTTATTAAAGATATTTGAATACATTTGTTTTGTTTGGCTGAAGTCAGATAGTCCTTTCTAGTTATTTATGCATTATACATTGATTGTATGTTTTTTAACCTGAACTTTCTGCTATAGCTTTCAGTTCTACAAAGTGGTCTCACATGTCCTTTGAAATTAACATCTTTTGCTGAATGATTGTTTTCTCCCTCCTCCAGCCGCCCGAAGATGATCCACACATAACAGAAGTAGACCAAACGCTGCACCAGAAATGTCTCCCAAAGTGCCCAGTGGCCAATCCAGAGGGGATTTTTCTGCGGTGCAAGTAGCTGTTCGAGTGCGTCCCCTACTGCCTAAAGAGCTCCTCCACTGCCACGAGAGCTGTATCACCGTGGACTCACAGCTGTGCCGTGTAACCCTGGGCCATGACAGACACTTTCTTTGCGACTACCTATTTGAGGAAACCTGCTGTCAAGACGAGGTCTACTCGGTGTCTGTACTACCGCTTATAGACGCCTTCTTTCAAGGTTTTAATGCCACAGTCTTTGCATATGGACAGACTGGCTCAGGCAAGACTTACACCATTGGAGAAGCAAACATTTGTAAGTCATGTGTGTTATGTATTCTCTCTTTCACTTTCTTTTCTTGAACTTGAGTTGTAATCAGATAGCTTCTGCTGTAAACCTCAGTGGTATTATGTACTGTGCGAGTGTTGCATGTGTGAGTTAATTGTGTTATTTGTTTTCAAAGGTTCCTTTAGAGACGAGGAGCACGGCATCATCCCCCGAGCTGTCGCAGATATCTTCAGGCTGCTCGATGAAAATGACCTCACAGACTTCTCTGTTCGAGTCTCCTATCTGGAAGTATACAAGGAGGAGTTCAAAGACCTACTGGAGGTGGAAACAGCCAGCAAAGACATCCACATCAGGGAGGATAAAGGCAACATAGGTATGGAATTAACAACCTTATTGGTCTTTAAGCATGCTTTCTGTCTGTGATGTGAAATGTTAAGCAGCATTTAATGATCTGCACTTTCTGTGCTACTTTTTAGTTTTGTTTGGCGTGAAGGAGTGCGAGGTGGAGGGTCTTGATGAGGTGTTGAGTTTGCTGGAGTCGGGAAACACAGCCAGACACACTGGTTCGACCCAGATGAATCCAAACTCCAGCAGGTCACACACCATTTTCACTGTGTACATGGACCAGCGCCGGGGAAGCTCTCGGCTTTATGGGACAGCTACGAGCTCTGGACCACAAATGTTATCTTCCAAGTTCCATTTTGTGGACCTGGCGGGGTCAGAGCGCATCTTAAAGACGGGGAACACTGGAGAGAGACTGAAAGAGAGCATTCAGATTAACAGCGGTCTCCTGGCTCTGGGAAATGTTATTGGGGCACTGGGGGATCCCAAGAGGAAAGGCTCTCATATACCATACAGAGATTCTAAAATCACAAGGTTTTTTTTTTATATATAAAAATCTAAAATATACCAGTCTATCAATAAATGAGTAATATTAGTTTGGATTAATTATTGAATCTGTGTTTTCCCAGGATCCTTAAAGACTCTTTAGGAGGAAATTCGAAAACACTCATGATTGCCTGCATCAGCCCGTCCTCCTCGGACTTTGATGAGAGTCTCAATACGCTCAACTATGCGACGAGGGCTAGAAACATCCAGAACCGGGCGACAGTCAACTGTAAGCGCGAGCCGGATCGGGTAGAAGGGCTGGAGCAACAAATCAATGCCCTCCGAAGGGCCCTGGAGAACCGCCAGCGCTCAGAGACGCGCATCATTTCTCACGCTGATCCAAACAGGAGACCTCGCCTGGGAGAGGGAGAGATCAGCAGACTGCAGGCACAGAGCGCCCACTACAGGACGTGCACCGACACTGCTTACAGGTAAGAGCGCATTGGGTGAATCACTTGTGATTGCGGGATTTTTAAATGTGCTGTGAGGGTGCTAGAATTCATTTTACCATGACCAGCTATATTAAATACGACTCTGAATCTTTGTTACGGGCTATGTATAAGCTATTGGTGCCATGTGCATTAATCCAGGCATCTATGTTCGTGACACTTATCCTCCATTGTGTCAGTTCATGATCAGAATCGGACTCGTTTTTTATTGCCAAGTACATGAACATATACAAGGAATTTATCTTGGTGTATTGGTGCGAAAGATAAAACAAGGCTAAAATAACAAGTACTAAAATAAAATAAAATCTGACAACATGAGAACCTTCATCATCTAAACCAATCAGAGTAAACTGTATAGAACAGAACAGAAGTCATGCTTGAGAACACATCTCTGTGTTCAAACTTGTTTTTTTAACTTAAGGAACAGGGAAGAATACTTGACACACTCTCTGGTAAACAAAGGAGTGTGTCAGCACAAAGCTTTAGGAATTACCGCAGGGTCTTGACCAGCTCTCATTTACAGAAGCCTTCAGCAGAGATGCATCCATACAGTTTATTTACTCCATTTTCCAGGGATAACGACTCATTTCTGAGTTATTTTCTCAGTGATCTTGACTTGTTTATGAAGTTTCCCCTTTCATTACAAAAGCACAAAACAAACATAGTGATACATAGGTTAACTTAGCTCGTACTTTTGGGCAATGGCAGCATGGTATGTCGTAGTCTGGCTGATTGCAGTGACCAAACCTATTGTTTTGATTCCTGGATCACGAGAAAATTGACCTGTCATCATGAGAATCAAGCTTTGTCCCCTCGATATAATGAGATTAACTTGCCAAGATCTAGAGAAAACTGGAATTATCACAGGAGACCGGGCCGAGGGCTTCTGTACTGATTCACGGTAGCAATTATTGATATATTCTTTAAGTTTCTTGTCACTGATATGTCCCAGGTTGCTGAGGGAGCTGCAGTGTGAAGGGGCTCTGACTGCAGAACAGAGTCTGAGAGTGAAGGAGTGGCTGTGCTCGGTGGAGGAGGAACGGAGCGGACTCACAACAGCCTCAGGACCCGACAGCGGCATCGAGAACAGCTCCACCGAGGACAGTGTCGCTTTAAGGAGAGGGAGGCCTTCTGTGAGAAACCAGGTTCGTCTCTTTAATACTCAAGAACAACAAAAAAAAAAAAAACATCTAGAAATGTTTTCAGGGATATTTTGGGATTGTGTTTGATGAAAGTGTTTGTTTTGCATGTTGTATCACCCAAGGATCCAGAGGCTGCGGAGGAAAGGTGGAGCCATGAGCATGTCAGTGAGAAAGATGGAGAAAAAGAGGATAGTAGTGTTCAGCTTCAAGCACAGATCCAGCGTTTGGAGAGAGAGAACACCGACTTCTTAGCTGCTCTTGAAGATGCTATGGAGCAATACAAGCAGCAGGTGAGATGCAGCAATCACAACCAAAGGGTTTCAAGATAACGTAAACGATACTCGTCCCTCCAAGCGTGACATGTGATTGTTCTCCTCCTGGGTTTTTCTTCAGAGTGATAAGCTGCAAGAGCAACAGGACCTGATAGCAGAGCTGCAGTGTCACCTGCCTGCTCCAGGAATGATGGGCCTCGGACTCAACTTGAGACTGCGCCCGCACACAGCACCCATGGGCTCCATGCAACACAGTCAGAATGGAGGCACACACAGACAGGTAACAAGAGTGTGTTATAGACAGATAGATAAAAACTGTATTCATCCTTTGAAACTCAGGAGTGTCCAATAGCTCATAAGTCAGAACAAACTTCACTATTCGTTTAAAGCTGCATTTAAATACTAGAAGTCTTTGTATTCCTAAATGCTTCTTCTGAAGGCACGAAGCCCCGGAGTGTTGGGGAGAGAATAAAAAAAAGTCAGATGATGCAGATTATATTTTTGAAATGGAATAAAGATATCAGAAAGGAAGGTTGTGTCTTATGGGACTATAGCATGAAGTAATATTGCATCAAACCCAGAGTATTAGTTCTGCAAAAGAACAAGCACAGTCACTTGTTGTGGATGCATCGGATTCAAAATGTTATCTATAATATCAGTTCAGTTCATTTCCAAAGGGCTTTATTGCATGGGAAACAGAAAATAAAAACACACAATTATCTACAATAATAGAATACTTTAATTATAACTTTAATTATAAACAGAGCTTGTCACGATGGCAGTATTATAATGGTACAGGTACAAAAACTACATATAACTACCGTATATGGGGTTGTGGTTATGTTGAAGGTTGTCGTCCTCATTGCAGCGGCCATGGGTTCAAATATGACCCCAGCCCTTTGCTGCATGTCATCTCCCCACTCTCTCTCTCCCCAACATCTCCTGTCTCTCTTTAGCTGTCCTTCCCAATATGGGCAAAATATAAATGTACATATTAATAAAGATAGGTCAGTTAAAAGTGTTTGCTAGTGAGTAATAACTCATTTAGAGCCGATGAGACGCTGCGGTGCTTCTATCTTTAAGATGTGACGCAACGCCTGCGTTCCCCTCTTGTTTTATTTTGATGATTTTTTTATATATTTTTTTATAACAATAATGGCCTAAAGTGCAAAGACAATTTCAATTTAGAGTTAAAGTCAAGAGTTTAAGCATTCAAACGTTTGGTCTTAATGGGTTCATATGTGTGTACTTACAGGTCAGTCCCGTTGGCTATCTTGGGCTTTGCGATCAGAATGGGGGCTTCTATGAGGAGCACGGTTTCCAAGGAGGAGCAGAAACACAGGACAGGGAAGAAGAGGGAGGGCACTCAAATCTGAGCCGGGAGAGGCGCAGGTATGTGACGTTTGTAAAATCTCTGCTTGTTTAATTCAGGGGAACTGCACACAGCACGGACCTATCAAACGAAAACATTTCTGATTCTTTTGTTATATTTCTTACAGGCAGGATAACCTGACTTGGACCAGGAGGGACATGATGTCAGGAGGACTAACAGCTGCTGGTAGAGGCCTCATGTCTCATCTGCCTGATCTAGAGCAGCACCCCTGCTTAGCCAGAAAAGCATGTAAGTTAAACAACCAGATGTGCTCCTACATGCTAAAACTAGATTGAATTAGGATTTAAGTGATGGCTTAGAAGCTAAGTAAGGTCAAATATTCATAAAAGTCATTGAAGTTGTTTTGTGGCTCTGCTAATCAAGTCTATACACGTGTTTTTTACACATTAGAAACATTTAACCATTGATTTCTATGCATTAACACATATATGGAATTAAATGTTTTGGTTATGGTTCACCCATAAAGAAACATTCACACTGTGATTCTAATTCATAGAATAAGTGAAATGAGTTTTAGGCTGGGATGTTCTTTTGTCACACTCACCCTCTGTTTATATAAAAGTTGTTTGTTTGCTTTGTGTGTGTGTGTGTATTCCTCTGCCAGACAGTGCATGTCTGTTTCCAGGTTTGAGACACTCTGGATTATTTTTGTTCACACAGAAAACTCTTTGGATCTAATTTTAAAGAACAAACAAACACCTTATGTTGTGGTCCTTTGTTGATATACCCGGTTTATGCACATATCCAGGGTGAGAGCAGGTTTTCTAGGAAGGTCAAACATGGGGGCTTTAACCTTAGAGGTTAACTTGTCTTTAGAGGTGCTGTCCACTTGCTTATTAATCTCTTGTGTGCTCTTTTTTTACCTTCGTGCAGCCAATGCCAGCACCGGTGAAACATCTGTGCGGGAAAGTCTGAAAAGTTTTGAAGGTGTCACTGAGTGGGGACTTCATCAGGCACAGCAGAAGATCAGGGAGCTGTCGGTCACCATCCGCATGAAGGAAGAACTCATCAAAGAGCTAGTCAAAACAGGTAGCAGACTCCGTCTAGTTAGCCTTCCCTCACTGCATCTGTTCAAGAAGCAGGATTTCTCCTCTGTTTTTGTAAACTTTTTGTTTGGACTTTTGTCTCCAGGTAAAGATGCTCAGGCCCTAAACAAGCAGTACAGCCATAAGATCACAGCTCTGGAGAGTGAAGCTTCACAGGCTCGCCAGGAGCTCCAGGAAGCTCAGCGGCAGCTGCAGGATCTGGAGAGGCAAGAGAGAGAGATCAGCGCCTCAGACAAGACCAGAGCACAGGAGTGTCGCCGGAAGATAGCTGCTGCTCAGAGCAAAGTTCAGGTCAGACTGTTACACCTCTGAATATCTGCCTTATTTTAAAGACAACAGAATAAACAGTGATTCGGATTTATCTGAACTAATACTTTTTTGCAGAAGACATTATTTCACATTGGTTCTTACTTCATGTCTTTACAAAGTCTTTCATCTTTTTTTTTCATTATTAGGTTCTTAGTCAGCGTCAGAGGGACACTGCTCGTCTGGCTAACCTTCCAGCGCAGAGTGAGCGACGTGTGTTGGAGCTGGAGCGAAGTGTTCAAAGTATGAGGCAGCAGCAGGAGCAGCTGCAGAAGCGTCTGCGGCAGGAGAGCCAGCAGAAACGGCGTCTGGAGACCGAGATGCAGCGTAGAACCCACAGGGTCAAGGTACCTCAGCACAATACAGCAGGACGCCAACAATACAGTATGCCAAAAAATATTTAATGATGGAGCTCTTAAGTATACTACTAAAGTCTCCCCTTAGAAAATGAGTGAAGCGAAGACATCATTCAATTCCATTTGATTTGTGTTCATCTTAAAAAGGTCGACACTAAATGAGTGAATTCAAAGTCAAGTTGTTTGTTACAAAGAGCCGCTTTGATTTTTCATATAAAGAAAAGCTCAATCTTAATTTGCCATAGGCAACTATTGACTCTTTAAGTCTTTTGCAGTAGTTGAAGTAATGTTCCTGCTACCCATCGAAAGCAAAACGTCTTTGGCAGTGATTTAAACAACACACATCTCGATGCTCTATGAGCACCAAGGTGGTGATAATTCTGCTCTATATAAGTCTTTCGATTGTCTATTTATCCTTGTCCTCCTCTCCCGATCTGTAGGAGCTGGAGATAAAGAACGAGCAGCAGCAAAAGATCCTGAAAATAAAGACGGAGGAGATTGCTGCCTTCCAGAGGCAAAGACGCAGCGGCAGCAACGGCTCCGTCATCTCATTGGAAGAGCAACAGGTGGGATGAGGACCTCAAGGATATAATTATTTCCACCTATAATTCACAGATACAAACTGCCTTTAAACCCTGTAAGATTCAGTCATTTTTGTAAGGTGAATGTATTTGCCTTGTGGGACAGTCACTTACCTGCAGCCTCACTATGTTTGTCTTTCTCTATTTTCTGTATGTTCTCTGGGGCTTTTGTCTCAACTCTGTGTGAGCAGAAGATTGAGGAGCAAAAACGTTGGCTGGATGAGGAAATGGAGCGGGTGCTGGAGCAGAGGAAAGGGCTGGAAGATCTGGAGGGAGAGCTGACTAAACGAGAGGAAATACTCGCCAAGAAAGAAGCCCTGCTACAGGAACGCAGTGGACTGGAGACCAAGAGGCTACGCTCCAGTCAGGTACTAACAAAAGCTAACACCTGAACTCAAGGGGATGAAGAGCAGCAAATACTAATGCGTCTTCATTTCCCCACAAGGCCCTGAGTAAGGACCTTGTGATGCTAACAGGTCGCATAGAGTCACTTGAGCAAGAACTCAGTGAGAGGAACGGTCTACTGCGCAGCGGCAGTGCTCAAGACTCACAACAGATTCGCCAGGAGATCTCCAACCTGCGTCAGGAAAAAGATTCCCTGCTGAAACAGAGAGTGGAGCTGGACGATAAGCTGCGGCAGGGAAACCTTCTCTCACCTGAGGTCAGATATTACTCTGGAGATGACAAATATTGGATGTCTTTTTAGGGTTTTTATAACACTGGATAGACTGGCTTGTTTTGTGGCAAATATCTCAAAGTAGCAGATATATTTCTGTTCTGAGATTAAATTCTCAAATGGCAATGATCACAACCGTCCGAGTATTTGTCAAGTCTTCTCTTAAAATTCTTTCGTTTGCGATTGGATTCCGTCTGTTCTCGGATATTTTCAGGAGGAGCGAACACTTTTCCAATTCGACGAGGCGATCGAGGCTCTTGATGCGGCCATCGAGTACAAGAACGAGGCCATCACTCAGAGACAGAGACAGCTGAGAGCGTCTGCCAGTATGCTCTCTCAGTGGGAGATGAACCTGATGGCCAAACTCAGTTACCTTTCTGCCTCTGAGACCAGAGCTCTGCTGTGCAAGTACTTTGACAAGGTAAGTGCAATGCTCAACTTAAGATTGTAACTACTTGGCCACGCAACAGAAATAAGTATTTGTGATTTTTTTCTAAGTTATAGCAACAGGAAAGCTTAGCAGTGTGAACGCTTTTTATCGCTCACGTTTCATTGAAGATTGACACTGTGCACTGTCCTGTAGGTGGTGTCTCTGCGTGAGGAAGAACGGAAGCTACAACTCGCTCTGGCTGAGCTGGAGATGCAGCTGGATGAGCAGCAGAAGCTGGTGCAGTGGTTGGAGAACGCCCTCGATCGCACACAACTCGACACAGATCGCCGGCTCACACAGCAGCAGAGGGAACATGAGAGGAGCGTTCAGCTCCTACTGCAGCAGTGTAGAGGTGCTTATCACATGGACTATTTTAGAAATAAAGTACCGCCCAACACTAAAAGGTGGCATCTCACTCATTTGTGTACGTTCATAGTTTACAGATACAATACAGGTGGTTTTAAGTTAATAATACCAAAAAGTAGGCCCTTGATATGGACATAGATTTAACTCAAGCATGTCCTTTTAACTTCATGTTTTGCATAACATTATTTTGAAAATAAGCCTTTTAAGTGTTTGCATGCTGTAATGTGTTTGTGTCCTCCTGTCTCCTCAGAGCAAATTGACGAGGGTCTGGCAGGAAGGCAGCGGCAGTTTGAGGGATGGATCCATAACCTCAGCAAGGAGCTGAACCACTATAAGGCAGCAAATGTGGAACTGAGCTACAGACTGAGGGAGGTCTGTGGTTCAGTCAGCCACCCAAAAGAGCCGACTAAAGGTAAATCTATATTCAGATCAAAACTGTTTTATTTTTTATATCTATGAGATGTATGTATGATCATTTTATTTACATTTTGCAGCCAGGTCTCTTTAGAAAGGCATGTCAAAAAGCTATACTTTGATTTTTGCCAGAGAAAGTGTCCTTGCAAATCATGTTTACACAACGACACAAAATGCTGACGAAGAGGGAAACATTTGTACCTAACGTGAGATAACCACACCACATTATAGCTGCAAAGAACAATTATTTTATATTCGTTTAAAGCCCAAATACACTCAGTTAACAATAAAAATAAATCTATGAACACTTCTATTATGAACAAGCTGGGGAAAAAGTTAACTAAAAACATTACATTACTCACTGTAGCGATGTTAGACTCTGCAAGAGATTTGATTTGCCCTTTGTACATTAAAGTACCAAACGATGGCTCCACCTATTCTCCACAGCCTCTGGATCTTGGGTTGTGGAGCCAGGAATATAATCTGATTTGTTTGTTGTGTATATTTGTATCCACTACTGACACTACTATGTATCATCAAATGACGTACTATTTCATCCACTATATCAGTATTTGTATATTGCTGTCCAGTATGCAAACATTTAAAGATTTTGATTTGGGCATACCAAACGTCTCTTGACTTCTGACGTCTTATTTGTGCTCATATGCATAAGCTTTACTTTGAGACGATGGCATTTATTCATTTAAGAACACAGGAGTGAACAATGCTGCTGTTTTAGAACACAGCATGAATCCAACACAACGTTTCTTTGGAATCTTTAAAGAAAAATCTGTAGAAGATTTTTGGGAATGAAGTCCAAAGTGATAACATGCTCAAAAGTCTTTTTGTGTACTGCCGCTCCATGCAGTCAGTTTCATCGTACGTGGGGACCCTGGTCCCCACAAGACCCAAGTCTGATCTGATTAGTTGTCCGATCTGCTCTGTTGTAATTCATCAGTTGTTCCGCACGGTTCTCATTAATGTAACGCCCCTTTTACCATATTGGGAATGCAGATTGTTGCTCTGAGCGGAGCAACATGAGCTACAATAGGCTTGGATCAGTGACATCATCGCAGTGTGATATCACACTTCAATTTTTAGCAAGGGGCACGAGGGACCGAGTGTTTCATGCAGCTAATGCTACTGCAGGAGGATGTTAGAGGAGTATGTATACACAGAAAAAGCATTATATAGGACCGTTAGGACATTTTTTCTGGTGCTTGATTTGTAAAATGAACTTAAGAGATGGAATGAGAGAGAGTAGTTTTGCCAACAGGAAATGATGACCAAGCAGTACATTTAATTCCCTTTGCCCTGGGTCTTCCTGCTCCCTCCTTAACACACACACACATAGATGCCTGGACATCTGGCTTCATCTTCCAATGTTTGAAAAGTCCTATTGTCTTCCAGTTGCATCTGAAGATAAACCAGCAGGGATGAGCAGCATGGAGAAGCTGGCCCGCTGCCCTGAGGACAGCCTGGGAGGAGGCAGGAGGTCAGGGACGCCTGACAAACCTCCCAGATCCAGGGAGGAAATGCGTGAACTAGTGAACACCCCTCTC
The DNA here is from genome assembly GCF_947650265.1 of Symphodus melops. Lineage (NCBI taxonomy): Eukaryota > Metazoa > Chordata > Actinopteri > Labriformes > Labridae > Symphodus > Symphodus melops. The sequence goes on along the minus strand of NC_136693.1, from coordinate 14,945,810 downwards.
CCATCCACGTGGAGACGCTCCTCTCTGCCAACAGAGGAACCTGCTGTCATGGAGGAGCTGTGGCTTCAAGCAGCAGGTGATGTTCAAGCTAACCGTGTGGTTCAAACTGGGGGGTCCTTCAGTGGGACAATGTCACTGCCTGTTGTGAAATCTCGACGTGAATCCCGCCGCTCCAGCCTCAACGTCGGACCACTGACTTCAACCACTGCACTCATTGATGTGCGGAAGAACCCTGTGTGAAACTACATTTGTTATGTTTCTTTGAAGCGTTCATTCAAGTTTTTTATCCACTTTTAGCTTGTTTTTGTACTTGTATATAATGTTTTTGTTTTTGTTTTTTTTAATGAAAAAAGGACACCCACTGATTTTTACATGAAGCACTTTGAATTAGGTCAGGTTTATTTCTCCATTTCATGCAGTATTCAGTAGGTATGTGGTGTTACCCACCAAGACGGATATCGATACAAAATGAGGTTCTCTAGCTTTCTAATCATGTAGTGTTTCACCTTCAACAATGTTTTTTTATTAAAAAGATTTTTGCCTTTCATATTCATCTGACTGGTGTTACTGTTAATATTCAAGTAAAGGTGGTTTTTCAAAAAAATATTCACCTGAGGCTCGAATTTCTTCAACAATTGTTGGATGTTATGATGATGGATGGTATACAGAGGCGTGAAAGCTGCTGTAACATGTCAGATTAGTGAAACCAAGTAGTGATACACACTTTCCTCTGTGGGCATAATATATAAACTGTTTAAAAGAGACAAGTGAAATAAAATTTCTGTATAATTGTATAGATATTTTAAAAGCAGTTTTCTCAACTGGTAGACGGAAATCGCGCAACCTCCCCCTCCCCGTCGGCTCTCCGTGTGACAGGCGTGTTCGGGGGGGATTGCGCCAAAAATGAGAATAGGGAGATAGAGGAAAAGAAATAATGCCCAATTAAAATTAATTTAAAAAAATTGTATTAACATTCATCCACAATATCATTATCATTATTGCCACCATCATCATTACTACAATTAGTAACAATTAATGGTGTTATGATATATTATGTCATGGGTGTAAACCTATTATTACCAGCACAACCAATAGCCATAAAAAGTTAGTTTATTCATATTTTAGTAACCATAGTAACTGATTTAGAGCTAATGTTAGGCCTACCTCCCTCTCTTGAATAGGCCTATTTTTCGGGTTTAGTGACCTTCCTCTTTGAAACGGAAAATCCAGAGTTTCCTTTATTTCAGGCTTAACTGACTTAGCTTTTGCACTAAACCTATTTTCTTAAACGGGCACCGAGCTCACTGCCAACTCGCTGACCTCATGGCAAGTTTAAAATACTTTTTTACATCCCCAAAGTCCACAAGTTTTAAGAGCTTTAGTTATGTTTATAAAAATAGGGCTGGCCAAATTCTAACATTTAAATTCAATTTGACTAAGAATAAAATGGACAGTTACTACCACATTTGTAACATAGGCCTACCTAATGCAACAAGCTGTCAAAGCAGAACATCATTATTGACATTTTGGAACAGCAAATGATTTTTTTTCTGACATGCGCTTCTATCTCAGGCTTTCTCATCTGCATTTATGTTAAGCCTCATTTCATTTTTTCCCTCCATTTGTTGCTTCAAAATATCCCTGGTTCTTTGTCTAATGAAAATAGTGCACTCAGTTCTGTTACATATAATTAATAAAAGTAAAATCCTTATCAAACTGATTTTTTTTTTCTTTAACCCACATTCTCCTTGCAGTGGAGCACAAGACTTTGCGCCATTGCAGGATATACTGTGAGCAGCAGAGGGCGCTATATCCGTAGTGTTTTGATGAGACTGCACAGGTAATAATGATATATCTGGATTTAAATAGTCCATAGAACAAGTGACATTTTGTTTATTTATGGACAATAACTTCTTCACAACCTCTCTCTACACTTATTATTTTGAAAACATTTATTTTATTTTGGCCTAGCTGTCAGGCATATCTGTTATTTTTAATCTCCTTTCTGCAGAAATATACCAACTGTGTACAGTGAGAAGATTAGCTTTAGCCATTAATGAACAAGCTTCCAGAGACATTAAAAACAAGTGCTCTGAGAGCACCATATCGTGTTTTATCCATTATCTCAAACAGGACGGCTGTAATGTAAACAATCATCAGCTGCTATGGTGTGCAATATACGAACCAGTGACAGGATGTGATAACAAAAAGGAAAAAGAAAACTTTTAAACATTTAAAACATGGTTCGACCACGCACACTCCGCAGATTAAAATTCATTGTATTTTTTTTATCACCCGCAAGGAGGCGCCAAAACCCGACAATTAAAACAGTTCAGCAAAGCCTTTTTAATGTACTTTTTACAGATAGGCCTTGGTGGTAAAAAAAAAATAAAAATAAAAAAGCTGACTTCAAAAATTTACTGCTGTTTTTTTTATATATACATTAGTCAAAACTAAAAACTAAAAGAAAATAACAATTTTAAAACTTATGTAGGCCTACAACATTGATATGCTGGACAGTTAATGCATTGATCTGTACTATGCACTGAAGCCTAATTTATGTTTTGATGATTTGAAAAAAGAGTTCTTATTCCTTATGAATAAATAAATACCAACATAAAACAGTGCAAGTTTCATATGAGTGTCAGAAAAATAACTGACACTGTAACGAAACAGTGTAACTTCTTTGTATCTTCTGTACAACCCCAAAAATACACGTTAGTTAACTCAACGACCCAATGTGATTGGCTGTGGGCATCTTGCCGTCGCTATGACGTCATCACATCCGGATGGGAGGATGAGGCGTTTAGAAAAACGGCAGGGAGGAGAGAGGAGACCACTGGAGGCTGAGTAAGAGGACACCACGCATCCTCACGAGCTCAGCACACATTTAGGCCATTCTGCTCGTCTGGAGGTGCTTGAAGCTGGAAACAGCAGCCTCCTCATCACGGATAAAAACCAACTGTTCAACAAGGATACTTCATCCACCGCAGCACCCCGCGGACTCCAAGCCCTGAGGTGGAAAGCGTGGGATATATCGATCCGTTCCACGCAAGCTCACCTGTTAGTGAGAGCGAAGCAGCACACAAACTCGGGTGTCCTCGTGCATATCTGGAGCCTGAACCGTGCTACGGATCGTCCATGTGGATGTGTTCAGCCTCTATGGTCGCAGGAGGCTCCTTACACAATGTCATAGTGAGTGCTTTGGGTTCAGTTATTAGTTTACAAAGATCAGAGCGTTTTGTATCATCTACACGTGTGAATGTGTAAAGTGCATCCATTGTCATCCTGAAGATGCAAGGGCATAATTGTATTTTATGAAGAGGGGGTTGTGAACAGTGTGACTTTATTTAAATGTGTCCCATTCAACTCTGATATTTAAAAAGGTTTATTATAGGATATCTTACGATTTAAAAAATCATATGGGCTATTTTTTTTAATATTAAAATCGCACATGGGATACTTGAATGAGCTTTTACCTTCTCGATAAAGACATCGTTAAGTGAGTTTATGAGCTTGAATGTGCAGTGTGCACAGGCCTTTACAGTTCTAGCAATGAGACACTATAGTAGAGTTCACACCTTTAATGAGAGCTCTATTTATGGACTGCTTGTGTAACCGTCTATACATGCTGCAGACAAACTCTGAAAACGATTCTGTGTTATTTAAAAAAATGTTCTGGTAATCACAGTAAAATATGACAATTTCCTCCCACATATAGGCCTATGAGAAAGTGACTTACAGCCTGTCAGAGCAGCTACTCCGCAATTAAAACATCTGACGTCAGACGCACTGACAAAGACAAGCGTGATTTCATCATTAGGTAATTATTAGTTTAATAAGAGATGAGAAAAAAAGACAGTAAAGCTACGGATATTATTTGTTTTACAAAGCAGTTTTCTTGTTGAAATATGACATAGTGTACTTAAAGGAAAAAATTAACAAAATATCTAAGTGACCCCAAAGGACTATCTTGGTCAAACAATCAAATTAAAATATTAAAGCATTGTGTAAATGTGAAACAGAATACAGAAAATCTGATTTAATACATAAAAGAGGGCATGAGTAACAGAGACTATGTCACACAACTGAACAATGTATACAATTTAATAAATAGAAAAAACATACTGCTGAGCTGGTTACATGTTAAAATGTTAAATTAAATAATATTTGGGGAAGATTTTATGGTAGTTGCAAAGGTATGAGGGCGAAAGCCATAAACTATACAGTGAGCATTCACAATAATTAGAGGGCCTGTTGTATGCCTGTTAGTGGGATTACTTAAATACATATGTAGACTTTAAAGTCTTTTTGAGTGACACAAATCATTAAATTTAAAATTTTGATGGAAAAATATTGAGAACATCAAAACTGGTGAGTGTTTTATAAGAATCTAAAAGGAAATGTGCTGTTTTCTTTACAGGTTTCTTCAGAGTTACCTTCAGCTGTCACAGCAAACACTGGAGCCTGTTCCTGTCTTTGGTTATCTAGCTGTATGAGTGTTAACTGTCCGTCATAAAGCTAGATAACCGAAAGTAGGAATTAACTCCAAAACCTTCTACTGCCTGCATGGACAAGACTCGAAACGAACGAAAAATGCAAAAAAGGTGGGTTATGGAAAATTGAAAAGTTTTCATTTCTCAAAATATGTCAAAAGAGGTGACAGTTCAGCATCGGAAGATACTGTGTGTGTGTGTGTGTACATATATATATATATATATATATATATATATATATATATATATATATATATATATATATATATATATATATATATATATAGTCAAGCTTGATTATATTTGCTCTGGGAATATCTTTACTTATTTCGCTCAATCAATAAATAAAAATCTTTGCATCATACACATAAAATTTCAGTGTCTTTAATAAACACGTTTGCAGTTGTATTAAATATCTAATTTGGTTTCTTAATGTTATCAACTTATGTTATAATAATTATTGTTTGACTACTACTATTACTTATTATAATGAAATAATTGTATATACTCAGTCTGTCCAGTTTGCCCAACTAAAAGGCCAGAAAAGAAGCTCTGATATTTTCTTTGCTCTATATTTTAACCACATTTAAGAGTTAAATAGCAATAGCAACTAACTTCACATCCCTATGAAACATGAAGAGTTTTGATGACAGCTTCTCTTTATAAAAAGAGAATTTCAAAAGGTAATAGACCATTCAAGAGTTGTTTCTTCACTGAAGTGTCAGATCAAACCTTCAACTTTTAAATATTATTCTCCCACTTAGTGTGCCTATTGTCCCTTGATAACACTGAATCTAAAGCACTTCCACCTCTTTATTTGAATAATTCAAATCATTAGTTTGTCCGTCATTTATTTATTTTTTATTTTATTATTTTTTTAAATTGAACATGAATAAATTGTATTCCTCTTTAGCAGCCTTTGCAAAAGAATCCGGTCGATGTGGACTCTGAGTTTCTCCATCCTGTCCTCCAGATAAACACTTACATGAAACATATATGGCTTTTTCACGTTTCATTTAAACGATTAATCATTTTTTAAAGAAAAAAATCAATTTTAATTACACAAATGTTATGTGCAGATTCAAGGATTATTACGGACTGATCATGTTTGTTATTTGTTCAAGTTTGGAGGAGTTAAAAACGCATAGAAAAAGCTCTTGCAGACTCCTTTTCCTTTTTGATGAGGCCACCTTGCCAGAATCTCCTGCTGCCTGTAAAATAGTTGTTGGCACAAAGTGACGACATTAATTGTTCCATTTCTAGTTTTTTGTCAAACTGTCATCAATCTGTCATCAATTCACATCATCTTGGTGCTCCTGCAGCTCTTCTCTGAAGTCATATCACTGCCATTTGTCTGGTCTTTAATCATGAAACATATGTGTACAGTTCAACAGAGAATGATAACTTTAGCAATTAAGTGGTAGTTGATCTGATATTCAATTACAGCAAAGCAGCTGGAGCTTAAGAACTGAAAACCTCTGAAATCTAAGGATGTCATATACAGACAGTCTGATGACCTCAAGTTTACAGAAACATCAACTGCAAGATTTCATGAAAAAATAAAAGCAATGAAAAATAATATCCAACATTTAAATCCTTGTTAAACCAGTATTATTGTAAATGTATCAAATGCATGAAAAAATAAAATGAAGGCGATACATGTCATTTTCTCTGGACAAAAGTAAACTGAATAATCCGTTATGCCAAAATCGATTATATAAATGATTGATTAAAAAAAGCTAGACAGTTAAAAACAAATGATTAAATGAATAAACACGTTCATTACTTAAATGTGTTATTATAAATTAAATAACTGAACACATCCTAGTACAGGAATAACATAAATCATTAAAACACTCTTATTTGCGGTGCAGTCTAAAAAGACACAAGTGCCTGTTTCAAAAAAGCCTCAGAGTAGGCCTACACTTCAGTCTTCGACAACACCTTCAATCAAAAAGTCAAACTTAGATCTGACGTTTTATTTTGAGATTTAATTTTGACAGTATTAGAGGTCAAAAGATCCGGCCTTCAATAGCACGTGTTATTGTAACACGTGCTAGAAAGAAAGAAAGAAAGAAAACAACGAAGAAACACAAAACAACGCTGTTTCTTTAACCAATAAATTTATGAGTCAGTCTAAAATATATTAATGTTAGCCTTAATCTGTAGAGGCCTGTCTTTTTCAACAGGCCATGCATCAAATCAATACGGGTTCAAAGTGTGGACAAACAGCAGCACACGTAACAGCTTTTATCAGTTTTATTTCTCCATCATTTAAGCTTTCAGTACTTATTTACTTACTTACTGAACGAGCAGCCTGTCTCTCCGCAGTGTAGACAGACAACAACATGCTGCAAACTCAAACGCTTCCTAACAAACCTTTAATGCCATGTGAGATCTCAGTGTGATGCTCGCTGCTTCACTGTGGGGTGAGACGGCGCTGGCAGACAAAAAACGGAGTGTCGGTACAAAGATGGAATAAAGGAAACAATCAGGAAAGTGCGGCAGTAATGAATAGAGGCAGACAGGCTGCTTATTAACATAATTGCATAGAAACGAGGAGCAGAGAGGATTTAAAGGCGCAGCAGAACACAGCTGCTCATCTGTGTCTGCTCTCAAACAATCACGCTATGCATGAATATTTGGAGAAAAAACAGAGTCGTATTTATGATTAAATTATGATACACAAGGTGTAAGGTATTTTGTTTATAAACGTGATATACGAATGTTATCCTTCATGGTTCATCCATCACTGGAACCCGATCCTCAATTTCTAAAACGCTGTCTCCAGGCCTACACTAAAAGCAGCAGGAAATGTTATGGTTAAAACATTGATAGGTCTATCTTCATTTGAAACCACGAAAATATTAAAATGTTTAAAACTAAGTGTATGAATAATTAGTCCCCCACCTAAAGTGCATTCTGCCACTGCTTTTTTATTTATTTATACAAAATACCAAACGTTTACTGTTTATTCCAGTAGCATATGCCATTGTAAAATAATAGTAATAACGATTACTTTATTAATTAAACAAAATCCCTTTTGGTTGACATATGACCTTGTTTAAATACTGAAAGCACTAATTATATCGATGTCTAATTTGAAAATGAAAACCGCTCCTTTTGTAAATGGTAAAGTCTATGGTTTAAAAACAAAAGGAGAACTGTTCCTTTATGAGCCTTGAGCCTATAATTACGCCATGAGCTGGGGGAGGGGCAGGTGTGAAGCTGCTGATAACATTAGCTCATACAGAAAGTACAGTATGATACCAGCAAAGAGCAGGATTGTAAATCCACCCGATTAGCCTGTTTGAAAATGAATTCTTTTTTTTTCTTTTTCTTTTTTTTTTGTTGTTGCGTGGAATGACATGGTTTGTAGATTTAAATCAATATCATCCAAACCTAAAAATTGTACAAATGTGCAGTATACATGCATTATTTTTTTAGACTGTTAAAACAAAAAATATTGAATGCTTGGGATTATGTGACAGGGTATCTAATTAAAAATGATTATAGCATACAATGTTACTGATGTAAATAACAATTTTAATTTTACTCGACTAAAGCAATTCCTGACTTTTTTTTTGTGAAAGGCTATCCTTCTATTGAACTTACATATAACAAGCCATTCAAGAACATATACAGAAAGTGATCTGCAGCTTAAATGCACCTGCACAGAAAACATAAAAGCTTATACACTAACACATGTAACATTCAGCAGGTCTGCAGCTTCAGGGGAGCCTGTTGTACTGATCCAAATGATCATCCTGATCCTATACCTCTCCACAATGACTGCTTTATAAAGGAGCATTTGACAAAGCTCCCCAAACTCTCTGCCTCAGCTATCTGTGTGTGAATATGTGTGCTAATGTGTGTATGTGTGTGTGTGTGTGTGTGTGTGTGTGTGTGTGTGTGTGTGTGTGTGTGTGTGTATGTGTGTGTGTGTGTGTGTGTGTGTGTGAGATGGGAATGTCACACACACCAGACAGAGGCAGATGCAGCATTAACTCTGCTGCCATGAGAGTGTCTCCTGGAAAAGTTGTCCTTTGTCTCTCTGCCTCTTTATGTCTGAGAGTCTCTCTCTCACAGCCTGTGTGGTGTGTATGGTGTGCGAATGTGTGTGTGAGTGAAGACATTGTGTCACTGATTGATGACACTCACACAAATGTGTATATATATATATATATATATATATATATATATATAGTCCCACAGTCCTCCAAGATGCACAGATTTGAATTTAAGTATCGACCATCACAATACATAGGCATGTCCATTGTAGAACCTGATCTGAAATGCTTTTGCTGCTATGAGAATGATTAAGGTAAAGTCGAATCAGGGAAACTATTTTGAGGTTCTCTGTGTAGGCCTGAGCTTCCCTGACGGCAGATCATTGTACATTTTTACGTCCTTGCAGCCCCCACAGCTGCCATCCTGTCTTAATCTGGGGATACAAGCGATTATCTTGCTATGGCTTGTTCTTGGCTTTGTAGCAGTGACAGGGGACCTTTCAGTGGTCTTTTTTTCCCATGGTCCACAGTCTGAGCGCTGAGACCCCTGAGGTGGACCAGTCGTCCTTTAGCAGCTTAGTGCCGGAGCAAACAGGGACATCAAACGCTGACACTGAGGCAGAGAGATGGAGATAAAGTGTACTAAAAATACAAGGGCACTTGAGACTCACAGTCTCAACCTTGTCCTATGACCAATATACTCACTGTGAACTAATGAAAAATATATAAATAATATGTATGTCCTGCACTTTATAAAACAAGTAAGAGAAAAAGATATGCCATTAGGTGATAATAAAATATGCCAAATGCATCTTTTCGTATATTCAACAAAATGTGTCTGTGTATTCATTTATTTTTTTCAGCTTCAATTGAATCAAAACTGAACAAACGAGAAAGTTATTGTAACAAAACTTTTTTTAAATATTTTTTACGACCAAACGAATTTACTCAGTGGCCATGTTTATGCTGAACATTCAAAACATATGAAGCAATGCAGCAGTTGATGTTATTCACAAATTAAATATATTACCCAAAAGTATTATGGGAACTGAATCACACAAAGTTAATTTCCATTCTCCCCCGCCAGTCGTTCAGACTGTCAGTCAAGTTCAAGTTCACAGAGGTGGAAGTGTCTCGACTTCATTGACGTCTGTCGTGCCTCCCCCGAAACTACCCCCCCTCTCCACCCTGGGCTGCAGTCTGACTGCATGGCGTTACAGAAGGGCTGTGGCGTTGTTATGGCAACATGTAGGACAGCCTGGCTATGTCCTCCTGAAAAGAACAAACTGTCAGAAAGAGAGAGAGAGAGAGAGAGCAAGAGAGACTCAGGTCCCCCCTAACAGCTGGGAGCAGACAAACCCCCTCAATCCAGCCCCACCCCTACCAGCCCAGGCTTTTCACACACCACCCAGACCCTGGGAACTCCGATAACACACACACACACAAACACACACACACACACACACACACACACACACACACACACACACATTATAATTCTGGCCAACTGTGTTGTGTAATCATGCACAGGATTTCCAAATAAAGCACCACATTAGAAAGAAAAAAATACTACAGTGAAGTTGATCACTAAACTGAGTAGCTGTTTGCCTGTGTGTGTATATGTGTCTGTGTATGTATGTGGTGTGTGTGTGTGCGTGTGTGTGAGAGAAAGACATTTTGTTGGTAAGATCTCATTCAACTTTGAGCATGAAAGGCGGATCATTTGCATAAACTGCATGCAGTCTGTCTGAGGTGTTATTTGGGGGGTGCAGCAGCACAGAGAAAAGATATGAGAGAACATGAAAAAAAAGAAAGCAGGGCGGTGCATTGTGGAGTTGCAAGAAGAAAGAGGAGGTTTGAATAAGAGAGAGGGTGAAAATTGGCAAAGAAAGGGTCTTAGCATATCTCCCAGTGGGATTTAATTGTCCAAGATCCTTCATATAATATGCTGAAGCTGGCAGAGGCATGGCTGAAGCTGGCAGAGGCATGGCTGCAGCGCTGATCTCCCGCCTAAACTCCATCAGAGGAGAGATGTTTTAACTGAGACCATTTAAAGCCGGGTGTTAATGATCATCTACACCTGACTGCACACTAACAAATGTTCTGTGTAAATCTGAAGTTATAGAGCTGGATGTGATTTTCTAATGTTGCTGTGCTTTGTCTTTTTTTTTTTTTTTTTTTTTTTTTTCAGAAAAGGGCCATCATGCTGCTGATGACACCGTGTTGAGTCGGCTCTTCAGAGTATCAACAGTGTAATCATGTATTACATGGACTCACATGGATTCATGGATTGCTGCCCCTGCAGTGAAGCTGCTGCAAAGAATGTTTCTATAAAATGTATGGATTTCAGAGAAGCCTGAATACATTAAAAGACATTAAAGACATTATGTAAACGTTTACTGTGTTTATCAATTATTCATGCATTGTAATTTTATCATATTGCAATTGGGCATAATGTGCGGTGACCATTAGATTACCAAGACAAGCAGACTGAAATATTATCCCTTATTTAATAAATCAATTCAGTCAGAATCTGGTAAATGTGTCATAATTTACTTTGTTGAACACTTTAGTAACACTGATCTCTATCCTTACAGTAAATTACACCAGCAACATGTTCAAATTATATTTTAACTTCAAGACATCTAAGTTAAATAGATGGAACATATCAGCTGCCATGTTACTGTAACTGCGAAGGGTGAGAAATGTGGGAAGGCATGTGGGAATCTGCATGAAGGACAAGCAGCTAAAATAATAAGTTGATTATCTATTTTCAATCATGATGCTTTATTATTTTGGGTCAAACAGAAAAAATGTATAATCAGCAAGACTGTACAGATGACATCTCTTCTTATAGTTTTTACTGTAAAATTTGGCAAGAAGAAGCTAAAGATGCTAACTAAGTTAAACCGACCACGTGTGTGATCTATTTAGACTCCAAATAATTGATACTCTATTCTCTCATGTCGTCTTAAATGACATGCCATGTTATTTCAGTGAAAGTGTTTTAAACCAACTGTTGCTTTACTATTCATAATGTGCAATAAATGTGACAAACAGACTGTGACATCTAATCTGTCTGTAATGTCTAGTTGTAAATTAGTGACCTGCCTCCCACATTGTAGCGACCTCGTGTCCGCAGAGTGTCAACCTGCTGCTGGACACAGAAAGTCATGACCTTTCACTCTCCTGGGACACAGTCTGACCCGACACATAGCCACCCAGAGACAGGATTAGAGACCTCTCTGAATTTCATTGTGACTTGAGGACTTCATTACAAAAACCTTAGATAATGTTCTGTTTCCCCAGCAGCCGCTGAAATGTACTTACCTCACAAGTCAAATGTTCTGCTCTTATACATCAGTCTTACATAAAGAGTCAGAAGACAGAACTCAGTTGTGAGAAAAGCAAAGTGTTACTGCAGGCCCTTTTAGAAGAAAAAAAAAAGTCCAAGCCAAAGTCTTTATTTTTCTTCTTTTAAAATACAAACGGTAAAATGTCTCTGAAATATTTTAAACGTGAAGGAATGTTTCTTGTTGTGGGAGTTAATTTTTTTCTGGCAGTCCACTTCTTCTTCAACATTATATTCCAAAGGTCAATACAATTTTCTATTAATGTATTTGTTTTTGCATAGATGACTGTTTGAACAAGGTGCACCTGTTCTTAAAATCCCAGTAATAACATCAGAAGATAAACTCTTCTGCAGTGTAGCTATACCGCTCCGTGCATGTCAGGCAGGAATGAACACACTTTAATCCTTCGTTAATAATTATGCATCACATAGTTTGAACGTTTAGAGTTGTTTCTGTTGCTAATTTTTGGTTTATGTTCACTGTCAGTGGTAGTTGACGTTCCGGGTTCACTTAGACCTCTCAGCTCTGCCTCATGAATCCTGAGCATGCAGCTGAAGAGCAGCTCTGTATGCGTGGAGAACTGAAGATGATGCTCCAGTCATTTATATCTTCCAACTGAGTGAGCTTTAGGTCTTGTACTCTTCGTTTGCATAAGAATAGAATCAGGTCCTGTGAACTTCCCCAACCTATTGACCCAGCTCCCCAGACATGAATGGCTGCGCGTTGAGGCTCCCCAGCCTCTCAAACAGGCTCTAAGCATGCCTTAAGTCCCAATCATGGTAATTTAATATATCTGAAGCCCCTGGCTGTTTGCTCGAGCCCCTCTGCAGTTTGTTTTAGACATTCTCTGCTTCTCACCTCATCAGCACCACTCTGTATTTGGCAGCTTTAAGGAGCTGCTGCAGCTCTGCAAGTTCTCTTTCAGCGGCTAAACAAGCCTCCATTCCACATAATTAGGAAAAAGTTTTTTCTTTTATTATTCAGTCTTTTGAAATAGAAAAAAGATGGAAGTCTCATTAAGCAGAAGAACAACACTGACACTGGTTGCAGCTTTGGTCCACACATTTTTCTTTAGTAAATTTAAAGTAAAATAGTCACATTCTGCACTCCTGTAGAAACTACTTATTGGTCTAATATGTTATTTATCATGTACCTTTTGTGTGCGGGTTTGCAAATAATTCTCCCTTTTTAACAGTTTAGAATTGTTCTATAATATCTGAGTGACTATGACTAAAAAGTTCAACATTTTCATTTGAACCTTTGCCATTTGTCTCACATTTTGGTTTCCTGCCAGACTTTTCTTAATGAGTTATAACAGAGTTGGTGAAACAAAGATCTGTTCATGCTTGGTACGAGCAATTCAAAAAAACAAACAAAACAAAAGATAGACAGACGCGACTGTAAAGAAGGTCTCCAGTGAGGTAAAGACTTCAAAGATAACAGAGCAGCCAGAGAGCCAGACAGTGCCTCTCATTTCATTCTTCATCAATCTCTTTTGAGGGAGAGTTTTAAGGGAGAACATCACAGCAGTCTAATGTGTTGGTCTTGTAAAGGGTCTGATAATAAAGCTAAGAACAAGCTAAATGTGTTTTCAAGATTTTCACATTGTGTTTTCATGATTTACCCTCTTTTACTCACAAACTGATTTCTTGTCTGCTCTGAGGACTTTCGTACAACCAGCTAAAGGAGTTTGTGGCATAGCTGGAGATACTTTCCCTATGATATAAACATGCTTGTATATACTTTCAACATGACATTGTTATTTTGGACATTGTAATTATCTTAAATTGTGGCAATTGATTGTAGCAGTGTTTATCTATGAAATAGATGGTTTGATGGATCTGAGGTTATACTGTTAGCATGCTTCACTTTGTCTCTGTTAATTGACTAAAACACATCAAAAAAATAATTAAAAGGTCCACAATATTTTCACATTTCAACAATTTCCACATTTCTATAGAAAACTATATCATTGGCTCCAAAAGTAAATACTTTCAAGAAGTCCTCTTGAATTATTGAAGGCGTGAACATTTGATTTATTTGACACCATTGAATTGTAAAAAATGTATTCACTTATTTAAATTTTTGTCTTTGCACTAACAAAGATAATTTCTATCTCATTTGACAGACACATTTCCCCTAAACATTTACTTACATTTATTTAATGCTGTGGATAAGGAAGACATTATTACTATACAGTTTTTCCATTACACATTTATACACTGGTCTGTTAACCACCAGCATGAACGTTTCATTCTAGACCTTATTTCTCTCTTTTATCTTGAAACTTGTGAGGAACACATGGTTTGATCTCTTCTTCAACAGGATGATTAGTGGTGCTAATTACAGCATGTTTAAAGCAGAATATAATGTTCTTGTTTCAAGGGGAAAGTTATCCAATCTTGGTTTGGAAAGAAAAATGCTGTTGTCTGTAGCACCACCTGCTGGAAACAAAGCACACTCCTGTCCCTCTCTTTGAACTCTTGTGCCCTGTTTCTTGGTTTTACATTGTTAACAATGCAAAATAATATAATAGATTGAATTATACGCCCCTGCTTCAGTTATGTTTTAGTATTTACACACCTTACTTCTTGATAGTTGCTTCAAATAACTGAATAAAATACTGATATGTTGTTCTGCTTTAGATAAAAGGTTAACTTTTGACTCAGCTAAAAACTTGGACGTGACTCATCCTTGATCATTATTATGCTGATGATCCTCAGAGGCTTACATTTCTAGCTCCCTCCACCAGATAGTTTAGAACTGAAGAAGCCTTTCGGAGGAGAGGCGAAACATGTTCAATATCTTCAACCAGTCCAGTTACCTTAAGATCAAGCTTTGAAATTTATCGTGACCTTGATGACTGAGGACCTACACAGACATCTTTAAGTAGAGGATGAAAGGCAACACATTATAGGCAAATTATCTAGATTGTTTTGTGAACATTTTTAAAGTATGTGTTTCAGGAAATTTGTACTGGGCCTTGGACTTCAGTGTGAACACAATTGTGAGGTTTTTAAGTGATGTCAGAATCCTTCTCTTACTGTTAAACAAGACAATTTTTCTTATTAATGAGTGCATCCGGCAACAAAACAACCCTTACATATAAGCAAAGCTCTTTCAAACTTTGCTCTCAAATCTTTTCTGCAGATCTTTCTTTCAGTGCACAGTGAGGATTTGGTGGATGGGTCACACTTTCCCAAACACAGAGCAGGATACAAAAACCATCCAGCTCAGCAGAAACATAAACCCTGAAAGGAGAAAGGAGTAGAAGACAACAAAGCTCTTATTTGTTTCTTTTCCCTTCACGTCCCAATCAAAGGGTCTAATTAACACAGCTTCTTTTCACATACTTGAGATCAAATAGCAATTATACAAGCAAACTTTGATGAGGTGGAATACCGAGCATTCATTGCTGCACATTCGACAATAATCTCAGCCTTCAGCCTGGTTCACTGCACAACCAGAGCTCAGAGAGGCCCTCTCTGCGAAAAACTAATGATCTCTAATAAAGCTCCATTCAGTGATCCCGGCTGCAGGACAAAAGATCTGCTTTTCACACACACACACACACACACACACACACACACACACACACACACACACACACGCACACTTGCGCACACAAGCACCTTTAATTAACCTGGATTTAAAAATTATTTATAATTTTGTACAGTTTGTAGACAAAATGACAATCTATGACATGGAGTTATTTGATTCTCCGGCTTTTCACCAACCGCCATCGGCTGTACCTATGACGACGTTCATTAATAAATAACAGCATAGTCACGTACTGCATTTCGGTCCTAAATACTAAACAGGGTTCATGCTTTTATCAAAGAAAGAATGGGCAACATATTACAAAACTATACAGCATACAGGCTTGAGTGTAAAGCTGTAAAGGACTGGAGAAAAGAAGAAGAACACAGTCTACTCACTGCTTATTTGGTTGTCACATAAATATCTTTAGGTCACAGTCATTCTGTGTCAGTTTATGTGCAATATGAAGCTATGCGTTGACCAAAGTCTGCTAACATGAGCCTGCTCACACAACAATGCAGGCCACAAGTAAAGGACAGTTTTTTCCGCCACTTGTGCTTAATGGTGCTGAATTATGATGTGTTCTAATCCATAACTCGCTGGAGAGCAGAAGCTTCAGAATAGTGAAGGTATCACCAAACAGCAGTTTGTTTTGGTCTAATATTGGGTCTCAAGGACAACATCTACTGGATCCAAAGGTTGCACATTCTTCCTTTAAATAAGCACACTACGGTTTGTTAATAGTCAAAACTTTATTGTATTCAAATTCAAAACTGATAGAAATCTCTATATTTTGCTCATCTCTGAGTACTTGTACTGTTCCAAGTTCAAGATCAAGCTGGACAGTTCCAGACAAATCGCAACTCTTAAAGATCTTTACAAATTCATATAATACTACAAAGCACATTCCCACATACAAAGATACCAAGTCGTACCCATACAAGGGAGATCAGTGGGGCATTTCATTAGGATTGGTGCATGAGCTGTATATCAATTAAGGGGGAGATATTGCATGTTAAGATAAATATTCAATGAAAGATATTTAGGACTTAGGACTGTAAAAAACACATAAAACAAATATAAATATAAATACACATGCAAGACTTGAGCGTTCATGAACATAGGATCTCAATGCCTGAGAGGCAGAGAGGAAAGAGGCTAAATTTCACGAGGAGAGCACACAATCACAGGGCCACAGTGTCTCTCTGTGTCCAGTCAGGGCAGTGTGTGCACATCAGGTTTTGTGCGTCTCTGACGAGATGTGACAGCCCAGCTCGCACTCAAAGATCCACGAATTTGGTCCATTTTTCTGCCTTTTCCATTTACAATGCTTCAGTGGAGATTTCTTTATTTCAGAATGGACAATGGTCTCTTTCTTTTCCATTCCCTACATCTCCCTCTCTCTGCTTCACACACACTCACACACCAACTCACACACAACAGACACACACACACACACACACACACACACACACACACACACACACACACTCACAAAGCCTCGCTGGCAGACGCACGCACACTTGCTTGCTGTCATGCTCATTTTGATGGTAATTAATGACATCACCAGTGCGTGTGGGTGCATGGTGTGTATATGTGTTTGTGTGTGTGTGTGTGTGTGTGTGTGTGTGTGTGTGTGTGTGTGTGTATTGAGAGGGTGCGTTTGTTTGTTGAGCAAACCGTGGGAACAGGGAGCTCTCCAGGGTGGCGAGTCAGGGCCTCCAACAATACATATGCTGTTGCTTTTCACCCAAACACCCTCCCTTCCCAGGAGAATCATCCCCCCCACCTCTGCTGTCCCCCGTTTCCCTCCTTTTCCTCAATGACTCTCTCTCCCATCCTTCGTCTACACTGGTCACAGTGTGCAGTGTGAGATGACTGCCCCCTCTCTGTCAGTGTGTCTCACCAACATGAACTTGATGATGATGATAACGATGCTGTAAAAGTCACTTGTGCACCTGGCTAGAGTTGGAGACCTTTAGAGCATTGATGAGTTTAATTAATTAATAATTACTAACATTAGCAGAGGAGAATACTGTGAATACTTGAAACCACTTAACATTTGAAAAAGAACACGTTTTTAATATACCTTGTAATGTTAGAAATGTTACTTTCTCAAATAGATGTTCTGTTTTAAATAAATCTTCCTTGTAGCTTTGATAAATCTCCTTTAAAATAATTAAAACCTCAGTTAGGCCAGACTTTTTTCATCTTGAAGCCACAGAGTGTATGTAGCCCTTTAATGTTCCATATCACTTTTTCCACCTGAACTCAAAAAATAGAAAATACCTGTTGGCAAAATGTATTTATTTGTTCAGATTCTTATCGTGAAGCTGCTATACAAGGCCCTTTTCACCCAACCAGAGTTTGTATCAGTAGTCTGCAAGGCAGCTCATTTTGTTATTTATTCAGGGAGTTTAGGAGAGAAGCAATAGTGAAGAAGAATTGCTGAGGAGCTCACATGCAATATCCTGAAGAACCCCTTCAGACCAGTATTTTTTCTGCTGGGCAAAAAAACGCTTTCATAAAATGATTCTGACTCCTCTCCAACATAAAAACAAAGTGGAAAAAATTAATTTTGCTAACTCATTTTTTATTAGAATTTTTTCATGTCCATTCCAATGGACGCCACGACAATATGGGCGTAAAATCTCATAAAAATCATTTAAATTCCAACACATGCAACACCACACTTTGTATAGGAGGCTGATAACATAGTTATTATACTTTAAAATACTAGGAACTCAAACTCAAACTGGAGAAGACGTCAGCTTGTGGATATTTCATGTATTCTCATTTTCGATGTGCATCTTTGAAGTAGTTTTGGTGTGTACTAAAGAGGTTCTTTAGGCCTACTAATGATAACCTTATAATAAGGTTTTGTTTTTAAAGGGCAGGTGTGGGAAAGTAGGTATGCTCCTTCATCCCGGCTTACAATCCTTGGTGCACGTTTCCTAATTCTCCCTCGTGCAGTTGCCTGAAATGGCTGATTTCAGATTCTCCTGTATTGCTTTCATTCTTGAGTCATCAGTAGCCTTTCATTCTTGCATAAAACTCATGCAGGAGAATCTGAAATCAGTCATTTCAGACCACTGCAAGAGGGAGAACCACCTAATGGACTGGGATGCGGCCAAGGTCATAAGGACAGAAAGCAACAAGTTCCACCGGTGGATCAAAGAGGTGGTGGAAATCAGGAAACGGGCACCAAGGACTGTAAACTGTGATGAAGGAACATACCAACCTTCCCACACCTGGGAAACAGTCCTGCAGAGACGCCCCAAGCTGTCTAACAAACCATCTGACAGCAGGGGGCACTCTCCATTTACGAGACGTTCAAGGAAGTCTTCGACTTTATACTCTACAAGAACG
Source organism: Symphodus melops (assembly GCF_947650265.1). NCBI lineage: Eukaryota > Metazoa > Chordata > Actinopteri > Labriformes > Labridae > Symphodus > Symphodus melops. The sequence continues at coordinate 14,927,042 of NC_136693.1, read as the reverse complement.
TTATGTACAAAGAATATATATTAAAAATGACATAATTATGAATAAATGAACCGTGGCATCATACTTTACCAACAAAAAGCTTACAAGTATGTTTTTGCTTTATATACTGACACCTAACATATGGGTGTTAGCTAAACTCACCCAACTACTGCTGTCCATTGCGATGGACATCAGACTTTGAAAAAATCCTTTGAATTAAGTACATGATATATGTTCAAAATAACTTCATATGTTATTACTTGTAACAGTTAAAATTATACTGACAGAAAGTTTTTTTGGCCAGCATGAACAAAAATGTATATTTTTGGCTGAAAATGGGCACTTTTGCTTCCCTCTCTGAATTCGCTCCACCATGCTTGTCTTGTCAGATGTCTGACACTCTCTCAGAGCATGCTCAAAGTCATGACGTGATTGTGATTGGATAATCAGGACCCGGTTAGTAACCAGCATCATCCAACTACAGAGTATTTATTGGTTTAGAGACAGAAATATGTCATGTCCATTCCAATGGACGCAGGGTCTTAAGGGGTTGCTCTTGAAGATGAAAAATATTTCACAGTGCTCAGTATAAAATTATTTCTATTCTAATACAGGCTAATATGTGTTTCCAGACACAGTAATAAAGAAGACCATCAGGGCCTGTTTAGTTTAGATTATTAGTTTAGTTTTCAGGGACCATGTACAAAAACAACATTAATCTCACAGACAAAAGATGCTTCGTTCCAGATTATAGCAGTTTTTTCCATCTGCAAGCAGGTCAACACAGAATACACACACAATACAATAAAACACAGAAATTCACATCATATCACAATACACATTTGCTAAGACTCCACACAAAGGCAAATAATGTTTGCATTGTTAAAGTTAAAATACTGAATTAAAGTTAAAATACTGAACACACTGTGTGTAATCTTGTGATATATGAATCAGTTATCGCTGAGAAAGTGACCCCCAAGACCAAAAAGCAAAATAGCATGCAGTAGTTGCAAATGTTCCTTGATCATGTTTTTTCTATTTAAATGTCTGCTCTCTGTGGGTTGTGTGGAGCTCCTGAGTTAATGCTCACATTCTCATTTGATTCACCTTTGCGAAACTGATGAAAAGTGCAGGATGGATAGGTCCAAACTTCTTCTTAAAGTCTCAATGGTCAATGTTCTATTCAATCCATCTCTTTGTTCAATCTGTGGAATATGTTCTCGTATTTACACCTGTGTCAATGGTCAAAATTGTTCTTCACCTAAGATTCTTAGCTGCTCTTTATATAAAGTGTTACCAAATCTTCATATAAACTCCTTTGAATTCAAGGTTACAGCACTTTAAGAGTCAGTCAAATTTTGACATTGAAAATAGAAATGATTTAAACTGTGCTCCAAAACAACAACCTGCATTTTGACTTCAATATCAGCAATAAGCTAAAAACAAGCAAAAAATAAAATGATGCCAAGAGCTTCTTTGCTTAGGCTATAATAATCAGTCTCTTATGTAGTAATTAGAGCTCTGGCAGGTGGAGCACCTAATTAGCTAAAGCATTCATTTTGATCCTTCGCACATGTTTGAAAGCACCCCTCATTTCTTCTTCTCTTACTCCAGCAGGGAACCAGCGGCCTTTGTACCACAACCAAAGAACTCCCCTGCTATGAATAGTACTTTTCTGCTTTTCCTCCTCAGCAGTGCTGCCTGCGAGGTCGTCTCCCCTGAGACCTTCCCCTTCGACCCCAACAAATGAACTCCTGTCGAGTGTATAAAAAAGTGGTGATTGGCCTTTAGTGATTCTGGTTGTTCAGGCTGTGGACCTTAGATGAGTAAGCACAATGACAGAAAGGATCCTAAAGAGATGGGAAGAGTGGAGTTTCGTTCAGCAGCAGCAGGGTGTCAGTTTGATATTACTTCATGACTCCAGAGTGTGGACAGTAAGGGGGGTTATACTATGGTTCCTAAATGGTTATTTCTCAATCTCACTGAATCAGAAAGATGAGGGTTTTTTTGTAGTTTAATGAGAAAAGAATACGGCCTTTAAAAACAAAACAACTTGTAAGTTCAATGTGATTTTCCTTTTTAAATATGATAACGTAGTAAAATATGTAAATGAAAGCTGTGACTAATGAAGTCACTGTCAGCATGGACCCTCTTGAAGGGCATGAGTTTTTCAAGAGGGGGCTTTTGAGTTTTGTTCAGACCATAAGAGGCCCTGCATCTCCATCATCAGCTATAATGTCCATCTGAGAGCCCATATGCACTTTACAGTGAGCTCCAATCAGCTCACAAAGGTGATATAATTGCCAGGGAAGGATGGGACAAGGCCACTGCCTTTGGAGTTCTTCCGTCTCCTCCTTTTTTTCCATTGCACCTATTCTCTCCCCCTCCAGACCCTCTGATTATACTCCCCTCCCTCATTGTCCCATTATCCCCCTCCAACAACAGGCCAATTTGTCCCTCCAGCTTGGCACCCGCCTCCCCTACTGCTGCGTTATTTAGCCCCTCTTCTGCACTTCAATGGCAGGTACTGATTAGAGAACTTCCAAGGCCTCCTCACCATGCCTCAAAACTCCCCCCTCCCCTTCCCTGCAACCTTTAATCTGATTACAGGCTTTCTGCAGCTTTTCAGAGGAGGCCAGTCCCAGGAGGACAATAGCGGACCAAGTGGTTTCACAAACACTCTCCCCAGGGTTGGTTGATTCACAAGAGGAGTTGTCTCCACTCTCCTCTGACATCAGGTCCCTGCAAGGCCGGACTGCACTGTGATTCAAAGGAAACAGCTGAGTTAGAGTAGGTCTGTCTCTCAACTCTTGAACACCATCTTAAAAAGTTAGTCACAACAAGCTTCAGATAAAGAAAAAAAAAAGTGAGATAAACAAATCTTTCTCTGGTTACTATTGTCAAATTCTGATCATCTTGGGTTTTGGGGAAAAATATTTTGAGTCTAATATAAATCTGTTTTATTGAAAACACTTAAAAGATATAATATTAATTTAATTGCAAATAAAGCTGACATGTCTCACCAAACTAGCTGAATGAATGTTGAACAAAGATTTTAAATCACTCTCACATCGCAGACTTTCCATGTTGTTGATTACAGACGGTTTGAGCATTGAAATGAATCAACCTGTTAAATGAATGAGGATATCATGTAGGTATATAACATGTTTAAGCACCACTATTACACTGATTGACTCAGAATGGACTAAAGGGTATAAATCTGTGCAAAAGTACCAGAGACATCCGCTTTCTATGTTGTGCTAATTTCTTCTCTCTTACCTGTTGCCTACATTAACGACATATGCAACACAGCTGCCACCAGTTTGGACATTTGTGTGCTGCTAATTAAGTCACAGCTGATCTCAAAGGGCCAGTGAACGATATCTTAGAAAGCTCATTTCTGCTGACCAGCACAATTACTCTTCTTAATAACTCTGTTTCTGTTCTTAATAATTTTAATGATAATGACCTCTTTGATGAGTTTCATGTTGTTCTTCAATGTGCGGACGCAGACTCGACTGCGCGTCCTTTTTAATTTTTCTTGAGTCAGTCTGTTTGTAAACTGAGCACACTTCTTAACAACATAAAGCATGCATGTACTGTATACATCACGTTGTACAACATAATGTTGTACACAGAGGTGATTGTGAGAGGTAATCGGAGGTAATCGTGCTCGGGCATGGTTAGTTCTGATACAGTATGACTGTGGGAGCTGGGAGGCAGTATTGTTTGAGCACGGTACGGATGGCCAGTGTGACACCACTCTTATCGAGAATGCAATTTTAATTATTTTAGATTAAAGTGTGGCGTTTGACACTGTAGATCATGCCGTTTTAAATAAAAGTCTGGAGTCCTGGGTTGATGTAAGGGGCACTGCAATTAGTTGGTTTTATTCTTATCTCTTAGACTGAACCTCTGCGGTTACCATTGGTAACCACTCATTCTCCACCTCTTGTTTTACCTGTGGTGTACCACAAGGTTGGTTTTTAGGCCTACTGTTATTTTCTATTTATATACTCCCACTCTGTTAAATTATCCAGTGCCATAACCTTTGTTTTTAATGCTATGCAAACGACATAAACCTTCTGCTGAGACTTGGAAACTAACTGTCTCAAGGATAAAAAATGTTGGATGGCTGAAAGTTTTTTTATGGTAAAATGAGTCAAAGTCAGAAATCATCTTCATCATCTTATTTAATTTTTGATTCAGACCTCACCTTCAACCAAAACATTAGGAAAGTCATCCAATCCTGTTTCATTAACATCAGATCCATTCAAAAAATGTAATCATTTCTCCCACCTGCTGAACTTGAAAAAATAATTCACTCATTAATCCGAGCCTTTGTGATCAGGGCCCCTCGACTTTGGAACGACTTGCCTGAGGATATAAAATGGAAGGTCAGTGAAACATTTTAAATCACTTCATAAAACTCCCTTTTATAGACTTCAGCCTTTACACATTATTAGTATTAGTAGTCTATCCCTTCTTTTATTGATTCTTTTGCTTTTCTTTTCCTTTAACATTTATATCCATCTCTTCTTTAAATGGTTTAGCCTTAAAAATAAATCACTTCCTATATTCATTTTTTTTTAAATCTTTATTCATTCCTACTCATTTTAATGTTGAACTCTTCAGCCATCTGTTGCTTTATATATTCATTTAACTCTCTGTAAAATAATAGGATAAAATTAAAGAGGATCAAAGAATATATTGTGTTTTATTGTGCTCATAGCACTAACTCTGAGGTGTTCAAGCTCATCAGTCTATTTACAGATCACTCCTCAGAGTACTTGACTTCTTTGTTCTATTTATTTTCTGCCACCTGACAGACCAGCAAAGCTCATGTACACTCAATGTATTTAGAGTTCATTAAATGTTATAGTGACTGGTCAGGAAATGACCCCATTGACTGACCAGTACGAGCCTCATTACCATCAGAAAAAGCAGAAAGCAGAGCGACGTGATCCCTGCAGACATGAAGGCAGCTCACAATGAACTGAAGGACCCGGTTTAACCCTTTTTGACTCCACACACACAAGTTAAGCTGTGGTGCGCTGTTAAAGAGGTGACGACTTTTCTCCACCGATTATAGGATCTTCATCCAGTAAACTAACTGGACCCAATGACGCACGAGAGACCTGAAATCATCAAAGTCACAGGACTCACAGTCACACTTCATCTAAATTCACATATTGACACATTACAATGATTATCAACCTAACATCTACTAAAACAAGAGCCTACGTCATGAAATGATGACACACCTGGAAAGGTTGCAGTTTCATCTTCAGCTTTTCAAGAAATAGCCTTTTTATTTTGCTATAGACAGTGATACATTATGTATTGTTTCTTAAAAATTTTAACAGTAATTACTTGTTTTCAGAAATATTGCAGAGAAATCTGTCAGTGATCAGGTAGTCAGGTAGGTTTTCTAATGAAATCGAAACTAGAGAAGGTAGATTATCCCTCTGGATGCTGGTCTCCAGTCCAGAGTAGAGTTGCCACAGAGAACCAATTCTTCTTTTTTTTCTGATAAACCAAAATTTAGGATTGAGCTTTGTTTGAATGGTAGATCATGATTTCTTGTACATTTGGCCTCATACCTCCATCTTGTGGATTTACAATGTTACTGCATTTAAGAGGGAGCTAATTCCTATGTCAGTTGATGTGTCATGTGTAGCAAGAGTGTTTCAATTAATCTTATTTCTGTTTTCTCTTGCTGGTCTTTAGAGATAATTTAATCTTGTATCTTCAATTTTCATTTTTTACCTGATTGGTCATTTTAAGTGTATGAACATGGACTCTATAATGCATCATGGTCAAAAAGGTAATTTATTGCTTTGATTTACTATATTGTCAATCACTGAATTTTAACAGATATGTTAACAAGCCAAACAACTACAGCTTGTTAAAGGTCAAAAACAAGACACTCTTCTAAAAAATAAAGAAGAGTGTCTTGTTTTTTTGTTGTTGTTTATTTAAATTTTTTTGGTGTTTCTTTTGTTCTACCAAAGAGCACCTTCACCTATGTAGTTTGAACATCTGAGCGCTCCAAAGTTTCACTTTTCTTTTGCTTATAATCACAGCTTGTATTCTTCTTTGTTGATTCTGGATGAACTCTTTTTGATTGGTTTTTTTTTTGTTTTAATGACAATTTGTCTTTAAGAGTAGGTTTTGGAGGATTTCACAGTTATTGTCTAATTACCCATGACAAACGTGTACAAAGACTGGACATAAACAGATACTCATGACTTCTTTAAAATTGCAACAAATTGAAAAATGCCTTTGATTTCATGCTTTTTATTCACATTTGCTTCTTTTTTAAAGCCACTGTCACATGGCTATCACACTTAAAGTGTTTTGTTATTACATGTACATGATGTAACAGACACATATTAGCAGATGTAAAGACAACACAATAACTTTGGTATTTATTTCCATTTACACATGATTTACTCAATACTTTCAACTAAAACACATAATCATTTTACAAGCAATCAGTCACATACAATCACAACTGCTATATTTCGGTCACATTCAACAATAAAACAAACCAAATCACTGGAAATTATATCATAGCTTCTGTATCTGCTCAAAACTTCCCCCTTCAGAACAAGTTTTGCTACAAAAACAATATGTACATTCAGCTTAGAAAGAACTATCATCATTACTATTCAATAATAACAACTAAATTAAGTCCTTTGATTAATCACATGGCACCTTTTAATTGCACAACAACATAAACT